>NC_080792.1:6439790-7089290 GCF_028018385.1 Neofelis nebulosa | reverse complement strand
AAGTTGGACACTTAACCAATTGAGCCACCCAGACACCCTTAATTTACATGGTTCATTAAAAAAATAATCTTGTTAATATAATTCCTGTCTTATATTTTATATTAGCAAAATAATTAAACAAGAATCATATGCCAATTAAAGAACCTAAAATACAACCTATATCTTAATCCTAAACACACACGCACAGAGTTAAGCACACAGAAAAAAGAGGAAAGACAACCAATTTGTAAACTCTTCATACGAAGATTAGCACTATTAACACATTTAAATCATACAGTCAGATGACTGGACTATATATTTAATCTATATGTACATGTATATGTGAAAAAGATGGTACAATCCTTAAGTGTGGATAGTGGCACATTTTCCTTTAATTTCTATACTTTCACTTGTAAACTTGCTAAAATGCAGCTATGAAACATTTTTAAAAATAAAGTCTCAAAAACAATGAATAGCCCATTTTCAGAAATTCTGCTCCTTCTTTCAAGTTTCTATTGTTTTCCAAGGAAAGATTATCCAGCAGATTGAATAACAGGGTGGAGGGGCCGCTATGAGGTCAGGTGACAGGGCGGATATGCAGACCAAGCAGGATGCTCCTGAAATCTACTGAAACTTGGTCACAGCAGGCTCTTCATTAGCAAAGGGGTTTTCCAGAGGCTGCTTTAGTAAGCTCGTAGCTTCTTTTTCATTGCTCTTCAATTAATCCAAGTTTCACCACTGAAAGTTCCAACCTATAGAGAAATTTTATGATGAAGACTTACAAAGTCGTCTTCAAATGGTTAGGAGCGGAGAAACATGCAGGTACCATAGACTTTAATTGAAATGTAACAGGTAAGCTAAAAAATAGTTTTTCATTGACATTTTTATGTGTAATTATGCCCCAAGATATGTAGAAAGTTACCTGGGATTTTGCTATTCATATTTTAACCGCTGCAGCCTCTTACATATGAAATTTCTGGGGCGCCTGGGTGGCTCAGTAGGCTGAGCATCCAACTCTTGATTTTGGATCAGGTCATGATCCCAGGGTTGGGGGGATCGAGCCCTGCATGGGGTTCGTTCTCTCTCTCTCTCTCTCTCTCTCTCTTCACCTGCCCTGCTCTTCCCCAGTTCCTGTGCATGTTCTCTCTTTCTCAAGTGAAATAAAAATGAAATTCCTGACAATCTTCCGAAATGTATGTTATGGAGGGATAAGACATTTGTTTATATAAAGGGGTAGGAAATATTAAAACCACATCGGGGAAATAAATATGAGCCTATCAACATAGTTACTTGATTTTCCATTAATTTACCTCTCCAAAGTTTTGTGTATTGTACTGTTTTTGTAATCATTTTTAAAAGATTGCTTTCTCTGTTGGTTATGGACAGGTAGCTTCACTGATGAAAAATCTGAGTTAAGTAATCATTTAAGACAACAGCTGCACGGGGGGCAGGACACGGCAGCACATATTTTCCAAATTAGTTGTCTCAGGAAAATGTGGAGAACAACGCATGAGTTAAATTATATCCTTTGGACGATCACATCTATATCCCAATCTCATAAACTCATAAAAATGTCCTATCTTTTGTCTTGCTAAGGTGTGTTAAATTATATTTTAAACCTAATTAGGTGTGCTAGACAGGCATTTAGAGGAAAAGTTGTATTCCTATCACCATTTTTATTTTATATGTTCCTGAAAATCTGAGCAGTTAATCATGTGACAAAAATTGGGTATGTGGGAAAAGACACAGAATATTTGATTTTGTTTTTAATTAGAACGTGTGCATATTTTAATCATGTTTGTATATTTTAACCATGCTATATTATCTTCAGATACTTAATCATGCCATACAATGACACCTCCAGTGGAAAGAAGTCACAGAAAATTTCCCAATATTCCTCTTTGTTCTCAAGGATTATGAGGCCATTGGAACGTGCATATTTGCATTTAACAATTCTAGTTTTATAAACTATTATAAACTACTATCACACATGATATAAAATATTACACAATTCATCCTGCCTTTCTAGAAATAGAGTTCCCTTTTGATTCCTTCATCAGAAAAGCAATCTGGGGTATGTAGGGTGAATGGACAACCAGAGTTCCTTTGGCGGATAAAACACAGAGTTTAAATTTCGGTTCAGGGTTTATTAACTTCTAACCCTTGGAGCAAGGAACAGACAAAGGAAAATCCAAGAAAAATCCATCAGTATTTAAGCATGCAAGTACCGCTTGAGGTCAAGGATGTGTATTTCAAATGCAATAAAGAGGAACTCAGGAAAGATACTAAAGTTCGCTTCTCAAAATATAAGTCATGCAAGTAGAATGCTTCAGGGCCTTTTTAGTAAACCACCGTTTGATTTCTCATGAGAATTGGTTGCCAGAGAAGCAGCTCTTAATTAAGAATATAAATAATAACATCCCTCAGGAGGGCCGTGGAAATCATCGTCAGTGTCAGAATATTAATGTTTTACTTTTTTTTCTCTCTCTCTCTCATACTGGCCCTTACATCTTAATTCCTATGTTGTCACTTAAACTACTAATGAAACTTTCTGTGCTTTCTGGATCTGGTGATGATCAAAATTAAGCCACTTCCTGAATCATCAGCACCTGTGACTCCATTAAAGTATGGAGACTCTTTGACTCTAAAATTCTCAGATTTACTTCAAAATAGAAAACATCTTTGAAAACTTTTTAAAAGTTTTTTAAGTGTTTATTTATTTTTGAGAGAGAGAGAAACAGTGTGAGTGGGGAAGGAGCAGATAAAGAGAGAGACACAGAATCCCAAGAAGGCTCCAGGCTCTGAGCTGTCAGCACAGAGATTGACGCAGGGCTCGGACTCACGAACTGTGAGATCATGACTTGAGCTGAAGTTGGACGCTCAACGACTGAACTACCCAGGTGCCCCCAAAACGTTTTTTTTAAACACTGAGTCGTATTGGCCGTCCCTAGTGGAGACTTTAACCGCTGCCCCTGTACAGATTTGCATTGCATCCTTCCACTTCCCTCCTCTGCATCGTGATACAAACGGATGCAAAACGAGACAATTGCCTGGACCAGGAGATCTTGGCCCAGTTTTGACTGGTCCTTCAGGCAGCCGCAGGGGTAGCTACAATTCTCGCATCCGATGGGCGGATTGAGACAACCCCAATCGCCAGTCAAAAGGTTTGTGGTTCAAGTTATGATAGAACAAAAAACTAAAACAAAAACTGAACAGGATTTATATGAAGCAGTGGACATGTGTATATTCATTTGCTGAGGCTACCATAACAAACTACCACTGACTGACTTGCTTAAGTAACAAAACTTTATTTTCTTACAGTTTTGGGAGGTTAGGAAGCCCAAGATTTCGGTGTCAGCAGGTTCCTTCTGAAGCCTTCCTCCATGGCCAGTTGACGGCTGCCTTCTTCCCCCTGTGTGTTCTGTGGCCTTCCCTCTGTACCTTTCACTCTGTGTCCTAATTTCCTCATCTTCTAAAGACACCACTTAACTGGACTAAAGCCCACCCTAACGACCTCATTTTAACTTCATCTCCTCTTTAAAGATTATGTCTCTATAGCCACATTCTGAGGTGCTGGCATATGAATTTTTGGGCACACAGTTCAGCCCATAAAGCTATGTTTGACCAGAGAATTCCGAACCAGTTAGCCTCATTGTGCAAGACATATTCTGAATGGCCTCTGCCATATTCTGAACCATTCTTGTTGCTGCCAAAGAAGGGCTACATAAAACAGAAAACAAAACACACAAAATGGAAGAAGGAATCAGCAGGATGGACATATTCCTGAAAGCCCTAGAATGTGTGAAACCTGATGCAGAGAAGCAGATGAAGAGAAGCTCAGTATCCTGTGCTTTTCTAGTGAGAGCACCTGCAGAATATTTCCAGACATGCAGAGTGAATGTCAATTGAAAAGAAAGCAAAATGCAATGCCCTTTTCTGAAGATTTTTTTTTGAAATATGGCAGCTATCTTACACTACGAATGACCTAAAATACCATAAAAATGAAGCGGCTTATTATTGAACAAATAAAGTTTAACCCTAACAGTAAATATGTTTGTAGGTGTCTTTTTTTAATGTTTATTTATTTTTGAGACAGAGCATAAGTGGGAGAGGGGCAGAGAGAGAGGGAGACACAGAATCCAAAGCAGGCTCCAGGCTCCAAGCTACCAGCACAGAGCCCCTCGGGGTGGGCTCGAACTCACGAACTGAGAGATCATGACCTGAGCCGAAGTCAGAGGCTTAACCAACTGAGCCACCCAGGCACCCCTTTTTGTATGTTTTTAAAGTAGTTAAGTGTATGTCCAACTATAGCTTAATAAAAGCATTTATGAAGTTCAGAATGAGAGTTTTAATATAGGATTTTATTATTTTCAGGTGTTGTGGACACAGGTGAAGGCGGCCGCTAGACCCCATTGAGTCACACCCTCCTATAATCCCCTCTCCTTGGGTGTGGGTGGAACCAGTAACTGTTTTTAGCCAAAAGAATATGGCCAAGTTGACATGAAAGCCACTCCTGTGATTGTTATGTTATAGAAGACTCCGCCTTGTAGATTTGAGCAAGAAATTCTCCTTCTAGCCTAGAAGACACAAATAGCCATGTTGTAAGAGGCTCAGGGAGAGTTGCAGGTGGCTGCCTGCCTGGAGCTGAGAGTGGCCTCAGCGGACAGTCATCGAGTACATGGGGTCTTCTGTCAGCCTCTAGGCAAGGAATCCTGTTGACCCCCTGAGTGAGCTTGGGAGCTTATCTTTCCCCAGTTGAGTCTCAAGATGAAAACACGAGCCAGCTGGCACCTCGACCTCAGCCTCGTGAGACCCTGAGTGGGTCTTAACCAAGTTAAGGTTTGCTGGGAACCCTTACCCGTAGCAAATGGAGCATAAGAGATGTGTGCTGTTAGAAGGTCCTAAATTTTGTGCTAATTTTTTCACACAGAAATATAGAAGACAAGGAAAACCCAAAACGTGTATGTGTCTTGGTAATAAGGATTTTTCTTGTTTCTTTGAAAATGGTTGAGTCTCCTGACCTCAGAATAATAGCATTTCAAAAACTGTGATCTTTCACTGCCAAAGCCCTGTTCCCAGCTTAAAATCTTTGGTGCCCCCTTTCTGAGGACCTGTTTCACTAACTTTGTGTTGGTTTCGTTATTTTCAAAGCACCAGACTCCTATTGTTCTATTCTTCCATCTCCTTTCTTGACTGTTCTCCCTTTTTTCTCCACCTTCTCATTCTTTTTGGCCTTCTATGCTCCCTCACTGTCTTTTCCTCCTCCCCTTTCTCCCCCTTCCTCCCCCTTCCTCCTCCTTCCTCCTCCTCCCTCCTCCTCCTCCTCCCCTTCCTCCTCCTCCCTCCTCCTCCCTCCTCCTCCTCCTCCCCTTCCTCCTCCTCCCTCCTCCTCCTCCTCCCCTTCCTCCTCCTCCCTCCTCCTCCTCCTCCCCTTCCTCCTCCTCCTCCCCTTCCTCCTCCTCCTCCCCTTCCTCCTCCTCCTCCCCTTCCTCCTCCTCTTCCTCCTCCTCCTCCCCCCCTTCCTCCTCCTCCCCCCTTCCTCCTCCTCCCCCCTTCCTCCTCCTCCCCCCTTCCTCCTCCTCCCCCCCTTCCTCCTCCTCCTCTCCTTCCTCCTCCTCCCCCCCTTCCTCCTCCTCCTCTCCTTCCTCCTCCTCCTCTCCTTCCGCCTCCTCCTCCCCTTCCTCCTCCTCCCCTTCCTCCTCCTCCCCTTCCTCCTCCTCCCCTTCCTCCTCCTCCCCTTCCTCCTCCTCCCCTTCCTCCTCCTCCTCTCCTTCCTCCTCCTCTCCTTCCTCCTCCTCCTCTCCTTCCTCTTCCTCCCCCCCTTCCTCCTCCTCCTCCCCTTCCTCCTCCTCCCCCCTTCCTCCTCCTCCTCCCCTTCCTCCTCCTCCTCCCCTTCCTCCTCCTCCTCCCCTTCCTCCTCCTCCCCTTCCTCCTCCTCCCCCCCTTCCTCCTCCTCCCCCCTTCCTCCTCCTCCCCCCTTCCTCCTCCTCCCCCCTTCCTCCTCCTCCCCTTCCTCCTCCTCCCCTTCCTCCTCCTCCTCCCCTTCCTCCTCCTCCTCCTCCCCTTCCTCCTCCTCCCCTTCCTCCTCCCCCCCTTCCTCCTCCTCCCCTTCCTCCTCCCCCCCTTCCTCCTCCTCCCCCCTTCCTCCTCCTCCCCCCTTCCTCCTCCTCCCCCCTTCCTCCTCCTCCCCCCTTCCTCCTCCTCCCCCCTTCCTCCTCCTCCCCCCTTCCTCCTCCTCCTCCCCTTCCTCCTCCTCCTCCCCTTCCTCCTCCTCCCCTTCCTCCTCCTCCCCTTCCTCCTCCTCCTCTCCTTCCTCCTCCTCCCCCCTTCCTCCTCCTCCCCCCCTTCCTCCTCCTCCTCCCCTTCCTCCTCCCCCCCTTCCTCTTCTTCCCCTTCCTTCTCTTCCTCCTCTTCCCCTTTCTCCTTCTCCTTCCCCTTCCACTTCCTCCCCCTCCCCTTCCTTCTCTTCCCCTTCCTTCTCTTCCTCCTCCCCCTTTCCTCCCCTTCCTCCTCCTCCTCCCCCTCCTCCCCTTCCTTCTCCCCCTCCTCCCCTTCCTTCTCCTCCTCCTTCCCTTTCTTCTCCTCCTCCTCCTTCCCTTTCTTCTCCTCCTCCTCCTAGTCCTGCTTCCCTTCCTTCTCCACCTCCTCCACCTATCTCATTATCTTCCTCACAAACCAGGTAAAGCCTTACATGGAAGTAATAGAAATAAATGGTTATTTGTTTTAAAATAGGTTATAGCTAATGGCCTGAGAGCTCTATAAAATGGTGAAGTGTGTATTACGCACAATTACATCAACCAAGACCCTAACAAAACAACTGGCTTATTAGCACATTTTCAAAGTATTTTTTCCTCTGTAGAAAGTATAGAATAAATAATAATTCTATTGATAATAATTGGAAATGTGATTAATAATTGAGATAAAAACTCCATTGAGTATTCAGCTTTGAGACGATCTTTTGCCCAAAGCTATGATATATACTCTTGCAAATAAAAATAGCTTTAAGCATATGTTTCTATATACATGTGAATAAATGGGTAGGTGTATATGCATATTCTGAAAGGTTTAGTAAGATACCTTTAGATTTGTAAACATGTACAGTGGCAAGTTCATTCCCATGGTTGGCCTCTAGTCAGAAATAAATGGATAGCACTGCAGTGTAAGGTTAAGGAGTGACAGGTCGCCTGTCAGGGGACATGAACAAGATGAGCAAGGTGATTAGATGGAGATGATTAATCTGGTTACGATAAACCAGTTTTGTAGCCTTGAGTCCAGTGATTTATGAGGGAGCGGTGACTGAAAGAAGAGGTAGAGATGGTTTGTTTAAAGCAGGATGAGAAAAAGGAAAACAAAACCAAACACTCTTGGAGAAAGAAAATAGATATTATTCCAATAAGAAATGAATATGAAAAGATCTAGGAGGAGAAGTCATGCGATTTTGAAAGAACATGTCCTGGAGGCTCAGTTCATATGGTCTTACCGTTAGGTAGGTATAATTTCTTAAAATAATCAGCCATCCTACTCCCATTCATTAGACAAAACAATATGTAAAAGTCTAGAATCTATATGAAGAAATGCCGTGTTATCTCAGAAACTTCTGAGACATAAGGAGAATACACTTCATGAAAAGATATCATTATTTAAAATTCTTGCCCAATAACATTCTTTTAGAGTTGTCAAGTCACAGGGCATCTGGGTGGCTCAGTCAGTTGACTCTCCGACTTTGATTCAGGTCATGATCTCACGGCTCATGAGTTCAAGCCCCACATCAGGCTCACTGCTGTCAGCGCACAGCCTACTTGGGATCCTGTCTCCCTCTCTCTCTGCCCCTCCTCCTGCTCACACTTTCTCTCAAAAATAAATAAAACATAAGATAAAAGAGTTGTCAAGTCACATCTACATGCAAGAACCCCCATACCTAATTTGTCATGTGTATTAAAATATCTGTATATATTTAACAGCCCATTCTTTTAAAAAATGACCTCATCTCAGAGTAACTTTAGACTTATAGAAGAATTGTAAAGATAGTTCAGAGAGTTTGTATATATCCATCTTGCAACTTTGATTAATGTTATTTTAAATAACCATCACACGCATATCAAAATGAATTTAATAGGGTGCAACATCATTAACTAAACCACAGACTTGATTGTTTACCGCTACGTTTTCCAAATATGTCCTTCTGATCCAAGATTCAATTCAGGATATCTTTTTCAACATATGTCATTAGTCTTCTCTAAAATAAATTGGTTTCCTGGTCTTTCCTTGTGTTTTCATAGACTTTATACTTTTGAGAAGTATCTGTAGTACTTTTTAGCATTTGTCCTTCCACATGGGTTTGACTGATGTTTTCTCATGGGTGGGCTGGGGTTTTGAAATATTTTTTTGGAAAAATTCTGAAGGCGTTCTTATTCGATCAAGAAGTACAAGATAACTTCCCTTGTTATGGTTAACATCATGATTGCTTCATTAAGGGGGGATCTGTCAGATTTCTCCACTGTAAAGTTAGTATTTCTCATTTTCCATACTCTATTTGTTAAAATTCAGTCGCTAAACTCAGGACATGCTGAAAAGGAAAGAAATTACTCCTAGAGAAAGGAGTATCAGGAATTTGTAGACATACGCACCACAGTAATTAATAAATATTTGGTGGGAGATAATGTTGATGATTTACAAATATGCACTTTTTCCTTTGCCTACTAACCGTGGTACTTGCCTACAGCAACTATTACTTTACTATTCTAGCGGTCGTTTCTATTTTCCTTCTTCCTCTTACATTTATTATTTGAACTCTTCTGAAAGGGAGATTTGTCCCTTATCTCCCATTTTTCTCTCTTTTTTAAGCTTATTTATTTATTTTTGAGAGAGAGTGCAAGTGTGAGTGGCAGAGGGGCATAGAGAGAGGGAGAGAGAATTCCAAGCAGGCTCCACACTGTTAGAGCAGAGTGGGATGTGGGGCTCAGACTCACGAACTGTGAGATCATGACCTGGGTTGAAGTCGATAGTTGGCTGCTTAACCTACTGAGCCACCCAGGTGCCCCTCTCCCATTTATTTCTTAATTCTATTTTTTATACAACTATGGACTCATGGATGTTTAGATTATTGTCGACCTCAAAGGGCCATGGACCTGGGGCGGTGAAGGAACTGAGAAAAACTGATGACACTGTAGCGAGGCACAGGGGACCCCGAGCCAACAGCCCGAGGTACCGAGGTTTATTGTACATCTTCTTATATATGTTTTCAGGAAAAACAGATCAGCAATGATTAACAACAGAAGCTTAACAAAGCACGTCAACTATGTACATCTGATTCCGCTATTGTACGAATCTTGTGTACCAGAGCAGTCTTGCAGATAATGTATGTTCCTATAAGAATCTTTAAGATAGAAGCAAAGACAAAGAAGGGAGTGAAATGCACTGAGCTATATACAGCTGGCTTCCTTTAAGCAAAACATCCCTGTCTGCCTACTAAAGAAGAGACCACATTTGCCAAGGGCAATTCAGTCAAGCCCTTTCAGGTTATTTTTCACCCTACGATCTCAAGTTTTCTCAGAGATCTTGGGGCCTGAATGAATATGCACGTATGGTCACTGTGGTCTGTTTCCCACAGTTCCTCCTGTCTTTTTTCAAAGCGGCAGCTCCAGTAAGCATCTTATGATGAAAGCTCTGTGCATTCAGTTGCCTTCTGAGGGTACAGTATCCTATGAGGAAGACAACGTATTAAAACAGCCAAAAAGGAGCCACTGAGGCAATGCGTGATGCTTTGCCACCACCCTCGGGGATCCAATCCTTCTAGGGTGTGAGCGATATCGGGAGCTACTTGCCCATATTGGGTTTGGGGAAGAGAATCCTTAAACGTATCGAAAATTTCCTGTCTCTGATTATAATCCTAAACTGTTCTTATTTATTTCGTGGCTCAAATTATTCAGCTTTGGCCGTTGGGAGTCCTTTCAGCTTCCAGCTTGGGAAGAATTAGTTTTTTTTTGTTTTTTTTGTTTTTTTAATTTTTTTTTTTTTTTTATTTTTGGGACAGAGAGAGGCAGAGCATGAACGGGAGAGGGGCAGAGAGAGAGGGAGACACAGAATCGGAAACAGGCTCCAGGCTCCGAGCCATCGGCCCAGAGCCCGACGCGGGGCTCGAACTCACGGACCGCGAGATCGTGACCTGGCTGAAGTCGGACGCTTAACCGACTGTGCCACCCAGGCGCCCCTAATTAGTTTTAATTTAATACATTGTGATAGAAAATGACGTTGGCTGATTCTAATATTTAACAATATGAAAGCATACTTTTGCAATAAAAGTACTTTTACTGATGGAATATCTTAAGGTGGAACCAAAATATTTGTACCTAAGAGATAACGTCCTACACCCAAGTTTATTTGAATAGCCATGACTTATACATAGGCCTTTAGGTGACAGTTGGGGTAACAAAAACAGTGACAGTGAAGGAAAATAGTAAAACTGGGATGTACCTATGTACTGTTGTGCTTCACGTGTGTGACAATAGCAAGTTTTTATTCGTGCATCGCACCGAGTTTTGAAAATAAGTTAAAAACATTATCTAAACATGGATTTTTTTCATGATCGTCTTCTTAGGCTAATGTAATAGTACACTCTGTAAGCCCTATTCTTCAAGAAGTTAAAGTAGTTGAGTGGATCAGTGATTTAATACATAGAGTATGTTTGACTATCTTTTATGAAACAACCAGAGAAGGGCATCTGGGTGGCTCAGTCCATTAAGCGTCTGACTTCAGCTCAGGTCATGATCTCACGGCTTGTGGGTTCGAGCCCCGTGTGGGGCTCTGTGCTGACAGCTCGGAGCCTGGGGCCTGCTTCAGATTCTGTGTCTCCCTCTCTCTCTGCCCCTCCCCTGCTTGCACTCTGTCTCTCTTGCAAAAATAAGTGAACATTTAAATAAATTTTTTTTTTAAAGATTCAAGGGGTGCCTAGGTGGATCAGTTGGTTGAGCATTCGACCTTGGCTCAGGTCATGATCTTCTGGTTCACAGGTTGGTGTCCTGCATCAGGCTCTATGCCCACAGCTCAGAGCCTGGAGCCTGCTTCAGATTCTGTGTCTCCCTCTTTCTCAGCCCCTCCCCCACTCATGCTCTGTCTTTCTCCCTCAAAAATAAAGAAACATTAAAAATAAAACAAAAACCAACCAGAGAACATAGGAGGCAACTTTTTTCAAGCTTCCAGTCAGGTGAATTTGCAAGGGTAACTGCCAACAATTCAGAGACTGCTTTTTTGTCTAGTTTTTCAATTTTAGAGCACAGTCCAGCTTTCAGTTTTTAATTTAGTCTTTAAAAGCTCGCTTAGGCATAGAAGATATGGATTTCATTACTTGCTTTTATTGTAAATTTGAAAATACTTTCCTAATCCCAGAGAACGTATGCACAGTATTTCAGTTCTCTTAACTAAAACGAAACTAATGTTGGAAAAACTATAACACCAACTCTAAGTATTTGATTACATGTGTATTGTTTTAGAAGGCTAAAAATTTTAAATACAAATAAAGATAAAAAACAATTACATTAAGTTCTAGGTGTAAATGGCATATCAGAATCCATAAGATTTGTCATTTTTTTTTCTATTTTTAAATTTATTTTTGAGGGAGAGAGCATCATCATGTTGTACATTACATCCCCATAACTTATTTTGTAACTGGAAGTTTGTACTTCATGTTCCTCTTCGACCATACTCCCAGCACCTTCCCTTGGGGCAACTACCAGTCTGTATCTGTGAGTTTTGTTTTGTGTTCGTTTTTAGATTCTACATATAATGAAATTATGCAATATTTACCTTTCCCCATCTGACTTATTTCTCCTAGTATAATAATTTCAAGGTCCATCCATGTTGTTGCAAATGATTCATTCTTTTTGTGACTAATATTCCATTGTGTGTATGTATATATCTCACATTTTTATTCTTTCATCTGTTGATAGGTACATAGATACTTTGTTTCTGTGTCCTGTAAATAATGCTTCAGTGAACATAGGAGGGCAGGTATCCTTTTGAATTAGGGTTTTTATTTTCGTCAGATAATTACCCAAAAATGGAATTGGGGATCATGCAGTCGTTCTATTTTTAATTTTTTTTGGGGGGGAGGGGGCATCATACTGCTTTCTATAGAGATTGCACCAATTTACATCTCCGCCAATAGTGCTTAAGGGTGTGCTTTTCTCCACATCCTTGCCAACACTTGTTCTTACCTTTCTGATGCTAGCCATTCTGACTGGTGTGAGGGGCTAATTTGCATTTTGATTTGCATTTTCCTAATCATTGGTGTTAAAGATCTTTCCGTGTGCCTGTTAGCCATTTGTTTGTCTTCTTTAGAAAAATGTCTATTTAAATTCTCTGCCCATTTTTAAAATTTTATTTATATATATTTTTAAAGTTTTTTTTTTTATTCCAGTAAACACACAATGTTGTATTAACTTCAGGTGTACAATGTAGTGAGTTCACAATTCTATATATTACTTGGTGCTCCTTATGATGTGTACTCTTTAATCCCCATTACCTGTTGCATCCATACCCCCACCCATCTGCCTTTTGGTAACCATCAGACTGCTTTCTATAGTTCAGAGTGTGTTTCTTGGTTCATCTCTCTCTTTTTCTCCCCCTTTGTTCATTTGTTTTTCAGATTCCACATATGAGTAAAATCCTATGGTATTTGTCTTTCTCTCACTGATTTTGCCTAGTGTTATACTCTCTAGCTCCATCTATGTGGTTGTAGATGGCAAGATTTCGTTCTTTTTTATAATATTCCAGTGTGTGTGTGTGTGTGTGTGTGTGTGTGTGTGTGTGCGCGTGTGCGCGCGCGCATTTATATCTTCTGCCTGTTTTTGATTGGATGACTTGGGTGGTTTTTTTTGTTTTTGTTTTTTTTGTTTGTTTGTTTTTGCTATTGAGTTGTATAAGTTCTTTATGTATTTTGGACACTAACCTGCTATTGGATATGTCACTTGCAAATATCTTCTCCCATTCAGTAAATTGTCATTTAGTTTTGTTGATTTTTTTTCTTTGCTGTGAAGAAGCTTTTTATTTTGATGTAGTCCCAGTAGTTATTTTTGCTTGTGTTTCCCTTGCCTCAGAATACATATCTAAAAATATATTGCTACAGCTCGTGTCAGAGTAATTGTTGCTTATACTGTCTTCAAGGACTTTTATGGTTTCATTTAGGTTTTTAATCCATTTTATCAAATCCATTCATCAAAAATCCATTATTTTTGTGTACGGTGTAAGAAAGTGATTCAATTTTTTTTTTTTTTTTTTTTTGCATGTGGCATGTAGTCCAGTTTTCCCAGTGTAATTTGTTGAAGAGACTCACTTTTTCCCATCACATACTTTTGCTTCCTTTGTGAGAGATTGATTGACAATATATGTGGGTTTATTTTCTGGGCTTTCTATTTTGTCCCACTGATTTATGTGTCTATTTTTGTGCCAATGCCACACTGTTTTGAATACTACAGCTTTGTAATGTAACTTGAAGTCTGAAATTCTGATACCTCCAGTTTTGTTTTTCTTTTTCAAGGTTGCTTTGACTATTCATGGTCTTTTGTGGTTCCATATAAATTTTAGGAGTATTTGTTCTAGTTCTTTGAAAATTCTGCTGTCATTTTGATAGGGCTTGCATGAAATCTGTAGATTGATTCAGGTAGTAGAGACATTTTAACAGTATTTGTTCTTCCAATTCATGAGCATGGAATGTCTTTCCATTTCTTTGTGTCATATTCACTTTATTTCATCAATGTTTTATAGTTACCAGAGGATAGGTCATTCACCTCTTTGGTTAAGTTTATTCCTAGGTATTTTATTGTTTTTATTGCAATTGTAAATGGGATCGTTTTCTTAATTTCTCTTTATGCTACTTCATTATTAGTGTATAGAAATGGAACAGATTTCCCTATGCTGATTTTGTATCCTGTGACTTCACTGCATTCACTTGTCAGTTCTAGTAAGTCTCCTGGGGGTGTCTTGAATGTTTTCTACATACAGTATCATGTCATCTGAAAATAGTGACATTTTTACTTCTTCTTTACCAATTTAGATACCTTTTATTTCTGTTATCCGACTGCTGTGGCTAGGACTTCCATTATGATGTTGAACAAAAGCAGTGAGAGTGGGCATCCTTGTCTTGTTCCTGACCTTAGAGGAAAATCTTCCCATTTTTCCTCATTGAATATGATGTTTGCTTCAGTTTTTTCATATAAAGCCTTTATTAAGTTGAGGTATGTTCCCTCTAATCCTAATTTCTTAAGGGTTTTCCCCATGAATGTTGTACTTTGTGAAATGATTTTTCTGCATTTATTGAAATGATAATATGGTTTTTTTTCTTTCTCTTATTGATATAACATATGTTGATTGATTTGCAAATATTGAACCACTCTTACATCCTAGCAATAAATCCCGCTTGATAGTGGTGAACAATTTTTTAATGTATTGTTTGATTTGGTTTGTTAGTATTTTGTTGAGGATTTTCACATCTGTGTTCATCAGAAATATTGGCCTGTTTTTTGTGGTATCTTTATCTGGCTTTGGTAACAGGATAATGCTGGCCTCATGAATGAATCTGGAAGTTTTTATTTTCCTATTTTTGGAATAGTTTGAGAAGAATAGGTATTAATTCTTCTTTAAATATTTGGTAGAGTTTGCCTATGAAGACATTTGGTCCTGGAATTTTGTTTGTTGGAATTGTTTTGATTACTGATTCAATTTCTTAACTGGTAATTAATCTGCTCAAATTTTCTATTTCTTCTTCAGTTTTGCCAGGTTACATGTTTCTAAGAATTTATCCATTTCTTCTAGGTTGTCCAATTTGTTGGCATAAAATTTTTCATATTATCTTACTATTGTTTGTATTTCTGTGATGTGGGTTCTTAATTTTCCTCTTTCATTTGTGACTTTGAGTTCTTTCTCTCTTTCTCTCTCTCTCTCTTTTATGGGTCCGGCTAAAGCTTTATGAATTTTGTTAATATTTACAAAGAACCAGATCCTGGTTTCATTTATTTGTTTTATTATAATTTTTTTTTTTAGTTTCTGTATCATTTATTTCTGCTTTAAACTATTATTTCTCTCCTTCTGCATTTTGGGGTTTTGTTTGCTCTTAATTTTGTAGCCTCTGTCCATTAAAAAATTTTTTTAATGCTTATTTTTTGAGACAGAGAGAGAGCGAGAGAGATTGAGAGAGAGAGAATGAGTTGGGGAGGGACACAGAGAGAGAGAGAGAGGGAGAGAGAGAGGGAGACACAGAATCCGAAGCAGGGTCCAGGCTCTGAGCTGTCAGCACAGAGCCTGACACGGGGCTCGAACTCATGAGCTGTGAGATTATGATCCAAGCTGAAGTTGGATGCTCAACCCATGGAGCCATCCAGGCATCCCTTTACCACCTCTTTTTTATCCATTTATCAGTTGATGGACATTTGGGCTATTTCCATAATTTGTCTCTTGTGATAATAATGCTGCTATGAACATCGAGGCATGCTATCCCTTTGAATCAGCGTTCTGGTATCCTGTGGGGAGATAGCTAGTAGTGCAATTGGTGGATTGTAGGATAGGTCTATTTTAACCGATTTCTTGATTTCCTTTTCTGATAGTTTGTTTTAGTGTATAAAAATGCAACAGAGGCACCAGGATTCTGGAGCACTGCTCCTTTGGTTAAAGTGTTAGGAGAAAAGGAAGGACTGGGGAACCCCCTGGAAAGTAAATACTTTGGTATCTTCCTAGAAACCACTGGCCAACACTAATCAGACTCCCTGTGAGTCAGGAGGTGATGATAACACTGCATGTTGAAAGGAGTTGAGAAGTGGCCGTGGGAGGTGTCTCTGTTGCAATATGAGAAGGAATGTTCAAAAGATGAGAGTTTTGCCAAGAATTCTTCCTCAATACCTTAAGTTAATTAAAATATATGAGTGGAACAAATAGAATGGCTGGTTTGCCAAATTTCTTATCCCATATAAGAGTGGCAAGAATATTACATTTCTGTCATGTGCTTTTATTTTTTAATTGGCGAGACATGGCCATCAAAGTGGCCTTGTTTGAGTTCAGAACTTCCAAATGTAAATACTTGAAAATTAAGAGAAATTATAAACATATTTGAAATTAAGGCCAATTATTTGAAATAAAAAACAAATATCTGACATGCATACCCAGCATGAGTTCAACTAAGAATTACACAAAACAATAGTAATAATCAGACTGAGTCCTTCAGGAAGAAATACTGTGTGTGTAACCAAAAAGTTTCTGTGGTGCTAATTAAGGGGAAAAAAAAAGAAAAAAAACTTCATAAAATAATTATGAAGTTCAGGAAATATGTGTTCTTTTTTCTCACATAGGAGGATAGTTATTTTATCCTACTTGATACATAGGGTGCATTTTTTAAACTTATTCTTCACATCCACTGAAATATGATTTCTGCTCAATAAATAATTTTAATAAAATAACTTTAACTTGTACAAAATACATAAATTTTATTTTAAGCATTCTGTTTTGTGAATTTTGATGAATATATACACCATTTAGCCTCCACCTCAGTGAAGATATACAGCATTTCTTTTCCATAAGCACTTTTTGTTTTCATTTTATGTTTGGTTCATGATCTATTTTTGATGATGTTTTATAAAATGTGCACTAATAGGGATTTTTTTTGAAAAGTAGAGCATATTAAACACCAACAATAAAAAAGTAACAAAACACAAATGTTTCACATGACAATGTAAACTAAATTATTTCTCAGGCAAGAACACATGTTACATTCACACATAAAGTCTGTAACTTAAAAATATTTAATAGCAAATTCAGGCAGTTCAAACACAACGGGGGGCGCCTGGGTGGCGCAGTCGGTTAAGCGTCTGACTTCAGCCAGGTCACGATCTCGCGGTCCGTGAGTTCGAGCCCCGCGTCGGGCTCTGGGCTGATGGCTCGGAGCCTGGGGCCTGCTTCCGATTCTGTGTCTCCCTCTCTCTCTGCCGCTCCCCCGTTCATGCTCTGTCTCTCTCTGTCCCAAAAAAAATAAATAAATAAAAAACGTTGAAAAAAAAAAAAATTAAAACACAACGGTGCTAGGCGATGTGAGAACTCCTCTAAACTATAAAAACCTGAAATAATTAAGCCAAAACCCATTCACAGGACATGTCTAATGTGGCTCCCTGCTCATTGCTGTCTTACTCAGACATCCAGACTAGCAAAGATTCCCATCTCTCTCCATGCTGCCATTTCACGAGAAGCTATTAGGCTTTACCAACACAGGGGAAGGGAACATGCAGATTAATACACTTAATGACTCTTAAGTGCTTCCAACTAGAAGTGATAGTTTCAAATTTCATTAGCTAAGGCAAAGCCACATGGCCATTCCTACCTTCAAAGTTGAGGGGAAATATACATATATATATATATATATATATATATATATATATACACACACACACATATATGTATATATATACACACACACACACACATATATGTATATATATGTGTGTATATATATTTGTCAAATCATTACACTGGACACCTTAAACTTACACAACGTCAGAAAGAGACAAAATATATATATATATATATATATATATATATATATATATACACACACACACACACACACATATATATATACACACACACGTATATATATATATGTGTATATACACACGCATATATATATACACACACATATATATATATATGCGTGTGTGTATATATATATGTGTGTATATATATATATGTGTGTGTGTATATATATATATATATGGTCTCTTTCTGACGTTGTGTAAGTTTAAGGTGTCCAGTGTAATGATTTGACATTTGTAAATACTGTGAAAGGACTACCACAAGAAGGCTAGTTAACACTTCTATTACCTCAGAGTTACACATTTTTTATTTTTTCCGTCTTAGTAACTTGCAAACATACAATACCATTTTGCTGACTATAGTCACCATGCTGTATGTCACATCCCCATAATTTATTCGTCTGAAAATATAATCTTAAGTGTCACAAGGATAGGGGAGCTGGCAAATTCCCTGAATACTAACAACATTTACCCCAGATACCTCAACATAATGCTGAATATTTAATCTAATTCAGATCTTAATAGATGTAAATAGTTATGTCAAACATTGACAGTCATCAGTGTCTTCCTGTACGTTTACAGAAGATATGCCGTAAGAACTGTGAAATTGTCATAAAAATGAGAAGTGATTTTAAAAATCTCTGTGAAATAAAAAAAATTGGTTATTTGATGGGAAATATTCCTCTGGTTTTGAGATGTTTATTCCAATTGTTAATAGTAGGAAGAAGAAACACGGGGTAATGACAATGTGGGTCTGGTATTTTACAAAGAAGTGCACTATTGATATTTGACTTTTATTTCTTGAAATGTGCTGCTCATTCAGGTAACCTGCAAATCGTTTCATTTTCTATTTTGTTTGTTTTCAATCAAGTAAAATATTACATGATTGATAGTATATTTAAAATCCACACATGTACAAATAGGAAAACCAGTTCTCAGTTAAATAATGTAAAAAATGTAGTAACTGACATTGAAATAATCCAGTGAAGATTCCTGGATATATGGTAGCATTTATAAATAAGACCAACTACGTTTCCTTTTCTTAGGAAATAAAATAAATGATAACTGCATAAATAACCTTGAAAACCTCTGTTCTTGTTTAAATGCTGAAAGAATAGGGTATTTGAACAGAATAATTAATGTATTTTGGGAAAAAGGATTTGTACATTTTACTTTCTTGTAAGGTAGAGTAAAATGTTTTTCCCCGTCTATTAAATAAGATATATTCTCCTTGTCAAGAAAAAATCTCTTGACTCTTTCATTTTTATGTGATTTTAATCATTAATTCTAAGAAAACCAGTAAATTCTATTCCAGAATCCTTATGACAGCACTCACATAAAACTCAAAGGTACCTACATTATTTACATGAGATTAAGTACTTTAAAATTGAGAAGTTATTTCTACCAGTAAACTACCCACAGTGTTTTGGTAGTCATTTCACTTCTTTATGTTTGGGAATTTCAGTCTATTCTCTCAAGGAATTAAAAATGTATTTTCTAAGTAAAAGCTGCTGTATTTTTCTGCTACTCGGCACTTTCAAGTTCAGGGCCCAATTATATTTTGGGTCCCCTGTGATGGTGACTGCTGCAGCCCTGGAGCTGTCAGGATGAGTAAGTCACACACGTCCTGCCATCAGGGACCGAGCCGATAGTGTGTCAAAAATGGTGGCATAGAGAGAGAACCTGACTGACACAGAGCGTCCTCCTACTCTCATGAGCTCTAATAGTTACCCAGAAAGATCTGGGGACATTTTACTTCTGGATCATCTGTTTCTCATTTATAAGAAGGAATATACAATCATGCCTTCCCATATCTACTAATTTGGAGAAAACTAATCTTGATGAAAAAGGAATATTTATTTTATAATTCATAAAGAGCTGTAGCTGTTACTTGCTTACATTGTTTCAGACTGGATTAACAAGGAGACTCGTAGATCCTCTTAATGTTAGTTCACAGGCATAGATATAAATTTAAATGAATTTGTGGATAATATTATGAAGCATTGTGAGCAATAAATAATGACTTTATCATAATCACTGCTAATCATGTAAAAAACAGTAATGAAGACTAACCTAGCCTGATACATATTATTTACATGAAGACATATATAGAGGTTTTTGATGTTAAAAAGCCCCAAAATAATAATTACATTAAAACTAAAATTAACTTTTGCTAGTGGTCAAATCAAGTTAAGATATTAGAAGAACAGAATGAGTAGATTAAAAATGAAAAGGAATGAAGACCAACCAGATTTTACGCACTATTTATAGTGATCCAAATATTAGAGTAAAACAGCCAAATGTAGTGTTTAGATAAAGTTGTCTACAAAATGAGTTCAATGAAACCACACCCCGAGTTCGTTCTGAGTCCAAGGCCATGCTAGCTGCATACCCTGGAGTATATTTTTTGCCCTCCTCACATCCTCCTTTATCATCTGGAATATGAAAATAATAAGAACAGCAGCATGTACTGAATGGGGTGGTTCTAAGAATGGAGGAAGATACGTTATTTAAAATCTCTAATATATTGCTAATTCATAGAGACATTTCAATAATTTTAAACTGTTACTGCTAATAGTAATGATAGTGACAGTGTGGAGAGACTATTAATACCCCAAGAAGATGCAGAAGCGGAGGAGTTCCGGAAGATGGCGGCGTAGGAGGACGCTGGGCTCACCGCGCGTCCTGCTGATCACTTAGATTCCACCTACACCTGCCTAAAGAACCCAGAAAACCGCCAGAGGATTAGCAGAACGGAGTCTCCGGAGCCAAGCGCAGACGAGAGGCCCACGGAAGAGGGTAGGAAGGGCGGCGAGGCGGTGCGCGCTCCACGGACCGGCGGGAGGGAGCCGGGGCGGAGGGGCGGCTCGCCGGCCAAGCGGAGCCCCCGAGTCGGGCTGGCAAAAGCGGAGGGGCCGGACGGAGTGTGTTCCAACAGCAAGCGCGACTTAGCGTCTGGGAGGTCAGAAGTTAACAGCTCTGCTCAGAAAGCGGGAAGGCTGGAGGACAAAGGGAGGGAGAGCTGCTGAGCCCCCGGACGGCAGAGCTCAGCTTGGCGGGGAACAAAGGCGCTCGCCAGCGCCATCTCCCCCGCCCATCCCCCAGCCAAAATCCCAAAGGGAACCAGTTCCTGCCAGGGAACTTGCTCGCTCCGCGCAAACACCCAACTCTGTGCTTCTGCGGAGCCAAACCTCCGGCAGCGGATCTGACTCCCTCCTGCTGCCACAGGGCCCCTCCTGAAGTGGATCACCTAAGGAGAAGCGAGCTAAGCCTGCCCCTCCTGCCCCCGTGCACCTTGCCTACCCACCCCAGCTAATACGCCAGATCCCCAGCACCACAAGCCTGGCAGGGTGCAAGTAGCCCAGACGGGCCACGCCACCCCACAGGGAATCCCGCCCCTAGGAGAGGGGAAGGGAAGGCACACACCAGTCTGACTGTGGCCCCAGCGGTGGGCTGGGGGCAGACATCAGGTCGGACTGCGGCCCCGCCCACCAACTCCAGTTATACACCACAGCACGGGGGAAGTGCCCTGCGGGTCCTCACCACTCCAGGGACTATCCAAAATGACCAAACGGAAGAATTCCCCTCAGAAGAATCTCCAGGAAATAACAACAGCTAATGAACTGATCAAAAAGGATTTAAATAATATAACAGAAAGTGAATTTAGAATAATAGTCATAAAATTAATCGCTGGGCTTGAAAACAGTATACAGGGCAGCAGAGAATCTCTTGCTACAGAGATCAAGGGACTAAGGAACAGTCACGAGGAGCTGAAAAACGCTTTAAACGAAATGCAAAACAAAATGGAAACCACGACGGCTCGGATTGAAGAGGCAGAGGAGAGAATAGGTGAACTAGAAGATAAAGTTATGGAGAAAGAGGAAGCTGAAAGAAAGAGAGATAAAAAAATCCAGGAGTATGAGGGGAAAATTAGAGAACTAAGTGATACACTAAAAAGAAATAATATACGCATAATTGGTATCCCAGAGGAGGAAGAGAGAGGGAAAGGTGCTGAAGGGGTACTTGAAGAAATTATAGCTGAGAACTTCCCTGAACTGGGGAAGGAAAAAGGCATTGAAATCCAAGAAGCACAGAGAACTCCCTTCAGACGTAACTTGAATCGATCTTCTGCACGACATATCATAGTGAAACTGGCAAAATACAAGGATAAAGAGAAAATTCTGAAAGCAGCAAGGGATAAACGTGCCCTCACATATAAAGGGAGACCTATAAGACTCGTGACTGATCTCTCCTTTGAAACTTGGCAGGCCAGAAAGGCTTGGCACGATATCTTCAGTGTGCTAAACAGAAAAAATATGCAGCCGAGAATCCTTTATCCAGCAAGTCTGTCATTTAGAATAGAAGGAGAGATAAAGGTCTTCCCAAACAAACACAAACTGAAGGAATTTGTCACCACGAAACCAGCCCTACAAGAGATCCTAAGGGCGATCCTGTGAGACAAAGTACCAGAGACATCACTACAAGCATAAAACATACAGACATCACAATGACTCTAAACCCGTATCTTTCTATAATAACACTGAATGTAAATGGATTAAATGCGCCAACCAAAAGACATAGGGTATCAGAATGGATAAAGAAAACAAGACCCATCTATTTGCTGTCTACAAGAGACTCATTTGAGATCTGAGGACACCTTTAGATTGAGAGTGAGGGGATGGAGAACTATTTATCATGCTACTGGAAGCCAAAAGAAAGCTGGAGTAGCCATACTTATATCAGACAAACTAGACTTTAAATTAAAGGCTGTAACAAGAGATGAAGAAGGGCATTATATAATAATTACAGGGTCTATCCATCAGGAAGAGCTAACAATTATAAATGTCTATGCGCCAAATACCGGAGCCCCCAGATATATAAAACAGTTACTCATAAACATAAGCAACCTTATTGATAAGAATGTGGTCATTGCAGGGGACTTTAACACCCCACTTACAGAAATGGATAGATCATCTAGACACACAGTCAATAAAGAAACAAGGGCCCTGAATGATACATTGGATCAGATGGACTTGACAGATATATTTAGAACTCTGCATCCCAAAGCAACAGAATATACTTTCTTCTCGAGTGCACATGGAACATTCTCCAAGATAGATCATATACTGGGTCACAAAACAGCCCTTCATAAGTTTACAAGAATTGAAATTATACCATGCATACTTTCAGACCACAATGCTATGAAGCTTGAAATCAACCACAGGAAAAAGTCTGGAAAACCTCCAAAAGCATGGAGGTTAAAGAACACCCTACTAACGAATGAGTGGGTCAACCAGGCAATTAGAGAAGAAATTAAAAAATATATGGAAACAAACGAAAATGAAAATACAACAATCCAAACTCTTTGGGACGCAGCGAAGGCAGTCCTGAGAGGAAAATACATTGCAATCCAGGCCTATCTCAAGAAACAAGAAAAATCCCAAATACAAAATCTAACAGCACACCTAAAGGAAATAGAAGCAGAACAGCAAAGGCAGCCTAAACCCAGCAGAAGAAGAGAAATCATAAAGATCAGAGCAGAAATAAACAATATAGAATCTAAAAAAACTGTAGAGCAGATCAACGAAACCAAGAGTTGGTTTTTTGAAAAAATAAACAAAATTGACAAACCTCTAGCCAGGCTTCTCAAAAAGAAAAGGGAGATGACCCAAATAGATAAAATCATGAATGAAAATGGAATGATTACAACCAATCCCTCAGAGATACAAACAATTATCAGGGAATACTATGAAAAATTATATGCCAACAAATTGGACAACCTTGAAGAAATGGACAAATTCCTAAACACCCACACTCTTCCAAAACTCAATCAGGAGGAAATAGAAAGCTTGAACAGACCCATAACCAGTGAAGAAATTGAATCGGTTATCAAAAATCTCCCAACAAATAAGAGTCCAGGACCAGATGGCTTCCCAGGGGAGTTCTACCAGACGTTTAAAGCAGAGATAATACCTATCCTTCTCAAGCTATTCCAAGAAATAGAAAGGGAAGGAAAACTTCCAGACTCATTCTATGAAGCCAGTATTACTTTGATTCCTAAACCAGACAGAGACCCAGTAAAAAAAGAGAACTACAGGCCAATATCCCTGATGAATATGGATGCAAAAATTCTCAATAAGATACTAGCAAATCGAATTCAACAGCATATAAAAAGAATTATTCACCATGATCAAGTGGGATTCATTCCTGGGATGCAGGGCTGGTTCAACATTCGCAAATCGATCAACGTGATACATCACATTAACAAAAAAAAAGAGAAGAACCATATGATCCTGTCAATCGATGCAGAAAAGGCCTTTGACAAAATCCAGCACGCTTTCTTAATAAAAACCCTTGAGAAAGTCGGGATAGAAGGAACATACTTAAAGATCATAAAAGCCATTTATGAAAAGCCCACAGCTAACATCATCCTCAATGGGGAAAAACTGAGAGCTTTTTCCCTGAGATCAGGAACACGACAGGGATGCCCACTCTCACCGCTGCTGTTTAATATAGTGCTGGAAGTTCTAGCATCAGCAATCAGACAACAAAAGGAAATCAAAGGCATCCAAATTGGCAAAGATGAAGTCAAGCTTTCGCTTTTTGCAGATGACATGATATTATACATGGAAAATCCGATAGACTCCACCAAAAGTCTGCTAGAACTGATACATGAATTCAGCAAAGTTGCAGGATACAAAATCAATGTACAGAAATCAGTTGCATTCTTATACACTAACAATGAAGCAACAGAAAGACAAATAAAGAAACTGATCCCATTCACAATTGCACGAAGAAGCATAAAATACCTAGGAATAAATCTAACCAAAGATGTAAAAGATCTGTCGGGGCGCCTGGGTGGCGCAGTCGGTTAAGCGTCCGACTTCAGCCAGGTCACAATCTCGCGGTCTGTGAGTTCGAGCCCCGCGTCAGGCTCTGGGCTGATGGCTCGGAGCCTGGAGCCTGTTTCCGATTCTGTGTCTCCCTCTCTCTCTGCCCCTCCCCTGTTCATGCTCTGTCTCTCTCTGTCCCAAAAATAAATAAAAAACGTTGAAAAAAAAATTAAAAAAAAATAAACATTAAAAAAAAAAATTTAAAAAAATAAAAAAATAAAAGATCTGTATGCTGAAAACTATAGAAAGCTTATGCAGGTAATTGAAGAAGATATAAAGAAATGGAAAGACATTCCCTGCTCATGGATTGGAAGAATAAATATTGTCAAAATGTCAATACTACCCAAAGCTATCTACACATTCAATGCAATCCCAATCAAAATTGCACCAGCATTCTTCTCGAAACTAGAACAAGCAATCCTAAAATTCATATGGAACCACAAAAGGCCCCGAATAGCCAAAGTAATTTTGAAGAAGAAGACCAAAGCAGGAGGCATCACAATCCCAGACTTTAGCCTCTACTACAAAGCTGTCATCATCAAGACAGCATGGTATTGGCATAAAAACAGACACATAGACCAATGGAATCGAATAGAAACCCCAGAACTAGACCCACAAACGTATGGCCAACTCATTTTTGACAAAGCAGGAAAGAACATCCAATGGAAAAAAGACAGTCTCTTTAACAAATGGTGCTGGGAGAACTGGACAGCAACATGCAGAAGGTTGAAACTAGACCACTTTCTCACACCATTCACAAAAATAAACTCAAAATGGATAAAGGACCTGAATGTGAGACAGGAAACCATCAAAACCTTAGAGGAGAAAGCAGGAAAAGACCTCTCTGACCTCAGCCGTAGCAATCTCTTACTCGGCACATCCCCAAAGGCAAAGGAATTAAAAGCAAAAGTGAATTACTGGGACCTTATGAAGATAAAAAGCTTCTGCACAGCAAAGGAAACAACCAACAAAACTAAAAGGCAACCAACGGAATGGGAAAAGATATTTGCAAATGACACATCGGACAAAGGACTAGTATCCAAAATCTATAAAGAGCTCACCAAACTCCACACCCGAAAAACAAATAACCCAGTGAAGAAATGGGCAGAAAACATGAATAGACACTTCTCTAAAGAAGACATCCGGATGGCCAACAGGCACATGAAAAGATGCTCAACGTCGCTCCTCATCAGGGAAATACAAATCAAAACCACACTCAGATACCACCTCACGCCAGTCAGAGTGGCCAAAATGAAGAAATCAGGAGACTATAGATGCTGGAGAGGATGTGGAGAGACGGGAACCCTCTTGCACTGTTGGTGGGAATGCAAATTGGTGCAGCCGCTCTGGAAAGCAGTGTGGAGGTTCCTCAGAAAATTAAAAATAGACCTACCCTATGACCCAGCAATAGCACTGCTAGGAATTTATCCAAGGGATACAGGAGTACTGATGCATAGGGGCACTTGTACCCCAATGTTTATAGCAGCACTCTCAACAATAGCCAAATTATGGAAAGAGCCTAAATGTCCATCAACTGATGAATGGATAAAGAAATTGTGGTTTATATACACAATGGAATACTACGTGGCAATGAGAAAAAATGAAATATGGCCTTTTGTAGCAACGTGGATGGAACTGGAGAGTGTGATGCTAAGTGAAATAAGCCATACAGAGAAAGACAGATACCATATGGTTTCACTCTTATGTGGATCCTGAGAAAAGTAACAGAAACCCATGGGGGAGGGGAAGGGAAAAAAAAAAAAAAAAGAGGTTAGAGTGGGAGAGAGCCAAAGCATAAGAGACTGTTAAAAACTGAGAACAAACTGAGGGTTGATGGGGGGTGGGAGGGAGGGCAGGGTGGGTGATGGTATTGAGGAGGGCACCTTTTGGGATGAGCACTGGGTGTTGTATGGAAACCAATTTGACAGTAAATTTCATATATTAAAAAATAAATAAATAAATAAATAAATAAATAAATAAAAAATAAATAAAAAAAAAGAAGATGCAGAAGCGACTCAACCAATAGGATTCAGAGAACTAGGAATCAGCATATAATTTTGACAAGATTATCTCACTTCTTTTATTTATTTATTTATTTATTTATTTATTTATTTATTTATGGCTGTTTTTTTTAAATTTTTTTTTCAATATATGAAGTTTATTGTCAAATTTGTTTCCATACAACACCCAGTGCTCACCCCAAAAGGTGCCCTCCTCAATACCCATCACCCACCCTCCCCTCCCTCCCACCCCCCATCAACCCTCAGTTTGTTCTCAGTTTTTAAGAGTCTCTTATGCTTTGGCTCTCTTCCACTCTAACCTCTAAGATTATCTCACTTCTTAACCCTATGACTCAGTGTTCCAGAAGGATCTTATAAAACAGGATTTGCTAATACTGGTTATTAATTACCCACATTCCAAGATCAACCATTGTCAAGTAGCTATCTGCCTCACTTCAATTTATCCAGAAAACGGACAGCATACAGCAATGTCTAATCAAGCTTCCTGAGCCATCTAAAACAAGCCTAAAAACAGAGCATTGTGGGAGCATTTTATTATTTATACCAGTTACAAAACCAAATGGTCCCCCTTCCCTCCCTTCCCCCATCCCTGTTTCTCTCCCTCCTCCTCTTCATGTTCCTCCCTCCCTCCCTCCCTTCCTTCCTTCCTTCCCTTTCTTTCATGCCCAGAGCTGGCCAATCTCAATAGTAAATCTAAAATATGAATTGTGTATTTAGGAGTGTGTGTGGGCTGTGCAGGCATGCACACATGTGTTTGTCCCTCTGAAAGAATGTTTCATAATATTCAATGATACATTGTCTCAAAACTTTTTCTAAAAATATCTTACTCTTTATATTTGAGTTAGTCAATGGAAGTTATTCCTGTTAAGCTGTTAAATAGAATTCTTAAATATGCTTTCCACCCTTAAGGCATTTCTGAATCAAGGGTAAGCTTTACGAGGGTAAAGGGTTATGTGAATCAACATTAATTATAAAAATTAATAAATGTTTGTTAGGATAGATATCGTGCAAGGAGATATTCTTTGTATTCCTTAGTAACCACAGGTTTTTTTTTCTCTTATTATTTTAAATTTGGTCATTACCTGGAATTTCAAAAGAGCAAATTAAATGATGTAAGGTTGTTAGCCATTATAGGAAAGGTCATACACTAATAAGGGATGTGGTTCTTTTAAAATACAGATTTAGGTAAATAAGGTAAGTGTAAATGGATAATTAGAATCAATGAATATAAAAACTTCATTTTAATAAAGACTTTAATGTACTGAGATATATGTTAAATAATGCTAACAAAAATACAAAAAGGCTTATAGAAAGTGATGGAACAGTTGTATCATTGCCTGTATATGTATGTAATCTGCAGTTATAGAGTCCCACACTCTTGGCTCACTTATTAAAAATGGTCCGGGTATGCATTTACAAAATGTATTTTTATATTGGCTAATTAAAAAAATGTTTATTTTTGAGAGAGAGAGAGACGGAGAGTGAGCAGGGAGGGGGAGAGAGCGAGAGGGAGCCTCAGAATCTGAACCAGGCTCCAGGTTCTGAGCTGCCGACACAGGGCTTGAACTCGGGAACGGTGAGATCATGACCTGAGCCGAAGTCAGATGCTCACCCGACTGAGCCACCCAGGTGCCCCTATATTGACTAATTTTTTAGAATGTCATTGCATATATGTTTGTTCCTCGATTGGTACTGTAGACTTTCCAAGGTCAAGAATCCTATCCCATAGTCTTTAGTCCACGTACTTGTAGGTATTCACCCCACTCTCATTAAATTTTATCTTGAAGACTGCTTCATAGAACAATAACCTGTGAAAATTTTTGGAATGTTAAACATTTTCCAAGATATTTAGTGGCCATCTTCCGTATTTACTCCAGATGGTACTACCAAAGATACATTCTGCTGATTTTTGCGTACATTAGGAGAGTCGGAGTAGTTTTCTTTCCAAAGTAAGAGCATCTTTCTTTGGACGTTTTGCATTGCTCAAATGTGACGGCACAATTTCCAGCGAGAGACTAAACTGGACTTTCAAACAGTGACAGCCCGCTGGCCGAGACCGGGACTCCGGTTACCTCGACGAAACTTCACATTTTGTTGCCCTGAAGATAATCTGGATCCAAAGTAACAACCTCCCTTGTCTGAATATTTGAATAGCTGGAGACACGAGTACCAGCCTACAACTTAATTATGGATTTAAAAATTGGCATTAATCTTTTCTCGTTCCTGTATATATTCTCTTCTAATGCCACAAGTCACACTAAATTGCTCATTAAACTTCGAGCGATGCAATGGAATGCTTGCTAGCATTTATAGGCGACGCTCTCCAAAGTACAATTAGAGGGAGTATTATGACATAGAACAATGGAGACAATTATTTCTGAAGTTTATTAATGCTAATTAGCATATGGCATCTAAGACAGCTGCTGATACTTCATTGCTAAATACTGAGGGACTAATTAGTGTTTGATGTTAATTAGCTGCTTCTGCGTGTGCTCTGCCCTTAGATGCATATGCACTGTCACCATCGGGCTATTAAAAGTCTGGCCTTGCACTCCGCAAGAACATGATGTGGCATTTAGGAGTTCTTTTTGAGTCTCCGGCACTCTTTTCTAATATATGTGCTCTTAATACATTCCACGGAAGCTTTAATAATTAGTTACTCTGCTTTTCATTTAAAACATACTAATAAATCCGATGCTTAAGTGCTAAAGTGAACAACATCCTTTAACTGATCGTGTAATATTTTATGCCCTCTGATAAATGAATGACTTCAAATACTAGAAACTAGTATAAAAATACTTGGGCTTAATTTATTTAATAATCAAGCTTATTTTGTTTGTGTGTGTCAGTTTACACTTATTAGTGATTAAATTTCATTAGTTTTTTAAATGTAGATGTATTTATTTTGAGAGAGAGAGAGAAG
This sequence comes from Neofelis nebulosa, assembly GCF_028018385.1. Taxonomy (NCBI): domain Eukaryota; kingdom Metazoa; phylum Chordata; class Mammalia; order Carnivora; family Felidae; genus Neofelis; species Neofelis nebulosa. The sequence goes on along the minus strand of NC_080792.1, from coordinate 7,059,907 downwards.
GAGAGAGAGAATCCCAAGTAGGCTCCTTATTGTCCGCGCAGAGCTGGATCTCATGTGAAATCATGACCTGAGCCGATATCAAGAGTCAGACACTTAACTGAGCCACCCAGGCATCCCTAGAATTCATTATTAAAGTATCAAATGGGTGCACTTTCCCCCATTAACCAATTCATTAACTTTTTTTGCTTTCTGATTCTTTTCCCTCCTTTAACTGAAGCAAAATACATTTTCTTTCTTTTGAAACTGGAGATAAAAATTTACCTAGAAAAACTCATCTTTGAAGATCAAAGTTGAGGCTAAGCTAATGATCTGGGAAGAGTTTTCATGTTAGTCTTAAAAACTTTCAAGGGTATAGGGTGCCTGGGTGTCTCAGTTGGTTAAGCTTATGATTCCGACTTCAGCTCAGGTTGTGATCTTATGGTTCCTGAGTTTGAGTCCCGTGTTTGGCTCTCTGCTGTCAGTGTAGAGCCCGCTGCAAATTCTCTGTCTCCCTCTCCCTATGCCCCTCCCCTGCTCTCTCTCTCTCAAAAATAAACAAACATTAAAAAAAAACAAAAACAAAACTAGGGCACTGCTAGTTTATCTGGGGGTTTGTTGAGTGGGTGGGGGTGGAGGTGATTAATATTAACAATTTGCCCGGAAATTCCTGTGACAATCAGCTTCACTTCCATAAATGTTTAATAACTTTCTTCACGTGGAAATGTCTTTGTAACTAGTAAATGAATTTAAGATTCAATTTAGACTATGAAGCTGTGAATAATATCCCCAAAAATATATCATGGTTTGAAATTATTTTTTTTAAATTTGTTTAATGTTTATTTATTATTGAAAGACAGAGAGAGACAGAGAATGAGCCTGGGAGGGGCAGAGGGAGGGGCAGACACAAGCAGGCTCCATGCTCTGAGCTGTTAGCACAGGGCCTGAGCAGGGCTCGAACTCACAAAGTGCAATCTCATGACCTGAGCCGAAGTCGGAATCTTAACCGACTGAGCCACCCAGGTGCCCTCATGGTTTAAAATTCTAAAGCTAATCTCTGGCTTTAAAATCACATGGGTATAAGTATTTTTATGATGCTATAGGTGTTCATTTTGAATAATTATTGAGATTTAGAGTTAATAATTACCCAATACTTTTTACACATTACACCTTTTTAGATGTTTGGCGCTTATACAATTGGCATGGATATATTATGGTTTATGGCACTAAAAATAAAGGAATGGAACAAAGCTACGTAGGTAGTGGAAATTATGCAATCACTTGTCAAAGTTAAAACCACAATATATTGAAAATCTAATTGGCCAGACAACATGCAAAGGGAGGACAAAGAAAGAACAAATAGTGAAGGAAAATTATGTTGTAAATACATTGACTGTTTTATAATACCCACTATAGTTTTTTCTAGGTTGATTTCTCATAGGGTGTTTGAGCTTTGGAAAACAGGAATATACCCATAACAGAAGTTACCTTTTATTTTTTTCTCTTCCACCCCGTCTTCTTCAAGTTATTCTTCATCATCATCTTCATAGTTTTTATATTCCTTCTCAGAGAGTGAATAAACATTTTAAGAGATATTTCATGAGAGCGACCCAAGTGTCCGTCGATAGATGAATGAATAAAGATATGGGAGTTTTGTGTGGGTGTCATGGAATGTTACTCAGCCATAAAAAAGAATTAAATCTCGCCATTTGGGTCAACACAGGTGGGTGTAGAGGGTACTATGCTAAGCAAAATAAGTCAGAGAAAAACACCGTATGATTTCACTTACATGTGGAGTCTAAAAAAACAAAACAGACTTAAATACAGAGAACAAACAGGTGGTTGCCTGAGGGGAGGTGGGTGGGGAGAAAAATAGATAAAGGGAATTAAGAGGTACAAATTTCTGTTTATAAAATAAAAAGTCACAGAAATAAAAAGTACAGCATAGGGAATATAGTCAATAATATCGTAATGATGTATGGTGACAGATGGTGACTACACTCAATCCTGGTGAGCACTGAGTATTGTATAGACTTGTTGAATCAATATGTTGTACCTTTGAAACTAGTACAACATTGTATGTTAGTTATACTTCAATAAAAGGAGATTGCAAGAGGTGAAAAATGAAAGATATAAAACTTAAAAATAATTGACTACTTAAGAACTCTGAATATTGAAATACCAACCTGCATAAATATAATCGACATAGTACAGTAAAAAAAAAAAAAAAATCCAACTTGACTGTTGGTATATTTGTGGCCTTGGCCCTCAGAGTCTCAGATCCTTATCTGTAAAATGAAAATTATTCTGTTCACCTAACAGAGTATTTAAGAATATGTTTTCTGACTGCCCTGCTTCTAGGGACTCTTGTTTCAAGGGGGTCTGTGACTTCATAGCTGTGTGTCAATTTTTTCATCTATAAAACTATACTAATGGGAACAAAGGTTGGGGGCAAGTGTCAAAACTCCTATGCTTTACTTAAGGCAGCAATACCAATAATGCACCCATAACTCTGGTAGTGTCTCTCTCTCTATTGACTCTTTTCATCTCTTCCAATATTTGAGTAAGTCACGCCTAAATTAATTTCATGAAAGGCACAAATCATTGGTCTCATACCTGAATTCTCAGACCGCTCATAAGACTTCATACTCCGGAATTTTAAATTAACTGTGATTTTGTTATCATTTGGGATGGAGGAATAGAAAAATTATCTTAAAATACCTACCTACAGGGGCGCCTGGGTGGCGCAGTCGGTTAAGCGTCCGACTTCAGCCAGGTCACGATCTCGCGGTCCGTGAATTCGAGCCCCGCGTCAGGCTCTGGGCTGATGGCTCAGAGCCTGGAGCCTGTTTCCGATTCTGTGTCTCCCTCTCTCTCTGCCCCTTCCCCGTTCATGCTCTGTCTCTCTCTGTCCCAAAAATAAATAAAAAACGTTGAAAAAAATTAAAAAAAAAAAATACCTACCTACAAAAGACTCACTGTACTCCAACTCCTCTGTAGTTCATAGGTAGATATAAACAGTGATAGAAAAGAACTACCCTTGATCCAACTGACTGATTTTTGAATAATTACCTTATAAGTCTTTTTCGTCTTTACCAAGACGGCCTTAATGTTCTCATCTTCACTAAACTAGAGCATTTGCTGTAGACAGCTCTTGACTGCCAAGTGTCTGTCCCTTTTTGGTGTAAATCTTCTACCAGCCTCAGGTGAGTTTTGTAGCCCAGGATTGTCTTTCTCAAACACCTGGAAGCCATCCCTTTGAAATGCAATCTGGAAAGATAGTTAGCCCCCCTCTCTCCGATCTGGTCTTTCTGGAGGGCAGGAGCCCAACTTACCAATTATTGCAATTATTACAGTCACCATCATTTGTCAAACCCAGAGGATCTAATCACATTTATCAATTCCTCCCTTCCCCAGTAATTTTCTCTTCACTCACCCTAGAGCTTAAATCTCTTCAGCCTTTTCTTTCAGTGGAGTTGAGTTTAATCTCTATTGCAATAGTCTTGAATAAAGTTTTCCTGGCTTGCTTAACTCTGTTCAGTGCAACTTTTTCTTGACGCTCTCAAACATTGAATTTCGATTAAAAATCTTGAAATTCTGATGAATAACAGTATTAGAGGCATCTTTATGGTATTTTGTATTTGAAAATTCTTTATTAATATTTCAAAATATAAAACGTAGGTCCATGCATTAAATATCCTTAACTTTGCAAAACAAACAAAAGAAGAGGTTCCACATCAATTTTAGTGTAAGAATCTACCAGACTTTAATATTAATGGTTTTCTGTGACTTCACTGTCTCCAGTGATAGTTTTGATGGTATTAGTTTGCCTTTTCTTAATATGTAATTACAAATGTAAATCCAAATTTTTATTTTGCTTTGCTAACCTGTCTTTGTTAGAGAAAAAAAAAGTAGGTGATTTATTTTGAGTTACGATGCTATTTTTTTGTGCCACATAGTCAACATTCTGTTAACCAGCTTCTCCCTAAAATCTGTCCTAACCTTTGTATGGCACTATTATCCTTCTGACGATCCCCGAAGGTTATAGCAATTAGAACATTGTATGTGTTTCCAACCAAAACTCAGAAGGTCTATTTTAATCATTACTTTACCATAGATCAATAGCTCCCATTAAAATGATTCCCTTTTGTCTCTCTACTGACCCTGCTTTTGACTATACTTGCAGTGAGTTGCAAGTCAGATATTGCTAAAAATTATCTAATTATTTTCTTCCACTAAAACATCCAATTTAGCTAGGGGGAAAAATAAAGAACCTCACACATTTTTTTTTAAAGAGAAGAATTTGGCCTCTGCCTGCGTACAAGTAGATTAATGATTTTAATGAGGCAACATGCCCAGGATTGGTGTGAATAGAAGTAAATGGCAAGCAGCAACTTTCAGGATGCTATGATTCCTAATCACAGGCAGAGAGGTGGTGACCTGTGCTTTTGAACAACAAAAACAGCTTTTCCCTTTACTACTCTGTTGCTATTGAGGCTTTTCTTTTGTGTCCTTTCTCCACACAGAAATATATCTTTATAGCTGTATAGGAAGGGCAGATAAAATCTCATGAATTTGGGGAGGAAGTCACTGATACCTCCGTGAGGTCTTCTAAGGCTATTTAAAGAACTACTGAGAGGTGAATGGTTTCATCTGGGTCATCACAGGGTATTAATCCGAAACTGGCTCGTGTTTTTAACCATTAAATAATATATAATAATTCTCCTTGCATCTCCTTATGGCAAGTCAGTTCTAGAAAAATTACAAGTGAAACAAGGAAAGGCAAACAAAGGTGTATTTCAATAGATACACTGACATATATTTGCAAAAAAAAAAAAAAAAAACCTGACAGTCCTATTTCTACTATTGCTATAAGAAATAATATCCCAGGATGACTCAGTCTCAAAATGAAATGAGTGGCTAATGCTGTCTTCCTGAACATTGAGCTTATTTTGAAGCATTAAATGATTAACCTAAGGTACATAATGGTATATTGGTACATATTTATATTGGTTATTATTTAACAACCTTTGCTTTTCTGAGCTTCTCCCATTTGTAGTTAAAAATTAAATATAATTTGAATTAAAAATAATCAGTGTAAAGTAATCCTTATGCCAAAGAGATATTTAGGGGTGGCAAATCCTGCTCCCCTACATTCATCTGTCGATGAACACTTGGACGCATCTCATATCTTTGGCTTTTGTGGATAATGCCGCAATGAACATGATTCATTACAGATACCTCTTCAAGATACTGAATGTATGCCAAAATATTTCAAAAGGACCATAGGTGGTTTTTATCTTCTCTATATTTGCGTTTTCTCATGCCTATCTCTAATAAGAGTTAATATTTTGTATTTTTCTCATGAAGCATTTGATATAGTGAAGATCTCAGTCTTTGAAACCTGATTGCCTGGGTCCTGGTTTAGGAACTTCCTACTAAAGTACCCTATTTTATTTATATTTAAATTTTCTGTATTTTAGTTTCTTCAATCATCTGTTACCTCTCTCTCTCTCTCTCTCGATCTGTCCACCTACCTACTTACTTAGCTATCATCTGTCTTCCTATTTGTCATCTACGTCTAGCACTATAGTGTTTTGATGTATTTTCTATTTGAATGAGGGAGGGGTCCCATTTAAGCATCTTGAGTAGGTATGCAATTTACCTAGAGACCAGAAAATATACCCGTGTTTCTAAATCTTTGTATAGTAGAATTTACTTTGAAGATTTCAGTCATTTAGTTATTTTCAGGGTGGATATCAGCTTGCATATTAAGAAATCTAAGTAGAAATATTTGGGAATGGAATTTGTGGAATTGTTAAGTTAAAAGACATTCATTTTCAAGTAGGTTAAAATAACTTGTGACAGACAACTGATCTCTCTGAAAACCTTTTGAAAATTGAGATAACATTAAATCTGATCTATTTAAGTCAACAGTGAGTAGAAGATGCAATAAATAAAGAGTAGAATAGATAAAATTCTGAAGAGGAGACTTCAGAGGAGTTTTCTGATAATCTTTTGCTGTTTTGATTTCTGGGTATATTTACTATTTCTGAGCTCAAGCTTGGAAAATCCAAGTTTGCTTGGACAGATGACCACTTCTGGAGAATGGAGAAAAAATAAGGAATCTTGGTGGTCTCCAAAAGCTAAACTAAAATCAAACCAAAAAACTAGTGGTGTAAGGGGAATCAAAACACACCCATTTACCCCTCAAAAGCTTCTGTGAAATGATGAAGTTATACCTGGTGGGAGGGGGGACTATACAGAATTTTCTAAGAAGTATAGGAGATTTTTCTGCCATCTCACAGTGCTAAGGAGACAAGTATTAGAATTGGGATTATGCAGAGGGACCAAGATGAATAAATGTGGCTATTTATGAAAACCCAAAAAGTCCATCAGGAATAGCTTTCTGTAAGTTCAACTCCGTCCACCTGCTCATTCCCTGTGTTGATGATGTTCATCCCCATTCCATCTGTCCAGAAACAAAGATGAACCTTTAGATAAGTCTGATGCCATCTATAACCTCTACAAATTTTTATGTAACATATATAATTCAGTTGAAATTAAGAAGAATGCCAAGAAATAGGATCATATGATCAAAAACTAAGAGAAAACAACAAAACAGAAAATAAAATTGGCCTGGCAGATATTTGTAGTAATGGAGTAAGTGGAAAATTACTTTAAAATAACTCATCAGTTTCTTCAAAGGGAAGAACAAAAATGGGGGAAAATGAGAAAATGGGAAATTATTGAAATAATGATATTTGAGTTCTAAGACTGAAAGTACAATACCTGAAATGAAGTTCAACCTCAAGATGATACATCAGAAGACAGAATCAGTGAACTTAAAATCAAATGTGTAGAAAAGATTCAAATTTCATAATTATGAAGACAAAATGGAAAATATAGAAACAAGTCGAGAGGCACAGGAGACAGTCTAAGATCTATTATACACGAAGGTGAAGAAGAAAGTGAAGAGGCAACATTATTTGAAGAAACAATGGCCAAGATGCTTTTAAAACTTGTGAAAGATCTCAACCCAGCACATTCAAGAACTTCTGTAAACCTCAGTGAAGATACATAATTAGGCAACCACACCTAAATGCATCTTTCTAAAAATGCTAGATTCATAGGCAAATACAAAAAGTGTAAATCAGCCAGAGAATGAGATCTAATGCCTTGAAAGTGTCAACATGTCAACATTAGGAATGAAGCTGAGGGCATAAAAAACCAAACAACAACAATAATGGAAGGCAGAAGACCATTGAATACAGCTTTTAATGTGCTGAATGAAACTAATCGCCAGCTTAGTATTCTACAACAATGAAGATAACCTTAAAAATTAAGGTTAAATTAGATCCTTCTTCTCTAGTTTTGGTCAAGATAGTCAAGATGGAGTAGACACATTTCTCCTTATTCCTGCTACTAAGTACAGCTAAGAATCCTGAATATTATGTATAAAATACACATGAGAATATTCTGAAAGACAAAGAGAAGGGAGACTGGCCTAGAACTTCAACATCTTCAACAATAAGTTCTTGGATTTTCTTTTGCTTATATATTCAGGACTGGATGCTTAAGAAGCTGCAACCAGGATATATTAATAGGCAGAAAAAAAAACAACCAAACAAACAAAAACTCAAATCAGTTAGTGTAATTAACAGTGTTAAAGAAAAAAGATGAAATTCATATGATTAAGATGGAGAATAAACATTACAATACTCAATATCTATTTATAATAAGAACAGAAAATTGGGACGAGAATAAAACATCTGATTTAGCAGAGAAAAAACAAAACTTTTCAGTTCATATTGTACTTAATGGTGCAACATCGGTGCTGTTTTTTTTTTTTTTTTTTTTTTTTTTTTTTTTTTATATATCCCCTGGTATTAGGAGCTCTCACAACTTTTATTCCACATTGGACTGACGGTCTCAGGCCATAAAATGAGACACAAAATGGAAATCAAAGAATATGAAGGAGAAAGTAAAACTCTATTGTCTGTAGTTGAAATCACTGTATACTATAAAATCTATAAACTTAGTAAATTAACAAATTCAACAAAGCCAATTGCATATATGATAAAAAAAATTATAAATATCTTCTACAAAACCAAAATATCAAATAGAACACTCTAACAAAGATGTGCAATACCTATATACTGCCTTGAGAGAAACTGGACAGTGCCTCAATAAATAAAGCGATGCAGCATATTTATAGGCTGAAAGAACACGTGCACCTACAGAGCCACACGCCTGATACCTGCTAATCAACTTTGTTCTATCCCGTAGAAACTCTATCCTAGCTGCCACTTGGTATTGGTACCGACTGCTTCTTGCTACACATTTATCCTGAGTAAAGTCCTTTTTTTTTCTTTTTTGAACAAAGTTCTTAACCTCTGTTGGTCACTGAAATATTTGACAAAAGTAAACCCCAACGTTAGTAGAGAAAAATCACATGCTACTTTTTTTATTTTTATTTTTATTTTTTTATTTTTTAAGTTTATTTATTTTTGAGACAGAGAGAGACAGAGCATGAACGGGGGAGGGTCAGAGAAAGAGGGAGACACAGAATCGGAAGCAGGCTCCAGGCTCTGAGCTGTCAGCACAGAGCCCGACGCGGGGCTCGAACTCACGGACTGTGAGATCATGACCTGAGCCAAAGTCGGAGGCTTAACCGACTGAGCCACCCAGGCGCCCCCGTACACTACTCTTGATACACGGAGAACAGCATTGAGTAAATTCAACATTTACTCTTAACAAATCTGATGGCAAAATGCAAGCTTAAATTAGCTTCTCTAATTTGGTAAAGCACACCTACAAAAAGCCTGTGGCAAATATCATTCTTCGTGATAAATGGCTAAAATCACTTGCCATTCTACCCAATTCAAGAATGAACGTTTTAATATTTTAAGAGTGTCCTGCTCAAGAAAATAAAGAATTCAAAAGTAACAAAAAGCATAAAGAGCAAAGACATGGAATAAAAATGATATTATTTTGTACATACAAAACCAAAGAACAAAAAAAATCTTAAAATTATTAAATGGATTTGTCACATGCATTAAATACATAGGAAATGAACAAAAAACCCATATTTCTATGCCATTTATAATAGTATTCCAAATCATTAAAGAGCTAGAAAAAATGTAATGAAATATGGGCAAAAAAAGCCATTTAAAACTACAAACACTGTTGAGAAAAATCATAAAAAGACCCAGGATATGAAGGGAAATAACTCGCTCATGAATTTGAAAAGTCATTATATAAATATTTCTTTTCTAAAACCTTCAGTATGTCTAAATGCAACCCAAGAAAAATCCCAGAAGGTAATTTTAGTGGAAGTGTAAAAGTTGAATTCAAAAATTAAAACAGAGATACAAAGAGTCAAGAGAGTCTAAGGAAGAACAAAGGTGGAGGTTTACACCATGGCATGTTATGAGCTATATCAGAGCTATAATGATTAAGTTAATGTGATATTGGCTCAACATAAGTTCAGAAGCAGAAAATTGTTGTATGGTTACCTAATTTGTCACAGCATAGCACGGCATTGCAATATGGAAAGAGATGTCATTTCTATAACTGATTCTGGGTCTTTTAGATCTTTGAAAAAAATAATTGGTTCCTGCATTACGCTATGTGAAAAAATAAATTCTAAATTGACCTTAGATGTAAATGGAAAAGTAAAACAACTAAGATATTGGTAGAAAGCATACCAGAATATATTTATGGTCTTTGGGTAGACAGTGATATCTTAAAGGAAATACAAAATAACACCACGTAGGTAGGCATGCTATATTAGACTTCATTAGAATTAAGAATTCCTATTAATCAAAAGTGTAAAGGATGCCGCAGATTGGGAGAAAATATTTGCAGTGTATCTGCTGGACTTGAATGTAGAATACACAAAGGATTTCTGAAAAACAGGAAAGAAAAAGGCAGATATAATTTGCACAAACATCACTTAACAAAATATAATATCCAAGCATTCAATGGTTATCAAAACAGTTGCTCAATATCTTTAATCATCAGAGATCTGCAGTTTAAAACAACTTACCTGGGGTGCCTGGGTGGCTCAGTTGGTTAAGCATTGGACTTCAGCTCAGGTCATGATCTCACAATTCGTGGGTTCAAGCCCCACATTGGGCTCTGTGCTGACAAAGAGCCCGGAGCCTGTTTCAAATTCTGTCTCCCTCTCTGTCTGCCCTTCCCCCACTCGTGCTCCTTCACTCGCTCGCTTTCTCTAAAAGGGAATAAACATTAAAAACAAAAATTAGAAACAACAACAACAACAACTTACTTGCTTAACATCCACCAGAAGCCTAAATGAGACAGAGAAAAAGTGTTGGTGAGGGTTTGGGGCAATTGGAATTCTGTTCCAACATTGGTAGAAATGAATACAGGTATAGCCGCTTTAGAAAAGAATTCAGTGGCTCTATTATAGTTGATAATATGCATGCTCTATTATCCAGATAACTTCTATCTATGTGCCCACTGGAAAGGTATATATATCTCACCGGAAGGTTTCACTGGACCATTTGAGCAGCATTATTTGTGAAAGTACAAAGTAGAAAGATACCAAATGTGTATAAAATCTAGGATGAATAAAGCTCATTATTCTAGATTTATGCAATGGGGCACTATAAAACTATACAGAAATATCACTGAGTCTTACAAACAAAATATTGCCTGAGAGAGGGTGAAGATAAGAGAGTATATACTGAATTGGTTTATTAAACCAAGCTTAAAAGCGAGCAAATCTGCTCTGTTGTGTTGGAAGTATAGATATTGGTTATCTTTTTCGGGGTGATGACTCTGATAAGGTCTGCAGAAGCGTTAGGATACTGATAATATCTTAATTTTTCTCAGAGTGTGGTTTACACAGGTATATTCCCTCTGTGACAACTCATCAATTCACTAATTTCCCATTTGTGTCCTTTTCTGTACGTGTGTGTACTTTAATGAAAAATTGCATTCCTGTAACAATGTTCATGAAACTTCAAAGAAAAATGCTGAATAAAATAAAAATATAAATGATAAGGTAGTCCTAGAGAATAAATTGAAAGCTTGACTTGCAGATAAAATGTAACTCAGCATTTTACAGTTCTGAAATACATCAGCTAGTTTAAAAAAAATCCATACCGATAAACACAATTTCTTTCAAGAAGGGACACGGCAGAATCATACTCTCTTAGCAACCATAATAAGTAGTTTGCATATAGAGGCTCAACTCCTAGGGAAACACCAGCAGACTGACAGGTTTAGGTAAGACTTTTGAATGGTTGAGAAAATCTTGGAAAAGTGCTAAAGAATTATAAATGAGAGCATTTCATTTTAAACTATGTATATATTTTTTTAATTCTCAATCCCAGTTCTTGTTGACTTCCCATTAGTTGATCCTATTTCTTTTCTCATTTGTGACGTATAATGTTAAGTTTCCTAAAGGATATGAAACAAATTTTCCAAGAATTCATGTCCTTTTATCAGAACTATTTTTAATTATTTATACAATAAATGTACTGAACAAATGTAAATATATCAAATTATACCAGGCACTGAATATGAAATTTGAAAAAAAAATCACATCTCTTGGTATTTAACATGAAAACAACAAAATTAGCACTAGTTATGTCTTAATCTAAAGATATCAACAAACAATAAAATTTAAACTTGGGTGAAAACCTTATTTTATAATTCAGACAGAATGATTTAGAATTTCAGACAGAGGTAAAGAGTTTGTTAGATAGAATAGTTTAAAATAGTCTTATTTTGTGTGTGTGTGTGTGTGTGTGTGTGTGTGTGTGTGTGTGTGTGTTTATGAGGTCATGCACATATATGTGATTGTTTTCCAGAATACAATATAGACCTGAAATAATTAGGTTTCCCAAAAGATGGGCTGCATATCGAGATTGTTCTGGAAAAAGCATTATGAATAACCAACGTTCAGAAATATAAAAAGGTTTACAAATCCCCTGGACTCTCATGACCAAAGCAGAAGCCAGCTTTTTGTTCTGAGTTATACTTGAATGATTGGAAGTTTTTCTTGATTAAACCTATTAACCTACATCTGACATTTTTGTGTAACTAAACCAGTGCGAGTTTTAGAGCAGCAAATCACACAGGACAACCCAGATTTCCCACCTGATTCCATTGAGAGCAACCTGGTTTTATCTGTTTAATATTGTCATTCAGCCTAAAATATTTTAAATTGCTCCTGATGAAAACAAACCTAACTAAAAATCGACTAATGTATGCATTTTTGGGATTCTTATTAACATACAATTTCCACACAGCATAATCCATACTCTTCTTTGTCTTACAGTTTTGTTTTGGCACATATATTCAGTCACATAACTACCACCATAGTCAAAATACAGAATATTTCTGTCTCCCCTGAAAGTTCCCTCTTGTCCCTTTGAGCTCAATCCCTCTTTCCCACCCACCTCCTCTCCCACTTTTGGATTAACAGCACGTGTTACTTTCAGTTTTTGGCTATTAACCGTAAGGGCACGTAAACAATTCAAAATGGGTCTTGGTATAGACATGTGTTAGCATTTCTTTTGGGTGAATAACCTAGGTTTAGGATTACTGGATCATATGACACATTTCTGTTTACCTAAAACAAACAAACAAACAAAAACAAGAATAACAACAACCTGCCAAACTGTTTTCCCAACTAGCTGTGCCATTTTTCACTTCCCAAAACAGTGTTATGAGGGTTTGAGTTGCTAGTGTTTGGTATTATCTGATTGTTTTTTTAATCTGATTTTCTTAAAATTAGCCTTTCTAATACATGTGTAATAGTATCTTAGTTTTAATTTTTGTTTCCTTAATTGGTAATAGTGTTGAACATTTTTTCATATGTTTAGTTTCTAAGATCTCTTCTTTGGTAAATTTCTTTCCAATTGTGTGTGTGTGTGTGTGTGTGTGTGTGTGTGTGTGTGTGTGTGTGTTGTTAGTTTTCTTATTGAGTTTTGAGAGTCCTTTACATGTTCCGAATACAAGTCTTTAATCATATATAGTTTGCAAATATTTCCTTCCAGCCTGTGGCTTTCCATTTTCATCACATTGTCTTTTGAACAGTGGAAGTTTACATTTTGATGAAACAGAATTTATCAATAGTTCCTTTTATGTTGTGAGCTTTTTATTTCTTATCTATGAAATCTTTGCTTAATTCTTCACTTAAATCAGAACAACCCCCATTACATTTGTTTGATATTAGCATTGTGCTCGGGACAAATTAAATTTTGATATTGATGCTTAAAATGTATCTATGCTGGTATATGTGTGTTTGCTTTTATAGGAATAAAGAAATCATATGTACAGTACTAAAATATGTCATTTACACTGACAGCTCTTACTATTAAGATAAAATATATTGTTCTAATAAAGTTTGAAAGCAGCATTTGTAATAACATGAAATAAAGATGTCACATAATACTTAAATTATCCTATTATTTTTAGTTTTAAAATATAAATGAATTTATAAGACATAAGTGAGGCTGTTTTACCTTTAAAAAAATGATTTCCGGGGCGCCTGGGTGGCGCAGTCGGTTAAGCGTCCGACTTCAGCCAGGTCACGATCTCGCGGTCCGTGAGTTCGAGCCCCGCGTCGGGCTCTGGGCTGATGGCTCGGAGCCTGGAGTCTGCTTCTGATTCTGTGTCTCCCTCTCTCTCTGCCCCTCCCCCGTTCATGCTCTGTCTCTCTCTGTCCCAAAAATAAATAAAAAACGTTGAAAAAAAAATTAAAAAAAAAATGATTTCCAAAAATTTGCCTTGAAACATAGACCATCCTTTCAGAGTATATTTAAATTTTATTTCAACACAAAAATTGAACATAAACAGGAGACTTGTAACATTTATTAGTCAATCTGAAAATAATTCATTTTTAATTTAACCTTTTAAAGAGCTTATATATTTTATTTCTACATATGTCAGGAACCTCACAATATATTGGTATCATTTTGCTTTAAACATCAATAGCCTCTCTCTATATATGAATGTAGATATAGATCTATAGATATATATTACACCGAATGTGCTGAATAAAATTTAGACATATGAGGCACAAGACAAAGCAGAAAATTATGACTCCTGTATGTGACACAAACACATTCATCTTTTGAATATGGGTCATATTTGTCTGTTCTTCTGTTTCATGTGTCTCAATTTTATTCAGGGCATCGTGTGTGAAAGAACACTATAATGTGAAGATTATTTAGCCCATGTTATTTAGAAACACGCCCTTTCTCCTTTGAAGCAGGAGTGTGGACTGTGTATTCACCTAGTATGGAATTGAGTTGGTTCTTGGCTTCATTTCATTCATCACTATCTTCAATTGTTCTCAGATCAGGACTTGGTTTCCTCTGGTCTTGGACTCTTCCCTCTACTTTATATGCACACAGAAAGGCCCATGTGCCTGGGGTAGTGGAGGAGGGTACCACCCTTCTGACTTGCCCCAGCCTGGGGAGGTTGTGTGTTCTCTTGGTTGAGGATGCATGGGGAAAATGGCGGATTGAACAGACTCAGTCTTTGACTGTAACTCCTCAGGATTCTAATCTCCCGTATCAACCGACACCTGGCTAGTGCAAATTCATTAAGACTTAAGATACTTTAACTTTACCTCTCTCTTGAGAACATTTCCCCACTCCTGCCATTTCAGAAAAGAAAGCACGTATGGTCTCTTATCTCCTCGCAAAGCCTTCAGATTTTCTGGAATTTGGTTTTATTATATTTCTTGTTATCCTCAGCTCTGTGATGGCTGGAAAAAGCTGGTATGATTTTGTAACTTATCCATCTTATTCTGCTTCTTAGGGTAAGTGGGGCAACCTCTTGTGATTTCTAGATCTTAACTGAAAGCAGAGGGCCGTATGTTGTTTTCTTCTTAAAATCAAATTCTGAAAGATACAGGATTATCAGCATCTAGCAGTTTTATTTTTCTATATCGTATCACACAATTTTAATTACACAGAGACTTGTAAGTCATTTCCCATTTGTTGTTCTGTTGCCATTCTTAAAAATATGCATTGAATGACTTGTATGACACTTTTAGTCACTTTTATTTTATGCAAATGTCAATTACCTGTCATCTGGTTCATCACCTGTGCCTGGCAGGATGTCTCTGAAATGGGGAAATGATGGGCTGTGCAATATGGGAACTGAGAGAACAGTACGTGTTCACTGCAGTTCCATGAGCCTGCATTTGAAATTAAAATTGTTGGCACTCTCCTTTTTAGATTCCTGTTTGTGTGCCCATAAACTACTGAAATAAGAGTTAAAAACACAAAATTTGAGCATTTAAATAGTGCAAATCTCACCTGTTCTCTAAATAAATATTTTCCTTCAATAAGCAGCCAGTACACTGAAAATAATTAGACAGAGTCTACATCTCCCACTTCCTTGGAACAAAAGCTTTTTTTGTGGTGTTTTCTTGAAAACCTTAAATGGAACTTCTTTGACAGCTTATCTGCTGATATGTTTCTACATGATTGTTTAAAGAGCGTTTACTGCAATTAGTATCTTCTCTGTGTACTTTGCAATTTGTGGGTAAGTCTGTTGCTTCACAGAATCTGGTATTTTGGATTTTTAGCCAAACGGTTGTCAGCACATTCATATTTTGAGGTTTTCTTTTTTTTTTTCCTTTTTTCTTTCTTTCTTTCTTTCTTTTTTTTTTTTTTTTTTTTTTTTTTTTGCTTTGGAAAAGTTAACTTATGCAAATAGTACCTTCATTAAAAGTATAGCTTTTCACAGTTAACATCTCATTATTTGCCCTTGGTTTCTTTATATTTATAACTTTTATTTCCATTCTTATCACAGTTACAATTAACTAGAGAGTTTCTTAAATTTCAGCATGTAAGACTATAAGATTTTTTCCAGAGAAGAATGTCAATTATCGGCATCAAAATAGAATGAGTTATTTTTGCCTATGTCAAATCCATCTAATGTTAGGTCTGCATGAATAAACATCTTAACTACTGTGTTAGCCAGAGTACTTAATGCTAATTTCTGTAACGATAAAAAAAAAAACTCAGTGACGTAGCAAAGCAAAGATTTATTAGTCATATTGCCATCAATGTAGAGGGTGAGTCTTTGTGCTAAACACTATCTCAAGGAAGCACATTGCTTCAGTTTTGTGGTTCTTTGGTTACAACACCAGAGTTAACCTGGGATGAACAAAATGGTCATTGAAGCTGTTGGCCTCTTCATTGGAGAAAAGCCAGAGATTTCTCCTTCGTATTTGACTGAACGGATCTAGTTACATAATGATCCTCCTTGCAAAATACATTTAGGAATGGAAGAGGAGGACCTGGATATTGATGAGTTTCTAGAATTCCTGAAACAAATTGGTAGCCAAGGTAAAAGTGAGGTCTGAGAAGTTGCAGGGTGTGGGGGGCATTCTATGATGCAACTATATATGTGTGTGTGTGTATAGTATATACTATACTGTATATACTATATATATATACACACACACATATAGTTATATGTAGTATATATATAGTATAGTAGTATATATATATAGTAGTATAGTACATATAGTATAGTATATATATAGTATATATAACTATACATATATGTGCGTATATATATACATTCTATGATATAACTATATATGTGTGTACACATACATGTATATGGTTATGTAGTATATATATATATTATATATAGTATATATGTATATAAAGTATATATAGTACAGTATATATTGAGAGAGTATATAGTATAGTTATATATATGTGTGTGCGTATATATATATATATACACATATATACATATATACGCACACACACATAGTTATATATAGTATATATAGTGTAGTATGTGTGTGTGTGTGTATATATATATATAGTAGTATAGTAGTATACTATATATAGTATATAAGTATATATACTTATATATATGTGTGTATATATGTGTGTGTGTATATATGTGTGTATATACATATATACATACATATATATGTATATATACATTCTATGATGTAATTATATATGTGTATGTGTATATATATATAGTAGTATATATACAGTATATATAGTATAGTAATATATATATAGTATAATAGTATAGTATATATAGTATAGTATATAGTATATATATAGTATAGTTATATATATATGTATATACATATATACATGCATACATATACTATGTACGTATATACATATATATGTACATATGTATATGTGTGTATATTTATACGCATTCTATGATGTAACTATACATATATGTGTGTGTGTATATATATACACATATAGTTATATATATGTGTGTGTGTATACATATATACATGCATACATATACATATGTACGTATATATGTATATATATGTATGTATATATATGCATTCTATGATGTAACTATACATATATGTGTGTGTATATATATACACACACATATATGTATAGTTACACATATATATAGCATGCATATAGTATATATAGTATAGTAGTGTGTATATATAGTATATAAACACACACATATATATATACACCCACATATATATGTATGTATATATATGTGTGTGTGTATATGTATACATTTATGATGTAACTATATATATGTACTACTATGTATATATAAATGATGTAACTATATATACTTTTAGAAGTACTATGTATGTATATGTGTACATATATATGTGTGTGTATATATATATATATATATGTATACATATATGTACTTTTCTAAAGTTTATATATTTATTTTGAGAGTGGGAGAGAGTGTGCATATGGGAGAGGGGCAGAGAGAGGGATACAGAGAATCCCAAGGAGGCTGTGTCCTGTCCGCTCAGAGCCCATTGTGTTGCGGGGCTTGGACCCAGGAAACGTAAGATCATGACCTGAGCGGAAATTAAGATTTCAATACTTAACTGACTGAGCCACCCGGGTGCCTCAATGATGTGACTATATTTTGTTTCATCAGAATTCAGGTGAAAATAGCAAACCCTTTGTTCAACACCTGAAGTGATGAGCTGTATTTCATTTTTTTACTTAATCATCAAAAGTCCTCTCCACTTGGTGCTGTTTTGGGTTTTATAGTTTGGGACATGGAATGTCAGGTAGTAAAAGTGGTATTGAGGCCTTCGAGTGAATACTAGACAACACCGAAAAATTCACATTTTTCTTTGATTACTGAATTGTTTCTCCAAGACTTTATGTTGCATCTACAGTGCTCATTGTGAATCCTTGTCGGATAATTCCATACTATTTTTTCACTTTCTCAATATGGTTAAATTTTTTTAGCAAGGGGTTTACATAAGAAATCCAGCACCCAAATTTAAATTAAAAACCTACATCTTGACTTTTAGTACACTCATGCATGAGAACTGCGGTGATTCATCCTATTTTAACATTACCTATAGGTGAGAAAGGAGTTGTGCAATGCTGGAAATACACCAAAAATTGATATGAGCTGTTATTAAACCTGAGATTTTTCTTTGTTTTTTAAAATACTGAATAGAGCACAGTAGCTATGAAATTATTTACTAAATTTGCTGTTAATAGTAGATAAAGGAATATATAAAATTGTGCATAAATGTATTAGTAATATTCTGTTTATTGTTATTGATGAAGATTTTTGCTTTAAAAATAGGTTGGAATTAACAATTCAAGGGAACTATAAGTGAAAGATGGAGAACTTTTACATTTCATGTAGAATCATTCTCTTTAAATCATAAAGATAGATGAGATAGCCCAATGGAGAAAATTTACTACCTCCTCCTTTGTGCCATGAAATAAATAAAATTATTTATTACTCTACATGTCAGTTTGCATCCTTGAGAGAGAGTTATATATTTGTCTTTCCTATATATTATTCATTCACCAGTACCTGATGTAGATTATTGCCTAAGTTCTGGAAATGCCTAATTCTAAAAGCATCTAGAGTGTATGCTTTTAAATCAATGAGTATACATTAAAATGTATAAAGATAGTTTATAATAAATATATTGTCCTAAATAGTCACTTTAGGAAGGATCAGGAAAAAAAAAAGATGCAAAAGGGATTATGCTATATAAATACCCTAAAATACTGTAGAAAATATTAAAATTTTGAAAGTTAAAAGAGTAGTTAAATTTAGTGGAAGGAAACAAATATTTATGAAGAAGATAAAATAGGAAAGATAGGAAGAAATGTATCAATTAGAAATAAGCCAAAGGGGGGGGTTAGTGTTTCTTTCAGGCAAAAGGAAAAAAAAAAAAAAGCAAAAGTAGCTACCACTCAATAAACATTTAAAAAGACTGGAATTTTAACCTTGTCTAGAAGAACAATATTATGTCAAAGTGGGAAGCCAAATTAGAGTTATGTCACAAAAATCCTGAAATGAAATGTTTAGTTATCAAATTTTTACTGAGTGCCTTGCATTTTTCTAAGCACTGGGGATGTAAGAGTTAAACCAAAGAACAAAATTCTCTTTTTGTAGGAGGTCTGTGCTACAGGCTAAGGAAAATGTGGAGAACGAATAACAGAAAATAATTGAACAAGTAAAATGTGTGCTTCTCAAGATGCGATGCCAGTAATACATCAGGAAAAGAAATGGTGATCTTTGAGTCTAGTAGTAAGAGATGGGTGATTTAAAGTTGAATTAGAGATTAAGAAAGGTCTTATTACAGATGTCATTTGAGCAGAAAACTAAAGGAAATGAGGGAGTGAGCCCGGCAGCCATCTGTGAGAAGGGCATACCCCATATAATGAGTGTACAACCCAGGCCAGCATGTCAGGGGCAGAGCAGGGAGGAGAGAGAGGTAGAAGGACAGGTTACTGGAGCCTTTGGAAGAACGTTGCAATGAAGTCATCTTTGCAGGCCCTGCACTGTCAGCACAGGGCCTGTCGCGGGGCACAACCCCACAAACCGTGAGATCACGACCTGAGCTGAAATCAAGCATCAGGTGCTCAACCAACTGAGCTACCCAGGCACCCCAATTTCACATTTAAAAAATTTAATGGGGGCGCCTGGGTGGCTCAGTCAGTTGAGCGCCCGACTTCGGCTCAGGTCACGATCTTGCGGACCGTGAGTTCGAGCCCTGCGTCGGGCTCTGGGCTGATGGCTCAGAGCCTGGAGCCTGCTTCCGATTCTGTGTCTCCCTCTCTCTCTGCCCCTCCCCCGTTCATGCTCTGTCTCTCTCTGTCTCAAAAATAAATAAACGTTAAAAATTTAAAAAATTTAATGTTTATTTTTTTTTTTGAGAGAGAGAGACAGAGTGTGGGTGAGGGAGGGACAGAGAGAGAGGGACACACAGAATCTAAAGCAGGCACCAGGATCTGAGCTGTCAGCACAGAGCCCCATGTGGGGCTCAAACTCAAGAACCATGAAACCATGACCTGAGATGAAGTCAGAGGCTTCACCAACTGGGCCATCTAGATCCACTCCCCATCCCCCAAATTCTACATTTTTAAAGAATCCCTCTGGCTCATGTGTATAGAGTAACCTGGGGCATGGAGGACAGGGAGAAAAGGCAGGCAGAAGCAAGGAGACCATTTAGAAGGCATTTGAAACCATCAAAATGAAAAATATTGATTGTGAGCGATGGTGCAAAATGATGAAGATCTGCAAATATTATGGAAACTGAACTTCATATGGACTGGATGTAGATAGTAACAGAAAGGATTCTTCAGAGGTAAAGTTTTTTTTTCACCTGAGCAATTATCAAAGTGCAGTAGTCCTTGATAGAGATGAAGAAAATTAAAAAGAAAAAGTTGGCACAGTAGACAGAGAATATGAGAACTTTCGAAGATCTGTCATATACCCAAGATGTGATGTTGAGAGTAAATACAAAATACAGTCCAGTAAAGTTTCAACTGGAATCATAATTTGAGAGCCTTCAGGGCCTTTAAACTGATGGTAAGAGATGAGCTCAGCAGCAACAGAGTAAGTGTAGAGAAACTAAAGAAAATGAGCATGGACTGACCTACTTCTCTAACTTCAGATGTGCAGAGATGAGGGTACAGATACCAAGGGAAGCTGAGGAGGTGGGAAGAAAAAAAGCACAGAGAGAACAGAATTGGGAAAATCTTGTATTTAGAATGCAAGTGAGGAAAGTGTTTCTAGGAAGAAAAACACAGCTGACTAATTCATTCAAATGCCTTCAGGGATATAATGAAATGAGGCCCAGGACCGGCCACTATATTTAGCAGTTTAGGCCACTGATGACTTTGAGAAGACCAACTTCAGTGGAACGATGAGGGTGGAAACCCGATTGAGCAGGTTTCGAGAGAGAAGAGGAGGAAAGGGAATGTGGGCAAGGAGGCCACTCTTGAGTAGCATAGCTCTTTGATACGATAGAGGGGGGACCGTTCTTAAAGAAAGGTCCTCCTGAGGCAGGATGAGACAGAGTTTAGTACACAGGTGGGAGGGTTATGATTCTATAGCCAGGAGGACCACATTTCTCAATCAAAAAGTAAAGGCAAAGGTGCGGTTAGATGAGTATGTGTGTGCTAGAAATGTGGCTTGGTCCATTCCTGATAATTTTTATTTTTTACATGAAATACAAGGCTGAGAATGCCAGGAGCAGAGATCTTGAAGTCTTGAATGGAGAAAAGTTATGAAGAGCTCTTCTGTGAATGGAGAGAGCTCAACACAGGAAGTTAGACTCACGGATTCAAGGTGGTGCTGTACTTTTCTGTGTATTTTTCCGTAGACATGTTCCACTGTGCTGTTTTAGTGAAAGAGTTGGAGAAACATTAGTCCCACCTACGGTGATTGCCTTGCCAGGCAAATAGGATGACAGAATTGGCAAGGAAGAGAGTGCAGAATGCGTGCACCACAGTAACTGAGTTGGTGAACTTTGTGTCTACACTGGCCTGAAGGAAAGCCTGGTCACAAGACTGAAGGAGAGCTGAGAAAAGATGGCAGAATAAATGGACTGCAGGTGTCACCTGAAAGCATGTTGAAGTGAAAGTAAGAGGCGGTCCCCTGGAAAAGTTGGAAAAGGGGGGTCACAGGGAGGGGGACATGACATTGTAATTGTGGATGAGATACGGCTTTCAGAAATGACCAAGGTCTAGGGCATGCCACCAGAGGCAGGGGGATGGTGAAGTTCAATGGATGACACATCAACCGTCTGAGGGATGGTGATGCTGGAGTATGGATGGTTCGATATTGAAGTAACTACAAGTGAAGGAGGAGTAGAGCTAGACAAAAATAAATGGAGCCAGAAAATCAGATCTGTGTTGATTGTAGGATAGTGTTGAAGGGTGAGGTAAATGCTTTCAAGAAAGAATAGTAGGCGATACGATTTTATAGCACAAAATAAAAGCTAGATGGTTTGTAGGAAGAGGGAAAGAGCATGGTTTGAAGCATCAAAGTGGAGTGAGGTGGACACATACCACAAACCCAAACAAGTGACTCCTGAGCCTGGAAATACATGCTTCTTAGAGAGGTGCAAGGATCACACCTTAGGGGAGAGTCAAGGGGTCAGAAAAAGAAGACAAAGGGAATGTTGGAAAAAGAATTGCGGGGCGCCTGGGTGGCTCAGTCAGTTGAGCATCTGACTTCAGCTCGGGTCATGGTCTCACGGTCTGCGAGTTCAAGACCTGCATTGGGCTCTGTGCTGACAGCTCAGAGCCTGGAGCCTGCTGTGGATTCTGTGTCGTCTTCTCTCTCTGCTGCTCCCCAACTTGTGCTCACTCTTTCTCTTTGTCCCTCAAAAATAAATTAAAAAATATAAAAATAAATTAAAAATAAAATAAAAATAAAAATAAATTAAAAAATGTAAAAAAAAAGTTGCATGCTCCACTGACTGAGCCAGTCAAGCACCCCAATATACTTTCATCTTTAACCTCAAAAACTGACCTAGTGAAAACTGAGTGTGCTGCTGAAATTAGACTGACTCACTCTCTCTCTCTCTCTCTCTCTCACTCTCTCTCTCTCTCTCTCTCTATATATATATATATATATATATACATATAATTTGTATGATATAAAAATCATAATTGTTTCCAATGTTCTTACTTAAATGGAACTGTATGGCTATATAGTCATAAATGACACAGCATATTATTGGTAATAGATCAAAATGCCCTACTGTTTTCTAAGATTTCAGCACTAAAACATTATAAAATTAAATATTTAAGATATCTTTTTTTTAAGTTTATTTATTGATTTTGAGACAGAGAGAGAGCACATGTAGGAGAAGGGGGAAGAGAGAGAGAGAGGGAGAGGGAGAGGGAGAGAGAGAGAGAGAGAGAGAGAGAGAATCCCAAGTAGGCTCCACAGTGACAGCACAGAGCCTGATGTGGGGCTTG
The DNA here is from genome assembly GCF_028018385.1 of Neofelis nebulosa. Lineage (NCBI taxonomy): Eukaryota > Metazoa > Chordata > Mammalia > Carnivora > Felidae > Neofelis > Neofelis nebulosa. Next base: position 7,036,694 of record NC_080792.1, on the reverse strand, counting down.
AACTCGCGAACTGTGAGATCATCACCTGAACTGAAATCAAGAGTCAGACCCTTAACCAACTGAGCCACCCAGGTGCCCCCAAGTTAAATATTTTTTTTTTTTTTAAAATTTTTTTTTTCAACGTTTTTTATTTATTTTTGAGACAGAGAGAGACAGAGCATGAACGGGGGAGGGGCAGAGAGAGAGGGAGACACAGAATCGGAAACAGGCTCCAGGCTCCGAGCCATCAGCCCAGAGCCTGACGCGGGGCTCGAACTCACGGACCGCGAGATCGTGACCTGGCTGAAGTCGGACGCTTAACCGACTGCGCCACCCAGGCGCCCCCCCCAAGTTAAATATTTTTAAAAGATTATTCATTTCCAGATTCTCATGCATCAAACTTCTAGAACAGAACCCTAACAAGAGGGACTTACTCGGCATATTTCAACACCAACAAAATGTTATCAGTAGGTATCATGAGTCACTTTTTCTACAAAGCATCAGAAACTGATGTCTTTAGCTTACCATAAAAGCTCCTATGTGTAACAGTCGTGAATTATAGTAAATCCGAAATCATGCTTACAAGTTCAAATAGCATTTCATTTCACATGCAATGTCTAACAGGTGTTGTTCAAAGTGACACTTGAGTACTACTTTTTACAAGGCTCCTCAGACTGTAGCATCTGGCAATATATTATTTCTAATTTCAATTTCTCAGTGGCGCACTTGGAAAGTACCTGAGTGACTGTCTTCAGATGAACATGGCCCTTGTGTCAAAATAAAAGTTCAGGCTGTAGAAAATTACAAAATTATGAAGCTCCTTATAGAAAACTGATCTTTTTTTTTTTTTTTTTTTTTTTTTTTTTTGCAATGCAAATAAAGAAAACAATCTTGGTGTTATTCATCTGTATTTGAAATCCCTTTGCATTGCAGTAAAGTGTTCCCTAATTGACTGGTAAATCATTCTATGATCAGTTTAGCAAATTGTTTCTCTGTCTGCATTTTTTTTTCTCTGCTGACTCTGGGGAACATTGGGCTGTTTTATGGTAACTGTTCTTTTATCCTCCTTTTCAACTGAACTGCCATAACCCCTACATCAGATAAGTAAGTTCAAAAGGAAAACAATAAATCTGTGTATGTGAATGCAGATGTTCCTAGAATTTAGCAAATATAACATCCCTACTACAGTATTATTGAATATGAGACTTCTTATTAGCAACTGAAAAACTCAAGCTTTCAAAAAGCCTTATTCCCTCCAGAGAAAATTGAAAATAGAATTTTGCAAATAACTAGATCTAGCTTTACAGTAATTGCTCAGACCAAACCAGGGGCTACACTGTTACCAGCACAGCTGTGAGGCCAGTTAATTGTATATAAAAAAAAAATCAGTTACAGTAACTGTAAAACAGTTTAAGGAGAGAATATACTTTAAGGTTTTTACAATGCTATTATGTCATTTGGTAGTTATAGCTACAGTTAACATTATTCCAAACATCTAGATCCGGGTATAATTATGAAGCTCATTTTTTACTAACTGGTCTGTTCATTTGCTTCCTCTTCTCCCTTTGTTGATGCTTTTACCAACTACCCATTCAGGCATTTCCTGTGTGTGCCTTTTAGAGTGACTTTGCTTTCAATCTCTTATGAGTTGATTCTTCTCACTGTGTCATCACTTATGATTGCTTCTCTCTTGGAGATCATGGAAATTCCCCAGGGACTTCTGGGGGCCCAAAGGGATTCATCTTAGGGTACACCCTGTAGTTTTACGTTTGGGCAGAGAAGCCTTCAGATCATATTATCTAAACAACTTCTGTCTATTCCATCTGAAAGAGCAATTCAAATCTTTTGTTTGTTCCTCTTTTTTTCTTTCCTCTGTGTCACCTGCACATAGCTGTTTCCAAATCCTTGAAAATTCATTTTCCCAAAGCTACATTTAAAACAGTGGTGCTGATGCCAAAGGAATCATATCTGGCATATACCTTATTGCTTAATATTTTCAGCCTTTCACATCTTTTATATGCCACTTCCACACATTCATTCTCTTTATTAATTTTATACTCACCATTGGAAGAGCTGCTGGCTGAGGGAGCTATTGGTATGAATGAAGCATTATAAAATGTTATTATATTTTATTATTGCATATACTGTTATGCCAATAAACATATTGAAAGAAAACTATTGGTGTTTAACATGTAACAAATTCCTGGCATAATGTTATTTGAAACCTTCATTTAATGCATGACTAAACCTTGTTTCATAGACACAGAAGATTTGAATGAGAACCAGCTCAATTTTACTTATAATAACAAAGATGCTCTCATAAAAGAGGGATGTTCCATTTACTGCTTGGACTCATGTCTGTCACTGGAATGGAAATAATAGCTTCATGCATAAAAACACAAGAGGGGGAAGCCTAGCAGGGCTATAGAAATTTAATTGCATTAAAATTCCTATTATTTTTGTATTTTTAAATAGTTTGTGTTAAATTCCTCATTTTTCTGCCTGACATAATTCACAAACATGAGACAGAGAGTATTCATATGGTTCAGAGGCAAGGCTTAATTATCTAATATTTTCAGTAGCTTTGAGATCACTGATACCTGATCACTTTGTTGCACTGTCGGGGTGGAAATGAATATAGTGTAATTCAGTGATTCACGTCTGAGATTACAAAAATCTTTAATCTCTTTATAGGGTTAGTGTTGAGAGAAGCATACAGAGATTTAATCGTGTTAATCTTACTAATCAATATCAACGACCAAGAAAAAGTCAAACCCAAAGTAGGGTAGCAGAACATTACTCACTAAAGCGAACGTACTTCATATGCACTCACCTTTTGTACACTATCCTTTTAGCTACTGTTAGTTTGAACATTCATTACAAATGTGTGTTTTGAAATTTCGAAATACCATCTAATTGGGAAAACACTGTGGGTACATTTTGAGAGGTTGGTAGAACTCTGAAGATAGTTTTTTGTAGCAGAGAGGTAAAGCAATTTCACTATATATTTGCATGTTTTTCTCTGTAGTTTACTTTGTCAAAAATTCCAGATTTCCACTTCCTGAGGATTGTATATGATTTCACTATGGCATTTTCGTTCTTTGGGTAGACCGTAGGTGCAATGTACCTGAATCTGGTTGGAGGCATAGAAACTTTCCGGGGGGGTGGGGGGGGGAATTCTACAAATCAAAACCTGATTTAGGTAATTTCGTAGGAGCACTTCAAAGAAAAAGGAGTGCTTGGCATCCATGGTAATTCAAAATTTGGAAACATCTAGTTATTAATAAGTATGGACATTTAAAAGACCAGCGAACAACATCTTTGTCTCCCCTCTTCTGATCTGAGCTCTGAGCCAGTTGGGATACGAGACAGAGTCTGACAAACTCAAAATATTAGCTGTGTTAAAGGTGAAACTAGATTGCAGGATGTGGCTTGACTCTGATGCAATCACACAGTTCTAAGAATTCTTCCGCTGAATTAAACTCGTTCCCTGAGTCCCAGGAGATCCACACAGACTCTGCCTTCCCCTGCAGAGGAATGGCCCATCCTGGTGACTTTCCCTCACGAGTTAGCTCACCATGAGACTCCGGGGATGGTTGGGTCAACTGTGCTCCATTCCTTCTCCGAAACCTACCTGCCAGAGAAGTGATGGTTCTTCCCCAAGGGAAGGGTGGTTGAAAGATGAAGAATGGAGCTGTAGCTCAACTTCTTTCCATGGAGGAAGCATGAAGAAAGGGGAATAGATGTTCTTCCCTCCAAATGAGTTTTGTTTTGTTTTGTTTTGTTTTGCTGTGCTTTGTTTTGCTTTGTTTTGTTTTTGGCTGCATTTCTGGAGCATCTTGCCCTTATTCCTGGGAGCCCACAATTAATCAGCTATTCTCCTGGCTTCAAAGCCACCCTTGTAAATGTGGTTTTGTGACACCAGACTTCTGCATTGCCAGTCGGGGCTAGGGTTCAGTGAAGGGTGACGGCAAACCAAGGCAGAAAAGGAAATTGCTTCTAGCTATTTGCCCTCGCTGGCGTTTTCTTGAGGGCACCAACCAGTGCTTCCCTTCCATGGGGGCAGCGGAGGTTCACACGGGGGCATCTGAACCCACTCCACAATGTCTGCATACTCCTAGAGCCGGTCTTTTCACCGCTCAAGAGACATCAGCACTGCCAGGAGGTCACTGGTGAGGCCTTCTCAGCCCCCTTGCTTCCCTTCCTCTGCAGAGCCTCCAGGATCAGCTGAACAGCCATTTTCTCAGAGCTTCCTGTGAGCTCCTTGATGCCTCTCGTCTAAGCATCTAAGTTTAGCAATTTCACACTTACTCTAGGTGTGGTAGCTGTTTTCTGCTTTGTTCCCATCCTGTTCCTTTAATCTCTTTTTTCCTTCTTAGTCCCCTCGTTAGCATATTTTTGTGCATAATTGACTATCCTTTAAGTTAAATTCTACCTGTTAACATAATTGATAGGGTTTATATGTCTCCTGACTCGCCGTTGGCTATTACCTTTGTCCATAATAAGTTTTCCAGTATTCGGGACAGCTGTTTTGGTTTCCTTTTCTCTAGGATTCGTGTCTTGGTTTAGCATGATGCTAATTTTGTGGAAAATGTATTCCTGTTTGTTAACCTACTTCCTTATATGAGACCCCAATGCTAACAAACACACGGCAAGTTGGAATGACCATTGCAGAGAATTTTGAAAGTGCCACACCCATTATGGCAAGCCTATACTGCCACAATGGAAGTAGACTCAGAAACACATTTATCGTGTGCAAGACAATATTAGGGAGGACCCTTGGGATCATGGCTGTGCAAGAGAAGGGAAGCAAGAATGGGCAGTGGGAGAAGACAAGATGTGATGTGGGTTCTACATCTTGACCAGCCATATGGGCTCTGGGTATCAATTGATCCCTTGGAATTGTCCCCAAATGAGCTGATAGAACCTTTTATCGCATTTAGGACATTCTAGGAAGGGGGTGATTTTGTGAGCTCTCTGCAGCTGAGGTAGTCCCTTGGGGGATGTCAATTAAAGTCAATCTGAGGTCAATGGCAGGAAGGAGAATGGACCAGAAGGTAAAAATATGTTTATCAGGAACTGTCATCCTTAGATTGGATATTGCTGAAAGTTCACTGCCATGATGGCTTCCAGACTAGGTTGAACGTGGGGGCTGTTGGAGGCAGAAACACTAGGAGTCTCTGAGGGGCTAAATTAATGTGAGATGAAGAGGAAGAGTTGGGTTTAAAAGAGGCTGTTTCGCATTTAGTGATGGACGGTATGAAAGGGAAGGGAAATTGGGAATATAAAACTGATTAAGTTTGTAGCATATATGATAAAATGATACTATAACCATGAGCAGAAATTAAAGAGGGGGCAGATATAGTACACTCTATTTGGACAGACACTTTATATTTGAAGTAACGGAAATAAATCCCACTGTAATCCTTAGACACTTGTGTGCTGGGGCATGAAAATAAAATACAATTTCAGGTTATATGTGGGAGGTATCCACATGTGGTAAAAGTTGAAGCCATAGGACTGGATGAAGACACTCCAAAAATATGTTTAAAGCGACATTAAAGATTGGCAGTGATACATAATTTTATTGGCTCATTGGACCATGTCAGCAAAAACGTCTGATATTTTTTTTCAAAAGAAGATGAATTCCATTTGACATAGACACTTATTTTCTTTTGTGGGACAATGGGATGTGGTAGCAGTAGGGATGGAATATAAGTAGAGACCAGACATTAATTCTTCTTAATTGTCTTCGCATCAGTTTCAGTTTTATCCATCCTGTAAGAATATTTTCGAATTGGGATTTTTATCATCTAGAATTTTCACACTCTCTTCAAATTTGTAAACCCTAAATTTGATGTGCATGTGATTCATTTCTGAAGAAATATCTGATAAAATATCGAAAATGCCAAGGTCAGCCCCTCCGAACTGATACTCATTTATTATTATTATTAATGATAAAATGTTGGAATTGGAGGTAATCACCTGTCACTAATCAAATTATTTTCTTCCATCCACTATATACATATCCATTTATCCCACAGTCTATTATAGAAGGCTTCGCTATATGAGGTATTAAAATGTAGCACATACTATAAATCATAGGCCCTTATCTAAGATTATTTGTTTCTTGTGAAAATATGTTGAACCCAGTGATTACAGCTTCCCTGAGTGCCCACAACCCATCACTATTCTAGAAAAGACATATACTCATTCCTTCTGCAAAAAGCAAACACTATACATGCACATTAAACTGTAGCTCTGAATATTTGTTATGCCTGTTTTTTTCAGACAAGGCTTGTTATGTTAGATGGCATGCACACTTTAAAATTTTTTAACACAGTCAAATTTTAATCCAGAAAAGGTACACTGATTGGTACACACTTAATCAGAGAGGCCCAGTCTCATTATACATGTGCATGCAATTAAGCTGTAAGCCATAGCAATTAAAAGCAAGAGATCTAAAGTTAGATTTCCCGCATTTTAGATTTCCCGCATTTGGATCGTATTTGTTAGTTTTGCAACCTTCAGAAAGTTGCTTAAGCACTGTGTACCTTGATTTGGATCATGTGTCAAATGGGGATAATGTGCTTACCTTTGATACTTACTGTAACATTCGAATGAGCAAATAAATGCAAGTCCTTAGTAGGATACCTTACACTGAGAAAGCACTCAGTAAGTATTCTGTATTATTAACGATCTTAACATTTGCAATATAGGATTCTACTGTCTGAATATAGCAAAATCTATCCAGTCTAGGTTTGATGAACATTTGAATAACTACCAATATGGGGCCTTTACAAATTATGCAGCAATGGAGATCATACCCTGATGCTTCTTTACACGAATTTCTCTAACGTATGTATCTATAAACAAAGTAGATTGGTTACAGGTTATATATATCTTTGTTCTTATTTAAGATGATTTTCTGAAGTGGTTGTACTAAGTTGCATTCCGTCAGCAATATATACAAATTCTTCACAAATCAAATATACTTCCTTTTTATTTAGTCTCAATTTTGTCAATTTACTGGGTGTGCAAAGATACATAAGGATTCACCACTGGGATTCTCAGAGAACTGAGCATTTGTTCATAATGTATTGCCATTTGGATTTCTTCTTTTGTGAAGTAGGTGTCTAAATATTTGCCTATATTTCTCTGAGGCTGTCATTTTGTTTTTGGTTATTAGGAGTTCTTTAAATAGTCTAGATGCCAGTCTTCTTGATTGTATACGTAGCAAATATCTTCTCTCGTTCTGTGGCTTGTATTGCTAGAGGTTGTCTTTTGATGACAGATTTGTTTATTTTAATGCTTCATAAATTTATTAAAGTTGATTTAAATAAATTTGGTTCCATAGTTAGCTCTCTTATTCCAGGAATTGGTGTTTATATGTGGTTTGAGATAAAGGGCCGATATATTTTTTCAATATAACCAATTCTCCCAAAATGTATTGAAAACAGTAAAGAAAATAAGCAAAGTGCAGCTTCATGCAGTAACTGGGGTAAAGCTGAAATGTGGGCTCTCAAGTGGAATATATGTATATATATATATATACACACATGTACATATATATGTATAAATATATATATTTAAATTATAATCTATACACTTAAGTTTGCTGTATGAATAGATACAGTTTTAACTTGCAAATTTTTAAGTTTTTACTTTAAGTTCTACAATCTACATCTTGCTTTTGTTGGGGAACAAAATGATGCGGTATAAAGCTGGCGATTAAAATTTCTAGTATTTTGAGATTCCAGTGCGTTTTACAAATGAATAGAATTCCCAATCTATTGTAATTTTAAGGGATATTTTTCATATTTTATTTAAAGATTTTTTTATGTTACAATGCGGGGAAAAATACCTTTTACATTTGTTATATTTCCTTACACTTTATGGCATCTGTAGTTTTAAAAGTTTCCATTTCTTTTGAATTTTTCTAGGTTCATTATCTTCAGAAAATGACTTTTTTGTTTCTTGACTTTTTACATTCGTATCTTTAGATACTCACCAGTTGACTCTCTTCTTTGGGCCCCTATTTTTAAATCCTGTACAGGTCTTTGAAGGTGAAGAATATGAGAATAAAAATCAGTTTTTAAAAGGCACCTTATATATTTTGATTGACAGATGTTGATTGGAATTAATATATTTTTCAAGAAATTAAAATAATGTTAGTCTCATGTTCAAAGTTTTATTTGTATGCTAACATATAATTTATTTGTCTCCATTTAAATATGTATGGGATATTTATAATATGGATTTTTATAAATCATGTCTGGTTGTATAAGCTCTTACATTCTTTTTCACTGGGAAAGTTCTAGAATCCTATCAAAAGCTAGAAAATACAAATACTAATATTTCTCTTTTAGATACAAATATAATCAATTATTGTATGGTCTAATTTATATAATAATTTTTTTTTTCAAAATTAGGAGTACCTGTGTGGCTTAGTGGGTTAATCATCCAACTCTTGATCTCAGCTCAAGAGGTTTTTTTTGTTTTGATTTTTTTTTTTTTTAAGTAAGCTCCATGCCGAACATGTAGCCCAATGTAGGGCTTGAACTCACAACCCTGAGATCATGATTGAGCATCATGATCTGAGCTGAGATTAAGAGTCAGATGCTTAACCAAGTGAGTCACCTAGGTACCCCACAGCTCAGATCTTTATCTCAGAGCTGTGAGTTTGAGCCCTGTGTTGGGCTCTGTACTGGGTATGAAGCCTACTTGAAAACAAATAAACAAACCAACAATCATATATTCACTTTTCTGAAATTGAAGATGCCTTACAGTGTTTAACATTTACTGATAAACAAATGGATAGGAATAAAGTATTATTATTTAAACTAGATAGACTTATGTTAGAAAAATATAGCATTTAAATGAATTTTTTGGAAAATTTGCAAATTTATCTCATTTATACATTTGGCACCATGATTTCCACTTCCAGAGATATTGTGAGTCATGAGACGTGAAAAACGTCAAGCTTTTTCTAACTAGGCTGTTACACATAGTATTCTTTCTAATTGAAAATTTACTCCTAGAAATCTTCCCATAGCTTAAACCACTTCTGGTTTCAAGTTTACCATAAATTGTATCTTTTCAGAAAAAGCCTTTCTAACAAACATACATAGGATTTGTGTCTTCACCCTATTTATTATTATTCTATTATACATGTATTGAAAAAAAAAAAACAGGCTTTGTATTAGATTTCCTAAAATCTTGCTCTTATCTTAGAGGTCAAACTTTTCTTTTCAAGTGGTTTCCAAAGTAAGAAAAAATTTTCTCTGTCTTAAAAAGGAATTATAATGGTAACTGACCTTTATCAAGCATGGCCTGTGAGGTAATTACTAGGTACAGAGGGGTAAACGAATGGGGTAGGATTTAAACAGGAGGTTGATTTCCAGGGTCAGCTCATTCTGGAATCCTTCTAACAGTGTTGTATTCTAACTGCAAAATAAACACAACACACCTGTGCAAAATTTCCACGCAAACCTGTGATTTTAACTTTTTAACTTAAAAGAGTAGATGTCAAGCTTTTCCCTCTGTTTTTTCTAGAAGTTTTGGAGTTTAATGCCTAATATTTAAGTCCTTAATCTATTTTCAGTTGATTTTTTGTGGATAGTGAAAGGTAGGGATCTGATTTCTTTTCTTTTGTTTCTTACTTTCTTTCTTTTTTTGGATAGCCAGTTTTCCCAAGACCGTTTGTTGAAGAAACTCTCCTTTTCTTGTATATTCTTTGCACCCTTGTCAAAGGTCTGCTGACTGTATTGTGATAGTTTGTTTCTGGTCTCTCTTTTCCTTCCATTGTTCTACATGTCTGTCTTTATGCCTGTGTGGTATCGTTTTAATTACTGAAGCTTTTTTTATATATTTCAAAATCAAGGAGTGTGATGTCTCTGACTTTATTCTTCCTCAATATTGTGTTAGCTGTGAGGTCTTTTGTGGTTCCATATGAATTTTAGGATTATGTTTGTACTTATGTAAAAAATGCCACTGGGAATTTGATGAAAGTGACATTGCATTTGTAGATTGCTTTGGATAGTATGGGCTTTTTAAAAATATTAATCCTTCTAATCCATGAAGAAAGGATGTATTTCTATTGATGCATCTTCTTTAATTCCTTTTATTAATGTTTTATAATTTTCATTGTACAAGTCTTTCAACTCCTTGGCTTAGTGTACTCCTAAGTATTGTATTCTCTTTGATGCTATTAAAAATGGGAGTGTTTTCTCAATTTTCTTTTTAAAGTTTATTTATTTATTTTGAGGCAAAGAGAGAGGGAGAGAGAAAATCCCAAGCCACCTGTATGGCTTGAACCCAGCAACCTAGAGATCATGACCCGAGTGAAACCAAGAGTTGGATGTTTAACTGACTAAGCCACCCAGACATCTCATTCTTAATTTTTTTAAATTGTTTGTTTTTAGTATATAGAAACACGACTTATTTTTGTATGCTGGTTTGTATTTTGTGACTTTACTGAATTCATTTATTTTTTGACCCATTGTTTTATTTTTACCACTGTACTAGGAAAGAGAAAGGGACAGAGAGAGAGAGAGAGAGAGAGAGAGAGAGAGCGCCATATCTCTGCCCCAAAGTCTTCACAGGCTTTCCATTTCACTCAAAATATAGGACAAGAATGTATGTTTTTGTATAACACAGCTAGTCCAAATGGCAAGGTGCTGAAAATTTAGTAGAAATATATACGTATGTATGTGCATATGTGCATATATATATATATATATATATATATGATCCCACTAAGAATTTTTTGAATTGATTACATGTTAAAATGATTTTATTTTTGCTACACTAATAAAATGTATTATTAAAATGAATTGCATTTTGTTTTGATTATTTAATGTGGATACTAGAAGGTTAAACTTATGCATATCCTCATCTTACATTTCTACCGGACGTCTCTGCTCTGCACAACCGTCCCCCATTCACATGTATCCAGCCTCTTCTGTTACTACTTTCCTCCTTGCTTATTCTGCTCTGCCCACATGGGCCCCCTCACTGCTCAAACATTTCAGGTCTGCTCTTCAGGGTCATTGAACTTTCTAGGGTCTATCATTAAGAAGCATCTAAACTTTCATTAGACTGTACTGTTAGATATTGCAGAATTCAGTCCATAATCTAGGAACTATTGTGATCAATAATCCAAAAGAATTTCAGCATGTCTTGAGGCCTGAAAGTATTTTAACTTTTTATTTTTTATTTATATTTTAGAGAGTGAGAGAGAGGGCACAAGCTGGGGTGGGGCTGAGGGGAGAGAGAGGGAATCTCAAGCAGGCTCCACACTCAGGGTGGAGCACATTGCAGGACTCGATCCCAGGACCCTGGGGTCATGCCCTGGGTGGAAACCAAGAGTTGGAAAATCAACCAACTGAGCCACCGAGGCGCCTTTAAAGTATTTTAGCTTTTTTAAATTTATGAAATGTGTTCCCGAGATTTCAGTATACTCAGTTTTAGGGGGTATATAGTGCATGCTGCCCAACTATTGCTTAGAAATAGTATCTGTTACATGTATGACCAATAAAACATACATGAACCCTGTACCAACTGAAATAGATTCGAGGTCATTATATACAGTATACACTTTTGAACATGTTCTGTAATTAGGTCAAAATGAAAACAAAATAAAAGATAGCTAGGTAAGCATTCTGGGGCTTTTTTTTGCTTTGCCTCAAAGAAATTCTTCTATGTACACTTTCACTGCAATCATCAGAAATATGTTGATTATATTCCATGCTGAAAAGATGAATTAAAGCTTCCCATGGATGCACACTAATTTAGGGGGAAAAAAAAGAAGAGACTTCCAAAAATAATATGATATGCAAATAATGAAGCCTTTCAAATTCCTTATTTATAGAATAAAGATTGAAAGAGCACTTTGAGGACGCTTCTCAATTCATAAGTTCTTAAAATTATTAAAATTATTGTTATCAACAACATAATCCTCATTAAATTGGACTTTTCATTCGAGAAAAGCAAATACAGAAATCATGCTAATTTGTGATGAGAAATGTAAGTAGAACAAAAAAAATATTTAAAAAGACAAGCTTCTTGGGCTGTTTTGACTTGGTTTTGAAGATAGTAGAATCATAATAACAATTTTAGATTTAAGTTCAGTCCCCAAAGGTCTTACAGAAGATGCCTAAATATTTTTGCAAATTTGAACAATGGCAATTTTTGAAATTAAGAATGGCATTACACGTTAAATATAATATGAACATTAAATAACGTAATATAAGAAAGTAAATATTGTGTTTCATTTCTCTTGATCTTTATGTGCAAATACATACTTCTTATTCATTGTGCTTTTTAGGAAAATCTTTCCTTTTAACTTTTAATTCATTGGATATACAATGTTTGCTTCTATCACAATCTTAATACCTATTCTTTAATAGCATAAAATAAATGGATATGTAGAAAGTTTAAAAGCACACTAGTGAATTTATTTGAGAATTTAAAACTCTACTATTTCACAAATCAGAAATAATCATTGTTAATATTCCAATTATTCAGAGAGAGAGACAGAGATCATATGGTGAACGTATTTCATTCTTGCATAATATGGATGCATTGCAGATACAGATTTATGTAAAATTTATATTCCTTTTTATTTCCACTATATAAATTTGGAAATATGTCCATATATGAAGACATACAGGTGTACCTCATTTTATTCCCCTTCATTGCCTGTGCTTCACAGATATTTCATTTTTTTACAAATTAAATGTCTGTGGCTACCCTGAGTAGAGGAAGTCTCTCAGCACCATTTTTCTGGCAGCATTTACTTACTTGGTGGTTTTGTGTCACATTTTGGTAATTCTTGCAATATTTCAAACTTTTTAATTTTCACTATATTTGTTACGGTGATCTGTGATCTGTAATTGTTTGGGGCACCATGAATAGCACCCATATAAGACATAGAAGACAAAAAACTTAATGGGTGAGTGTTGTGTGTGTTCTCACTGCTCTATTGATAGAATGTCTCCCTATCTCTCTCCCTCTCCTCAAGTCTCCCTATTCCCTGAGACACAGTATGAAAAATAGGCCAGTTAATAACCCCACAGTGGTCTCTAAGTGTTCAAGTGAAAGGAAGGATCACATGTATCCCACCTGAAAAGCTAGAAATGATTAAGCTTAGTGTGGAAGGTGTGTGAAAAGTGGAGATAGGCCAAAAATGAGGGCTCTTGTGCCAAACAGTGTAATTGTGAAAAGTTCTTGAAGGAAATTAAGAGTGCTAGGTCTGTGAAACATAAATGATAAGAAAGTGAAATAGCCTTACTGCTGATATGGAGAAAGTTTTAGTGGTCTGGATAGAAGACCAAACCAGCCACGATGGTCCCTTAAGCCAAAGCCTAATTCAGTGAGAGGCCTTGACTCTCTTCACTTCTGTGAAGGCTCAGAGAGGTGTGGAAGCTACAGGAGAAAAGCTTGAAGCTAGGAGAGATTGGGTCATGAGGTTTAAGGAAAGAAGCTGTCTCCATAACATAAAAATGTACAAGGGGAAGCAGCAGGTACTGATGTAGAACCTACAGCAAGTTGTCTAGAAGACCTAGCTAAGATCATGAATGAAGGTGGCTACACTAAATGACAGATTTTAAATGTAGATGAAACACCTTCTTTATATTGGAAGAAAACGCCATTAGGACTTTAGTACCAAGAGAGGAGAAATCAGTGCTTGGCCACAAAGCTTCAAAGGACAGGCTGACTCTCTTGTTCGGGGCTAATTCAACTGGTGACTTTAAGTTGGCACCAGTGATCAGTTACCATTGTGAAAATCCTAGGGCTCTTAAGAATTATGCTGACGCACTCTGCCTGTGCTCTATGAATGGGAAAACAAAGCCTGGGTGACGTCACATCTGCTTCCAACATGGTTTACTGAGTATTTCAAATCCACTGTTGAGACCCAACGCTCAAAGATAAAATTCCTTTTAAGATATTACTCGTCATTGACAAGCACTTGGTCACCCAAGAGTTGCAATGGAGATGTACAGTGAGATTAATGTTTTCATGCCTGCTAACACAACATCCATTCTACAGCTCATGGATCAAGGAGTAATTTGGGATATAGCTGCCCCCGATAATGATTCCTCTGATGGATCTGGTCTAAGTCAATTGAAAACCTTCTGGAAAAGATTCACCATTCTTGATGCCAGTAAGAACATTCGTGATTCATAGGAAGAAGCCAGACTATCAGCATTAACAGGAGTTTGGGAGAAGTTGATTCCAGGGGCGCCTGGGTGGCGCAGTCGGTTAAGCGTCCGACTTCAGCCAGGTCACGATCTCGCGGTCCGTGAGTTCGAGCCCCGCGTCAGGCTCTGGGCTGATGGCTCAGAGCCTGGAGCCTGTTTCCGATTCTGTGTCTCCCTCTCTCTCTGCCCCTCCCCCGTTCATGCTCTGTCTCTCTCTGTCCCAAAAATAAATAAAAAATGTTGAAAAAAAAAAATTTCAAAAAAAAAAAAAAAAAAAGAAGTTGATTCCATCCCTCATGAATGACTTTCAGGAGTTTAGGACCTCAGGGGAGGAAGTAACTGCAGATGTGGTGGAAACAGTGAGCCTGAAGATGCAGCTGAATTGCTTTCAGGTCATGATCAAACCTGAATGGCCGAGGACTTGTTTCTTACAGAAGAGCAGAGAAAGCGATTTTTCGAGATGACATCTGCTCCTGCTGAAGATGCTGTGAAGACAGTTGAGATGACAAGGAAGGATTTAGAGTATCTCATCAGCTTAGTTGATGAAGCATCAGCAGGTTTTGAGAGGATGGACTCCAGTTTTGAAAGATCTACTGTGAGTAAAATACCATCAAAAAGTATCACATGCTGTAGAGAAATCATTCATAAAAGAAAGAGTTAATTGGGCGCCTCGATAGCTCAGTTGGTTGAGTGGCCGACTTCGGCTCATGTCATGATTGGCTCAGATCACAGTCTCATAGTTGGTGACTTTGAGTCCCGCGTCGGGCTCTGTGCAGACAGCTCGGAGCCTGGAGCCTGCTTTGGATTCTGTGTCTCCCTCTCTCTCTGTGCCTCCCCCGCTCGAGCTCTGTCTCTCTCTCAAAAATAAATAAATGTTAATTATTTTTTAAAAAGAGTTAATCAATGCAGCAAATTTCATTATTGTCCTATTTTAAGAAATTGCCACAGCACCCCTAACCCTCAACAACAACCATCCTGACCAGTCAGGAGCCATTAGCATCTAGGCAAGACCCTCCAGCAGGCACTTGCTGAAACCTCAGATTATGGTTAGCTTTTTTAGCAATAAAATATTTTTTTAATTACAGTATGTACATTTTTAGACATAATACTATTGTACACGTAATAGACTACAGTACGGTGTCAACATAAGTTTCATGGGCACTTGGAACCCAAAGTCATTTGACTTGCTTTATTGTGATATTTGCTTTATTGTGGTGGTCTGGAATTAAGTCCTCGGTATGCTGAGGTATGCCTATAAATTTTCCACTTAGCATTTTTTTTAAAAAAAAGATCTGTGCTTATGGGGGCAAAAACCTTACGGTAAAACTTAGGAAGAAAACTTACTTTTTGTCAGACAGATGGAAATGATTTAATATCTGCAAGATTAAATTTGGTCCTTTGCAATAAAACAACCAGAAAAAGCAACAGCTTTTTAAAAAGTGCAAAAGGATTTGGTTGACAGTTTATGAATTATAGTGCAGGTGTATGAAGAAAAATGTATACTTCCTTTAAAAAAATCAGAAACTAAACAGGAAAAATGGCCATTTCAGATGAAAAAAATACATTATAAGAAAAAATGGCTGTTAAGACACATTTTATCTCTTAAACATAATTGAGACGTTCTTGACTCTTATTTGATGATATCGGTGATGCTCACAGTGATATGATATATATTATCATATCACAGATTATGATAATAATAAAAAAATGAGAAGCAGAAGGAGGAGAAAAAGAAGAAAGAGAAGGACGCCAAATATATTAACAGTGTTTGGGGAGAATATTTTTCTAGTTAAAGAAGAGTAAAACTAAGTTTTACCATTTTATCCTGGTCACTAATTTTAATAATTTCTGAGTCAGTGCAGAGTCAACTTGTCAGGTGTTCAAAGCAAGCTGCCAGTGGTGTCTACAAGGAAGTCTAAATATAAAATTGCCATGTTATCATATTGCTAATGGGTACCACTGAATTATTCAGCACCAATAATAAAAAGGAATAAAAATCTGTCCTATATTTCTACATTATGATTCAGGATAGTAATTTACTTCTAATAACCAAGGTAAATGCCTTTTATTTTTCTCTGGAAGATTTTTTTTTTAATCTTCTGCTTTTGCTTTATTTGTTATGTCAGAAAAAAAGGAGTGGGGTAACAGGAAAGAAATTAAGCTAGAGGCAAAAGATTTATCAAGTGGTTGGTTCTTTGTGTCATTCAGTTTCAGGAGAGAGCTGTAGACTTAAGACAAAATTTAACATCAATTTTCTGTTATAGATATGATATCGGGAAGGCTAAAGAAAGCAGCTGGGACAAAAAAAAATGATAGAGTTCTCAGATGTCATCAAAACTATTTTTGTTTTCCTGTTTCTGTGGTCCTTTTATTTTAGCCTAGAGTGAGAATTGAGGTAAGGAGGAAGCAGAAGACACATCAAGGTAAAAGCTATGCTAACCTATCATCTCCAAAGCATCTTCCATAAAGCAGAAAGTATTCTCAAGGTAGTATTTAGAGCTCCTTGAATGATTTGTCAGTAAAACTTCACTGTTGTACATATCATTTTTATTTTCTATGTAAAGGACATTTTATGGTGTATATGTTTTTTAAAAATATATGCAGAGCTTATAGGAAGCATTCTGACAGTCCAATTAAAAAAATATCATAATCACAAAATGGCTCCTGGTACCTAGTGGCTTAATGATGTTAATATGTATCCACATAAATACTTCATCAATATTTATTTCTTCTAGGGAGCCTATATAGTTCCAAAATGTGTACAGAGTATTTTGAATGAAAATATGTTACATAGAATTTCGATTTGAGTCTACATATTAAATTTTACTTGTGTAAAATAATAATATGGAAGGTTTCTCATAACATTTAGATGCTATATTAGTTTTCTAATCCTACTGTAACAGAGGACCACAAACTGGATGGCTTAAACACAGCAAGCTCTTTTCTCACAGTTCTGGAGGCTGGAATATGAGATCTAAGTGTTGGTAGAGTTAGTTCCTTCTGAAATCTGTGAGGGAAAATGTGTTCCATGCCTATCCTCTAGCTTAAGGTGGTTTTCTAGCAATCTTTGATATATGATTGGCTTTTAGATGCCTCATTCTACTTTCTTTTTCATATGCCATTCTATATGTGCTTATTTGTCTATGTGGTCAAATTTTCCCCTTTTTATAGGGACATGGTCATACTGGATTAGGGCTCACCCTAATGACTTCAGCTTAACTTGATCATCTATCTGCCAAGAGCCTATTTCCAAGGTCCCCTTCACAATACTGGGAGTTAGGGCTTCAGCATATTTTGGGGAACACAATTCAATTTTTAACACATGTAGATTATCAAAGGTTCTCATTAAATTTCTGTTCAAGATGTTTTTTGTGAGTTTGTACTTGGAGGATCCCGTTCTGACCTAGTCACTACATAATAATATATTCATTATCAAAATAACAGCGAAATGATAAAAAGCAAAAGTAAAATGCCATAGCCACAACCAAAAACAGGATAGCTGTCTCTTTGGACCCCAAGGAGAAACATAAACATGAAACGGTTAGGTGAGGGTACGTGAAGGCTGATCCATTTCTGTCAATGGCATTTGAGTAGAACAAACCTTCAAGCATACTTCAACATAGATTAGATGCAGCTAAAGAGATAATTAATGTTTGGGATGATGGAGCTCATGATATTACCATAAATGAAATAGATTTAATACAGTATCAGGTTAAGGAATCAGAATTATTATCTTTAATATATTTATCACATGTAACATGATAAAATTATATGTGAAATTAAATGTATATAATTTAACTTCCATACATAGTAATCAGGAAGAGGAGGTCAAATATGCATATTATGGTAATTTAGAGGAAAGACCTGGGCCAGCACGATATTAATAGTTAGTGGGTAAAAATTGTCTTAAAGAAAGATAGTTGCTCAGATTTCAAGTGCACAGAAGAATTTTTAAAACTCAAATTAGTATCTCTCTGAAACCTTGCCCTTTCTGTACATACACACGCATACACACACACGCAGTAGATTCATGATCCTGTATGCAAAAAATCCTAGGGGATCCACATTCAATAAATATTTAATGAGTACCTATTATGGCTAAATATTATTTTGCAATAGGAATTAAAAATTGCACTTAACGTATTAGTTATCTGTGGTCATCTGACATTGTAACATCAAAAGGAAAGAAATAAACACAGAGCATTTGAAATGATTAGGAGGGTGCTGTTGTCCGGTGTGGGAATGAGAAGGCAGGCCTGGTGGTACTGGGTGACACAGGGAGGCCCACCTACTGGGACGTAAGATCTGATGATGTAACATCTGATGATGTACTGGGATGTAACATCTGATGTAACATCTGAGCACGGAGGCAGTCAGACTGCGTTTTAGAGTTAGCTGATCATATACGGGGTGAGGAAAGAGTTGTGTCAAGAGAAGTCTTGAGTTTTTTACTTAAGACGAGTAAGTAATGACCAGTTCACTGAGTTGAAAAGGAGTGTGGGTGGGATAGATTGTGAGAGAAAGCAAGAGAGTGAGAGTTTAAAAAAAAACACAAGAGCAAAAAACAGCAGGGGTCCCCTGGGTGGCTCAGTCCATTCAACTCCTACTCTTGATTTCAGCTCATGTCATGATCCCACCATTCCTGAGTTCCAGCCCCTGCATGGGGCTCTGGGCTGACAGTGCAGAGCCCGCTGGGGATTCTCTCTCTCCCTCTCTCCCTGTGCCCCTCCTCAGCTCATGTTTGCACTCACTCTCTCTCAATAAATAAACTAAAAAAAAATTAAAAAATTAAGTACTTTTTCATATATTTGAGGAGCTTACAACAATAAGGATAGGGCGCCAGATAGCCAGGAATTTGAAGACTGACATCTGTAGCATACATATCTAATGCATTATAAATGAGGACTAAAATTTCTCCAAACTTGTTTCAGGAAAAACATTACTCCTAAAAAAGGAAAAAAATGTTAATATTTATAATATAAAGTTAACTAAGGAGGTGGGGGCACAAACCATAAAATAAAATGAGCAAAGCCCATGCATTGGCAAATCACTGTTCAATAGTTTTAAATGCCCAATCAAGATAAGTAAAAACTGTATCCCTTTAGTAATTCAACAAAAGCAAATCAGTATATATGTTCATGTATCAAACTGATCAATAAGGAAAAGAAAAACTCTGTAAGATCCATTGCTTCTCACATAGTTCTAAAGGAAGTGTGGATTGCGACTGCTATTTGTGAAAAATTACATTGCAGTCCTTTTAAAATTAAAAGTGCATCTTGTAAAACAAATTCATTTTGTGATCAACATTTTGTGACTACCTTGTACAAAACTAACAGCCCCCATATGTAAGTGTATTTGTATAAGGAAGTTTATTAAAGTATTGTTTGGAGTGGCTGACAAGAAACAAACACACCAAAGCAGACTACTCAAACAAGTGAATAAAAACTGAATTCGGTCAAAAAAAAAGAAGAAAGAAGAACAGAAGGAGGAGGAGGAAAGAGGGAAAAAGAGAAAATGTTTATAAAAAGAAGAAAAAGAAAAGTTTATCAATAGAGAACTTGAAGAAAAAGAAATATTGTATGATTATAAAGAAACAAGTCAATTTACACATATTAAAGTTGAGAAAGACTCCTGCTTACATAGTATACCCAAAACATAGGAGATGCATATGACTTCTATAGCACTGTAGTGTTTTGCTAATTATGATATGGATTTATTTTACATATTTATTATTTAATGTTTATTCACTTTTGGGAGAGACTGACAGAGCACGAGCAGGGAGGGGCAGAGAGAGAGGGAGACACAGAATCGGAAGCAGGCTCCAGGCTCTGAGCTGTCAGCACAGAGCCCGATGCGGGGCTCGAACTCACGAACTGTGAGATTGTGACCTGAGTGCAAGTCAGACGACTAACCGACTGAGCCACACAGGTGCCCCTATTTATTTTTTAAAGTTTCTTTATTTAGAGAGAGAGCGAGAGAGCGTGCACGCGCATGAGTGAGTAGGGGAGGGGCAGAGAGAAAGGGAAAGCGAGAATCCCAAGCAGGCTCCACACTCAGCTTGGAGCCCGACACAGGGTTTGAACTAACAAACTATAAGACTGTGACCTGAGCCAAATTCAAGAGTCAGACACTTAAATGACTGAGCCACCCAGGTGCCCCAGATTTATTTTGATATTTTAAAGAAATGTATGTACAGTTTTTCTTCCACCAAGCTAGAAGAGGCAAACCAAGCCGACCTAAGGAATAAAGCCTTCTCAAGTTCTTACACTTTATTTTTCTCCGGCCTCATTTACCTCAAAGAATCCAAGGGAGGAAGGTTTTAATCTTCACCTTAAGGAGTCGACGTTCTTCATTGCTACGAGAAGGCATTTTAGCTGAAATAAAACTTCATAATTTCCCTTAACAAGGTGAGTTAATCTGTATTTTTCCTCGTTATAAATTAATCAAGTGTTTTAGTGTGGGGCGTGTGAACTTTAATGAGGGCATATAAGCTTTATGATTTACCATAATTCTCTGAAGAGTTTTGCAGGGAGGACAGGTTATAGATGAATGTCAGGGTGCTTTACTCAAGAAGTTTCCGGTTACTAGATTAAGACAAAGAGGAACCGACATCAGTATTCTCTTAAGTCTGTGAATGTTCTGAGTCTAATACCCTGTGCAATTGTAGCTCGTACCATGCCCCGCTTACTAGCACACTGCTGTAAGCTTCAACTGATTTCGCACAATTTAAGTTTCTCGGCATCTTCTGCACAGCGCCTTTCCCAGACTTCCCAAATCTACCTGTTACATCTCGCTTGACCTGAATCTTGTTTTCAAACTGTAGCTCTCCCTCAAAAAAAATCCACACGTTAAACACTTGACCAAAATGCCTTATCACCCAGCTGCCTGGTTTCTTCGTAGTTAGCAAATCCTAATTTTCTCGTTTCATTGTTTTTGTTGAATATCTCCATACAAACTCAGACATCCACCCTCCTTTGTGTAACGACAGCTCTGTTCATAGCTTTGTTGCGGTAGACTACTCAAAACACTCAGCTGTACATTTCTCTTTCCACTTGTTCAGGAAATCCTGGTTCCCAGAAAATACGTCATATCTGTTTCTGTAAGAGTGCCCAGTATATATAGTAAGTCAATCTATAACCATTCAGTTGTTGACTAAGCACTCACAATGTTTGTTGAAGTAATGATTTTAGCCTTATAAAAACCTGGAGAATTGTAGTTTAGTTATTTATTTTATTTTATTTTTTTAATGTTTATTTATTTTTGAGACAGAGACAGAGCATGAACGGGGGAGGGTCAGAGAGAGAGGGAGACACAGAATCGGAAGCAGGCTCCAGGCTCTGAGCTGTCAGCACAGAGCCCGACGCGGGGCTCGAACTCACGGACCGTGAGATCATGACCCGAGCCGAAGTCGGACGCTTAACCGGCTGAGCCACCCAGGCGCCCCGTGGAGAATTGTAGTTTAAAAAATCAACTTTTAATATGTTTTCTGTGATAATTTAAACTTACATCACAGGACTTGATGATATGTCAAAAGGAAAAATTTCAGCAAGCGGCATGACTGTGCTTTGTGTTTACGAGAAATTCTGTCGCATTCTGATCAAGAAATTTGAAGCAAAATATAAAACAAGATTTTAAGAGGCTATGTATCCTGACTTATCATTATTTAAGCTAATTTCTGCTTATGTTTAAAAATATCTAGTTTTCTTGGAATACATACCATGTAATTATATTCTTTTTTTCCCCCGAATCAAAGGCTTTCTATTGGATAGAAAGATCACAGCTAGCTCTAGTACACCATCATTATTAGTCAGAGTATAAATAATAAGTACTCGTAATAGAAGCACTCTGGTGGAGTTGCCAAATTCCTCGGCTCGAGTAGAAAATGTAGGTTTGAATTTTGAGATGCGATCACGCAAGGTATTAGATATATAATTAAAAAAAATTGAATGACTGGAAAAAAATAACTGGAGTCACAGAGAAAATTTATATATACATTTTCCTTGCATGATTATAAAGATCTGAAAAGAGAGAGGGGAAAAAAAAAACCTTTTTCTCTCTCCTTTTTTCTTTCACTAAACATTACTGGTATTCTGCATTCACATGCACGAAAGCAGATATACTTAAGATAACTGTGTCTGTTTATAGGGTTTGTATCTCTGAGACAAAATAAGTGAGCTATCTTGTCTTCTAACATTTTATCACAACCCACTATGAGCCACATTTAAAGGGTAAGAAAATAATGAAATCCATATTCCCAGAACACTATAACCTTGGCTGATCTGGGAAGTAGAGGGAATAGCGATACAAGTGTGCAGAAAAGAGGTTTCATCATTATCCCCATCCACACGTAAAATTTTGTGTGTCTCTTCTTGTTTGGCTCTCTCTTCTTGTAAACATTAGAAACGGGTACACGAATAAGCACAATTTGCTTTCCTAAGAATGTCTGACCCACCCCACTCCCCATGTATACAATCCATGTGCAATCAAACATCACCAAGTATTAACTGAAATGAGCTGAAAAATACATAAATGAGTGAAACTAAAAAAATAATAATAATACGTGTTTTACATTTGGACCCTGACAAGCTAACCTAAAGCAAAGCAACGTTTGGAAGAATAAATACCTAAGAATAATGAATTAAAAAACAATTCTCCACAAACACATCACAATTTTAATTTGATTAAGAATAGGAAATTATTTTATAGAGTTTGGGTATTTCTGGAGTTTCTGATATTCTTATAAATGAAATGTCAGAATGACTGAAATTAACAGCACAGGAAACAACAGGTGTCGGCAAAGGTGAAGAGAAAGGGGAACCCTCTTACCCTGTTGGCGGGAATGCAAACTGGTGTAGCCGCTCTGGAAAACAGTATGGAGGTTCCTCAAAAAATTAAAAATAGAACTACTCTATGACCCAGCAATTGTACCACTAGGTATTTATCCAAAGGAAACAAAAATGTTGACTTGAAACATGCATGCTGATGTTTATAGCAGCATTATCAACAATAGCCAAATTATGGAAAGAGCCTAAATATTCGTAGACTGGTGAATGGATAAAGAAGATGTGGTTTATATACATGCAATGGAATATTACTCAGCCATCAAAAAAGAATGAAATCTTGCCATTTACAATGATGTGGATAGAGCTAGAGTGTATTTGCTAAGCAAAATAAGTCAGAGAAAGACAAATACCATATGATTTCACTCATATGTAGAATTGAAGAGACAAAACAGATGAACATAAGGGAAATGGAAAAAAAAGAGAGGGAGGCAAACTATAAAACAGACTCTTAACTATAGAGAACAAACAGGGTTGCTGGATGGGCAATGGCGGGGTGATGGGCTGAATGGGTGATGGGCACCAAGGAGGCCACTTGCTGGGATGAGCACTGGGTGTTATATGTAAGTGATGAATCACTAAATTCTACTCCTGAAACAAATATTATGCTATATGTTAAATAACTAGAATTTAAGTTTAAAAAAACTTGAAAAATTAAAGAAACAAATAATTTTGTTTGAACAATTTATACATATTAAAATATGCTTAATTTTTAACTGGTTTTATTAGAAATGTCTGATTTGGAGACATAGCTCTTTTGCATAGCCGTTGCCTGAGAATTCTTTTTATTATACTAGTAACTTAGTACTATTACTCCTTGGCTATAATATCCTGCTTTGTCTGAAATTATTGTAAATCTTCAAACAATCTTTTTAGAGAGGGTATTTGAGAATTAAAGCTTCTGTAACCCTGGATATTTTTTTTTAATATTTTCATTAGCTGTGGAGTTTTGGGAAAATTATTACTATTGTAATACAGGTATATCACGTAAAATCACATTTTTTATTGTGTACTTGGATTTATCCCGTAGAAAAATAAGCAACAGAATAAAACTCTAAATCAAAACACTTAAAATGGTGTTTGCCACATAATATCTAAAAAATGTCATGATATTTAAAAATATCATGTCCTGTTGGAATTAATAAAACAATAAAGACACCTAAGTCAAAGATTCTTAAACTGGATTCTGTGAGTACTATAGAATTTTACAGGGTCTAAGAATACTGCCTGGTATGTATTGGGGTAAGTGTATTTTTCTTTTTCATGGTTTGGAAAATCTCGTAGCTTCCATTGAATCTCAGACAGCTCTATCTTCCTGATAGTTTGAGTCATTATTTTAGTATAAATCATGATATGGTACATTCCAAATCCTATACAACGTCAATGAGATAACTGGTACCTATTTAAAAAGCTACTTGTCTTAAACTATAGTCTGTTCATCTATACTGTCTACACGTAATTTGCTTACTTTAGAAAGAAGAGAAATTCAGTGTGTGGTCAAAAATAAACATTCGTAGGGAAGTTTTTTTTTTTTTTTTTTTTAAACATACTTGTTATTTTGATATATTATCTTCTCCAAACTGTATTCTTTGCATCTTTCAACTTTTACTTCATGGGGTCTGAACCTATAACCATTTTGATTATTATTTTTTTTTTCAAATATGTGCCAACTTTTCGATTTTCTCCTCAAAACATGGCACTTCCTAATGGGTTGTGCGCTACAGAAGAAATTGTGTTTTTCGCCTCACTCATTCTATCTTATGCAGTTAAAAGAAGGGATTTTATTTTTATTTTTTGTAGCTCCTTTGTTTTGTTGGCTTATATTGAGTCTGTAAACAACTAAAAATTGTACTCTTTTTTCCCCCTCACATTCTGCTTCTTGAAAGGTTTAACAATTATTTAATATTTTCTGTATGCCTGGGACCTCACATGGCATTTTGTAGATAATATTTCCTTTATTTCTCAAAATAACCCAAGGATAGTACTGTTACTGATTCTAGTCACAGCCCTAAGGGTATAAATAAGTTGTCAGAGAGTAAATCCTTCACCTTTTGAGGGTCCTTGAACTTCTTCATGGGAATATGTGGAAATAAGTCCAGCAATATATACCCACATAATCACATCTTGATAGATTTGTGCCATTATTGGAAGTTACCATTTATTTTCAGATTCTGATTATGTTTGTATCTTACATAATTATTTGATAGCAATGGTTTATTCAGTTGATAAACCCCACAGGATGTGCTAAACAGCAGGATTAATAAAACATCCGGGATGGACTATTGACTCAGGTCATTAGCTAATTTCCTCTAGTTGATATTAATTCATTAGTCATTATCCTTGGTATAGCCACATAATTAGGTATGCATTCAGTAATGAAATTACCGCTTACCCCATATATTCACAAATATATTCTGAAATAATTTATCTTCTGTTTGATCTTTTTCTTAAAATAACTTTAGAAAGTAACTTTGCTAGTGTTCTAGGTCTTTTATTAGGCACATATCAGTTAACTTTGAGTCTTTATCTGTTTACTGCCATTATCATTTTCTTTTTCCGTTTTTGGGCTCTCTTGAACTGTGATTACTATTAAGAGAGATTTTTACCTAAAATGAGAATATCCATGTCAAAAATTTTCTGCCAGATATTTCCTGTGTCATAGTTCAGCTAAAAATATTTAAGTTTAATGATTCTGTTCTTTCCTGAAACTGCTAGATATTTTATCCCCTATTGAATAACACTGCTACTAATGAAGATAACAGCTAATGTTTGTTGACTGTAAATTTGTGCCAGACAATGAGACAACATTTATATTGATTATCTCACTTAATTCTCACCATAACCTGTGAGCCAAGTCTAACTGTTCTCCCCTTTTCACAAACTTGAGGCAGTACGTGAGGGATCTCCATAGGATTAGTGTCAAATAAAAGAGACTTTGTGTGACGAACCTACTTCTATGAGAAAAATATTAATTCAGGAAGTGGTGACTTTATGATTGTGCCTTATTTTATCTTGTTTCCCATCACCTAATGTTGGTTCCTAGTAAAGTCTGTATGAATGAGTGAATATGAAAGCATAATTTCCAATAATTACACAGTTCGCTTCAGGACACATCTGTTTTATTTTAAGACACGTTATATATAGAGTCAAATGGCATCGCTCTGCTAATGAGTGGGAAAAAAAAAAAATCATTCTACCCTGGTCATGGCCAAGTCAGCCTTCCTGCAGATGCTATCTTCCGGCATGACTAGACATGCGTGTTGCATCCTCGAATATGACTTTTTCAAAAGGTCTCTGAATCGGAATGCTTGTACTTGACTCTCATAGCTCTTAAATTGATAATAGCTCTTTTTCTAATAACTCTTTTCACAACCAATGGGAAAAAGAAAACTAGAAGAATCTTTTACTGTCACAAGAGTGACATGAGGAGTGAAACAAAGTGGTTCCAAAAGCTACAGACTCTGTTTTAATAAAAAGGTATACTTTTCTGTGTTTTATTTCTTAAATTGTGAGAAAATATACATAACATAAAATTTACCATTTTAACTTGTTTAAGTATACAGTCCAATGACATGGATACATTCACATTGTAATCTAACCGTCACCACCATCCAGCCCCAGAACTTTTTCATCTTTCCAAACCGAGGCTCTGTACTCCTTAAACAATAACTCCTTATTCCTCCAAGAAGGAACTGTTGTAAAGAAACCTTATTTTGAAGATCATTAAACAGAGAAAAAAATTACATTCTAATAAAGTGTCAATTCTATTTTTTTTAAGATTTTATTTTGAAATAATCTCTACGCACAATATGGGACTTGAATCCACAACCCCTAGGTCAAGGGTCACGTGCTGCATGCACCGAGTGAGTCACCCAGGCACGCCTGAAGTGTAAATTTTTTTCTTTTTTAAAGTTTTTCTTTTTGAGAGAGACAGATAGAGTGCACATGTCCAGGAGAGGGGCAGAGAGAGAGGGAGAGAGGGAATCCCAAGCAGCTCTGGCACTCAGTGTAGAGCCTGACGTGGGGGTCGAACCCCTTAACTGTGAGATCATGACCTGAACCGAAACTAAGAGTCCGTGCCTTAACTGACTGAGCCATCCAGGCTCCCTTAAAGTGTCAATTCTAAAGCCCAACCCATTTGTATATGTTCTGTGAAGAACTACCTGGAAATAAGTTTTTTTTTTCCTTTTTATACTATATTGCATAGATTAATTTACTATATTTCCTTGCTCAAAAATGTTCACTGTAATTTTATACATTATAGTTAATATTTGATCGAAGAGGGTTAGAACCAAAATCAATAATGGTTGTTTGGGTACATGTAGGAAAACCAGATCTACTTCCATAAAGATGAAAAGTAAAGGAGATCAAAGTAATGGTATGTCATTTGTATTGGGGAGGATACAATACAAATACAGTGGCCTGGAAGAAGCACTGCTCTTGATAATGGAAACGCATTTGTGGAGAACCGAGTTTCTTTGACGATAGATGCGGTCAACGAATCTGGTGCAATCCTGATTCTGTGATAAATCTCTTAAAAGTGCAGAGCAGAGGCATACCTGGAAATCAATTGTTTGATCCAATTAAGAAATGATTTTATATTATTTAAGATTTTATATATTTTAATACTACTTTTTCCCTTATAATTCTTTAAATAAATACTCCTCCTTAGAAATATGGCCAGATAACTTCATTAACTGATCCAGGGAATTCTATGAACAAGCTTGGCGATATACTGATTTTGCAAGTACCAAATATATGGAGTCAGTGATCTTTTTTTTAAATGCTTATTTCCACTTGACTAAAATGGAAATAAAAAGGAATGAATCAATTTATTTTGATTTATGAAATGTCATGACCTATTTGGATAAACATTATTGAGATCATTGCCTGAAATTCCTAAAAACCTCTTACAGCCTAGGCACCTTTATTCACTCTTGAGTTCCCTACCAAGCTCCTTTGCATTTCATTTAGGTAGTAAAAGCAGTCAAGCTGCAGCATTCAGTAACTCTTATTTCACCCTCCATAAACTCCACTTTCTGCCTTCAAGGGTACAATAGCATTAGCAGTTGGCTTTTTTTTTTTTTTTTTTTTTTTTTAGACCTAAAATGTCTTAGGTTTCAGGACTAAGCAAGTTGTCTATAGATGTATTTTCTAGGCCATTTGTTACGTCCGCAGTAATAAATGTCCACGTTTGGCAATTCTCAGTAATAAAATGTTTGCATAAGCTTACCAGACATTTAAGTCAGTGGAAGAACTTTCTCACATGTTATATGCAACGTTCTTACTGTATATGATCTAATATTAACAAAGCCCCCTGTTTCCGATTCTGTGTCTCCCTCTCTCTCTGACCCTCCCCCATTCATGCTCTGTCTCTCTCTGTCCCAAAAAATAAATAAAAAACGTTGAAAAAAAATTAAAAAAAAAAAATGGGGCGCCTGGGTGGCGCAGTTGGTTAAGCGTCCGACTTCAGCCAGGTCACGCTCTCGCGGTCCGTGAGTTCGAGCCCCGCGTCGGGCTCTGGGCTGATGGCTCGGAGCCTGGAGCCTGGAGCCTGTTTCCGATTCTGTGTCTCCCTCTCTCTCTGACCCTCCCCCATTCATGCTCTGTCTCTCTCTGTCCCGAAAAATAAATAAAAAACGTTGAAAAAAAATTTAAAAAAAAACAATGCCCCAGGTTTTAATGGGTTTCATTTGCAGTAGGCCTGCCCTAACAACAAAAACAACAAATACAAAAACAAAACCAAAAACCCTTGCAAGAGAAATAAATGTGTTTTGATTTATGAAGATTCATATGGCCATTTTTATTAGCCTTCTAGTCTTGTAGTCAGGTGTATTTTGTGACAGAAACAAGCATTCACAGTAACCTATCACCTGGAACACTGGTTTTAGCTTTTCTCCTTTTGGGCACCTAAATATTCCTCTTAATATCTAGCACTGACAATATTCGGGTATCAAATATGCCTTGGGCCTGGCCCCTGAAGATAACCCATTACACAATTTGCAAGGCATATTTGCTATAAAGTTGAGCTAGATTTGAGTGTTTTGCCAAATTTATGTTAGAAAGCAAACATTTTCTGATGTTTGACATCTTAAAAATTCTGTCTGTGTGACAGAATAAAAGCCCAAGTTTGAAATCCTGCGAGAAGTATATCGAATTTGTCATTTAATTACTCTTTTTATAAACGGTAACTTTCTTACTTGAGTTTTCTTCAACATACTGCTTTTTGATTATTTTTGTTGTCCTGGGAAACTAGAAATCTTGATTTTTAATCACTTAAACTATTTCAGGGTGAGATGAGTATCTATATCCACATTCATATCTATATAAATAATACAAAAATAAGTGGTCAACTTGAACTGATTATTTTTAGGGCAAATCCAGAAATTTGAACATTTATTTTAGATGCACGGAAATTAATATATCATTTTCCTTCCCTTGATGTTTCTTGGGAGGAAGAACTTAATGAATATGTTAATTTTTAACTACAGAGAACTTTAAAGTTCTACATAAACAGGTAAGGAAATATGTAGTCTCTACTTTTAGCCTCTGTTGAGGAAAATGTAAGGATTCAATTTTTTTTAATGTTTATTTTTGAGAGAGAGAGAGAGAGAGCGTGCACGAGCAGTGGAGGGGCAGCGAGAGAGGGAAACACAGAATCCAAAGCAGGCTCCAGGTTCTGAGCTGTCAGCACAGATCCTGACACGGAGCTCGAGCTCAGGAACCATGAGATCATGACATGAGCCGAGTGTCAGGCACTTAACCAACTGAGCCACCCAAGCACCACATAAATTTAAGGATTCAAATTAAAGCTCTTTAACCCTAGGAAACCCCTACATCCTGAAATCTATCAAACTACATGGTCTAGGATCTAGGACAGTTTTCGGGAAACAGTGTACTTAGGAATACATCATTTGAAAAGATGTAAACATTCCGATATTAAATCTTAATAAAAAATGATAATCTACAAAAAGAAAAATTACATGAATTAAAAAGTCATTTTAAGCTAATTTCTATAACTAGGATGACAAGGATAATGACCACTAATAACAACAATGGAAATAGTACTTACTGAATTGAGATCACATATGAAGTATGCATATTCTAATTTAATTCAGTATTTGAGTCCCCGATGTAAAATTACTGATTGGAATTGGTGTTGCTCTGCCTCATTGTTCTTTATTTATTTTTTTTTTCAACGTTTATTTTATTTTTTGGGACAGAGAGAGACAGAGCATGAACGGGGGAGGGACAGAGAGAGAGGGAGACACAGAATCGGAAACAGGCTCCAGGCTCTGAGCCATCAGCCCAGAGCCTGACGCGGGGCTCGAACTCACAGACCGTGAGATCGTGACCTGGCTGAAGTCAGACGCTTAACCGACTGCGCCACCCAGGCGCCCTGCCTCATTGTTCTTTAATCAGTTGGAGTCCAGTCAAGAAAATAAAAACTACTGTAGATATTTCTAATCCAGGCAATTTTCACATAGGAGTTGGTTACAACTGAGTTGGAAAGGCCTGGAGGAGCTAAATTAAAAAGAGAGTTGTTATCAAAGATCATGAAACTTTTACAGCTTGAATGGAAACTCAGCCCACATGGACCGTTAAACTGCTGGAGGTCCCAGTTTTCAGCACAGCTGCTATTAGAAGAACATCACCAGTGATCTGAAAATGGGGGTCCACTCTCCTGCTGAGAGCCCAGACCCCTGGGGTCACCATCGAGTCCCTCAATGCTTCTGTTACTAACACGGGAATCACTAGGAACAAAAGGATAAATGATGCTTCCTTTCCTTACTCCTTCCTTTTTCTCATAAACCTCCATTGGCAGGATGTGTGAGAGAGTCAGCTCACTCATAAGCGTGCAGGGAAAGAGTTTAGTTATCGTTGCTTTTTGTTTTGTTTGCTTGTTTGCTTGTTCATTTGGTTTTATTTTTTGGTAGGCTTACATCCCTGATGCCACAGACAGCAGTATGTAGAAGGAGAATGCAAAGCTGAGAGAGGATAGATAGAACCCAGCACTCATGTAACCATGCCTAGTGAAAGAAGGAAATCCTGTCATTTGCTAATGAATCTGGAGGATATTATGCTAATTGGAATAAGTCAGAGACAGACAAATACTGTATGATTCCACTTAAATGTGGTGGTTTTAAGAGGTTGGGGGATGGCGAAAATGGGGAGAGTTTGGTCAAAGGGTATATAGACTTTCAGTTATAAGATGTATAAGTTCTGGAGACCTAATGTACAGCAAGGGGACTGTATGTAATAATGTATACTTGAAATTTGCTGAGAGTAGATACCAAGTGTTCTCACCACTATATGTTCTCACAATATATAAAATGAGGTGTCAGATATATTAATTAGCTCCACCCTTCCATAATGTATACATAAATCAAAATACGTTGTATACCATATATATGTATATATATATATACACACACATACATACATTTTTTATTTTTTAGTAATAAATAAAACTGGGGCAAAAATTTAGCAGAAGACAAAGAATCTTACACTTATCTTTGAATAGATAAAGAAAACCCAAAATTCTGAGTCACTTTTCCTGGACCACTTCGAACAAAATGCAAAAGGAAGTCATATTTACCTGAGTAATTTCTGGTGGACAGCAATTTAGCCTGTTGCCATTTTACCTCTGTTCATGAAATACTACCCGTGAAAAGAGTGTGCCGCCTTTGAGGAGAGGCCAGTTAAGATGTTTCGTGCATTTGTTCATCTCACTTATCTACTTTTCTTGATTAATCTCATTCACTTCCATGACTTAAACTAGCACCTATATATACTTATTATTGGTCTCGATTAATTCCTTAATGATTCACAGAACTTTTTCCAGTGATATCTTCCTTAAAAATCACATCTAAGTATTCATCTGCTTAAAGAAGCTTTAACGGAGATAGACCAATATTCCATATGATGTCGTGATTTTTTACAATTCTGTGTTAGTCCATTCAGGCTGTTAGAACAAAAATATCATAAACTGGTTGGCTGATCAAGAACAAGCATTTATTTCTCAGTGTTCCCAAGGCTGCGAAGTCCAAGGCTGGTATGTCCAAAGTGCTGCCAGATTCAGTGTGTGGTGAGGACCTAGCTTTAGGGAACTCTACAGGGTCTTTTATGAGTCCACTAATCCCATTTATGAAGGCTCCAACCTCACGACCTATGCATTTCCCAGAGACCTCACTTCCTAATGCTATCAAATTGAACATTAGGATTGCACATATAATTTTGAGTGGCACAAACATTCACTTCATAGCTTATCTGATTTTTTTTGGTAGTGATATTATTAGCCTTATCTTTAAAAAAAACATATCTACTATAGATATTTTTCTTTGTGGTTGCCATGAGATTTCATATAAATTCTCTGTCTTTGGACAATTGAATTTTTACTTAGATATGATTTATCAAGAGCTTTTAAGTTCGCTATTATTAACAGAATTACTAATTATAAATAGAATTACTAATAGAAGAACTATTAGTGTATAGTTTGTTTGGATTTTCTCTGTAGTCAATCATAGCCTCCAAAAATATGTTTTTTATTTCCTATGCTTATTTTTCTATTTCTTTTTCTTTCTTTTTTTTTTTTTTTGCTTGTCTTATTTCCCTGGGAAAGATATACAATATAATGCTAGATAAAAATAGCAATAGGGTATATAAGTGTTTCCCCCCACCAAGGGAAAATGATTTAATTAATCCTTAATTATGAATCATTGAAGTATTTTTTTGTTTGTTTTTCCTTTTCAGATACCTATTTATTATATTAAAGAAGTTCCCTACAATGAATGCTAACAGCAGCACTTCTGTTGAGGTAAGAATACATTATTTTTTTTCCCTTTTTTCCTGTTAATGTTCTAAATTATATCAATTGGCTTTCAAATGTCAAAACATTTTTCTATTCCTGCCATACACTCCAATTTCTCATGATGGATTTTGAGTTTCTACATCACTAGATTTGATCTGCTAATATTTTGGTCAAGATTTTACATCTATATTTATAATGGAGGAATCTGCCCATGGTTGTTGTTGCAATGTCCTTGTCAGGATTTGATATTGAGATTTTGGATTTGATTTGAATTAAGGATTTGATGTTTGATTTATTAAGGTTAAAACTTACATAAAATGGGTTGGAAAATGTCCCTTTTTCTGTCCTCTTCAAATATTTGAATAATATGGATTACTTTCTTTATGAATATGATTTATTGTCACATTGGCTTCTGTACAACACCCAGGGCTCATCCCAACAAGTGCCCTCCTCGGTGCCCATCCCCCATTTTCCCTCTTCCCCAATATTGGATTACTTTTCAAAATTGGTAAAATGGCTGATGAAGTTGCTGGAGCTTGAACTGTTCATTCTAAGAAAGTTTTTAATAACCAATTTTATTTTATTAACATATTAAATTATCTTAAAATCTACTTATTCTTTTGTAAAGTTATAAGTTATGTTTTTCAAAGTATTTAGTCATCTTATTTTCACTTTCAAACTCGTTGATTCAAAGTTGATCATGATATTTCCTTAGTATCTGTAGTATGCCTGATTTTTGTGAGGTGGGGTTCTTTCTATATGAAGAGTCTCATGCTTTTCCAACTGAGCTGAGTGCCCATGGTTTCTATTTTATATTCGAACAGTATTAGTTGGGTTTATCAAATTAATTAATATTTACAAAAACTATTCCTCACTTTTCTATTTTATGATGTAAATTTTATTGATTTCTACTATTATTTCACTTTATTGCTTAAATCTGCTCACCTATTCCTTTTGAGATTCTTGAAATGGAATTTTAGATCATTGATTTTAGAACTTTTTGACATTAAGGCTCTTGATTTCTAAGCAACTGTTTACCTACATGTATAGGCTTTAATGTATTTTTATTAAGATTCAGGTTAAAATGTTTTCTAATTTTTGTGACTCCTTTTTTATTTTGTTCTATTGGTCATTTAGAAATAACTTGTTTTTTTTCTAATGCTTCAAGATCCCTCACCCTTTTTTTAATTGCCTGTTCTCTTTTCCCACCAGGGTCAGAGAGCATACACTGAACAATAGCATTCCTTTTTAATCTATGGTTTGCTTTCTAAACTGACATACGGCCAGTTATGGACAAAGTTACATATGTTCTTGAAAAGTGCATGACCTATGTTTTTTAAATGATTTTTTAAATATATTTTTTATTTTTTTAAGTTTATTCTGAGAGAGAGAAAGTGGGGGAAGGGCAGAGAGAGGAGAGAGGAGAGAGAGAGAGAGACAGAGAGACAGAATTCCAGGTAGGCTCCTTGCTGTCAGCTCAGAGCCTGGTGGGGCTTGAACTCACCAATGGTGAAATTATGACCTGAGCTGAAATCAAGAGTCGGACACTTAACTGACTGAGTCACCCAGCACCCCTAAATGATTCTGATAATCATAGGGATCATATTTAGTATTACATTGTCTATATTATTATCAGTTTTATATTTTTTATTGTCTCACATATTTTATACGTCTTTATGTTTCTTGCTGTCTCTTTACTAATCACTTTCTTTTTCTATTTTCCACAATACTAATTCCATAGATATAAATACATTTACCATTCTGTTAGAGATTGTAAAATATATTATTGAATTAGCCTACTCCTCTGGAGTGTATTTTTATTATTTATACTCATATTAAATTACTCTCTGCTTATAGTAGCTTAGCATAGAAATGTTCTCATTTTATATGTTATCTCACAAATTTTGTGACCCGAATCTTGCAAATTTGTTCGCAGTGACGGCTATCGAATTTAATTTCTTGTTTTTTTTTTTTTAATTTTCTTTACATAATAATTTCTTAAATTGTGCAAAGTTAGTTGCAAATACAGACACCTGTGCTGACTACCAGAATCTAAAAGAGCAGTGACAGGGAGGGCGGGCCATAGGGACTGAGGAGTTTCAGAGAGGTTACTCTGATGGTTACTTCTTGATTACATGTTTGAATATAGTTACTTTGGAAGTATCTCTCTGCTCTCACTGCACATTCACAGGCTTGCCTCTGGATGGATCCATATGGCTCCTCAGTCTATTCCTGATATAATGACAGGAGGCTGGGACATGTAAGGTTATCCAGACTGTACAATAGGGCACGTGATGTTTCAGAATTTAGGAACAAGTTGGGAGGAAGGAGACAATGAGGACTTTGTATTTGACCCTGTTAAATTTTACATTCTATCTAAGATTATTTTCACCTTATTTTAAGGGTTTAGAATATCATGTTTTGGCTGTCTTCTTGTTTACATTATATATTTGAACATTATGAAACTTGCAAATTTGATACAGGAGATTATATTTGCTAAGTAATGAAATATTACTTAATAGAAAGTAATTTATTTCCGTAGTCAACAAAATGTTCCATTTATACATAAATGAGGAGACAAATTTGAAAAGCATCCTGTAAATGAAAATGAATTCGTCTAATATTTTCAGTACCTCCTCTGTTATGCTCTTTCTCTGCGGGCACTTACTTTAATATCTTATATCTTGCTATTAGTGTCATCCAGTTAAGGGACTAGAAAAATTTATTTGATTTAATATAAATTGTTATATATGTAATATATACCTATGATTATTAAGTATTAAGAATGTCATGTTCATTAAAGACCTATTATTCACATTCTTCTTTGGAATAGTAAGATTGTATATGAGAAGTGACTGGCTTTAGAGGTGTCTTAAATACTTCATTTTTTTTATAAATTAAAATATACCTTCAACAGTCTATAATCTATATATTTCAAGGTCAGACATCTAACTGCTAATCTTTAAATTCACTCCATATATCTGACTATTTTATACTTATAATGAGACAGGCATTTCAGAGAAGATAAATAATAGCATGCCTATGAAAATATTTGCTGATGGAACATATTGTGTTAAACTAAATTATCATAAGTAATTATTCTTCAAAATAGTCCATTTCATTGTCATTGTTCCCAATTGTATATTCTACTCAGCTCTCATTTTCTTCAGCTTTAGAAGGTTTCATCAGGTGAATACATTTTAATGAAAACACTTGTTCACAAGTGTTTCTGACTGGCCTGTGGTTATTTGTGTATGCATCTGGGTAGAGAGCCACATTAGGTGCAAGCGGGTCTCGGTTTCAGGCACAGTGTAAGGTAGGCAGTTTGCCTTCAGTATTTTATCCACCTTGTTTTGTAGGTTCTTATGCCTTCTTCAGTGTTTCTATGTCAAAAAAACCCCAGTGCTTATTTGTTTTTCTTCTCCCGGTTTCTCTCTCTGTAAGTTAACTGCAGGATCGGTCTATGGTTTGATGGGAGGGGACGGCATCCCAATGCTACCTGGCCGTGATTAGCTCTTGATTCTAAACTCGGTTTCCACAAGCAGATAACCTTGGGAAGATATCCAGCTCTCTAATGTCCGTCTGTAAAATGGACATCAGAATAGGACCAAACACATCATTTTGTTTTGGGAACGGGATAATACTCATTAAGATTTTAACGTAACGATCCTTCGCTCCATGTTTACTGCTGGAGTGTTCCAGTGTGTGAACTGTTCTAACGATAGTCTCAGCAGCGTACCTGTTCAAACACAGAGTTAAGTCCCTTGTTCTCTCAAATAACGGTGCAGAGTGGATGTTATAGCAGAAAGGTGGGCTTTCCTTCTTGCAGTCCTTCAGCCACCCAGCCTTCTTTCTTCATCATCCTCCTTTTCCTCCTCACCCCAACTTCTCCCTTTCTTCTTTTCCCCAGTGATGATGATGATGATGATGATGATGATGATCCTTCTTTATAGTATCATTGTAATTTACTCTCTAGAGTCTCTGTTCCTTTCCGAATTCTGTCTCACTAGAGCACTACTAATCTGATACTGTAGTTAGACTAACTGGGTCCTCTCGTGACGGTTATATGTCCTATCTTCCAGTGTTCACCTTTTATGTAAAGCTTAATGATCCTTATACAAATGGATACCAGATAAGCCTGGCATCACCTGGGAAGTGCCAGCTGGAGAGATGTGACATTCCCCCTGGTTTGATCCCTATCAGTCTGGCCTGTATTTTTTGGCTCTACTCTTTCAAGCTACATATGTGACTTCTCAGTCATTCTTATCGATTCTTCAGTGACTATACTAATAGAACATGGAGTTTTGAAGCAAATTTTAGTTCATTTGTTATGGAAGCTCTGAAACATTCAGTACTTTTGATTCTTAATGATTACTTCATTTACTAATTATTTCATTAAAAACAAACCCAAAGCAATCAGAAAACAAACCTCCACAGGTTTTTAACTGCAAATCTGTTAACCTAGTCACATGACTTCCCTCGTCCCTGTTATGATGGATGAATGCACTGCTGTCCTACCTAAGGCCTCGTCTACACTCGAATCCAGCCACTTTCTGAGGGACAGATATGCTCATGTGATTTTTGAATCCCCCTTGTGTAAGTACATTTGTAATGTGTGGGGCTCTTCAAAGCATGGAGCTCAGGGCAGGGGCCCCCTTGCCCAAGAGTTCAGCCAGGTTCTGTCTGCATCAGATTGTTCTGAGTTAATTGAATCAGTCCAATCAACTTGGAAAGTTACTCTCATTTATCCTGACCTCACAGTAAAATCAACCCTTTCTTTTGCCCTTAACTTCTAGGGTACCATATCTCCTGTTGGTGCTGTTGCTTTGTTTCATTTTGTTCTTTTCCTCTCCTTTCGTGTCTGATCCTTTCCACTGCTTGCTACACGCATCTTCTGGTCTGTTCTTTCACTTTAACCTGCATCAAGTATTTTCTTATACCTTTTCTGAAAGGCCAACATAATATTTGATGTCACAAAAAGGGATGCTCACGGGGCGCCTGGGTGGCGCAGTGGCGCAGTCGGTTAAGCGTCCGACTTCAGCCAGGTCACGATCTCACGGTCCGTGAGTTCGAGCCCCGCGTCGGGCTCTGGGCTGATGGCTCAGAGCCTGGAGCCTGTTTCCGATTCTGTGTCTCCCTCTCTCTCTGCCCCTCCCCCGTTCATGCTCTGTCTCTCTCTGTCCCAAAAATAAATAAAAAAACGTTGAAAAAAAAAAATAAAAAAAAAAAACAAAAAGGGATGCTCACATACTTAACTTACCATTCACTTTGCAAGTGACCATCAAATCAATGGCTAGGCCACTGGTGCTCAAAAAGGAATTGTCTGAACAATTTTTAAAATGTACTGGTATCTGGGCACTTCTCTCAGAGATTAAACTTGCTCACCGGTGCTGCCCAGATGCTGATAGATTTTAAAGATCATTGATGGGGGCGCCTGGGTGGCGCAGTCGGTTAAGCGTCCGACTTCAGCCAGGTCACGATCTCGCGGTCCGTGAGTTCGAGCCCCGCGTCAGGCTCTGGGCTGATGGCTCGGAGCCTGGAGCCTGTTTCCGATTCTGTGTCTCCCTCTCTCTCTGTCCTTCCCCTGTTCATGCTCTGTCTCTCTCTGTCCCAAAAATAAATAAAAAACGTTGAA
The DNA here is from genome assembly GCF_028018385.1 of Neofelis nebulosa. Classification (NCBI taxonomy): domain Eukaryota; kingdom Metazoa; phylum Chordata; class Mammalia; order Carnivora; family Felidae; genus Neofelis; species Neofelis nebulosa. Next base: position 6,998,225 of record NC_080792.1, on the reverse strand, counting down.
AAAAAAAATTAAAAAAAAAAAAAGATCATTGATGATTCCAATTTAAAATGAGGGTTACGAATCAGTGGATTAGATTTCAGACACATACTCATGACTAGTTTTATATATGATTAGGTCAAGTGGGCTGGGATGTCCTAGAAAGTCAGCTCCCTAAACAGAAAAACAAACAACAAACATTAAAACAACAGCAATAGCAATAATAACAATAAAACCTTAACTGTCCTACTAAGTGGTCTACCCTTAATTTTCCATCATTAGTTGGAAGGAAACCAGCCTGAAGTTTCCTCATACAAGCAATCAGCAGACTGCATTCTATTTACAAACACTTGGAGAAGTCACTTGATTGGTCTGGTAGAGGTCAGATAGTCTAAGGAAACATTTGTAATGAAAAGACTTATGGGAATATTCTAATGGAACAATTTTCCACTGGTCTATTTTAATGTAAAAAACAAAGAACATTGGGGCACCTGGGTAGCTCAGTCAGTTAAGCATCTGAGTATAGCTATCAGCTCAGGTCTTGATCTCATGGTTCGTGAGTTTGGGCCCCACACTGGGCTCCACGCTGGCACTGTGGAGACTGTTTGGGATTCTCTCTCTCCCTCTCTCTGCCCCTCCCCCCCCCCAAGTAAACAAATAAGCTTAAGAATACAAATAATATTTATGTTTTGCTTTTTCAATTTTTTTTCACTTATTTAAGCATTACATATGGTTTTGCAGAATTTCTCAGAATGGCATCTGCTGTTTCCAAGTTTAAAACTGGGGATATCATTATATTTCCTTACATTAGGAGCCCATTCTCATTAATACTTTTACTTCACTGTAATGCATCGTCACATAAAAATAAAGAGGTCATAAGAGTTAAAGTGAGTTTGTACTTTTAGGTATAAAATCTACTGGCAGTACTTAGCATGTCAAAGACATTCCATCCATGTTACTTCTCTTGATCAAAGTTATGTGATGACCAGTTTCTTCAGACTTATTAAATCCTAACACCCCTGCTATTCAGGGCTCCTTCGAGGATATTTTAAGATATTTGTTCACTTTCTTAATGCATATTTACACCAGGTAAAATTGAGGAGTAGCCAGGAAAATGCTAAATACAGTCTTATGTCAGAAGTACACACAAAAAAATTTGTCAGCAGTGTTTTCTCAGGCCATCAAGGAATCTGCAAGATAGAATAAAAAAATTATGAAAACACATTCCAGAGCAGCTGTGTCGTGGAAACCATGCCACTGGCTCCCTCATTAAATGACAACCAGAAAATTTACCAGTTAGAAAATTGTTTGCCTTTAAGAATGGGAGTGGTTGGTAGAAATGCATATCATAAGTGTGGGCTGATGGTATTTTCTCTGATCCGGCAGGATTCAATCTGATAAGATAAGGTATGTAGGACATTTAATATGTCTGAGAGTGACTTCTCACATTTCTCAGGCAGAGAATGCATCTATTTCTCTGTTCACTTACTGCAAATCTGACATGTAGACAGTCCATCCGAATCCCCGTTTGCACTATTAGATCGTAATTAAAAGCCTGGAGACTGCACTAGAATCAGATGACCAGATGCTTCAGTGAATTGCCCCTCCTGGTGTAGTCTCATTTCAGATCCCAACCTGGGTCCGTAAATCAAAGTCTTTTAAAGAAATGTTTCAGAATATAATGTCCCTACCGTAATCCATAAAGATTTTTAATTAAAGCTTTTTAAATGAAGACACATAAGTCTAACTGGAGAGTCATTTGTTCTCTATATAGTTTATTCCTTTAGGCGATATCTGTATGGTATTTCAGAATGAAATTAAGCAGTAGACACTGATGTAGGTGGCAACATTTCACAAAGTTTCATTTTAAAGCGATTCGTTTTCTAATATTTAAAAGGATTTTTTAATAAAGCAGCACTGACAAAATCCTCTGAATTATGTCTCCATAACCCTGTTTTTAAAAACACGGTGACACATCACTGCTCACCAATCAGAAGGGATAAAATAAAAACAGCAACAACACTACATACTGCGGAGAAACTGTCCCCTTTGTACATTGATAGTGGTGACATAAAATAGGACAGCCTCTTTGGAAGCAGTTTCGAAGCTCCTTACAAAAGACACATACATGTAACCATATGTCCAAGCAGTTGCACTCTTGGGCCTTCATCCCAGAAAAGCGAAAACTCATGTTCATGCAAAAACCTGTGAATGAATGCTTGGAGCAGCTTTATTCATAATAGTTCTGACCTAGAAAGCACCCATACTTCCTCTAACAGGCGAATGGGTAAACAGACCGGGACACAGCCATAGTATGGGGTTCTGCCCATCGATGCAGGGTTGACGTACTGTCCAACAGCTCTCAAGAAAATTATGCTCAATTCAAGAAAGAAAGAAAAAATGCCATCTCAAGAGGATACTCACTGCATGACTCCACTTCTACGATATGCTGGAAATCACACAGCTCTATAAGTGGAGAACAGATGAGTGGTCGCCAAGGGTCAGGACGAGGGATGGACAAGGAGTAAGGGAGATTGGTGTGATGGCAAAAGGGTGATACAAGGGATTTCTGTGCCGGTAGAGCCGTTCTGTACCTTGACTACGCTCATGACAAAGTTGCGTGGAACTAAATGCACAGACGTACACACACGTAAATGACTGCAATTACAGTGAGGAAATAGGAATAAAATCAGTGGCTTTTAAGCAGCATATCATCCTGGTTGTGATATCGTGTAAGTTTTGCAGGATGTTGATAGTAGAGGACTTAGGCGAAGGGTAGACAAGATCTCTTGTATTATTAGTAACAGTTGCATGCGAATCTGCTCTTATTTCAAGATTCAAGTTTGATTTCTAAAATAAGGCAAACCCGTGTTATGTTTTATCTGAAAAAGCCTTAACTGCCTTCCTAATTCACTCAGAATGTAAGTATAAATTCTTACAGTAGCCCAACAGAGCCTTATTTGATCAGAACCCTATTTGTAGGGCCCCATTCTGGCCAGTAAGTCACCCACTGATTTACTTAAGTCCAACCTCACTAGGCTCCCTGCTGCTGATCAAAACCGTTCAACCTTTGTGCGGGCTGTCGCCTCCGACTGAATCTCTTCCTCTGTGTATTTGTATCACTACTTCCCTTACCTAATTGAAGCCTTTGATCACATCTCCTTGTTGAGTGAGACACACATAAAACCGTCGCCTTTAAATCACAGCCTCCACAATCCCAGTGTACTGGGCATGCCCAGATTCCTCTCCCCCTCCTTTTGCTCCAGCCGTTGCTGTGGCAACCGGCTGGGTGCCGCTTTATCTGAGGGCACTGTGTGTCTGCGACTTTCACTCTTGGTGCGTGCCTTCCGCTTCATCCTGAGAAGCAGGCGCAACCCAACTCAACTGTGCAGATGCACTTGGGAGTGTGGGACACCACATCTCAGGGAACGTCCCTTTCCAGTGTGTGACGGAGCCGGTGCCCAAGCGTTCCCTCCACGGGCTCCTTGAGTGGACCATGCTGACATTTGCTCTACAGGACTCTTTGGAAGGCACTTGGCTTGGCATCTGGACTGAGTTTCCTTCCTTCCGTGTTTGATTGCTGTCCCTTGCATCATATGCCAAAATAAGTTGCCTGCAAACATGTAATTTATCTGATTATTCTTCATTTACAAAGCTAGGAAATCTTGGCTCTCTCTAGCCTTAATCACATCTATTTTTTTCTTTTTTTTTCTACAATTATTTTCATATTGTAAAATGATGCACAATTGACTGATGTATCCTTTTTAATTTCGGTTTTCTGTCTTTCCCTGTAGAATGTAGGGTCCATGAGAGTAGAGATCTTTCTTCTTTCTTTCTTTCTTTCTTTCTTTCTTTCTTTCTTTCTTTCTTTCTTTCTTTCTTTCTTTCTTCTCTTTCTTTCTTTCTTTCTTTCTTTCTTTCTTTCTTTCTTTCTTTCTTTCTTTCTTTCTTTCTTTCTTTCTTTCTTTCTTTCTTTCTTTCTTTCTTTCTTTCTTTCTTTCTTTCTTTCTTTCTTTCTTTCTTTCTTTCTTTCTTTCTTTCTTTCTTTCTTTCTTTCTTTCTTTCTTTCTTTCTTTCTTTCTTTCCCCCAATACATCCTAAGTACTTACAAAAGTGCCAATTGGTATACCAATTTTCAGATAAAAAATTATATATAAATTTTACAAATACTTATTCAATAGAGTAATTGGATGTGAACCTCTCATATCTAAAGAGAGAGGTTTCTGAGGAGCATCTTAGAGAATAATACATGGCTTGGACACCTGGTGGCTCAGTCGGTTAAGCTTCCGATTCTTGATTTTGGCTCAGGCATGATCTCACAGTTCATGGGATGGAACCCTGCTTCTGGCTCTAGCTGACAGCATGGAGCCTGCTTGGGATTCTCTCTCTCTGCCCCTCTACCTACCACCCCTCTCTCTGCCCCTCTCCCCACCTCTCCTCTCTCTCTGCCCCTCTCCCTGCCTTTCTCTCAAAATAAATAAATAAACTGTAAAAAAAGAAAAAAAGAATCCTACATGGCTCTCTGCACAAGCAGAGCTCCATTGAAGGAAAAGACTGTGAAGGTTGATCACGGATACGTTTCACGGTCAGCACCACCTCTCAGGCACCATTGTAGATTATCCAGAGACAGCACATTTCTATGGATATAACCATTCTCCCAATAGGTGCTAGAAGTTGGGGCTTCAAAGGGAGTCAGTGAAGGATAGTTGTGGAAGATGGGGAGTTGGAAAAAGAGAGGAAGAATGGTTGTGACAGAGAGGTGAAATCCAATAAACCCACATGCAGCACCAGAACTTGGAGACAACATGAAAGTGAATAAGCCTCAGTTCTCACCCAGGGGAATCACAACTTCCTGAGGTGCTGGGGCAATTTCAGAAAGGACCCACTTACGTAATGGCTTCAGTCAACTTCAACAGCCCCGCCACACAGAGATATCTAATCTAAGACTCAAGGAGCACAGAAAATGAATGTGATTGGCGAATTTGTCAACCTTAAGGAAAAGAAGTGTGCTCATAGACCAGTGACACAGGACAGTGCTGTAAAAAACTTGCTTGTGCAAGAAATTTAAGGAAGAGAAAGAACAAGGAAATGCAAAGCAAGAACCAGAAGGGCTAACAGCAGAGGTGCCTGTGGGAAGGACAACTAGACCATGAGAAGGAGCTGTGCACATATTGATTAGAAGCTAATAACTGATACCAGGAAACAGAATCAGAAGTGGTCAAGAGAGAAGAGAATGCCCAAAGAACAGTGGGACAGGAGTGCCTTTCTCCCAGAGAGGAAAATGGCAGCCGGGAGCAATGCTCAGCCTTTTACACCCTGCCCCCAGCATCCCTAGCTGACAGCTTCACTGAAGGAGAGCAGTAGCACCTGTGGGGGCCAGGGGGAATGTGGAGGCTGTGGTGATGGGCATGAAGGGCAAGCAAAGTAAACCCTCCAGGTCTCCATTGCCTAAAAGGGTTGCTTTCATTTCGGGGCTCAAAGGTTGAAGGCCTGCCAGTGTGATTATCTAAGAGTGTGGGACCTTTCCCTGCGTCCTGGGACCAATGAGGACACACTGCATGATTCCCTGACTTTCTGCTGGGACAGACAGAACCCAAACTTCCTTCACGGTCCTCTGTCGCCCACAGTTGGCCCTAATCTGTGTTTCCAAAACCATCTCCCACTCTTTTTCTAAACTCTCAACCTGTTGACTGATCGCTCCCAAAACACAGCCCATGCAGTCTTGTCCCTGTCATGTTCATGCAATTTCTTTTCCAACTAAAATATTTTCCCTGATGGCCTCTATTTAAAAACTCATACCTTCCCCTGGAAGACCAGATCTAATACTTGAAAAGTCTGCCCTGGTAAGTTGAGCTGCAGGTGAACTGATTACTATCGAAGCCGCTGGGCGCTCTATTTGCCTCCTACCATGGGACACCTTGTGTGATTATTTGGGCATATGTCTTTTGTTTTATTATTATTATATTATTAGCCCTTGAAAGTACAAGATACAGAATTTACTTCTCCATACTTCTCTCCAACTCACACATCCTAGTGTTTAATTATCTAAAAACTAATGAGTGACTGGAAAAATTGAAATCCACATTTAACTTGAATGGATGATATGGGAAGTTTTGATATATTAGTAAATTATTTGTGTAGAGGCCATAAGTCAAGTATCTTTATACAAATTCTTCAGATTTGTAGTAGGTGATTATCTTGAAACTAATACTAGAGCATTATTCATGGACTAAATAATTAATACTGTTTACATCACTATTTTCCAGAATGATAATCTTTAGTCTCTTTATTTTGTCTCTAAACACATAGACTTAGTTTCTTCAGTTTCTCAAATAAAGAGAGCATAATATTTTGGGTAATGAATGAGCTTTTTTTAAACTTGTTGAGGGGCGCCTGGGTGGCGCAGTCGGTTAAGCGTCTGACTTCAGCCAGGTCACGATCTCGCGGTCCGTGAGTTCGAGCCCCGCGTCAGGCTCTGGGCTGATGGCTCAGAGCCTGGAGCCTGTTTCCGATTCTGTGTCTCCCTCTCTCTCTGCCCCTCCCCCGTTCATGCTATGTCTCTCTCTGTCCCAAAAATAAATAAAAAACGTTGAAAAAAAAATTAAAAAAAAATAAAATAAAATAAACTTGTTGATAACCTTTAACTATTTCTGTATTTTATAGGACCCTTTGTTTATATATCATTAGAAGTTATAGTTGTCATTTTATCTCTTACCCAAATATATATGTGGTCTCATCTAAATTTGCATTGTTCTCCATATATGGTCCCTTTCTTTCTCATTTCAAACAGATTGGCATTCCTTCTAGCCCTATAGCTATTCCCAAGTTGCAGAAAAACATTTTTTTTCATGTGCTCTGCTTCTTTACTTCCCATTTACATCTGGATTTTGCTGGCACACCCACAGCAACACTTTTAATAGATTCATCAATGATGTTCTAGTGTCAAAACTCCAGGACAGATTGTTCTTATCTGACTAACCCATTTTTTCCATGTTTCCTTCCCTCTCCTTTTCTTCTTTTTTCTTTTCTTTTCTTTTCTTTTCTTTTCTTTTCTTTTCTTTTCTTTTCTTTTCTTTTCTTTTCTTTCTTTTCTTTCTTTCTTTCTTTCTTTCTCTCTCTCTTTCTTTCTCTTTCTTTCTTTTTTTCTTTCTTTCTTTCTTTCTTTCTTTCTTTCTTTCTTTCTTTCTTTCTTTCTTTCTTTCTTTCTTTTCTTTCTTTCTTTCTTTTCCTTCTTTCCTCCCTTCCTCCCTCCTTCCTCCCTCCCTTCTTCCTTCCTTCCTCCCTTCCTCCCTCCCTCTCTCTCTTTCCTTCCTTCCTTCCTTCCTTCCCTCCTTCCTTCGTTCCTTCCATGTGAATTTAACTTAATTTTTGGTTTGACCTCTTGGTGCAAAACAATTTATATTACTTTTTGTTTCAAAATTGTTTCAAACCTATACAAAAGTTGCAAGAACAGTGCAAAGAATCAAAGAATGCCACATCTTTCTCACCAACTTACCAACTGGTAATAGTTCATCACATTGTTCCTTTACTTTTTCTGCACACACATACACCATACTGCCCCATCAGCTCTAAATCCTCTGACATAAATCCTCCCCAAACATGAGCACTCTCAATTATTGACATCACACAACCCACTCATGCAGAAAATAAACTGACAAAATGCTACAATTGAACCAACATTTCTCACTTAAATTTTGCTGACTTGGCAACATTTCATTTTCTCTTACAGGACTTTATTCTGGAACACACGTTTTATTTGTCTTAACTATCAGTGGCCCTAAATCTAGAACAGTCCTTCCCTCCCTCTTATCTTTGACAGTTGTTTTAAAGTTTGTTTGTTTGTTTATTTATTGAGAGAGAGAGAGAGAGAGAGAGAGAGAGAGAGAGAGAGAGAGAGAGAATCCTAAGCAGGCTCTGCACTGACAGCGCAGCTCAATCTTAGGACCATGAGATTATGACCTGAGCTGAAATCAAGAGTGAGAGACTTAACTGACTAAGCCACCCAGGTGCCCCGTCTTTGACAGTCTTTATGAGTGTGGATTTTTCATTCTGTAGGATGGTCCTCACATTTGCTCATCTGAAATGTTCTTTTGATCAGACTCTGGTCACTCATTCTTGGCAGGAATATATACTTAAATGATGATATGCTCTTCTGGGCACATCACACTAGTAGGTACACTACATTGACCTATCCTTTGCTGATTTTAAAATTATTTACCTGGGCAAGTTGGTGTCTGCCACATTTTCATCAATATAAATTCACCGTGTTCCTTCTTTCCCACTTTGGTCTGGAGGGGTATTCTGACAGTATGCCATTATACTTAGCATCAACTTGCCAACTGTCTTGGCTTCTATTAAACATGCCACTTGTATCATTCCTGTTAGGGTGATAGCCAAAGTACGACTTGTGATGATCTCTTTCCATCATTACTTTTACTTTTATTTACAGGCATTCACTTCAAGAGGGAGCTTTCTCTTTATCCCATTAAGTTAGTTTTAAAATTTGTTATTTATATTATGGTTGTATACATGGACTTATATTTTATTCCGTGTGCTGTAATCCAAAGCTCTCATTCATTTGTTTTTTCATTTGTTTTTTCATTATTCACTTTGATACTTGTATTCTTCTAGTTGGACCAGCATAGCTTCCCTCAAGCTAGTTCCAGGGCCTTTGGACACATACTCATCATTTTTTGTGCATTTTTTTTCCTATATGGCAAAAAAAAAAAAAAAGTTTATGGATCATCTTGTACTTTCCTATTCCCTGCCTGGGAATCAACTATCTCCCCATTGAGCCATGATGGATTCAAGTGGAACAAAGTGCTTAGAAATCAATATCCATGTGTCTGTTCTTCTCATTTAAAAGGACATTCCATAAACTATTCGCTTCTGGATGATGTAATATTGGTAGGACCAATGGATCACATGGTCATGGGATGACTCTGTGGGCTTCCGGGTCAAAGAAAATGTTATACATTATCCTATGTTGGTGATTTAGACTCTTTGAGCTCTTGGATGATGATGCTGCACAAGATTCTGTGAGCCAGTAAATAAATCAAGCCCACATCTGAAATAGGTGGTCACCTTTATCAGTAAATACCATTGCCCCCTTTTCGGTGGAAATATCTTATATAATCAATCTGCCACTAAAGTGTCTAGTGGCTCTCCTTGAGAAATAATACCATGTCAGGTTATTAGTCTTTGTTGCTTTCCATAGTAGAACTCAAACAAGTCATTTCCTATGCTGCTTGCTTCTTTGGACCCTTTTCTGTTTTCTTTATACTTTTTTTCTTTTTCTTTTTTTTTTTTTTTTTGATAGTTATGATGCTTTGCTCTTCTATCAGTTTCTTAAACAATGTATTCTGAATTGACCTTTTTTTTTAAGGTAGCACGATGTTATTTCTAAAAGTTCTAGGCAATAGGTTTAACTCTGATGTCATCATTTACTAGATATATTGTCTATAATTTTGAGAAAGAAGCCTGGTTGAACTTGCAATTCATCTACTCTGTGTTCCTGAGTTGTAGACCAAATGAGGTCATGGACATAAAAATACTTCACCGTGCATACTGTTAAAAGACATAAAAACACCTATTAGACATTGCAGTCCTTCTCAGGTGTAATATGGTGGACTGATAGAAGACGGTAGCAAATGTTTGAGAAAGAAATCTGTTCTAAGAATCAGCATAGTAAAATATACATTTAACGAATGAATTTAATACAATTTGCCATTGCCAACTACTGTCCTTTTTAAATAATATATGGTGGTCATGAGTAATAATTTGATGTTATATCTCACCATTTTAGTAAAATAATCTTTTCTACTATCATACATGCTGATGTCAAAAAGCTTAAAATCAAAGGAGGTTAAAATTTATGTTGTGCAAGATCAAAAATGTGCTTGTCCATGTATTTGTATTTATGCACGTGTCTCCAGAAAGGAGGCTAAGAACTTAAAAGTCATGGTAAAAATAATGCAAAAGAAAAAAAAGTGTATGTTCTCATTATATTAGATCTCAGGTAGTGGACATCTCTCTGCAATATGAATAGATGAGTGTGAATTCAGTGAAAACACTACAGATGACTGAATATTTCTCACATTTAATTGCGACTGAAAATTGTACGCAGACCCTAAAGAATGTACACCTGCAAGATTGCATGTGAAGTATGTTATGTGAGAAACTTTGTTATCTTACAATGACAATAATGCTGTGGAGAAATTCAGTAATGAAACATGAATTTATACTTCGCACAGTCACAAATTCCCCACGTATATGAGAAGCCATACTTACTTCCTGTTAAGAGGATTATCTTGCCTTAACTAACACTCCTTTCTCTTTTTTCCCTGCTCCTTCATTGCTGCTTATGTTTTCTATTATTTGCTCTTTTCCTGATGTGATTTCTCATGAACTATGCAACATTCCCCAATTTGTTAAACCTTTCCTCATATGCACTGAAACGTCCCAACGCACTCCCCTCCTTTACCCTACTCATCATTTCTGAGAAAAAGAAGGATCAATAAGAAAGTACATATGTGCTATTTCACTCTTTAATGTGGTTTAACCGCATATATATCATTTTTATTGATGTGCTAGTGCTTCTGAGTTTTGTTTTGTAAATTTTATTTCACTATCTACTGAACAATATCCCTTATTCTTAAATATCCCTAACGATACAAAAAGTCAGAAATATGTTCAAGTGAAGTCAAAAAGAAACACATGGGAGACGTTTAATATGTAGATCTTATTCAAGCATGACAAGTGATTAGTCTGTCTTCAGGTTAGAGTGGCTAATCCCAATAGTCAACATTTCTTAACTTTCCCTATTCTATTGTTGCTCCATATTCAGAAGTTTGGGAGATATCACAATCATACTCGGGAATTTGCAAGCAAACTATGTTCTACCCCATGAACATAAGACCTAACAACAAATTTATGATGTGTCATGTCATTTAAAAGGAAAACAAAAAGTAGACATCCATTTCCTTATTTTCTTATGGTGAGAATTCATTATCCCAACAGATTAACCATACTTCTAAATAATTCAATTTATTAGAATACATATTTCTTATATTTGAGTGAAATACTACTCACCTAAAATATAGAATTTAAAACCTAAATTTTTATCTTTAATTAGTTTACAATTACATATGTGTAATTATATATTGATATATAATTAGGTAACATTGATAAAATATTAATAAATCTAATTATATATTATAATATATCATTAATGTATGTTACATAGGCTTTAATATATACTCATATATTAATAATAGCTTAATGTACATGTTATTATATATATTTATTTATTTATTTTTTTTTAATTTTTTTTTTCAACGTTTTTTATTTATTTTTGGGACAGAGAGAGACAGAGCATGAACGGGGGAGGGGCAGAGAGAGAGGGAGACACAGAATCGGAAACAGGCTCCAGGCTCCGGGCTATCAGCCCAGAGCCTGACGCGGGGCTCAAACTCACGGACCGCGAGATCGTGACCTGGCCGAAGTCGGACGCTTAACCGACTGCGCCACCCAGGCGCCCCATATATTTAAAGTGTCCTAAACACAAGGGACGTAGAAACAGTCTGTAGATCTAATACCAGAAGAGCCACTTGCCTCAGAAGGAAATAGATTTCCAGGGACCGAGAAAGTGTCTGATTTTGCCTGTCACTCTATCCACTCTTCTATGTTTGTTCTCCAGTGTGCTTGTTGGCCTCATCTCCTTTTCCTACCCTTCTTTTCTTCTCTCTGTTTGTGGGGGGAACCATGTCTGCCCTCTTATTTTTCAATGGAAACCATAGTCTCTGATGAGTTTTCTTTTAACCCTCCTGATTTCCTGGAGAAGCCGGTTCACCTGTGGTCAGGTGAACTAGCTCATCTAGTTATTACAACAACATGAGTCGAATATAACCATTACTCCTCCTTTAGAGAAAACAATAGTTTTATACAATTTAACCATGAACATATGTCCCCACTACTTTCTCAAGCCTACTAAATTTATAGAATTCTGTACTGGGGACCATAAAGTGAATCCTAGTATTTCCTCCAAACAGGTGTAAATGAAAATTAATGTTCCATTTCATACTTGAGGTATTTGACATTGATGCCAACGTGCTGAGAGCCCTCCCAACATGACAAAAAAAAAATACTATGTGTTCCTGTGCTCCATTTCAAGTATATGGCAGAATATTTATACTTAGAAGAATTTTAAGGCTGACAAAACAATGAACAAAAATATTTTAGTTTTGTTGACGACCAACATTTTGTTGTTTTGCTGTTGCAGTCATCTTTCTTTTTCAGAGGAAAGATGCGTGCCCTCAATAGGCCAGTGATGGGGGAGGAGGGTGGATGTCTGTCAGATTATTCTCTCAGGGTCAAAACATGGAATTGCTTTCTTGTTAAAACTTCAGAAATAATGTCCAGCTTCTCTATGTATATAACAGCTGACATAGTTGGCTTAATAAAAAAATTAAAGCTTCCTAAGATTAAAGAGATGGCCTAAAGGGAAAAAATATAGGAAAAATATCATCCTTTTTCTTCTTTCCTATTAAACATGTAGTTAAAACTAGTTGATATCTTAACATAAATTAAAATTAGACATTCAAAAAAAGAAAACAGTTCCTGAGCTACACCCATTTCCTGGTTGACAGATTGTACAATTTCAGGTCATTTTTATCCCCATATAATTTAGGTGCAATTATTACGTTAAAAATAGTGAGAATATGGGAAATTTGTTAAAAAATAAATGATCAAAGTACTCACTTCCTTTCTGTAGTGGGGTAAGGGAAGGTTGTGACAAACTAAGGTAAACATTTTCAAATAATAATGTTGCCTTTTGATAGATAAACCTGTGTGAAGGACTGTTGTTTTGTTTTGCTCTGTTTATTTTTTATTTATTTATTTTTTTGTATTGTTGGCTAGTTAAAATAACAACCTTACTCTCAGCATATTTGTAACTGGAAAGGAGTATCATACCCATTCAACATAATACAAGTGGAAAGACTATCTGAGGATTAAGTTCATTAAGTTCAAAGGCATAATTAGTTCATTCAGTATCCACTGTTGATTAAATGTACCATGGTTAGTGACATTACAGATCACCGTGTGTGTGTGTGTGTGTGTGTGTGTGTGTGTGTGTTTCAGTAGTGATGCAAATGTCTTCAGTCCAGAGGGCCAAATAATTCCAGAAACTGTGGTTTGTAGCCCTGTTTACATCAGTTATTTTTTTCTCTAATCACCCCAGCAATCCTATCCTTCTATTAATGTCCCAGCTTCCAGAATGCTCCTGGAACTGATTATAGCACTTTACTGGTTCCCTTATCCATCATCAATTAATGAGCTAATGGGGATTTTGTGTCATGGTTTGAGCCTTTGATGATCACAAAGTCAAATGAATGACGGAGATTTATTCTCTAGTGGGTGAGGCATGACAGAGAATCTGGTTTCCCTTTTTGTTGGTGTATCTCTCTCACTACTTTTAAGCTGAAATAAGTTAAGAAATCCATGCCAATGGGAGGAGAGCAGTTCTTTGAGATTTGATCCAGTACTTTCTGTATGGCCTTTACTCCTTTATTAATTTATGCATTGAGTTTTGCTAAGATTTTATTTACATTCAATCCAATATACTAATTTAAAAGGTAGTTTCTTGAGTTTTGGTAGTTGTACATAGGCAGCCATTACAATATTCAGAGAATACACCAAGTTTCTTTATTCTAAATGCTTCTTTGTTCAGTTTTGCAGGCAATCTTCCCCTGATCCAAGAAACTACTGATTTACTTCTGTTATCACAGATTTTTCTTTCTTAGGCTTCCATATAAATTTAAGCACACTTTACATAGTCTATTGTGTTTGGCTTTTCCCCATTAGGATAATGTTATTCTCTGTATTAATATCTCATTCATTTGTATTTCTGATTAATACTATGTAATACGGTAAACTCCAACTAGCTATACACTAGACAGTTGTTGGGCATTTTTGGTTTTTCCAACTTGTAGCAATTTAGAACAATGTTGTTATAAATATTTACCCAGTCATCTTTGCATGAGCACATACTTGTTTTCTTTTTTTTCTCTCGGGTAATAACTTAAAAGTGGAATTTCTGAGCCAGGTAGTAAGTGAATGTTAAAATTTGTGACACTTCTGTACTATTTCCAAAGTGGCTGTGCCATTCTGTTTTCCAACTAATATCAACGGCGCTCTGCATTGTAACCTACACTTGGTATTGTCAGTTTTTTGAAACTTAGCAGTTCCAGTGAGTAGTATATCACATTGTGGTTTTAGTTTGCGTGTCTCCGATGCCAAATGATGTTTTAATATCTCTTCATGTGCTTAGTGGCATTTGTATATATTTTTCAGTGTTCAAATATTCTGGACATTGTTTTATATGGATTGTTGTCTTACTATTTCTTATTAAGTGTTCTTTATATCTACTGGTTAGTAGTCCTTTGACAGATGTTTTGCATTTTTTGTCTATCTTTTGCATATAAGCTTTTTGTAACTATGTCTTTCAAAAAATAGAAAAGACTTTTCTAAATACTTATGAAACACATCTTAAATATTTTTTGGAGATAGGCTTTTTTTTTCTTGTTTAAGAAACCACCCAGTCAATGTTAGGTAAAGTTTAATGGATTAGCTTTTACATTTAGTACAATGAACCATTTTGAATTCCTTATGTGTATATTTATGTGTATGATGTGAGATCAGTGTTTTTGTTTATTGTTTATTTCCCTTTAACAGACACACAGTTGTTCCAGGAATATTTGATTAAAAAAACATCTTTTTTCATTTAATTACTTGGGTGCATCTCTCAAAAATCTATTGGGCATCGAATTTTGTGGTTGATTTTTAGAATGTCTATTCCATTAGTGTTTTGAAAGCAATAAATTTATACTAAATATTAAGGTCAAATTGCCTAAGCTATCTACATATGTTTTTCTTGCTTACAATTGTTTATGCAGTATGTTGTCTGCCTTTCCATTTGAATTTTAAAATAAGCCTGTCAAGGGGTGCCTGGGTGGGTCAGTTGGGTAAGTGTTCAACTTCAGCTCAGGTCATGATCTCACAGTCTGTGACTTTGAGTCCTGCATCCAGCGCTGTGCTGACAGCTCAGAACCTGGAGCCTGCTTTGGATTTTGCGTCTCTTTCTCTCTCTATCCCACCCCACTCATACTCTCTCTCTCTCTCTCAAAAGTAAGTAAACATTAAAAATACAAAAAATAAAATAAGCCTGTCAGTAATTTTATAAAACTCTTCTATCAATGTTGGTTGGCTTTACATTGAATTTATAGATCAAATTTAAAATCTTAAAAATATCCAATCTTCCCATTCATGAACATAACTTATTTCCATATTTAGCTATCTAATTACCCTTTGCAATATTTGAAATTTTTAGGTTTAAGTCTTGTAAAATATTTTTTGAATATATTCCAACGTGTTTCTAAGGCTAGTGTTTCTAGGTATTTTCATGTTATTGGAAATGGAATATAATTTAAAAACCTATTTTCTGTGCTCTTTTTTTAAAAGATAAAAATAAAATTGAGGTTTGTATTTTGATGTTGAATGCAGTATCATGGCAAACTGCACTCCTTTTTATCAGATATTTTTCTTTTTTGATTCTTCATAGTTTTCTGCATATACAATCATGCTATCACATTCCTTTCCACCTGGTTTACTTTTAGTCTACTGTTGGTTTTCATTGCTTGATTGCACTGGCTAGAACCCTCTAGCACGATGTTAAACACATGTAGTGTTACTTTTAGTTACTTTTATGTTGTTTGATATTAGCTATAGTTTTTTTTTCATTAATGAGGTTAGAAAGTTTATCTTCTGTTCTTACTTTATTGAATTTATATCATGAAAGTGACAGATTTTGTCAATGCTTATTTTGTGCTTATTGAGATGATTGTATGTTTTTCTCCTTTATTCTACCATTAATAGATGAATGAATAAGGAAAATGTGGTTTAAATACAGACAATGGACTGTTATTCAGGCTTAAAAAAGAAGGAGATCCAGGGGCGCCTGGGTGGCGCAGTCGGTTAAGCGTCCGACTTCAGCCAGGTCACGATCTCGCGGTCCGTGAGTTCGAGCCTCGCGTCAGGCTCTGGGCTGATGGCTCGGAGCCTGGAGCCCGTTTCCGATTCTGTGTCTCCCTCTCTCTCTCTGCCCCTCCCCCGTTCATGCTCTGTCTCTCTCTGTCCCAAAAATAAATAAATTAATTAAAAAGTTGAAAAAAAAAAAAAAAAGAAGGAGATCCTATCATGTGTTACAGTATGGGTGAATCTTAAGCACTCTGTAGGCAAAGTGAAATAATCTAGTCATAAAAAGACAGATACTGCTTGATTCACTTATAGGAAATATCTAAAACTTTTAGAAAAAAGAGTAGAATAATATGGGGGTGGGGAGAAGAAAAGGAGAGGTATTGGTCACTAGATATAGAGTTTCAGTTTTGCATAGTAAAAAAAAAAAGTGTTTATTTATTTTCGAAGGAAAGAGAGAGCATGAGCAGGGGAGGGGCAGAGAGAGAGGCACAGAATCCAAAATGGGCTCCAGGCTCTGAGCTGTGAGTGGCAGAGCCTGACGCGGGGCTCAAACTCCCAAACCATGAGATCATGACCTGAGCTGAAATCTGTCGCTTAACTGACTGAGCCACCCAGGTGTCCCTCAGTTTTATATAGTAAAAAAGTTCTAGAGGTTTGTTGCACAACAATGTGCCTACTGTTAATATTACTGCACTGTATAGTAAAAAAGGTTAAGATGGTAAATTTAATGTTATGTGTTTTTAATAACAAAAAACCATATCATATAATTCTTCTAAGTTTGTTATTTTCCAAGACAGTTGACTAATATAGAATTTTTTCTTGCCAAGTAATGCAAAAAATTGACCTGTCAATTTTTCAAAAAAAAAAAAAATGCTAGTATTGGATTGGGATTGCACTGAATTTATAAATTGAATTGATTGTCATTTTCAAAACATTGTTTTTCAATATGTGTTTCTAGTCCATCTCTATTTATTTAGGTTTTCTTTAATATCTCTCAGCAGCATTTAGTAGCTATTCATGTAAAGACCATGTAAAACTTATGCTAAATTTATTCTGGAATTATTTATTTTATACTATTATAGAATTTTAGAGCTTTGCATCAAATTTTGAAGCACACTGTAGTAAATTTAGCAAATTGTCTTAAAACACACTATTATAATTGAGGTATATTTATTTGTAGAAATAGATGACCAGAATACAATGCTGAATGTATATAGCATAAATATGTATATACATAGGAACATACATACATGCACAGGTACATATATGCACATGTATAACATATACACATAATGCATTCATTTAATATATGCATAATTATTAATACATAAATATTTATATGAATATTTATAATATTTTATATAAAATGTTGTGGTATACTGTTGCTTTGTTTTTCCCCCACCAGTGAATTGATTTCCCATATTTCTGAATCTGGTAATGAAGTTAAGGAAATAATTATATTTCACCCATTCTGAATGTAACAAGGACCAGCCCACTTCTTGTACAAGATAGAGTTTTCCTAAGTTTTGCACCACCCCACTTACCAAGTACTGTGCTTCTCTAGCTTTAGCTAGATCTCTGATCTCTGATTTTCTTGGATTCTGAGTTTTGGACAGGACAAGACGTCACTTTAAAATTTGGATTCAACCACTGCAAGTTTAGGTTCTGGGAACCATGGGAATTTATGAGACTGAATCTTTTCTGTAGTTCAGCACTGTCTTCACGGCACGTTTCTCACACACGTTGTGTACGTATGGGTGTGTTCATAGAACTGGGCTGGCAGGGGAGTTGTCAGGCTGAGGAAGTAACAGATATGTTTCAGAAACTTCCAGATTCCAGTCCATCTGCTGGACTCTATGCCGTGGTTACTAGTGTGGCTGGCCTGGCTTCAGTGAGCAAAATCTCAGGTTTCTGGCACGACTTCTCAGTCTGACCTCAGGCAGGCTCACGATCTGGTCCCAAGACACACATATTCTTATCTGAAAACTCCTCTCTCTAGAAATTATTCACTTAGGCTTCCTTTCATCCTGTGCTCTTGTTTTGTTTTTTGTATTTTTTTGCTTTTTTTTTTTTTTTTTTTTAATAAAGTTTACTTATTTATTTTGAGAGAATCCCAAGCAGGCTCCATGCTATCAGCATGGAGCCTGATGCGGGGCTCAATTCCATGAACAGTGAGATCATGACCTGAGCCGAAATCATGAGCCAGCCACTTACCCAACTGAGCCCCCCAGGTGCCCCACATCCCCTGCTATTTTAACAGTTCCACAGATGCGAATGATATTTATCACATTCTTATTTTTGTTGGTGTTAATCAGCAGAAAGAAATTCTTCATTCTTTTATATCTAATTGGGCGGCTATCCTATATAGTTTTAGTCTTTTTTTTTTTTTTGTAGTAAGGTCTTATTATTTTTATTTATTTTTGTTGATTCCTGTCCTTAGATTTAAGATTAATGAAACATCATTAACTTTAAATAGATTCTCAATTTTTTGTAAATAATATCTCCTTTCAAACTTGACATGCTGAATAAACATTGTTAAACTATAGGCTGTGATATTCTTTAGTTGTTTGTAAAACATTACAAAAATTCAGAGATAGGGTCACATATTATTCATCTGATGTGTTCATTTTTTCACAGTGTTCTTCAGAACCTTTATATATGGGAAATACTAATATTTCCGAATTTAGATAAAATTCTATTCACACCATTCAGAAGTGTGGAGGCTTACTAATAGAAGCAGGTGTTACTACTTACAACCTAAGGTTTTATTTAGCAAAGAACCATTTAAAAAAGAAGAAGAAGAAGAAGAAGAAAGAAAGGAAGGAAGGAAGGAAGGAAGGAAGGAAGGAAGGAAGGAAGGAAGAAAGAAAGGAAGAAAGGAAGAAAGGAAGAAAGGAAGAAAGGAAGAAAGGAAGAAAGGAAGAAAGGAAGAAAGGAAACAAAACAGAAAGCTGCATTGTTGACAGCTTCCAGGCAGCAAACGTTGCTGTACATTGTGAAAGGTAAAGATCATCAATAACATTGATTTACCCTGGTAACATTCAGGTCAGTAAATGTTAAGGACTATTGAAGAAAATAATGCTAATTAAGTAACCAATATTACTGCAACCCACAGAGATAATGACATTACATTTGTCATTGAATTAAGACTGTATCTTGCAATGCAGTTTTCTTTTCTCTACATAAAAAGCATGCTTCTTTATGAATTAGGTAGCACTGTGGAACTGATTTGATTTTGTCACTCCATTTAGGAATCTGTAGAAAACCCACTTATTTTCTCTTCTGAAGCACTTATTTAACGCTAGGTGCTCATTTTACTTCTGTTGTGAGGTGTGTCTCAAGAGTATACTCTATTACTGATATATTTAGTCACAGAAGAAAAGTATATTGAAAGGAGTATAAATCAAAAACAGGTACACACAAATATTTCAAAATATTGAATTTTTTTCTGCATTTTTAAAATTTTAATCTGCCAGCATACTGTCATCAATGTATCAAAGGTAGAAAAGCACTTGGAAATGCCTTCAGCATGCAAAGGGATGCACTGTTGAATTTGCAAAGGAAATGTTCTTTTTTTTTTTCTTATTTGAACATAGAGAGACAATTCTCATTTTTTGTGGGACATATACACAGGGGATCTAGAGAGACAAGATTACATTCATATCAAAAATTACTGGGGCACCTGGGTGGCTCAGTCAGTTGTGCATCCAACTTCGGTTCAGGTCATGATCTCGCGGTCTGTGGGTTCGAGCCCTGCGTTGGGTTCTGTGCTGACAGCTCAGAGCCTGGAGCCTGCTTCGGATTCTGTGTCTCCCTCTGTCTCTGCCCCTCTCCCACTCGTGCTCGCTCTCTCTCTCTCTCTCTCTCTCTCTCTCTCTGTTAAAAATAAATAAACATTAAAAAATTAAAAATTACTTTAAAATTAAGGGTTTAAATTGCTGTTTTTTGTATTTAAAAATATTTTGCATCACTTTAACATAACTATACCCTAGATAAGCTTTTGCAAGTTAAGTATTTAACAGTTTGAAATTGTTTATAACTAATAATTTTACGTGTTGAAACTTCTTTAAATTTTATTTTCCTCTCCTAAATCCCATTGTTTTTGGTATTTATATTGTTTTAGTAAACAAATTAATAATTTTACTAGAAATAATGTACTGTTGGCTTTAAGAGAAACTTCACTGTATTTTTCCAGAGCAGGTTGCAAACTCTTGATATTGTAATATTTAATTGTAGATTGTACTATAATTTAGTTTAATATTTTAATTATAATTTAGTATTTAATGGAGATTCTGGATAATAAACCACAGCACCTTGATGTTGTTTATACAAGTCATTTGAATAAGCTCTCAAACTAACGAGTTTATGTGATTCTTCCTTTCTTAAAAATAACAGATACTTATTCTGGCTAATTAAACAGAAAAAAGGAATTTGGGAAAGATATGAGTGAGCTCACAAAATCTATTAGAAACTGAGGACTGAGCTTGAAAAACAAAGAAAGAGAAGGAAGGAAGGAAGGGAGGAAGGAAGGAAGGAAGACGAGACAAAGGGAGGGAGGAGAAGAGACAAAGGGAGGGAGGATAAAAGGGAAAGGGAAGATAGGAGGGTATGGGAGAGAGGGAGGGAAGACAGCCAGCCTTGGCCTCAATACATTGCCTGAAACAAATCAAGACCCAAGAACAGTCTAGTTAAGCTTCCTGTATAGGTAACAGCAATAACTCTTGACTCAGAAGATGAGTAAATCTTACCCTTGCTGATCTTTGCATCACCACTAACATTTATAATTCTGGGAAGAATATTCACTTTTAAACATTAGATCGCATTTGAATGCACTGTATTTGAGTACGCCAAGATTTTACTCAATAAAATATTTCCCCAAATCAGTAAAGTTGTTCAGATGGATAGCTTTAAAAATAGTAGGTTACCATAGTTTGGTTTTTTAAATTATTTTTTAACAAATCAGTAACTATATCTTATGTGTGTGTGTGTGTGTGTGTGTGTGTGTGTGTGTGTATACACACACAATCTTTACATTCAACATATACAAGATAGTGTGGAAAAATAGTGAATAAATTAAAGTTTTAATATTCAACATATAAATGTAACCATAACATGGTTGCTTTAGGGCACAAAAATCAGAAATTGATGCCAACATAAATATTTTTTTGTAAATTTCTGTTAAGTTCACCATATGAAAGCAGTATTGATCTGGACGTAAAGTTTTTCTCTTGTATCCTCTGGTTTCGTATAGAATTTAAAACCATGAATAATATACAATTTCACAGGTGAAATGATGTTTATTGTTGATTTAGCCTGCTAGGTCTGGATGTGTTGAGGTTTGTTCGTTTGTTTAATATCTCAGCTTTACTCCTGGAGAAATACCAGAGAAGCTCAGGTGCTGACCAAGATAACATAACTACTTTGTGCATGTGTGTCCAATGTTCCGCTTTATATATCACTATAAAAATGGAGAAAAGACATTCTCCTGGACTAATTCCAGGGGTTAAAAGATATTTAATCCCCCCAGTTTTGGCCCCTGGATGTAGTGTAATTCCTGTGCTGGGCGTGGTGTATTTCCTGTGCTGGGCATGGTGTACTTCCTGTGCTAGGTGAGATTACTTCCTGTCCTGGTGTCCAAGAATGGCTTCTCTTTCCCAGAGTAAAATAAATAAAGAGATACTAGGAGATCATCCGAAAAATGCACAACTTTGAAAGGATATTCACTGACATCTTTTTTAGTGCTTAAATGTCAATGAGAGGATAGTTTAAATGATGAATTAATTCCTTCAGCCTGCTCCCTTTCAACAAGGTGAAACAAAATTTGTAACTTGCATAGGCGTGAGCATGTCACATCCTCAGGTAAACAAATTAGGACACTAGAGGTGTTGGTATAGACAGAACATTGAGGAAAAGGAGATAGAATTCTAAGTTGGTGAGGGAGGAGGATAAAAATAGTCCAGAATACTCTAAATTAGTTCATCCAGTGGGGCATTCTGGGAGACCGTGAATTTGGTGCGTATGGGTGACTGGGTATATGCAGCACATCTCTGAGCATCAGTTGCCCAGCCTAGGTTACAGAATAACTAATGCAGTTTCTTGAGTCATTTCTAAGCATTAATTGAAATACTTTCTAACCATTTATCAACTGTTTTTATAAATTGCTTTCTTCACTTTATTGGTATCTCAAAGAAAATAATGGCTAAATAATTATTTTGAAAAAACAGTTTTTGAAATAAAACATTCTGAGTTTACAAATCACAGTTTTAAAATGTGTTTCATCTATTGTTTGACCCATAAGTTATTCAGAAGTGTTTTGTTTCAAAATATTTGGAGGTTTTCTATTTTTTTTTTTTAATTTGAGAGAGAGAGAGAGTGTGTATGTGTGTGTGTGTGTGTGTGTGTGTGTGTGTGTGTGTGAGAGAGTGGCAGGGAGAGGGGCAAAGGGAGAGAGAGATCGAATCTCAAGCAGGCTCCACGCTGAGCCGGTCTCCATCTTACAACCCTGGGTTCATAACCTGAGCCGAAATCAAGAGTCTGACCCTCAACTGACTGAGCCACTCAGGCGCCCCAACTGTTTGTCTATTACAGGCTTCTAATTTAATTCCATATGGTCAGAGGACAAACTTTGGATGATGGGATCTTTTAAATTTACTGAGATTCGTTTTATGATGCAGAATGTTTTCTCATGATAAATATTCCCCATACACATGCATGTTTTTGTACAGTTGATGAACGGAAGGTTTTGTGAATGTTAACTGGGTCAAGTTAGTTGATAGTGTTAAGTCTTCCATATCCTTAATGGTTTTCTCTGTGCTGGTTCTATTATTTTTTTTATTTTTATTTTTTTTATTTTTTTTTTCAATGTTTTTTATTTATTTTTGGGACAGAGAGAGACAGAGCATGAACGAGGAGGGGCAGAGAGAGAGGGAGACATAGAATCAGAAACAGGCTCCAGGCTCCGAGCCATCAGCCCAGAGCCTGACGCGGGGCTCGAACTCACAGACCGCGAGATCGTGACCTGGCTGAAGTCGGACGCTTAACCGACTGCGCCACTCAGGCGCCCCTGGTTCTATCTGTTATTAAGAGAGGTGTATTCACACAACAAATATAACTGTTAATTTGCCCATTTCTCTATACAGTTTTATCAGTTTTAGCTTCTTGTATTTTGGCCTCATATTTTTAAGTGCATACATATTTAGAATTCTTATGTGGCAAATGTCTAATGACATTAATCCACCATTATGCTATCAGACAGAACATTTCACTACCCTCCAGGTCCTCTATCCTGTGCCTATTCACCTACCCTCCCTCAACTCCCTCCACTGGACATTAAGAAGCAAATTTTTTTTAAGTTCATTTATTTATTTTTAAAAGAGCGAGTGAGCGAGCATGAGTGGGGGAGGGGCAGAGAAAGGGAAAGAGAGAATCCCGAGCAGGCTCCACGTTACCAGCGCAGAACCCAATGTGGGGCTCATACTCACGAATGTGAGATGATGACCTGAGCCGAAATCAAGAGTCGGACACTTAGATGAAGCCACCCAGTCACCCTAAGAATCCCCATTTTTTTTTTTACTGTCTCTGTAGTTTTGCCTTTTCCAGGATGTCTTATAGTTGGACTAATACAGCCTTTTTAGATTGACTTATTTTACTTAGTGCTAAGCATTTAAGGTTCTTCATGTCTTTTCCTGGTGTGATGGCTCCTTTCTGGTTTAGCACAGAATAATATTCCATGATCTGGATGGACCACTATTTATTCATCTGCTCACCTATTGAAGGAAAACTTGGCTGTTCTTTTTCACTTATTTGTGCCTCTATTTAAAGTGGATTTTTTGAAGGCAACATAAAGGTGGGCGTTGATCTTTTTCTTCCAGTTTGAAATTTCTTTCTTTTTAAATTATATTTTTTGATTATTGATATGATACTATCTTATTGTTTTTTTGTGATTTATTTTCATTCCAGTCTGGCTTATTAGTTATACCTCTCTGTTTTTGTTTGGATTAGTACAGTAGATATTGTAATAAATTTATCACAGCTGAACTTTAAAAATAATAACAATACACCCCTTAAAATATGAGGACCTTACAGCACTATTCTATTGGCTTCCTCTTGTCCTTTGTACTAGTAACATGTAATTTACTTGTACATATCTTTTAAACAGAAACAAATACATTGTCATTGTTTTTGCTTAATCATGACCTTCCACTGTCACCTAGCTTATATAGCATGCTGTTCTTGTCTTGTCTCGTTCCTGTGTACATCATGTGTTTATTCTCTGCCTGCTCTTAAAATTCTCTTTATTATTGTTTTTTGACAACTCGGTGTTAAATTAGAATGTGCTTTAGTTTTTCTTGTCTTTTTTTTCTTAAGGAATTTTCTAATCAATTGAGATTTTGGCATTTTGTGTTTTTATTTTTTGTCATATTTGGAAAATTTGAGACTATTGATTCTTCAGTACTTTCTGATCACCTTCCTCCTCCTGGGAATTCAGTTGCACATATATTAGACCACTTGATGTCATCTTGTGGGTCATTGATTCTGTCTGCAGATCTTTCCAGGTTTGTTTTTGTCTCTGAGTCATTTTGGGTAATTTCTATTGCTGGACATTCAAATTCATTGACCTTTCCTCTGTGTTATTGAATCTGCTATTGATGCTAGATACTGTTAATTAAAAAAAAAAAGTTTATTTATTTTGAGAGAGAGAGAGAAAGAAAGAAAGAAAGAAAGAAAGAAAGAAAGAAAGAAAGAAAGAAAGAAAGAAAGAAAGAAAGAAAGAAAGAAAGAAGCAGGGGAAGGGCAGAAAAGAAGGAGAGAGAGAATCCCAAGAAGGCTGTATGTCTTCTTCACAGGGCCCAACACAGGGCTCAGTCTCCTCGCCATGACTGATCATGGCTTGAGTGGAAATCAAGAGTCAGATGCTTAACTGACTGAGTCATCTAGACATCCCTAGATACTGTAATTTTCTTTTATATTTTCTTTTGTTTTCATTTATTTATTTTTGAGAGACAGAGAATCTCCCTTAAGTGGGCGGGGGCAGAGAAAGGAGACAGAATCCAAAGCAGGCTCCAGGCTCTGAAGTGTCAGCAGAGAGCCCGACTTGGGGCTCGAACCCATGAACCGTTGAGATCATGACCTTAGCTGAAGTCAGCTGCTTAACCATCATGTCTGTTATATTTATTTTCTGTGTCAATTCGTGGTCTGTTTTTATTGATTATTTCCTCTTTTCTTTTTTTCTATTGGTCATAATTTCCTGCTGTTTTTTTGTTCCTGGTGTTTTTTTTTATTGGTTGCCAAACTTTGTGTTTTTAGATAATCAGGTGATGGATTTTGTTATATTCCTGAAAATACCGTTGAGTTTTGTCCTCAAACTACAGTTACACTAGTGAGCATCAGTTATATTCTTTTGAAATTGCTTTTGTGATTTTTAGGGGAAGTTTGAAGCAGCTTTATTTAATCTAGGATTAATTTTGTTACACCATTAAGATGGAGAGTTTTAAGTCTCTCCCCAATGTGCCTTGGCTTACAAGGACTTTTGTTTCTGTCTGATGGGGAGAGGGAATATTTCCAGGCTTGTGTGATGTTCATTGGCATTATTTCTCATCTTTTCCAATGGTTCTTTCCACATCCATGGGAAGTATGTATGTGGATATCAAGAATCAGTTATGTCTGCACTGAGACCAGGGCTCAAGGCTACCTTCCTCTGGAACTCCTGAGCTTTTTCTCTGTGTGACTCCTTCTCCAGTATTTTATCCTACAAATTTTAACTATTTTGGGTTTCTGAACTTTCAACTTTGTTTCTTCCTCTCAGTAAGGAGGACAGATTCTCTATTATGTATATGTATATTTTTATGTTACATTCATTTATATTTGTTTAAGAAAGCCTATTTTTAAACATCTTATAACTGTGTTAATAAAAAAAAAAAAAAGATGATTCTTCTCACTGATTACCTCAGTTAAACTTCAAAAAATCACTCTGTGTATGACCGCCCTGTGGATAAGTATTCTTATTTTCCCTGTATAGTAAATGAGGAACTGATTCAGAGAGATGAGATTTTTGACCCAGGTCACACTGCTGATGTGTGCATCCATTCTGATGCAGTTCCAAGAGCCAGATGTGTGCTGATGTGTGCATCCATTCTGATGCAGTTCCAAGAGCCAGATTAGCTACTAGGAAGACCCCTCCCTACATTGTCTCCATTGTCTAAAATGGGCGAGTTTAGAGCTAAAGTTTCTGTCTCTCCAGCCAGTGGCCTATCTTCTTTTCTATCTGTAAAAATCACTTAACTATGTCTCTCTGAGCTTCCATGAAAGTCATCACATGAAAACTATAACTGCTAATACCTTTTTGTACATAAGAAATATCTTTGTGTAAAAATGTTGACATATTTCAGTACATATTTGCTTAAAGCAATTGGACTAATTTCAGCATTTTTCCAACACGCCACTTATTTTGAACAGTGATTGTGAGACTGTCTCAGGAATAGACTTAAATTAATATACTTCCAGAAACCTGTTATTAGCCACTGATACCTATAAGTTGCTTCCTATGGTGTCTAATCATGGGACTCAGCAAGTGTTGTAACTGATAGCATGTTTATTAATTAGGATTACAATTAAATAAAATATGTTAAATATATCAATCACTACTACTGTTGACTATAACCTTATACGTATAAGGAAAAAGCTTTGTGTTTGATTGTCACCATATGCATTAAACCCCAAAGGAAAGAGTAGAGAATTTAGCAACTGTAAAGTAAATTCACTATTACTGTCTCTGTCCTCTTTCAAGAAAGTAAGTAACTGTAAAGTTTTTTTGGAATTAGCCTTGTGCTCTGTGTATACCTAAACTCCAGCCACAAATAGCAAAGTGTTGTAAGGAAAATTATTGCCTCATAACAGTCTTTAATTTTAATTGTACCCATATAATCAGATCATAGTTTACCTTTCCCTCCTGAAAAGGATTTGTTTCTAATCGAATTTTGTTTCTTGTTATTTTGCATTTGAAGTCAGCTTCTACTCCCAACTTTTGATTAAAAAATAATTTGGATCTCAAAAGTGTTTTTAATATTGCCTGTCTTAACATGGATATAATAATGCCAGTGTCTCTAAGTGTCTCTCCTCTATTTAATAAATTAAATGTTGAACATTCTTCTAATTTTAATATGGCTAATAAATCCTCCCATTTAATATATTATGTTTTGTCTTTCTGCAGTAAATCTGATATTATTTATATGCAAAGTAAAATACAATAAAAGGAAGATAGGAAACAATTTAGAGAGATATATGCTTACAGGAAGGAACGATCTAAAATGAATAAAAAGGAGCGTATTTGTTGATTCTTGTTATCAAATTCAGGTCTTTTTTTAATCATTCAGTCTCTCTTGTATCTTTTTCACTATTTCAGTTTATAGAAATAGACCCAGTGTCACCAAATACCAAAAGAATGAAGTTTAGTCACTTCTTAAATTTACCATGTCTAATTAGCAGAATAATTTCTGTCTGCCGTAAACTATGGATATAGTCCATATATCCCATGATGCTATCTCACTTGTTAACTGTGCCTTCAAAGTATGGGTCATTCAACTACATTTGCCGTGCTCATACAAACATGTAACTGCACATTGATATCAACATTTAAAATATTTACCTAAATTTGATTCATTAGTTAATGTAAATCTCTTGGACATTACTTTAGGACAGTAAACGTAAACATTAGTCTTCCCTTTTAATGGCAGCATAATATTCCTGGCATGGATATTTAGTTTACTTTTACTGGGAAAAATTCAAGTTGTTTCCAATATATTTTACGGTGAGTAAGTCTGGAATAAATGTTTTCATACCCATTCATCTATTTACTTATGCTTTTTAAAATATAGTGCAGTAAATGCCATATTATTCCCACATTAATGTATGGAATTGTTTATTTCACCTATTCATTTCACTTAATCAACAGTCCTGAATATTGTCAACTCTTATCGAATATATAATGTGTGAACATTATATTTAATCACATGACAGAATTGCATTTGGGGCACTTGGGTGGCTCAGTCCGTTGAGCATCCAACTTCAGCTAAGGTCATGATCTCACAGTTCATGGGTTTGAGCCCTGTACCAGGCTCACTGCTATCAGCGCAGAGCCTGCTTCAGATCCCCTGTCCCCCTCTTTCTCTGCCCCTCTCCCTCTGTCTTTCTGTCTCTGTCTCTCTCTCTCTCTAATGAATAAACATTAAAAATTATGCATCTCCATTTTTATTGTTCCAAAAGAAAACATCCAGAATATGTACCTATCTTATTTTCTACTTGAAATGATCTGTCATGAAGATTTTCATCCACATGTATGTAAAAGGGTATCTACAGGCCCATTTGTTTACATAAATATTAAGAAACCATGGTTATAATTATGCAAATCCTTATCTTGTAATCTGAACCCAGATATATACCTACTATTGAATTTGGGCAAATCCTCTTACTCCTGAGAACAATATACACAGTGGAAATCTAGAAAGTCTGTGAGTGCACAGGGTAGAAGACTAGTTGTCCAGGCTAACCACACCGATAATTCACTGCATTACAGAGCAAGTCAAACTGTAAAAGGCCACGGTTTTCTTCTTTCTATAATGAGGGAGTTGGGTTAAATGAACCTAAATTCCTCCATGGAGCTTCAACATCCTGCCCTGCATTTTCACAGATTAATTGCTCCAGTAGGATCCTTCCCTAATCTCCTAAATTACTGGAGAGTGCTGAAATTAGTTTGCTCGTGCTGCCTTAACCAAGTG
Organism: Neofelis nebulosa; assembly: GCF_028018385.1. Classification (NCBI taxonomy): domain Eukaryota; kingdom Metazoa; phylum Chordata; class Mammalia; order Carnivora; family Felidae; genus Neofelis; species Neofelis nebulosa. The sequence continues at coordinate 6,969,441 of NC_080792.1, read as the reverse complement.
CCACATACTGGGCAGTGTAGACACAGCTGTTGACTTTCTCACAGTTGTGGAGGTGGAAATCCTGGAGTAAGGCCTCAGCACGGAGCGGTTCCTTCTGATGCTGTGAGGTCAGATCTGTTCCAAGACTCTCTTTGCCATGCGGATGGTTCTATTCTTCCTGTGTCTACACATCATCTTCCTTCCCTTTACATGTCTGTGTCCAAATGTTCTCTCCTTTAAGGACCCCAGTCGTATTGGATTAGAGTTCACCTTCATGACCTCATTCAAACTTAATTATTTATGTGAAGACTCTATATTCAAATATGCTCACATTCTGAGGCACTGTGGATTATGACTTCAATATATGAAGTTTGTGCGGGACCCGATTCAGCCTGTAATATCCACTGATACATAACATATTTATCCACTGATACATAACATATTTGTCACATACCAGATATTCAGATACATGAAGATCATTTTCCTGTGCTCTGTTTGCCTATTGTGTAACTTTTTGTCAAAACTACCTTATAATTATTTTAACTGTATAGACATTCTCAATACTTGGCATTCAAGGTCTTTATTCTCGTTTCTTTTTTTTTAATTTTTATTTAAAATTTTTTTCAATGTTTTATTATTTATTTTTGAGAGAGAGCGAGAGGGAGGGAGGGAGGCAGGGAGGGAGGGGAGCAGAGTGCGAGCTAGGGAAGGGCAGAGAGAGGGGAGACACAGAATCCAAAGCAGCTCCAGGTTCTAAGCTGTCAGCACAGAGCCCGATATGGGCTCCAACTAACAAGCAGTGAGATCATGACCTGAGCTGAAGTCAGACGCTCAACCGACTGAGCCACCCAGGCGCCCCTTTTTAAAAATTTTTATTGTTTATTTTTGAGAGGGAGAGAAACAGAGCATGAGCAGGGGTAGGGGCAGAAAAAGAGGGAGACACAGAATCTGAAGCAGGCTCCAGGTTCCGCTGTCAGCTGTCAGCACAGAGCCTGATGTGGGGCTCAAACTCACAAACTGTGAGATCATGACCTAAGCCAAAGTTGGACCCTTAACTGACTGAGCCACCCAGGCACCCCTTTATTCTCTTTTCTAGTGTAATTAGCTATTCTTTATTCACAATTTTATATTAATGGTTGAATCATGTAGCAATGTGGGGCAGCTGGCCATTTGTGAGGAAAATGTTGGGAAGTGAAAATTTTGGATTTTTCAAATTATATGAGATTAGACTTGTATACATTTAGAGATACATTAAAACATTGGAATATTTTATGTAGAAATAATGAGAATGAATATGACCAGGTAAATCCGTTTTTCATTGAATCACACATAGGAGGGAGAAATGAGGAATCTTGAAATCATTTCAGAGGAAGCAAAAGAAAACTATCTCAAGATAGAGTGCTAATAGAATTTACAATTCCAGGATTTGTTCAGTTTTTGGCTATACAAGTCATGAGAAGTTAAAATAATTTCCTGAATAATTGGCATAAATGTTTATGTTTAAGAGGAGCTAGCTCCCATCTGAAACGACAATGTGAACATAATTTGCCACAAAACATCTTTTTGTGGCATATTCTAGCAAACTGTAAAACTCAAAGCTATTTCTTACAAGTGGTTTAATGAAATTTACTTATCATCTGTTGCTTCTAGGAATATACCCTCTATGAAAAAGTTCATGCTATGTTTCCCTCTTTCCAGGAGACAATTATTTCTCTATGTTTTTAATGTTGTTATTATATGAGATCATGCTTAGTGGGTAAGTCGCTTTCTACAAATCATTTCGTTTTTGAGATCTTTTTAATATTTTTTTTTTTGAGATTTTCAAGAGTGTGTTTTTTTGTTTGGATCATTATAGCCAGACAGTATTTTCACTGAAAAGTCATGGCTGGCATTGAAATGATAGAAACTTAAGTACTTTTGAAAATCCGAGATTAAAAGCATGACTCACAGTTCGATACATTTTACAGATAAAAGTTGTTTTGTAAGAAGGATAGCATGGAAACAACTAAGGGTGGTGTGGCAAGGAGAGACTAGATGACTTAAAGATTTTTTTTTGGAAATTTTTGTGAAGCCCATAAATCTCTCATTTGTGTGCTAAAAGAGTTATAGTCTAAACAACAAATCTCAGAGCAACATAGTACAGTAAGTATATGAATACCCAAGTACAAATGAATAGTAGATATTTTTCTAAACCTTGTGTTTTTAAATTGAACATCAGTGTGTTCCTAACATGAGTAAAAAGGTATCAAATCATCTTAGGTCTGTATTCACATATGTATGTGTGTATGTAAAAATTATAACTCTCACTAAAAACTATTATGGTTACTGTTGCAATTGCTGCTTATGGTGCTGTTGTTTTGGGTCTTTTTAGCCCACCTCTATTTGGGACCAAGGCAGCCTTCCATTAATGTCGTTTTGTGCCCAAACTCAGAGCAATTCATATTTTGCCTTTTTCTGATAGTGTCTTCTATTCACATATTGTACTCAAGACCCTCTGAGCTGAAGACTGTGGCCGCATATGATAAGCTGTTTAGGGTGATATATATCTGTTCCCTGCTTTGTCAGCCCTCATTTATCATATAGCTGCTCTTAGCACTTGACATACATGTTCTGATTTAATCCCCTCAACAGTATGAAGCAGTATCCTTCTGATGACGGTGAGATTTTCACTAATAAAGGGATTTCATAAAGAAACATGCTTGATTATCGTCACAATGTTAGCAGGTGGATGGAACATGAGGAATTTGTTTATTTCTACTCCCCTTCCCTTAAACTATTTTTAAAAGTTTCCTTTACCCTACAGACACTTTCACTGCATCTCTGTCAAATTTTATCCCTTCCAGTTTTGAGATTGTTTACATTTTTCAGTCTGTAGTCTTCTGTAATTTCACACTGATTTATAAGAAAAGGGGTGAGTCAGCTATACATGTAAAATGACTGAAATTAATGAATTGTTTTAAAGTCTTCTTCAGTGGACCTAGACAGACTTTAAAGTAAGAATAATTTAGACTTTTCACCATTTTTATGTTTTTATTTGGGGTTCCAAATTTCCGTATTTATTTTTGAAATGATGCACCATGATAGTTCTTTTGAAATACAGGTGTGCAAGTATGAACAGAAAGTACATTGGAAAATAATATGGCAGAATTAATTGACTAGAAAAATTTGGAAATTTGGACTCAAAGATACAAATATAGGTTTTTGTTTGTTTGTATGTTTGTTTTGCTACCAGAGACTTGCTCTACATTTATGTAGAGCATATTTATTTTTTCTCTTGGTCAAAATAGCCTTCACAATATTTTGTACTTATGGTTGTATCTTAACACTTGTGAGATTATATAAAGTAATAAAATTATATGATAAGGATATTCTTCATAGTCACTGTCTGGAGAGCTTATGAGATTTATCATTTCTTCTAGAGGAAATGTATAGGCATTATTTTTCTCTGCATTAAATGCCTTGTCCTGTGAAACCACAAGGACATAACTGACTGATGGTAAATAATTTCTGTGCATCAGAGGATATCCTCTATTACATGTATGTAGTCATTTAAGTGTAGTGGTCAGACTTTTTTTTTTAAGAAGTGTAATTATCATGCTAAGAAAAGCAAGGAAACTGAATCATATAGAATGCCCAGTTAAAACCAGTGAAACCGGAAGAGTGGGCATAAATATAAAGTCATGAGGAATAAGTGTAACAAATGGAAAATAGTGACAAACATGATAGATCTCGGTCCAGATGTATAAATAAGCACTTCAAATTTACTTATTTAAATTTTAGGTAGTTAATATACAGTGCCATATTGGTTTCAGGAGTGGATTTCAGTGATTCATCGCTTATGTACAATACCCAGTGCCCCTCACAACAGGAGCCCTCCTTAGTAACTATCATCCATCCAGCCTACCCCCACCCACCTCCCTCCATCAACCCTCAATTTGTTGTCTCTTGTTAAGGGTCTCTTGTGATTTGTTTCCCTCTCTTCTCCCCCCACCCTCACCTATGTTCTTCTGTTTTGTTTCTTAAATTCCACGTATGAGTGAAATCATACAGAACTTTTCTTTCTCTGACTTATTTCACTTAGCATATGAGGGAAGTTATAAATATATTCATACTAATATGACATCTAAAAACCAATAAAATATACAGGATACCTAATCACCATAGAAATAACATCTATTTGGCTTTGAAGGTATAGAAATCTTACCTACAGATTAAATGATATTTATACATTTAATTCATATCTTGATGTAAAAATTCACCTTGGAGATTTGAGATATATAAGACCGATCGATGGCTTTACATGGTAGTAGTTTCTATACAATTCAGTTGGGTTACAGTCTTTAGGATGAACCTGAAGAAAGTTTTCATTAGGTATAAGATTTCCACTTTACCTCATAGTTCCCCTATTGTAAAGGCAGTTTGACATTAAAAATTGTTCTTTTCGCATCATCCTTAAACATCTTCAGTAAATAAAATCCTCCTATAGCTGTTCACTTATCTAAATGTTACATTTACATAATGCCCAAAATAAAATACATTGTTTTTATATACATACGTTAGCTTTTTCCGGTAAAGGAAGCATCTGTCTATCGTCTATCTTTTTGTCATCTATTTCTACCTATCATCTATTTCATGCTATTAGAACTTGTATGCCTATAATGAGTGAATATTAAATATTGCCTTTTGAACTATTATAATTTTCTATATGTGGTACATGTGATGAGAAAATTTGCATGAGAATTCAGATCATGGGAGGGTTGGCAATCCATTTGTCCACTAGCTTGTGTTATTAAAATATATCTTAAACGTTTGCCAGATATCGTATTGTAGACAGTTCATGACTTTGACATGAATTCTTTCTTTTCTGTCCTGTAGCACTTGGGGAGGGCACAGCAGGCTTCTCATGCTGTTGTGGCTGAATATGCCCACTGAAGGGGCTGTGGGTGGGGGGCGGAGAGTCTCGGGCCCTGTGGCTAATTTCCCAACTGATGGTGGCTGTGGATGCTCTGCTGACCTCCTTGTCAGTGGTGCTAAATTGTCCTGAGAATGTCCTAGGGACTCTCATGTAATCCCAGAGAGGAGTAAGCCTGTCTGGGCTGTCATCAGTGGCCACATAGGACCCCCATTTCAGTATCTGGGTCCCCTTCTTTTGTTGGGTGGGGAGGTGAAATGCCCCACCCCTTTGTCCTAAACCAGTTTGCCTTCTTCTTATTGCCTCTCAGGGTCCTCCTTGGGTTATTTAGTGTATTAACTTCAGGGACTGCAGTTGCGTTTAGCAGGGGTGAGTGTAGAGAAATGGATGGTGCTATACTGTCTGGATCCAAGTCTGTCAGGTTTTTGCTGCATTATTCTTTCTCCAAAAAAACAAAACAAAACAAAGCAAACAAAAATATTTGGAAGGATATACAATTTGTTTGCATTTGTGTGTGTGTGTGTGTGTGTGTGTGTGTGTACACATGCACATTTTAACAGGGCATCTTATATTAAATGGCCCATTACCATTGCACTTACATAGTTTTTCATGATATATCCAGTAGTTTTAGAACTACCTATGTTGAAATGCTATTATATGAGAAAGATTTACAATAATTTTATCTTTCTATGAATGGAAACTTTTACTGCAATATTCTCTTCTCCTGCTTCGCAATTTAGCTTTGAAAATTACTTTCCATATTCCTCTGAATTCACCTTCTACCACTCTGCTATCCATATGATCTTGGATAGTTTGCTTGGTTTTTACTGCTTCTTTTTATAACATAGTATAAATTTGAGGCTTTGGAACCAATGACACATGGATAAACATTCTACACTCTTTTCATGTCGACTGTGTAATGTTGGGCAATAGGCTTTACCCCTGTTCATCTCTGTGTCATATTTAAAGTAGAATTATAATAGAACCTACGACATAGGTTTTTATGATGAGTAAATATGTGAACATACTGGTCTTAGGGCAAGATTTCCATATATGTTAGTGATGGTGATGATGACAATGATGATGATGGTGGTTAACAGAAGATAATTGCTATTAATTTTATTTTTAAGTTTAGTTTTATTTTGTTTTGGTCAGCATCCATGATAACCTAATAGTTACGATTTGTTGGTCAGTACATTTTATTTGTTGATATATTTATATGAACCCACATAAAAATTCTCTTCCATATATATTACTTAAAGAGGGGGCCATATTTTGGTTCAACTTAGCTCTGGTTTAATTTATTACCAATGTTCAGAATGCACACTCTACTCATTTTTAATTTCTTTCTTTATTCCTTGATTAATTTTGACAAAAAAATAAAAAAACCTTTGGCCTCTGAATTTAATAGGCCCAGTTCTATGAATGGTTGAGAAGGAGACGTATCTGTTCTGGTGCTCAGGTTGAAATTTAACTTGAACAGGAAATTTAGGTCTAGTGGGAAAATGAACACATTTCAAGGTGTAATTCACAAAACCGAGCACTAAATTGCTACATATGTAACAGACATTGTGCTTATATGTTGTATTATATATGTCTCAGGTAATTTCATGGTAAACAATATTGTTCCTAGGTGTTGAACACTTGCTCTCTTTTACATTCTCTGTAAATTCCCAAAGAAGCCTGTATGAAGCACATCTTGGAGATTAATAGTAATATGTCTCTGTAGTGCTTTCTCCCTCATTTGTCTGAGTGTCTTGAGAGCAGGATCCATGCCATGTTGACTTTTCTTTCCTGGGCAAATAGCCCACCATCCAGCACATGCTTGGTTCAATGAGTAAATGAATAAATTTTATGACCTTTAAAAAATTAAGGGGCCTATGTCAGTAGCCTTCTTAGAGGGAATTTCTCACAGAGACTATGTCTCCATAAAACCAAAGTATTACTGGTAATATTTGGTTTAAATGATGAGTCAACTTGTGTTTTAAAATCATAAGCAGTGAGCAGCCCTATCTGTAGGATGTTTATACAGTCAACTGAGATTGTACCATATGTGGGGGGAAATGTATTGCATGTCTTTGAGAATGAGTGTGTGTGTGTGTGTGTGTGTGTGCGCGCGCGCGCGCGCGCGCGCGTTGGTGTCTCTGCTTTTGGGAAAAATAGGGCTGTTATAAGATTTTATTGACACTGGTAGGGGCTCTAGACTTTTTTTGGCTTTAGAGTGGCTTTGATTTCAAAGTTTTTATTTTAGTTTTATGCATAACTGAGAAATTTCAGAAGGTAGCTTTTAATGTGTCCAGACTGACGAATTTCATTTTATGGGTTTTGCATTACCATCATGAACAATGCTTGTCTTTATTTCCAATAAAGATTCCTGATATATTTATATCTCAAATGTCTGTGACACATGTTTAATGAGAGGTCACTGGAAATGTCTATGTGTGCAGGTAGGTTTGAAAGACAAAATTTGATGAACACTAATTTTAACAAAAAAAATCAGTATAAAATTATGCTCTAGGTAAGGAAGTCTTGCATAAATAAGCATTTTTTTTATTCAGAGAAAACAGTAGTGTGTTCTTTAAGAAAATGATACATTTTGTATTTATAAAGCTTTTAGTTCTTGAAGATTCATTATGAGAATATTATTTGTTTAAGGTTCTGTTTGCTCCTTTAAAACCCGTCTATTTTGCATGGAAATGATGACTTTTGTGATGTATGAACACTTGTAAAGCTGTCACTCACTCTGGAAAAAATAGAAGAATCTCACACAGCTTGATTTTAAATATGTACATTTTGGAAAGATTAACAATCTGGTGTTCTCTGTATGGAATACGTTAATCAGTTCATAGATTTAAGTATAAAATATTTTCCTTGTTATTGACAAAGCTAGAGACACATTAGTCATTTATAAATGTTTTAATGGGCTCCATTGGTTACTAATAAGTATTGGTAATATTTCTAATATTAGAGATAGCAGAGCTTATATGGGGAAATTTTTTTTTTAATTTTTGTTTGATAAAGACACAGCATGAGCAGGGGGTGCACGGAGAGAGAGAATCCCAAGCAGACTGCGTGCGAGACTTGAACCCACAAACCATGAGATCATGACCTGAACCGAAACCAAGAGTCAGACACTTAACTGACTGAGCTACCCAGGAGCCCTGGAAAGAGTTAGTTTAAGCCATTTTATTAGCAATGCATATTTAAAAAATCTTTTCTGTTTATTAACATGGAAAGATGTTCTCATGTCATCTGGATTCGTATAATTACAGAGGCAAACTCAGTAATTTACTTGGCCTTGCATTCTTCAGGATCACCTAAGAAAATGTGTTTTACATTAGGCATCATTTAGCTGTGTACTTCTAATTTTTCTTCCCTAGAGCATACATTATTTTTCACAGCTAAGAAGCCATATTTCTACTAATTAACCTCATGGTTTTAGAGCCTGCTTAGTATTATTAACCCTAAGTCATAAAATGCAATGGCTTATTGTTGATATTTTAATAAGCATTACTCTAAAGACCTGACACTTAAGAAAAACAGAAAAGAAATATTTCACTGATGTATTATGTATCTTTCCAGACATATGCCATATGAATAACTATAATTAAGATGAAAACTTTAAAGTTGTGTCTTTAACTTGTCCGTTTTAGGTACAGATAATTGTTTTTTAAAGCAAAAAATCACAGAAATCGAGAAAATAAAATGTAGCATAATGATGTAATTGAAGTAGAAAGTATCCCCTTGGTTTGTTAGATAAAAAATATATGGATAACACTGATGTATAAAAGAATTCTGTTGGTAAAATTCTGCAGAAAAAAAGGATCTCTACTCGACATTTATATTTTTAAGTTAGTTATAGTTTCATTACAAAAACTTATTTTTGTTTATATAAAATTATATATTTTTATTTTTTATTTTCCCATTTCCATCTATACATTTTACAATCTTGAAAAATTTAAACAGAATAAAACAAAAGATATGTATAATTTATACATACCTATGTATTTTATTTTATTTATTTATTTATTTATTTATTTATTTATTTTTAATTTTTTTAACGTTTTTTTTAAATTTATTTTTGAGACAGAGAGAGTCAGAGCATGAACGGGGGAGGGGCAGAGAGAGAGGGAGACACAGAATCGGAAACAGGCTCCAGGTTCTGAGCCATCAGCCCACAGCCAACGCGGGGCTTGAACTCACAGACCGCGAGATTGTGACTTGAGCTGAAGTCGGCCGCTCAACCGACTGAGCCACCCAGGCGCCCCCGTATTTTATTTTTTTAACAAAATCTTTTACCCCAGGTCTGTAAGGGTTTCAAAAATCATAATAAAAACCTTTCGTAATTCTTAAATGTTTGTATTGAAGGCAAAAGTTTACTTGAAGTTGAATTCATCTCTTAGGAGATTACAAAAACGTGTTTCTTTTCACTACAATATGAGGAGTCTTATATATCCAGATATATCAGACTAAAAGATACCACTACAGAATTATGGAATTTGTCTATTTTCTCAGATGTAGTAAAACATGTAGTATGTTTGGTGGGGACTTTCTGGAGCACAGACATAGGCTGCTCTAGTGCAGACCATAGTGCAATGGTTAAAGGTCTAGCTGTCCTCTAAAACCACAGCAGGAATCGATATTGCAAATGCAGATATTTTGAAGTTGTCGGACCTGTGTAAGCCACAAATTCAGTTCAGAATATAGGCCACAGGGGGTGGAGCTTATGATCTTGCCTTTTGCCCAGGGTTTGTTTTGTTTTGTTTTGTTTTGTTTTGTTTTGTTTTGTTTTGTTTTGTTTTTTCCCCCAGCAAGGTAGGGAGGAGAAATGGGAAAGCCCTTGGCAATATTATCCTCCATTGGTATAATAAAGTGACAGTCTATCTGAATGGCTAAATCTGAGCTCAGCAATATGGTGGGTTTTCTTGAAGAAGAATGGGTAAGGGGGCAGGACAATGTTCTGCTTGTGTTTTCAACTTCCTACATGATGCTCAATTAGCAGCGATAGACTGAGGCTACCTGGATTGAAGAAGTAACACAGGCACAAAGCAGTAGACGTGGGGATAATGGGCCAAGTGTCAGCCCAAGGGTGTGGGTGGCACGGTGACATCTGCTGGGAAACACAGTGTTTGCTCAGGCTGCAGCATATCGCAGAAACCCACCCACAATGTCTCAGCCAAAAAGGACTTATATTTCCCACAATGCAACTTGTCAACTTCAGACTTATATGGCATCGCTACCCCAGGATCCGTCTCTGTTTTTGCTTTTCAGTAATTTGTGACTTTCATCCTCCATCACAAAATGGTTTTGCACCTGTAGGAGGAGAGGCGGAGCTTAACAAACACACGTGCACAGAGAAACAAACAAAAACTTGGAAGTTATTCAGAAGCTCTTCTCCTGACTTCTAGTAACTTCTTAGCTGCCAGGCCTGCCATATCACCATTTTCTAGGTGCAAGTGATCCTGGAAGAATTTTATTGCAGGGACAGTTCTGCCCAGAACACAAGTAGAATTTCATTACTAAGGAAGAAAGGTGGATGGACTTTTGGTGGGTAACCAGCAGTGATTATTCCAATCATACCAGGAGGCTGGAGGCATGGTGGCCTCTCTTTAGTCAGAAGAAAGACTAGTCTGCTAATGTGCAATCGATTTGCATCTGAATGTATCCCTTGTCCACTCTATTTTGAGGAAATAAAATGTCCTTTTATTGTCCCATCCACATTGGAAGTGAAGTTTTGGTACAATTATTGTAAAATATAATCTTATTGTGTTAGAAAAAAATATCTCAACATTAACGGATGTTTTATATTCAGTAACATAAAATTGATAAAATCAGTATTACATACCAGGCAGTTATATTTTTAAATATAATAATAACTGATTGGAATGACTGCAGAAGGAGGGTCTATTATTAAAGAGACTTAAACATGTAATGCAATAAGGAGCTTAATAATGCCCTGACATTTGAGAGGATTCCAATTTTCCGATCTTCCTATTCTCCTTTCTTCCAGTGATATAATATCAGTAGATTATGATTCACCAGGACTCAATGTCTGAAAGTATTAAGATGTCCTTTCACATTTAAAGCAACTGTGACAGCTGTCTGGCAATCATGAGGAATAATGATGTGGAAGACTTTCAAAAATGGCTTGGGCATCAAGTGATGTCATTTGTCATCTAGGGATTTCATTCCTGCTAAAATGCCCATGAAAATTATAGGAATACATTTATTTTGCTTGGAGTTATATATATAGATATAATTTCATACTTAGAAAAATGATATAAATGTATTGAAAGCATGTCAGAGAACATGTACTTGATGAAGAAAACTACCAGAAAAAAAAACACTTGATTAAGAAAACCATCAGTTCTGCAAAGTGGTGACCATTGTACAATATGCATTATTGCTGATTCATAATCTCACCCTAATTTGCACCCATTTGTGGCTGATGGAGTAAACATTCTGGACTGTAATTATTTTGGTTTAGATCCATGAAATGTGAAGACACTCCAGCCACTAAGCCTTTCCAGATTTAAAAGAAAAAGGCATTATTTTTATTTTATAAATGTAAGCTGAACTTAAGACTGTAGGCATTGAGATCTTTGATCATCTGGGGATTTATATATTAAGCATACATTTAAATGACTTTCCTTATTCAAATGATTATTCAGTGAAAAGTGCTTTTATTTAGCCGAAAGCTCCTTCTTTGGCCAGCATTATGTCATGGAAACACTTTTGTTGTTAAAATGCTTTTTCCTTTCCAGGGAGGAATGTATAATAGTGGCATTTCATTGGCACTGCTTAACTATGCATTGGCCTGGATGCTTCAGTATCAGATCGCGTCTTGGGAGTTCTCTGGTGCAGGATGATTCTCCCTAAACTTCCCCAATTTCAGAAATAGTTTCATCTTAGGGTCAAACTGTGGCTAAAACCAGAGACCTGGGTCTTTGCATTTCATTTGTTTCAAATCACTTTTATAGGGAAGGGACTTAACATAGCTGGGGCCATATCAGAGAATGGGAGCATAGCAGATTCAAGGTTATCTAAGTTCTTATACTCCGCTTTGGGCTCCTGTAAGTTTCTATGGATGGATTTTTTTTAAGATATTTGTAAACTCTGACAAGTATGACCCATTTTTTACATTTATGATCCTTTGAGTAAAAGTTTTATATTTTTTTATCAAATTCTTAAAGGAATGACCCATAAAGATTAAAAATGACTGATCCAGATAAACCCCCTTAGTCAGTAAGAGGCAGGCAGGATCCAGAAGTAGATCTGAGTTGCTGTTCAGGGCATCCGCCATTAACCACCCTGCTTCTGATGTGGCGAACGTAAATTTTCTCTGGTGAAGGAATCTTATTCTCCTTTTTCCCTGAGACGTAGTGACTATCTGTGCTTCTTAGACAAGTTTGCAAGCTTGTGCTACATAGAATAAAAGAATGTCTCTGAAAGAGGAAGAACAAAGCAAGTGAAAGTCCTATGTTGGGAAGGTGTGCGTATTAGGAAGCTTTTGCTATGCTCCTTTCGCTCCTTCCCCGGGGATACTTAGGCCTCATGCTGCCCAAGACTCCCCATTACAGGCAGGCAATTTTCTAAGGGAACAAAGGAGAGAGCCTTGCCTCCTGATATCCCCAGACGGCATGAAAATAATCAAGAAAACAAGTTTGTGCACAGAAATATCCAAAATGTCCACCTTCTGTCTCTCATGGATAGTCTCTCTCACTTTCCATCAGAAAAAAGCATACAAAGTAAACATATTCATGTGAGTGTCTGAACAGACCTTAGCACCGTTACCGAGCCACATTTATTTCTGTAACTGCTTCCAGACTTTTTATACAGTTTGAACGTGGTGGGTCTTCATTTCATGCAAGCAGAGAAAATCCATAAATCGGTATACACACAAACGTAAGCCTACTCCGTGGCCATGTAAATCACTTGTTATTTTATATCTTAATACATAAACCATCCCTTAAAGCTAGTTGTGTTTCTGAAATAGTCCTAGACTTCGCTTGAGTTCCATATCCTGAAAATATGTGCTTTTTCGGAGATGCGCCGACATGTGCTTGTCTGAGATGCACTGTAGAATCATGTGCAATACTCTTGCCTCACTTCTTCCTGTGATTCCAATTACTTACACACTATTTGCCACTTTTTTTGTCATTTAAATCTGCAGCTGACATGACTATGCAGATGAGGTCTTTTTACATGCAGCCTTTTTAGAGTGCACCGCATGTAGCTTTCTGGAGGGAAAGGAAGTCTGTTCTTTCACTTTTGCATTCTTCATATGTGCAGAAAAAAATGTATTGAAAACAAATTGTTCCATAAAGCATAACTATGTTTAATTAAAAAAAATTAACGTTTGTTTATTTTTGAGAGACAGAGACAGAGCATGAGCAGGGGAGGGGCAGAGAGAGAGGGAGACACAGAATCCCAAGCAGGCTCCAGGCTCCGAGCTGTCAGCACCGAGCCCAACTCGGAGCTGGAACCCACGGGAACCGTGAGATCATGACCTGAGCCGAAGTTGGACACTTAACCGACTGAGCCACCCTGGCATCCATATCTTTCTTTTCTTGTAAGCACACCAGCACCATCGGGGTATCCAACCCTTATGACTTCATCTATGCCTAACTACTGCTCAAAGGTCCCCTCCTCCAAATAGCATCATAGTAGGGATTATGACTAAAATACATGAATGGGGGGGGGGGGCGTCACACATATTCAGTCCATATGAGGCTGTTAAATTTCTAGGTCAATCTACCCTTTTCTTCCTTATGTCCTTTACATTATGAAATGATAGTATTCGTTATTTAAGATTTCTCCCTTTAGAGGGAGAATTGAAGTTTTCTCTCTCATCTGTGCCCATATTCTCTGTTTATAATTTTATCCTTACAATTATTTCATCTATCCAATCTCCATTACAATCCGATTTGGCACAGAGAGCACTGTATGCCATATGGGCACACAGACTCGAATACGGCCCTCACTATGCCTCTCCTGGCACTCACACTCTCCCCTCAGTGTGGGTGGAACCTGGGACGTGCTGCCTATCACCAGAATAGAGTAAAGGTGACGAGATGTATGTAAGATTCTTTTGGGAGCAGACTCGTGTTCTTTTCCTGGCTTGTTTTGAAGAAGCAGGCAGGCATGAATCTTACAACCACATGGAAATAATTTCTGTCAGCAGCCCCAAGGAACTTGCACTTGAATCCTTCCCCAGCTGAGCCTCTCATCCAATCACAGCGCTGGCTGCCACCTGGATTTAGCTTGGTGAGAACCCACCTAAGCCATGCCCCGATTCCTGGCCCATGCACACTGCTACATAAGAAATGTGGATTGCTCTAAGCTGCTAAATGTATGGCAGTGAGTACACAGCAATGGCCAACTCTCACATATACCTTTCATTATACCCATTTCCAGTGGAGGAAACCATTAATCACATAGCAAGATGGCAGTCCCAAGAAAAAAGATCGGTAAATTGGTATAAAAAAAAGGATAAAATTCTCCACCTAACCTCAGGCGAAAACATTTATAGTTTGCCACAGTCATTGTTTGTCTTTAGACCTGGTTGCCTCTAAGTGACAGAGAAAGCTGTTCTTTCCAGGTGGAATCTTTAATTCACTGTGGTGGGTGGGCAGTTGTCCTATCTAAGGCGGCACAGACGTGTGGTGTCTAAGAACCAGGCACAGAGACGCGAGTCCACATCTGTGGACAGGCATCGCAGAGGCAAAACCCAAGAGTTGAGAGTGGCTCTCAGTTGCAGTATCCACTGTTAGGCAGTCAAGATTCCCTCCCTCACGCTGGCCTCCCCTCCCCCCTGTCCTCCCCCACCTCCCCCAGCAATTTCCCCAAAGAGAGCAAAGATGCTTAGGAACAAATGCTCCATAATAATAACAGTGTGTAAGTGTTCTGCAGGGTAGATATATGCAGAGTGCACGATGAGCCACGAATATCTATAAACTTCACATGAATGTTTTGTACCAGACCTCCTATGAAGGAAGGAAGGCCTCTGAGTGGCTTTGGGTCCTAAAGGAAATGCCAATGACACATAGTTTTAAGATAAGGTGCTTTTTTGGTGATTTGACATTTCTTAGAGAAACGCGTCAACCTGCAGAGAGTATAATCTCTTATTTATTTTTCAACAGAAAAGTATGATGCTTCAAAAGGGTCCCTAAAACTGATCTCTATATCAAATTTTAATATATGAGGTTTTCTTCTTAAAACCACACAGTGCTGTATTAGCTTCAGGTATACAGTATATGAGGTTCTTGAAGGAGCAAAATAAAAGTGCTTTTCCCCCACGTTCCTGAAATGCCATTTCCCTTTCTGTGCTGAAGTTCTCGTTCATTTATTTATTAAGTTTCTTTAATTTCTCTCCTGAGGGAGGCAGTGGCATCAGTCTGGGTGAGTGGGTTTCTTCAGCAGCTGACTGCCTATAGGTCAGGCAGGAGTTCTAAAGGGAAGGGCATTTTAAAAGTAACAACTTCAAATGGGGTGCCTCGGTGGCTCAGTCAGTTAAGTGTCCGACTTCGGCTCAGGTCATGATCCCACAGTTGGTGGGTTTGAGCCTTGCATGGGGCTCTCTGCTGACAGCTCAGAGCCTGGAGCCTGCTTCAGGTTCTGTGTCTCCCTCTCTCTCTGCCCCTCCCCTGCTCATGCTCTCTCTGTCATGAATAAATACACATTAAAAAAAATTTTAAACAACTCCAGGAATTTAAGATATTTTACAACATATTGCATAATTTTGTCTTCAAATATATAAAGGCCAGACTCATTGCTATAAAACATATGCAGAGAGGATTCACAACTCTGCTTTCCTATCACTGCTGGGGACACAAGCACGGTCTCTTGCTGTCAATCACTGGTGTTGGTTATCAATTAAAAAAGGCTCAGGAGAAGGGTAGGAATGAAAGAAAGAAAGCACACGGAGGAGAAAGGTTGCTTTCGCTTGCTTCTTCCCTGCCAGGCTCATATATTCTTTGAAAAGTCATTGTCCTACATCAAAGATGATTATTGTAGCAGGAAATTCACTTGCTTCTGTAAGGGTCCTGTTGGGTAGGCCATGGTTCTTGCCGGAAAACCCTTACGTCTTGCTGTAGCTTCTGCTCTCCTAATCATCTGCCCAGGAATCTGTGCTGCATAATAACTGTATGCAAAAATCAGAACATATGGTGCAGAAAACTAATTACTATATCAATATTTCACTTTGTTGTCAGTGATGGAATCTTTGTGGCAATTCTACAACTGTAGCTCAGAAGCAATGCCAGCATGTTAAATACCCTCAGTAGCGATATGCCTCCTCTTCTGAGCTGGGTCTTGTTGCCATGTCTTAGGGGGTTGTGCTTTTGCCGTATTTAGGAAGCAGTGTAACCTCTAGAGGGGTGCTAACTGACCCCTTAAACAGTTGTCCTTCATCGTGATCAAGTTTAATTAGCAGCCATATGCTCCCGTGGTTTGCACACCATGGATATGCAACTTAAAATAAAACCTGCTCAAAATCCGGGCTGTAAATAAAAAATAGTACTTAGTGTAAGGTACATTCATCACTCAAACAAAGCTGGGAGGCAGACAGAGAGTTGAAGTATGGGTACAGGTGAATCCTGGGCAGTGGTGGTGGTGGTACCTGTTCACATTTCCTGAGGACTCCTTGTATACCACACAGGACTCTCAACATTCTCAGCAAAGATCACCTCCTTAAGCACTTATGAGCCCCCATTTAACAGGCGAGGAGACTAAGGCAAGGAGTTTTAAATGTCTTACTCCAAAGCAACTACTGAATTTGAAAGGTGGGATTTATTTTTTCCTATTTTTTTTAAGTTGATTTATTTTGAGAGAGAGAGAGTGAGAGAGAGAAAGAGAGAACCAGCAAGGGAGGGGTGGTGGTGGGGTGGACAGAAGATCTGAAGCAGGCTCTATGCTGACAGCGCAGAGCCTGATGTGAGGCTTGAACTCACAAACTGAGATCATGGCCTGAGCCGAAGTCAGATACTTTACAGACCCACCAGGTGCCCCCAAAGGTGAGATTTAAACACAGTCATTTGAAACTAGAGTCAGTGCTACTAAACAATACTGCTTTTATCCAAGTAGTGTCACTAAATTTATCAGCAATATGCCACATCTCATCCCATTGAGGAAACTTATCATAGGTCATCATTGACACAATTTGGATAGAATAATGAAAAATGCATGTAATTTTAACGCAGAAAGTCTGTGGACATTTTGCCAATACATATTTGTGTGTATTTGTGTTTGTGTGTGTGTGTACGTAAGTCCTTGTAGCATGGTCATAGTAAAATACTGGAGATGATACATAAATTTTTTTTAATCTAAAGAGTGCACATGTGAGCACACAAGTTGGGGGCAGGGGTGGGTGTGAAGGAGAGAATCCCAAGCAGGTTCCTCACTGTGAGCACAGAGCCTGATGCAGGGCTCGATCCCCAAACCATGAGATCATGACCTGAGCCAAAAGTCAAGAGTCGGTCACTTAACCGACTGAGACACCCAGGCACCTCTAAGATGGTACCCAATTCTATCAGTAGTTTGGCAGAAGATAATTATGGTAAATCAGTTCGGTGAAATACAAGCCAACCATTCAGAAGAATAAGGTAAATTTACCAATTCAGATATGGTAAGATTGCTATGATGTATTATTGAAGTCAAAAGCCAAGATGTAGGGGTGCCTAGGTGGCTCAGTGGGTTAAGCGTCCGACTCTTGATTTCAGCTCAGGTCATGATCTCATGGTTTGTGAGATCGAGCCCCATGTTTGTCTCTATGCTGACAGTGTGGAGCCTGCTTGGGATTCTCTCTCTCTCTCTCTCTCTCTCTCTCTCTCTCTCTCTCTCCCCCCCCTTCGCCACTCTCTCTCTCTCAAAAATAAACCTTAAAAAAAGTCAATATATAAAACTATGCTTAAGTTATGTGCTTATAGATAGATGCGTGCCCCCCCAAAACACAAGATGGATAAGAATTTAGGATAACAATTCAGGATCTTAGAGTCTAGGATGAGAGGGAGACTGATTTTTATATTCTTCATTGGCTTTTGAATTTCTTACATAAGTAAACTGTATCATGATGAAAGTCAAGTCTGTGAGGTAACAGGTGAATTTGCAGAAAGGTAAGCTGAACAGGTGCCAAGTTCACCTTCAGTGAATCATTTGCTCCAGGGCGGACTCTCCCTTCTCATCTTGAAGCCGTCAGTGTCACCTGAGAAGAGAGCCTGCAGGATGTGTCTGACCTGTAACCTGTGATGGTTACAGGACAGCAGGCTGAGAAGCTGCCTTGGAAGAGTTCTGCCAGTCAACTGTTCCTCATGGAATAGTACCCTCTCCACTGATTTTCCACTGCAGCTCACAGCTGACTGTCACCCCTGTTTCCTTCCGATGACTGGAATCCTTCATAGTCACGTCAAGTGCAGAAAATGAAGGAAACTGTCTAACACATGACACCACCGGATAGTGGCAGAGAAGGAACTACACTGCTGGTTTCCTGATGTCAAATCCATTCTATTTTTCACCGTATATAGGAGAAGGTACCTTTCACTTCCCGAAATGGGATGAGGACAGAATGGGGAGGGAGGTATCGACACAGAGCACCCTGAACGCAAACGAGTAAAGCTGCCTGCCAGACGTGATGCCATGGCCCATGTTCCCCAGAGAACTTTCTGGATGTAAAACTACTTTCAACAAAAAACACAATTCTGGTTAAAAGTGCCCCAGGCTTGTAGTGGTACTTGGTGCACTTTGATGGTGCCTGAATAAAATGTGCTAATAAGTTTCTGAGTGCACAGAAGCCATCCTCGCTGTGACAGGTCTCAGCATTTATTGTTTGAAACAAGCTGAGGGATACTTTTTCAGGCCTTCACTCAATGCAGCTCTGGTAAGGGGAACTTTCAGATGGAGGGCCACACGTTTTGGCTTTTATAATGAGCTTCCTAACCTGGACTGACAAGTCCCCTTTTGTGAATCATGTGACGTACGTAACTGGGACTTCATGCTTGCGAAAGGCAGGATATGACTAAAATTGCCCCACACAGATAATTGCCTCTGACTTCACTCTCCTTATCATCTTCTAGAACTGAAAGGGGATCCCATATCACGTACCCACAAGTGCATGCATATAGATAGATAGATAGATAGATAGATAGATAGATAGATAGATAGTATAATGTGTATTTGTGTATATACTATATTATGACTTGTCTTTGTATTTATGAGTATATATTTATTGTTAAAGAAACATTGAGTCTGGAGTCATAAGTTCTTTTTGTCTCTAGTTTCCACTGTATTCTCTCGTAACAGAGAAGGTACTGAATTTTCTAACACAGTTTTAGTAAATGCAGAATGGCATGACCTTCCTTGAGGATTTTTGAGAAGTTGTGCACACACACCCATGTTCTTAGCACACCATTAGCCATTCAGTGGATGTTATATATGCTTGTTTTTGTTTGTGCCTCGTTTCCCCTCCTTCCTGATGTCTTAAAGATACAATAGATACCATAATTAACTTTGTAGATGGGCACTGTTGAAAAGTATGGGGAACCTGAACAGGTTGCTATAATGTGTCATTGAAGATGATGTGTATATATAAATATGCTAAAGATCTAGAAAAGAAAGAAAGCCAGGATGGCGTAGATCAAAATGTGACCTTAGGCTTGTACTATGAACAGAAAGAAAGGGAAAATAAAATTAAGTGAACGAAAAAGGGAGCTACAGTATTGATTTTGTTTCTCTCTGTACTGTACTCTTTTATACATATCCTGCTTCCTAGGTCCAATGTCAGACTAATAAAATTCACACTTTTAAACTACATTATAGGCTAAATGGATTGGCCTGAAGATATATCTACTGTTTGTAATATATATTTCTGGAAGAAAATATGATCTAAATTCCAAACAATAAAAGGATCTTTTGAACTACAAACCGTGGATAAATTAGGATTGCTTGCACTTATTTATAAAATTTTAACCATTTAAATCCCACTTTCTAATTTTCATTTACTGATGTTTTAACATAGTATAATATGGATAATATAGAATATAGTATAATAGGGATAATAGAAGATAGGATGTACACCAATTCTGTTTCTCCTTTTTTCTTTGTAATATAGAATTGTGATGCTATTTCTAGAAGATTCTTAGAATAAAATACTCTGTCATCTAATTTACCTTGAGAAAAACTTCATTTTTTTAATAAAGTCAATTGTTTTTAAAATATATTTAACATGATTTATAATTAATATTTAATGCCTCTTACTTAACAGTATGTCATTCTGAGCAGGGGGACTTTCCCAGTACATGGTTGTGTCTATTATAGTTGGTAGAACTGTGAATATTCAAATATATGTGTATATACACACATACACACACATGATTACAGAGATTAAAAACTTTTTATTAGAATTATTGAGTCTGTCAGGGAAAGCATTGTTTTAATTAAAAGAATAAAACAGGGGTGTCTGGGTGGCTCAGTCGGTTGGGTGTTTGACTCTTGGTTTCAACTCATGTCATGATCTCATCATTCATGAGATCAGGCTCTGTGCTGACAGCATGGAACCTACTTGGAATTCTCTGCCTCTGTCTCTCTCCCTCTGCCCCTCCCTTGCTCATGGGCACACACATGCTCTCTCTCAAAATAAATAAATAAACTTAAAAAAATAAATAAAACAATAACAGCTACTTCAGGCTAAATCTATACTGAATTCTTCAACAGAATCAGTTCAGTAACAACTTAACTTGTAATCAACCTCTTTCTGTGCTGACAGAAACCAGTGCAGCCAACTGCATGTGATCAAAGGCACTTTTCCCAGGTTACCCTGATCATTTGCTTTCCTGAATGTATTCTTCCCTATAAGTAGCTAAATCTCCTCCCATCTGGGTTATTACTGAGAATTAATTCATAGCTTCTTCTTTACCAAAGAATTTAGAGGGGTTATTAGAAATATCTATATAGATCATGTCCTATAAAAAAGAATGGCCAATATTGTTTTCCTTCTGAGTAATGTCAGATAGAGGCCCTGGTTTTGTTAGACAGACAATAGTATAGATGCAAGCATTTTATTCTTTACCATATCTGTCAATGTAACAATAAACTGCACAGAATTTTTAAAATGTAGAAGGCTGGAGTTTGAAAGCCCCTAATATTAAGCCTCTGCCATAGAATATAAAGGACAGTAGCCATGAGACTTTTCTAGGCACTTACACAAACATTTTCCTTTTAAAGCTTAGCTAATATATAGGAGTTAAAGGGTTTTGGCAACTGTGAAAATCACACCCGTTTGGTTTCTTCCATCCCAGTTTTTCCATTAAAGCTCCAAATTAAAAAAAAAAAAATAGTAAACAGTATTTCTGTATTGATTAAAAGACATCCTCAAGGGAATGTGAACTGGATATCATAAAGTAAATAGAGTTTTAAAACTTCCTTAGAGAATTAAGAGTTAAAGTTACAGTAGTTACACAATAACCGTGTGATTTCTTTTCAACAGATAATCTCATTGCATTTTGCAATGTAATTCCTTTTCATTTCCGTTGGCTCTTACCAGTGCCCTGTTGTTTTTTATGGGGAGGATCACTGCCTTTCTCTTAGTCTCCTCCCTCTTTTTAGTGTCTTCTCTTGCCAATTCTTTGAACACTGACGTTCTCCAAAATTCTGATTTGTTTCCTTACCTTCTTACCTTAGAGGAAGATGCTGCAAGCTTCACTTCTCCAGAAAAACACTGAGCCACTAGAATTTGTCATTGAAATGTTTAGCAAAACTTACTGTTTCCCCATCTGATGTCCTTTTTTTCTGTGTATACCTGCTCACCTATTCAGTTCACATTGACTCCCTTCATTACATATCACCAGTGTGTGAAGCAGGACTCATTGACAGGTTTTGGGGATGTAGAGACGAGCAGGGCAAGAGCCTTGTTCTTGAGAGGCATGAAGTCTAGACCAGGAATCACAATTGAAACAGAAGTGCAGATTCCTGTGGAAGCACAGAAGAGGGACACACCATTTCCAAAATAGATGCAAGCTGTCCTCATCCCTAATAACCCTTTTGGTGGACTTTTAATAAATCTCTTACATCTTCTTATCCCTTCTGAACAGTAGCAGATCTCAGGAAAGGATCTGATGAGTTTGATATGTGTGAGTGTAAATTTTGTTCAGACAACCTGTCCTCCAAAGTATGCATGTTATATTTTTCCTGATTGTTGAATAAATTGGTTCTACCAGACAAATTTTCTAATGAGTTTACCAGTGAATGAAAAGTTTATAAAGAGAGAGAGACTATGAGTGTCAACTATTATATTTTACTACTTTTTGTTTAGACTTATGGAAAATTTACAAAGACCACACAAATGAGAACAGACAGAAGCTGTAATTTCAGAGCTGATAGAACACGGAATCAGACTCTATCACTTGCATTTGGTGGAGACACAAAGGCAGACAAAGCTTCATAGTAGAGAAAAGGGGAAGCTTCACATATGCACTCATTAGAGGATGTTGCACGGGGAAGTTGGAGGTTGCTAACTAGAAGCAGGACAACTTATGTCATTGATTTGAGGAGCATTCTTAACTTTCTCTGGTTGGTCGTTAAGTTGGAAGCAGGGGAGGTAGGAGGAAGGAAGGGAGGAGGTTAACATAGGGAAGCTGATAGTCGATGACCAAATTCTGAACATGCCCCAATCTCTCTGGGATAACTGCTGCAGAGGGTGTAGTTTGATTGGTCAGAGAGTTGGCTACTAAGTTGCGAGTCAAAGTTCTCTTTGCCGTATATGGCCTGCCAATGGTCTGCTTGTATATCCACTCTCCCAGACTTAAGTTAAAGTACATTGACGAGTTAATATTTATTTTGTATTCCTGTCATCACATAGTAAAATTTTAACAAAAAAATTACTCACTGAATCAATTAATAAATAATTCTTTACTGTCTGACTCTGGCTACATTCATATGAGGTTCTTAACAAGCATGATACCTTATTAACTTAGATGATTTAAGGAGAGACACAGATTAAACTCTGTATTGAAGAGCAATTGTACCTTGTCAAGTCAAGTGTGGAAATGTTTTCAATTTCCTAAAGAACACACGTGAAATCATAGTTGCCCAAAGAACATTTTTTCCATTCTGGTCCTTGAAGTATGATGCTAACGTAGAGAGAGTTATGTAATGGGTCTGTGATCGTGCCTCAGCTGGAACATCCCGATAACAGGTCTTCAATAAGCTTAGTTGATTAACATTTCTCAGGTGCAGATTTATGTGATTCACATGCAATTACAGGAATCATTAAAAAACTGAAGTAAATGTGTATTAAACTGAAGTGTATTACTCTTGCCCATATTGATGGGGCATTCGTGTCCCTGCTTTGTCTCTCTTCCTGTAAGAAATCACATTAAGTCAGAGCAAAATCAGAATTTGCCTTGAAAATATATCAGTGTATCAAATATGTCTCAAATATCTGTTTCATTGAACACAGATGGTCTGATGAAGCCATGTCTAAATGGACAGTGGTTTTCTTCCTCCTGGACTGTGCTTCCAAATTCAACACTTGCTTCAGTTATTTTATTTTATTTTATTTTATTTTATTTTATTTTATTTTATTTTGTTTTATTTTGTTTTTAATTTATTTATAGATTCCTCACACTACAAACTTTTTTATTACCAAAATCTTTCTTAGGGTTATTTTAATATTTCTCTGATTAAAATTTGTTTAGATTGCTCTCATTCAGGTGGCCATGGGGCACTTTTAAGTAAGTTGTGTATATATATCTGCTTCGATGTTTTTCACTTCACGACCCCATTTCCACATTTCACCCCACCATTCTTTAATTTTTTTTTAACATTTATTTATTTTTGAGACAGAGAGAGACAGAGCGTGAACGGGGGAGGGTCAGAGAGAGGGAGACACAGACTCTGAAACAGGCTCCAGGCTCTGAGCAGTCAGCACAGAGCCCGACGCGGGGCTCGAACTCACGGACCGCGAGATCGTGACCTGAGCCGAAGCCGGACGCTTAACCGACCGAGCCACCCAGGCGCCCCTCACCCCACCATTCTCATTCCTCATCCACAGTTTCAGAGATAAACTTCCTGAAAACTGTCTAAAATTACCTGTTTCTACCGCTGGCAGCGTTTGCTTGTCCCAAGTCTGTGTTATTCTATCGTTGTTAAAGTTACATGGGGATTTTTCATGGGTCTATCATCAATTGGACAGATTTTGGTTCTCATTTTGCTTGACATGCTGATCATTTGATTCCTCTGAAGACCTCTTACCTCACTCTACACACAGTGGTGGGAACTTTCACATGTAAGAAAGAGGCTTATTCTTTAAATTACAGGAACTGGAATAAATAAAGAGAGGGGCGCCTGGGTAGCTCAGTCGGTGAAGCGTCCCACTTCGGCTCAGGTCATGATCTCATGGTTCATGGGTTTGAGCTCCATGTTGGGCTCTGTGCTGACAGCTCGGAGCCCGGAGCCTGCTTCGGATTCTGTGTCTCCCTCTCTCTCTGCCCCTCCCCTACTTGTACTATGTCTCTCTCTCTTTCTCAAAAATAAACATTAAAAAAATTAGAATAAATAAAGAGAGATTTTTGTATTTGGAACGTGGGCTATCCTGTCTCAAAAACTCATTAACACTTATAGCCTTGAGAGGCTGAAGAAAATATAACCAGACAGAAAGAGAAGGAAGGAAGGGAGGAGAGAAGGAAAGGAGAAAGGAAAGAAGGAAGGAAAGGAAGGAGAGGAAAGAGAGATTCCCAGAAGTCTCAGGATATTCTTCCTTGATTTTTTCGTGGAAGGTCAAGCTAAATAAATAGACAGACTCTGGGATTGATGGCTGCAGAAGTGATTAGAAACCTTTCCCTTAGACAGGTGTGGTGGAGAACTGTATGTAGTTCCTTTCTAAGGAAAAGAGATAGGAAATCTGATGGAGCGTTACAGAAATGCAGGAAGGCTGAATCCTGAGAGTTGTATCTTTAAATAAATACTTGAATAATATTCAAATTCCCAAGAAGTCAAGAAAATATAAATTAAAATAATAATGAGATACCATTTTCTTCTTCTCTGGGAATAATTAAAAAAGGAATATATTGCCAAGGGGGATGTCAGCATGATGGCGCTCTGATACATTATCTTGGAAATGTAAATTGTTATGCTTTGTAAATAGCTCTTCAATGATACACTTTACAACCAAAAGTGTATTTAATTCAACCCAGCAATTCCACTCCTGGGAATCTATCCTATATAAATATTGGCCCATGTACTTAAAGATCTGTGTATCAAAACATTATTTATAGTAGCAAATAGAATCAAATTAATATCCATCATGGGGGAATAGCTGAATAAATGATGATACATCTACTGATAACATTCAAACTATAAAACAAGGAAAGGGATGTAAATTTATGTAAATATATCAAAATTAAATATATGCATTTTTGTTAAATAACTATATGACAAAACTACTTATCAAGTGATATGTTTGTGCAAATTATTCATCCAATAATTCTAATAATCTCTAAATTCGTACATTTTTAAAAAATATATTGTTTGAATATTTATTTGAGGTAAATATCCTTAATTAAATACTTCTCTGTATTGGGCTACAATTTGGCATATGAAACTACATTCACTTTTTTAATTTTTTACCTTTTATTTATTTTATTTATTTTTTTAATATTTATTTATTTTTGAGAGAGAGAGAGAGAGAATGAGTGCAAGCAGGGGAGGGGCAGAAAGGGAGACACAGAATCCAAAGCAGGCCCCAGGCTCTGAGCTGTCAGCACAGAGCCTGATGCAGGGCTTGAACCCATGAACCGTGAGATCATGACCTGAGCTGAAGTCGGACACTTAACCACCTGAGCCACCCAGGTGCCCCAACACGCACTTTTTTTTAATGGTGCAACAGTAAATTGCTGTCGTTTGTCACATCAAATTTCTCTCCAAAGCAATGAAGATTCTCTCATCTTTTGTTAACAATTGTATGAAAATAATTTGACCTTTCAGTGATGTAACTTGTGTATTTAATATGTCCACTATCAACCTTATTCATGAATATTTAATGGGAATGTGTCTCTCCCTGCTTAAAGCATTCCTATGGTGAAACATAATTGTGTAAACTGTTGCCAGGCTAAGCTCTTTGCCTCACTTGGAGTTATCCCGCTGCCTCCATTTCCTCATTTTCCCAAAAACAAGAGGACAGCCTGCTTTCATAGTTTTCAAAGTAAGATAGTTTAACTTCAGCATGGTGCCTGGCTCAGTCCATATTGACTTCATATTAATGCTTGTGTCTGGTGGGCAATCAGCGTAGTTTAGTAACTCAGACCTTTTCTTTGGAGCCTGGAATTTAATAGGGACAAGTATTCTCTGGCTCCCATGAGAGCCTCCAAATATAGCGGTGCCCGTCCTGTCTGGAAGACCTTCGACAGCCACTCACTTGCTTTGCCTACCTCTTTTGGCCTTCTCAGGATCTGACAGGCAGTTTCAGTTAAGCACCTCATGCGGGGTAACTCCAGGGAGCACTGACCCATGGTGGGTGCCGCTGTGTTAGGGGGTTACACGGGTATTGCCCACTATGATGCCAGTGCCGGTGTTAGACTCTGTCTCTGGAACTGAGATCTTGGCCCATTCAGCCCAGAGGGAACTTGAGGACTCAGGTGAGTGCGTGGGGCACATGGTGAGTCAAATGCCAGCTGCGAGATCTTGAAAGAGGCCCCAAGTGACCCCTAGTTGTGTGTGGGGGGGTAGGGGGTGCAGGGGACTGAGAACCAGTCAGACTAAAAGTTTAAGCCCTGTAACTGACTTTTCAGCTGCACTAAAGGTCTCTGCTGGAAAAATCATAACCTGGTAAAACAAATTTGGAAATTACATTTTTTATCTATCTATCTATCTATCTATCTATCTATCTATCTATCTATCTATCATCATCATCTCCTATGTACCTGTCTGTCTAAGCATGCCCTTACTTTTGTGCATAGACAGTCTATGTGAAAAGAAGGCCACTGATTCAGTATAGATAAATTTCAAGCGATTTGTCATTTTCTTTAATAACTTTCAGAAAATTTACTTTTTTCAACAAGCACAGATGGTTTGTATGATCAGTAAGATATCAAAGAACACACTGTTACAGAAATCAAAAGTCCAGGCCCTGTTTTTCCTGGAGCGAATGAGGCTGCCCATCCTTAGATGGGTCCTGTGGCTTCATGCAGTGAGTGCCCCACAGGCATATTTGGCATTTATGAAGCAATGACTATGTCCAGGCACTGTTAAAAGGGCCTCATGCACACGTTTGGTCACTGAATTCTTACAACACCCCTAATGCTCAGATAAAAGGCTTTATGAACGTCACCCCTTCTATCACAAGGGGAGAAGCCAAGTCATGTACTTCTCAGAATTTCAGGAGCTCCAGGCATTGTTTTCATAGGAAATAACGATCAGAAAAAGCAGAGAAGACATTGACATCTTTTTTTTTTTTAAAGTCAAACATTTTATACAAAATTGACAGACAAAAACAAGTTGAAAAATCTATATAAGTGATATGAAAGTCAAAGACATGGTTTCTAATCTCTAATACCTCAAGTTTTTTAAAAAGAAAAAAATCAGTCATCTAATAGCAATAGAATTAAAATCAATGGAAAGAAGAAAAATATATTAAGTATGTCTCTGGCCTCTGAATTCACACTATGTTAAATTTTAGTCACTCAAAATGAACATCTTGCCTTAGTTACTATAAATAAAAAATTGGACCAATAATTAAATGATCTAACTCAATTATTTTGAAAGCTAAATAAAGCAGTCTACATTTTAAAAATATTTTATATGGCCTGAAATGCATTAGTTCATTGGTAAGTGTTTGCAGTTGATAATCAACGATTATTAACCTATAACTAAAGTAACAATTACTAAAAATACCATCAAATGATGAGCAAATGCATAAAGAGGAAATTTATTTGACTTTTAATTTTATTTTTTCTATCAATTTGAAAAATAATGCTAACATTAATAACACCTTACAGATTTAATAATGGTTTTTCTTAAACTTTAGTACCAAAATAATTTGATTCATATACTTTTTAGTATCTACAGATATAATAATACTATTTTAAGTGAATTATGATACATACATTCCAGATATTCCAGATATTCTCTGTTGTTTCTCTATGGTCTAAATGTAAGGGGTCTAAAAATAACAATGATGAGTTTATCTTGCCTTCTATTTTTGTGATCATTCTCAATTTAACTCTTAAAAGTTCGATCGTAGCTATGATTCCGGAAGTATTTTGGTAGTCATCATCTTGATTTTATATTATGATAGTGTTTTTCATTTTTGACATTGCCACAAATACTGTTGTTTGTTGTTGTTGTTGTTTGTTTTTTAATTCACCAGGCAGATTTGGGGCAGAGTGGGGTTTATAAATAGTGTTCTACTCAAAACACTTTATTTTTATAAAGTGGCACTGTACAAGAGGGAGATCATTCCAGCCAAAACCTCGTAAGATATCGAAATAAGAACAATTCATAATAGATCCAGAATAGTATTTATCTTAAACTACATTTAATGTACCCAAATACTGCAACATTTATTTGAGCATTCAGCTCCGCACACCAGACAGGAGTGGCACCACCTGGGTGGAGAGGAAAGGGTGTGGGATTTGTTTCTCTGGCTTCTGAAAGAATGAGCTGGAACATTCCTTGTGCATGTCTTGGTAGCTAATTAGCGTAACTGCTTCATCTTCTTCTCCCATTATGCTGATTCCTTAGGCAAGGTCATATTTCCCTACAAAGTTTAATTCAATAGAGTAAAAATAAATAATAATAATCTCCAGCCAAGTAAAGAAACCAATCAATCAATCAATCAATCAATAAATACATTTATTTCCCCAAAGAAATAAATGATAAAACATAGGTAAAATAAGAGAATTTAATAGAGAAGGAAGAAACATGGTAAAGTGAATCCTAATTCAACAATGTTGCCAGAATTGTGATTTAATTGTGACACATGTTTTCACTAAATAGAATCGCCAATCTTATGCATTTAACTATGAAAAATAAAACCATAATGCCAAATTTTCAAATGATATTTTATATATATATATATATATATATGTGTGTGTGTGTGTGTGTATGTATATATATATACATATATATGAAAGAATATACATATATATATGAAAGTGTTGGTTATCTCATTGAATATATTATATTGATTATTTGAAATGGTAACCTGTGTCTTCCCCTCACCCCTGCTTCTGGGATCTACATCCTTCACCCATTTCACTGGGGCCCTACATCCTTCTTCACCAGTCTCACTGTGTCTCCTCTCCACCGTGTGTTCCCCTACTAAAATTCCCTACAATGTATGTATTTACAGTGTTTATTGTTTGTTGTCTAGCAGATCACCACCCCCCCCTTCTGACTTCCAAGAAAGCAGGTGTCAAAATCTGTTTCATTCATGCATATGTCGCCAGTGCCTAGGAGAGGGTCTTTTCGTTACACCTTTAAAAACCCTGCTCAGGGCAGGCCTTACAGAGAAGGTAATATTTGGAAATTACTTGAGAGAAGGAAGAATGTTAGTCATGCAAATATTTAGGATGGATAATAGGAACCCAAAAGCACAGACTTTGTGTGGGGGGCTGTATGTTGGCATGACAGCAAGGATTCCAAGGCCCCTGGGATATGGTTAGAGAGGGGCCAGGTGGAGAGAGAGAGAGAAGGCAGTGTGGGGTGCCAGTCTCCCAGGCTTTTACCGTGGTTTTGTTTTCTGCCCTGAGTGAAATGAGAAATATCGATGAGTTTTGAACAGAGGAATGACACCAGCTGACTTAGGCTTTAATGCAGGCACTCAGTAAATATCGAGTGTAATTGAACTGAATTGATTTTGAGGGGGAAAAAATAGCTACAGCTCTTGCAAGTTCAGAAGCTTATCAGACACTGATATATAACAAAAATTAAAAAAAGGGCTTATTGGGAAATATGTCTCAAACAGTGGGGATGAAGCTAATTTATATGAAATAGTGACTGAAGTTTAGAATGTTGATTTTTCCTTAATAACCTAAAAGTGATTGGGGCGCCTGGGTGGCGCAGTCGGTTAAGCGTCCGACTTCAGCCAGGTCACGATCTCACGGTCTGTGAGTTCGAGCCCCGCGTCAGGCTCTGGGCTGATGGCTCAGAGCCTGGAGCCTGTTTCCGATTCTGTGTCTCCCTCTCTCTCTGTCCCTCCCCCGTTCATGCTCTGTCTCTCTCTGTCCCAAAAATAAATAAACGTTGAGAAAAAAAAATTAAAAAAAAAAAATTATTAAAAAAAAAAAAAATAACCTAAAAGTGATTTCCCAAGAAATCATTTTCAGTGGAAAATGTACACACACATTTACACACATAGGGTGTGCACACAGCCTCCAGTGCAAGCTTTCCTTTCGTGCGACAATTCTTACCACAAGGTGATGTGTCAGAATCGTATGCATGCTTCTAAACATTTAACAGACTTTATTTACTCACAGGATATTTCTTTACTGTTATATGCAAAATATATTTTAGCTAATTTGAATACAAAGTTGGGATTTTCCTATGATGGAAAATTGTCATCTTGTCTTTAATACCTACTTTTTGTTTGTTTGGCCTTTTTATCTGATTATCGGGGGGTTATTTTTGTTGCTTTTAATTTTTTTAATTTAAGCATTGTTGACACACCGTGTTACATTAGTCTCAGGTGTGCAACGGGGATCACCTCTTTCCGTTGTGCTGTGCTCACCGTAAGCGTAGATAGCATCTGTCAGCCTCCAGCACTTTTAATGCCTACTTTTAATTCATTTTGAGGCAACAGCTTTTACACTCTTCTTGGCCTTGCTGCTCTTTGCAGTGGCAGCTGCTGGCCGCTCCCAGAGCCACACTGGAATGAACGATGACACCAGCACCGTGTATCAACAAGGAAATAAACAAAAACAGAACACGTTTCTATTAGGGACACTACTGAGAAAAATCAATGTTTTCCTAAAGGGGGAAAAAAAAACCATAACAGTGGAAGAAGTGTGTCGTTTTTCAGGCTTCTCAGAGAGCATTTAGCCAGAAACTAAAATATAGATGGTCCTGACTTACTATGGTTTGGCTTATGAGTGTTTGACTCTACAATGGTATGAAAGCGATAGGCGTTCAGGCGAAAGCGTACTTGGAATTTTGAGTCCGGAGGCCGAGCCATTTATGCGGTCTGATCCTCTCTTGTGATGCTGGGCTGCAGGCCCCAGCCCCTAGTCAGCCAGCAATCACAAGGGTCAACAACCAATACACTGACAGCCATCTGCACCCACACAACCCTCTGGGGTTTTTTTGGTTTTTGTTTTGTTTTGTTTTTACTTTCAGTGCACTGTTCAGTATATTACATGAGATATTCACACTTTACTGTCAAATAGACTTTGTGTTAAATGATTCTGCCCACCTGCAGGCTAATGTAAGTGTTCTGAGCACGTTTAAGGTATAGGCCAAATTGTGATGTTCAGTAGGTTTTGCGTATTAAATGTATTTTCGAGATGGGTTCCTCAGAGGCAGGTCCAGCCTGGAACCTCCTGGAACCCGCCTTGGATTCTGTGTCTCCCTCTCTCTCTGCCCCTCCCACACTCATGCTTGCTCTCTCTCTCTGTCTCTCTCTCTCTCATAAACATCAAAAAAATAAAAACTAAAAATTAAAAAGAAGAAAGACTTACTGTCTCGTAGGTTATTTTGAGGTTACAAAGAAATCCCTTAGGGAAATAAACAATACTGATTTTAATAATACTGACGGAATTTGAGGATAGTTTGAGAATTTTGTGATTGCATTCATTTATGTAGAAATTCATATTAATAGGACATATTGAAACTTTATTCCTGTTAATACTATATAAAGTTACCTGGAGCAAACCTCTTACTGAGGACTAGAAATGCTTGCTATATATATATATATATATACACACACACATATATATAATTGATATATATTATATCAATATAATATATAATTGATATATTATATATAATTGATATATATTATATATAATTGATATATATTATATATAATCAACATATATTGATATATATTATAATTGATATATAATTCATCAATATCATAGAATTCTCATACTAAAGAAAATTCTAGAGGCCCTCTTTAAGGAATTAGAAAAATTATATCATTTGTTAGGCTTTAAATACGTATATATATGAATGAATAGTGATGATTGTGTATATGTTCGTATAAAGACAAATGCATTTAAAGAGTTCTAAAGTCTTTTTACTGCACAGGTATCAGTAAGAGTAAAGCTTTATTTTAGACTTTGACTACTAATCAAGTGTGTTCTAAAATCTGGATAACCATTTAAATAACTGTAAGTGTATACGTATGACAGGGAAATAGAACAACAAAAAAATAGACAATCAGGTCAGAAAGGAAGGCACGAGAGAAGATATTTAAAAAGCAAAACACACCTGGAATCATAAAATAAAAAGTAATAGAAATTTTTAAAAATCTATGAGTAATTACATTACCTATAATTGGAATAACTCTCTAAATCAAGTCTCAAATGATCAGACTTGAGTACAGAAGAGAACCAAATGCTGCTTACAAGAGACATGTAAAATATAAATTTTGGCGCAGTGAGTCAATTGCTGGAAAATGTAGCATGCGTATAACAACCAAAATACACTTGCTTTCATTGTGTTAATGCCACTTAGCGTTTAATGACACATACGATTATTAAGATAAGAGAGATAGGTCATTATGAAAAAAGTTTTAATTCATAAGCAACCTGTAGCATTACATGTCTATATGCAATTAATAACATCTCCGTTTCATATGATAAAAAAATAAAAAGAAAATAGTCAAATCTAAAATTTATAAATAAATATAACCATACTTCCTTCAAAAGCTGACTGAACGTGAAAAAGAATTACAGAGCCATGGAACAACCCACATGCCATTTTTGATAGGTTTGACATAAAACACCACAAACGATAGCCCCAAAATACATATTATTTTCAAGAACCTAAGGATTACATAAGAAACCTAATAATATGCTAGTCTCATGAAACAAGTTTCAACAGATTTGAAACGACTGCATTATACAGAAAACATACTCTGGCCATAGTAGAAATAAATTGAAAATCAATAATAGAAAATGAGACAATCTTATATGTTTAATAATTAAGAAACACACTTCTAAGTAATGTATTTTCCAACGAAGAAAATGTAATGGTAATTTCAATGTTTGTTAATTTAAAATAATAAAATATATTTTTGTGGGATGATCTTATTTATTATTTTGAATTTTTAAATTTGTTTTATGTTTAATTAATTAATTAGAGAGCGTGTGCATGTGTGCACAAGTAGGGGAGGGGCAGAGAGAAGGGGAGACAGAATCCCAAGCAGACTCTGTCTGCATCATTAGCGCAGAGCCTGGTGTGGAGCTTGACCTCACAAATCCTAAGATCATGACCTGAGCTGAGATGAAGAGTCGGACGCTTAACCTACCGCATCACTGAGGTGCCCCTGTGGGATGATTTTAAGGCAGCTCCTAGAGGAAAATATAGAGCTTCAATATCATAAAAGAGGAAAGGCTGAAGATTAATTATCTTAGATTCCATCTTGGGAAAATAGAGAAAGAACCTAATTACACTCAAACAAAATAGAAGACAGGGAATAGTAAAGGTAACAAGTTAATGAAATAGACAATAACACTAAAAAGTATTTCAATTTGTGCTTTGGATGTGAGGACTAGTTGGTGATTCTGGGTTCCCTGGCTGTTATGGGCTGGTTATTAGGTAAAACTACTAAAATTCAATTTTAAATAAAAAATTAACATAATAAAAATATGAGACTGGAAAAAAAAAAAGAACAAAGGCGATAACAGCATATGTATAACATGATGTATAACTGAATAAAATTGGAGTAGTTTAAGCATGAAAAAGAGAAACATCTACAATTTGTGTAAACCCACCCAACAGGATATAATGCATGAAACCATAGTTCTACACTAATACAAATTTAGAGGAATCTATGAATGCTAGTCATTATCTGAAAATCACAAAATAACAATATTTTGTAATTTTTGCATGAACTGCACCCCAGATCTACCAGTCGATAAAGACTGCTAGAATTCTAACACCACTGTTTTATAATGAACAGCTAAATAACATCACAATGCAATGATCACAACTATTGAAATAAGTATGTAATGAAAGAAAAATAGTGAGTTTTATAATGTACGTGTTAGTCTCAAAATGCCTGAGCACACTGATTACCATAAAAAAAAATAGTGACAACCAAACATTCTATGTTTGCAATATGTTATACCAGGAACTATATAATAGCAGCCATTAATTATTCTTTCCAAAATAAGAAACTGAATCTGATCAAGCCTCTAGATCTAAACAGCACTTTAAATGTATGGGCCAGAAAAAATGTGTTAAGTAACACGAGAAACAATCAGCAAGATCTAAAATGTGGCAAGTTGATCTATTTTCTTTATAAACCAAATTAAAAAAAGAAAGAAGAGTGGGGTGTGGGTATAGACAAAGGGACTTAGAAGCAGATGAACCAAACACAGTGTGAATGTGTTTGGATTAAAATTCAAATTGACTAATAATAAATAGATATTTATTTATTGAAGGAAATATACTGGGAAACAAGGGAACTGAAGAGTTTTTTATGATATTAGCTCACTATTTTTAATTTTTGTAGGTGTAAAAATGGAACTGGGGATTTCTGCAAGATAGTCATTGGAAAGTGAGGAAGGATAGATAAAATAATATTGGCTACGCGTTGGTAGTTGTTGAATCGGGTGATGATTCTACAGCAATACTGTGAACCATTATTTTTGCTTTTATATGTGTTTAAAATGTTCAGAAAATAGGTTTAAAATCAATGTAATTCTCTACCAGAAAAAAAAAAAAAATCACACAATGATCCTGATAGTTGCAGGAAAATTATGATATGAAAATTCTAGCAAAGGAAAAAGGAATATCATTAATACGAAAAAAAAATTATGGACAAGTTCTACAGGAAATTACATAGTAAATGTTGAACTTTTGATGGAGATGCTTGGTCTTACTATTGTATGTAAGTTTACTGGAATTTCTAGAGAATGTGATAAGTCAAATGAAAGAATATAAAATGGACAAAAACAGGCAAAAAATGTTATTCATTTGAGACATTTGATTATACAGAAAATTTTAAATATTATACAAATTATTAGTTAATAAGTGAGCTGAGTAAAGTTGTCAGATACAAAATCAGCATACAGAAATCAATAACATTTTTATACTGGAATTAACTAATGAGAAAATATAATTTTACCATTTAGAACACCATAGAAGTCAAATTCCTAGTAATAAACACACAAATCTTGTACAAAATTTTTGCTCAGAAGCTACTCAATTATGCAGGGAGAAAAAAAATAAGTGGATGGATCTGTTATGCTGATGGATTGGAAAACTCCATGTTTTAACAGTTAATTCTCATGAAAATGTACCCTAGAAATTTAGTGTCATACCAAATGACAAATATAAATTCCAGATGGCTATTTTCCCCTAAGCAGAATGCAACATTTCCATGGCAATGAAAAGAACAAACATTAAAAAGACAGTTAAAGAAAAGTAAAGACATGTCTTCTAGGTATCAGAAGTTACGTGAATCAGCAACAATTAAGAGTGTGGTAAGGAACAAAAATAATGAGGAAGAGTAGAGGCTCAAGAAGGAGACACATGTACATAGGAATTTAACCTTAACCTTAAGGTTAACCTTAACCTTAACACACCTATAAAATACTGTTTTTGGTAATTAGTACTGATTAGTTGGAAAAACGTAACGATTGATGCAGTCCTCGTACCATACGTAACATTAATTCCAAGTTGACTGCACATTGAAAGTATAAAAGACCTCTAAAAACTAATACAGAAAAATAACTTCTTGTCCTTTGGGGTAAGATTTTTAAAATTGTAACTTCGAATATAAAGAAAATGATTGAGAATTTGGAGTCTATTAACATTAAAAAGTTCTATTCAGAGAGTGATAAAACAAAACATTAATTGTAAGAAGATATGTGCACACACATATGCAACTAATGTCGTTGCACAGAACACATAAATGTTTCCTAAAAACCAGTTCAAAAACATTGGCAAGTAAATAAATGTACACAAAACTTGAAGGAGTACTTTTATTTACTTTAATTAAAGTTTTTTCATGTTTATTTATTTGTTTTGAGAGATAGAGCACAAGCAGGGGAGGGGCAGACAGAGAGGGAGAGAGAGAATCCCAAGCAGGCTCTGCCCTGTCAGCACAGAGCCAGATGCAGAGCTCGATCCCACTAACTGTGAGATCATGACCTGAGCAAAAATCAAGTGCCCCATGTTCACTTGACTGAGCCACCCAGGTGCCCTGAAGAAGTACTTTTAAAAGGGAATGTCCAAATGGCAAAGTGCTCAGCTTCATTAATAATCAAGTAAATTAAAATTAAAGTTAAAACTTTAACCTGTAAGAGGACCACGGGATGGGTAACCCATGGTAGGATTATTTTTTCCTCTTTAATGATCTGTGAATGTGCCCTGTAGCATACAGGTTCACTGAAGTCCTTAGAAACAGGAGTGTGATATTTTGATTCGGGATGACTTATTCCATTGTAGTGAGTAGTATAGATTTTAAAGTGATACAGTTAGACAAAGATAGGTTGCTAAAGGTCATTAGCAGTGGTCTTAAAGGTGAGGAAGGTCTTAACCAGGTAGGCAAGCCCACTTGGAGTTAACAGAATGAATGTTAAGCTCAGCCTGCCCATCGCCCCTCTCTCCCTCCTGAATGGAAGCATGGGACTCTTTCTCATCACTAGGCTGAAACTTATCTTTTGGGAGAAAAAAGACATCAGCCACATGGACTGGAAGACCCATGGGGCAAAAGTGAAATACTAGGGCATTGGTGGATGGGTTATTTTTAATCCAACTCAAAGCTAACTGGCTGTGAATGCAAGTATGTATTTGAAGTGAAGGAGGAAGGGTCAGAAGCATTTTTCTCGATAAAGAACTGAAGTGTCTGTCACAGCTTCATTTGTGTCAGTTTTTTGTTTCCTGATGACATTAACTGGTAACCTATTTCTATAGGATGTGTAATCCTTCTGTTTCTGTCGGACGTGTGCTGTCAGTTTCTAAATTCTATGATTCCCACTTTCTCTTTCTCGATGTTACATGCCTTTCTCACTAGGATGAAATTTGTATCAGAACAATTCAGTTTAAAGTTAAGATTTAAGTTAATAAGAAGGAGAAGGAGAAGAAGGAGGAGAAGAAGGAGAAGGAGAAGAAGGGGGAGAAATAATAATACATTTCTCCCGACAGTCCTGTGGGAATACTGTCAAGAATTCTACTTCCTCTTCAGGTTGTGGCTCAAAGCTCTGTGTCGCATGCTTTCCTTGCATTCTCAAAGGCTCTGGACAAAGGCACTGAAGGAAGTAAGCACATGACAAACTGAGACGTTGCAAGTAACTTGGTGTCTTTGGCACAGTGAGTATGAGGGTGCAGAGAAGACTCCCACGCTTTGGGCTTGGGGGGGTTGGGTGAGTATTTGACCTGACAACCCCCCGCCCCTGAACACTGCAATTAAGGTTCAGTTCGGTTTGGCATGCCTGTACCTATGCTGTTATTTCATTCTTTTCTAGTCGTGGACACATCCTTTCCTTATATGCCACTATGTTATCTAGACTCATCATATTCTCTATGGTGTACATTTTATGACTTTAGACAATTTTGAGAATCACTTAGATATACTTTTATAAGACTTTGCAGAGGGATAAATGCCAATTTTTCAAAGTCATCCAAAATTATGGAATTAAGGGAGATAATTTTTACTCCAGACTTGGTATCAAAAAATAAAAATCTCTTAGACTGGTGATGAGTAAGTATCATTGTATAGATACTAACTATTCAATTTCTTCAAAATTGAATCATAAATTTTTAAAACCATAGATAAAGCCATATCAATTTATGGCCTAAAGCATGTATGAAAGATAAGTAAAAATTATGCTGGCTTTTCATATTTAAAAGTCTGCATTTCACAGTCTCCACAGAGGTGTGGTTTTTTTTTTTTGTTTTATCTGTGGTTTAATTTAAATGGCAAGGTGAAGCTTCTTCAATGTTTCTTTCTTTCCTTCTACTTCATGAAAAGCAAATTCTCTTTAATCCGTCATTTCACTGGCCTCGTTTGCTTTTCACTATATAGTTGGCATGGCTGTACCTCCCTTTCAGAGGACTACAGAAACATTTTTCAAAGAAGAGAACGCATTTTTTAAAAGATACTGCTCCTGGAGAAGGTAATCCTGAATTATTGATAGGCTCACCCATTCGAAAGGGTTGACCAGGGTGACCGTCGTTACTGTCTGCTCTCCTCTGGGTTCTGCCTCAGGCATCCCCCCGCTACTTGCTCTGTACCCTGCCAGAAACACCAGCCTTGTTCTCTGCTCCTTTTTCCTGCAGGGCGATTTTTGAAAGCTTGACTAGTTTACTGGTACAAACAATAACCCAAACAAAACACAAAATCCAATGAAAATGTTTTATGAGGGGATCTTGGCAATGGATTTACATGGGTCACAATTAGGACATGAAGAAAAGAAAATAAAGTGTCTATTAACAAATAGTCGTAGGAATCCCTACGGAACTAGTCTAAGAATTGTTTTTCTGACATAAACAAATGAATGAAATAGTTTGACTGTAAACTGTTTTCATTTTCCTCCAGATATTTAAGAAATGTTGAGAGAGAGAGGGAGAGAAGGAGAGAGAGAGAGGGAGAGAAGGAGAGAGAGAGAGTTGGGGGGGAGGCACAGACAGAGAGCTTTTTATTTAAGGAATGAGGATTTCCTTACTTTAAATTTGGCTTCTCTGAGTTGAGCAAGGAGCATCTGAGGAGGGGATAAGCAGTGAAGGATACATAGGCACATAGCTTCATTTTTAAAAAAAGTTTCTGGCAGAAAAATTTTCCAAGATTTTGGCCTATTTTTGCCCCACGGACGAAATTAAAGATTAGGAGAGACTGAAACACTATTTGTCTGTCATTTTCTTATTTTCCCAAATATTCATGAATGTTCCTATTTTTTCCCTTACCGATCATGTCAGATGATCTCTATGCCAGAGACGTTGACACAGTGACCCAGAATCTTTCTTTTCTCAGAACCCATGAGGCTGAGGGACAGAAAAATATGCTGAGATTAATATTTGCCAGATAGCATCATATGTAATTTAATCTTAGCACATTTCCAAAGGTGCCTGGAAATGATTCACCACCTCCACTGCTGTGAAGTCAACCCCGGAGAACAACTTCTCCGTTTGTTTTCCCAGTATCATCTTCTCCTTACCCACCTGAGAGGAAGTATTTTCAACAAGCAGTAGTAGTGTTTGAAAGTGACAATATTGTTGCATTTGCTTTGCTGTTATCCTCCGTAGGATCTTTGAGCCAATGTTAATAGATTAAACGTAACAATATTAAACATACTAAAATTCCAGCTTTCCCAAGGAATGCCGATTGCATACGTGTTAACTGAGCAGAAACAAATACTGAAGTCTAGTTTGTAACAGGCATGATAAAGTATACCAGGGTATAGTGTGAATATCTTAAAAATTAGAAGCATTGGTGTATGGGTATAGGATTGGACAGATACAAATGCAATTAACGAGATGAAGTGATCACTGTAGAAGTTAGCTAGTGTTCGTATCCATATTCACTCTATATTTCTTGCCAATTTTCTGTTTCGTGGTTTTTATAATGAAATGTTGGAAAATTTAAAGTAAAATGTGTGCTGTATAATAACACACTGCTCATTATAAATGCTTACACATGAGATACTCAATAAATTTTACCGAATCTTCATAAATGATTTTCTAATAACCTCCTTTATTTTTTTAAGCTTTTATTTAAACACCAGTTATCATACAGTTTAATATTTGTTTCAGGTAGACAATATAGTGACCCAACACTCCCACACAACAGTTAGCCCTTACCTATTCACCCATTCCTCCCCCCAACCCCCACTTCCCTTCTGGTAACCATCAGTTTGCTCTCTGTAGTTAAGAGTTTGGTACTTGGTTTGTCTGTCTTTTTTTCCCCTTTATTTCTTAAATTCCACACATGAGTGAAATCATATGGTATTTGTCTTTCTCTGATTTATTTCTCTTAGTATAATAATCTCTAGCTCCAAGATTTCATTCTTTTTTATGGCTGAGAAATATTCCATTTTATATGTATATACCACGTCTTCTTATCCATTCATCAGTTGATGGACACTTGGACTGTCTTCATAAGTTGACTATTGTAGATAACGCTGCTATAAATATTGGGGTGCATGTATCCCTTTGAATTTGTATTTTTGTATTCTTCAGAGACATGCAAATCTAAGTCACCATGAGATATAACATCACACTTGTCAGAATGGCTGAAATCCACACAAGAAATAACAAGCGTCAGTGAGGATGTGGAGAAAGGGGAGGCCTCATGCACTGTTGGTGGGAATGCAAAATGGTGCATCCATTCTGGAGAACAGGATGGAGGCTCCTCAAAAAGTTAAACATGGAACTACCCTGTGATCCAGCAATTGCACTACTAGGTATTTCCCCAAAGAATACACAAACTCTATAACCTTCTTTAATAACATGTCATCTAACAAGTAGGAGACCCAGTGAGATTGGAAACCTTAGTGACTACTTTAGAAATGCAGAAGAGGACTCCAGACTGTAGGGTGAGTCCTTCAAGGAAACACCTACTCTGTATGCAAACAGAAACGTCATGATGTAGAAGTCACTATTCTGATGACATTTCCTGAGGGACTTTGGGAGTAAAGTACCTGTCTTGGCACTTGGGGATTCCAGTTCCCTGCATTTCTGGTTCCAACCCAGTCTGGCAACAAAAAGTGGAAAGGAACTCTTAAATGGCCTTTCAGTGCCCTGCTGCAGAGTTGTCTTAGTGATCTGAAAAGAGAGTATTTCTTTCAAATATGCCCTTCTCATCTCACCCATTAAAGATGGAGCTTTGACTAGAGAGAATTTTAAACTATTCTAATTTTACTTGCCTGTGATTTCCAAAGAGTTGATGAGTAAAAATTTGGAAAATGTCTATTCTGGGATCAAAAACAAGATCCAATTAGGAAATCGTAATGTCTCAAATTTGGCTTACATTTGTATGTGTTTTATTTTTTTGGAACTCCCACACATGGCAATTTACAAAAAATACGTAGAAGGAGTGATCCCAAAGTGAATGAGCAAGTTTCGAAACAGTTGTTGTTCATTAATTGCCAAGAACAAGGACTCCACTCATGTTCTGTGGATATAAACCATCTTTCTCACAGGCAGCATGGTGGAAACAGTATAGGCTCTGTGCAATCTTGGAGGATGCTAAAAAGAAATGTGCTGGCTTTAGCAGTTGTTTGTACTGTGCGAGATGCCCACCAATAACTTGTATTGCCATTGCTAGGGGCTCTCAAGAGAAATGTCAGTCCTCACAGCAAGTGATAGGATTTGACATATGGCATCAAAGCATCATTAAAACCACACCTGCTGCAGAAGAGGCTGTGTCTTTCAAGAGATTTTCAAGCAGAAAAGGTTACACTGAAAATCCAAAAGGCTAAGGCTTATTCCTTTTCTTTGCAGACAATTAAATGCTCTAAAGAAAAAGTAATTGCTCAAATATATTTAAGGGAAAACAAATCCACTTTTGCTGCATACTGCTTTTTAAAGACCTTTCTGCATATGACACTTTTTTTCTATTGCTAGAACATACAGTATAACCTAATAAAACTTATTCACAACTATTGATTTCTGCGAGAAAAGTTTTGCTATGTAACATACCACACAGGGGCCTAAAAATGTCATGGTCTTGCTTTTTGGGCAAAATCTACTTTTGAGAACTTTTCACTTATGTTCTATGTTATGTTTCCAATTACACAAAGGAAGGGGATGCAATTTATTGAGTATTAACTATATGTCAGTGGCTTACATATCTTATATTATGTTTATATGTGGTGATACATTTAGAGGAGGGAACTTGTCAGGGTGGTTAAATAATCTTTTCCAAGCTTCTCCAACCCAAGTTGGCAGAGGTGGAATTTAAGCCCAAGTAGGTCAGATGCAAAAAGCATATTCTTGTTTCTTTCTGCTGTGCGATCTACTGTGTTCACAATTGGACTATACGTATTCAACACAGGAACGTGTAAGTGTGGTTGCTGAGCTGAAATGTTTTATAATGTAGTTTCTGAGATAGGGCACAGTCCTAAAAGTAAAAGAAACATGATGAAGCATCTGTTAAGTATTAGGTAACTAGCCCTGACAATATCCCCTGCCCCCATCACATGGAGAGACGGACGGTGATGAGACACTCAAGAAAGGTTCCCGCAGGGGAGATGCAGCCTGACACAGGGTTAGAAGAGTAGAAAGGATTTAAGTAAAAAGCATGAGGGACACAATAGGGTTAGACGAGTAGAAAGGATTTAAGTAAAAACCATGAGGGACACAATATTAATAGGAATGCTGTGAGCGGTGTATGTGGACATTGTTATCTCTAATATGAGCAGTTTCCTAAGCTTCTGAGATGGGCTTCTGTTTCTGCTACAATAGACCAAAGTATAATCTTTCTCCATGCCTCTAATGCTGACAAATTGTCACAGTATATCAGCCAGATCTCTTAGCTCAACACATGGTTGATGGAAATGATCAATATTTTTACAGTAAAATTTTCATAGTATCAAAATTTCATCATCGTTAAGAAATATTTATATGTCAATAAGGGAAAACTGTTTCCTACAAATAGAAAGTGATACAATTTTCCATGTGAAAGCAAATTGTAATTTTACTCTCCTGTGAAGAATGAAGGATGCCTTTATTTTTTTTTTTTTTTTTTTTAAATTTTTTTTTTTTTAATGTTTTTTATTTATTTTTGGGACAGAGAGAGACAGAGCATGAACGGGGGAGGGGCAGAGAGAGAGGGAGACACAGAATCGGAAACAGGCTCCAGGCTCCGAGCCATCAGCCCAGAGCCTGACGCGGGGCTCGAACTCACGGACCGCGAGATCGTGACCTGGCTGAAGTCGGACGCTTAACCGACTGCGCCACCCAGGCGCCCCAGGATGCCTTTAAAGCTATGTCTAAAATAGCAAATGACAGACTGTGTAGTAAAAGGACAAATTAAAATATTGTCCCAATGAAATGTGTACCCCAAACCATACACTTCAGAATATATGTAAAGGAAACACTACCAATGACTCATTTAGAGTAATTTGAGGACACACACTATCCAATTTTATCAAGTATTTCGCCATTTAAAAATATGTTCAGAATATTTACTATGTGCAGATAATATGCTAACTACAAAATATAAAATGATGAGTGAAAACAGACACATACCCTGCTTATTGGGTGAAAATGAATGGGGGTGATGACTATTATATGTTACAATCCCACAAGGACATGTGAAATTTAAAACTGAAAAGTTTTTAGAAGGATTATGAAAGCCTACGAGAGGGTCCTGAATCAATGTGGATCTGATGGGGTTTAAATCAAGCAAAATTCAAGAAACAATGGTCTTAGGGAGAGGAAACATACATCAGTTCCCTGATTC
Organism: Neofelis nebulosa; assembly: GCF_028018385.1. Taxonomy (NCBI): domain Eukaryota; kingdom Metazoa; phylum Chordata; class Mammalia; order Carnivora; family Felidae; genus Neofelis; species Neofelis nebulosa. The sequence goes on along the minus strand of NC_080792.1, from coordinate 6,925,990 downwards.
ATGATGGAGAAATGGGGCACATATTTGGCCGCAGAGGCAGGCAGGTTAAAGACGTTATTGATTACATTTTCTTTCAAATGCGAGGACTATATGATCACATTTTATTTTGTTTTTCAAGAAATCGCTCTGGCTCAAGTATGGAGAATGAACTGGGTGTGGGGAGTGGCAAAGGAGTAATTTTGGTGCCAGAGGTAAGAGGTGACAGCTGACTGACCCGGGATGGTGGGCATGGGGAGAAGGTGTTGGGTTCAAGGGCTGGACAGAAGGGGCCCTTCTCCCTGAGGAGATGACAGTCCGCACACTGGCACACTGCTGCTTCCCTCTCAGTCATAGCAGTGGGAGAGGGGGGAGGGCACGGACCTGGGGCAGCAAATGTGGGGGAGCCCTGGGGAGACAGAGTGGAAGTGAGCTGGCTTGGGAAGGAAATGATGGCAGCTGGAACAGAGGAGGTTCAGTGGACCAGGGAGGAGAGAGTAGGAGAGAGTTTGTAGGAGAGAGTTTGTCTGACTCGTGTTTTTGTTTCTTCTCCTCTGCACTGACCAGGATGGAACTTTGTCCCATCAGAACAGGAATGCACAGAGTGCTTGACTAGCAGCGTTCTTTGTTCTCCAGGGGCAGGAGCTCCCAGGGCCCACTGGGGGAGAGTATGGAGAGCCTCTAATGCATGCTCTGCCCTTCTCTCTGCCTCTGCACACTGCACAGGCCCTGTGGGGAAAGACAGGGCTGGAGGCTCAGTGCAGTGAGCTGTGTGTGAGTGCAGTAAGGGAACGATGGCAGGAGACAGTCTCCAGTTGCAGGGTCACCTTTGATGGAGGACTGAGGACCAGCTATGGAAGTCACCAAGCCTCGGCTATGGGGCTATACCCTCTCCTCCCTGGGACACCATTCCCTAGTCTCTTAAATTCACACAGAATGACAAAATCAGGAAAATGAGATTCGTCCTTCCCATTTCCGCAGGCTCCACCACCAGCCCTGGGAATATATAAACAGCCAATATGCCTGATTCCTACAAGAGAAAAATAAGATCTCACACACTCACACATACACACACACACACACACACACCCTTCAAAACCCGCTTAAAGGGACATAATATATTGTAAACTCAGAGAATTTGGCTGAAACTTAATTGAAAACTTGACCTTATCTAGTGAAAAAAAAAAAGGCAAACTGTAGGTATTTTTTTCTGAAAAAAAATTCATAGGAAAAATAAAATTCATAGAGCAAGCTTGGCAGCATTCAGCAAGAAGTATTTAGAGATACTGAATCTGTCTGCTTGCTGAGATAAATTTGTCTTTCTTGGAGTCAAATATACTTGGATATTTTATCTTGATGCCTGTAAATATTTGGATTGTATGCCCACCCCTCCCCTGCCAATGCCTCCCCATTCTGTGTTTAAAATCACTGAAGAGAATTCTGATCATTTGTCTACATAGGTAGACTTAATGGAGAGAATGTGCTGAAAAAAGAGTATGACTGGTTTCTTGTTAAGTCTATTTATCTTTGTAACAGATTGAAAGGCATTTTCAATTTAGACATCAATCTCAGAGTCTTGGCTAATGTGGCTCTCTCCTTAAGAGATGGGCAAAAGTGCAGATGCTGACTCAATCAAGTTCTCATGTTCTCTGAAATAGGGCCAGGCTGTAGCTCCCAGCAAATTAATTTAGGTAATTGCCTCATTGCAGTTCTCCTGGGAGACAGCCATCCCTTTTTTCCCACCTCGCTCATTGACATCCACTGGCATTGGAAAACTACGGCACATTTTCCCCATCTTCATGCAGGAAGTAATGACTAAGCCACACTTACTGGCACCAATATTTCTTCTAAATAAGTTATTCGCCACGATTATCTAGATTTTGCCGCCAATAGCATTTGCGAAGAGAAAATAAAATCAGGTTGACCAACTTGATTAATCTCTTATAAATTATTTGCCCCACTGGAAAGAACACAGATTTGAGTTTACTAATGTTATTTTTATCCTTAAGAAATATATTGGTGAATTACGCTTCCGGCCAAGGTGGCGTAATAGAGAGTGGATTTACCGGTCCGCCTGAAACAACCTAAAGCAATAAAAAAAATGTATAAAATAGATGCGGTAACCATCTGCATCACACCGGACATCACAGGCAACAAAGGACAGTTGTCCCTGAGAAGCAGGAAAGGAAGAAGATTAACCCTAGAACCATCCCCATTGATGGGCTTGAGAAAGTCTCCCGTCGTGAGGACAGAGGGTACGTTCATTTTCTGTGGCAGCTGCAACACAATGCAATAGAGTTGATGGCTTAAAACAATTTAAATGTATTATCTCACGGTTCGGTGTGTTAGAGGACCAACTTGGGTCTCGAATGAGCTATATCCGGGGACAGCAGAACTGCCTTTCTTTCTGGAGGCGGTGGCGGAGAATTTGTTTTCTGCCTTTTCCAGCTTCTAGAAACTTCCCACTTTCCTTGGCTTGTGCCCCTTTTTCTCCATCTTCAAAGTCAGTGCCAACAATCAATTCCTTCTCACACTGCCTGCCGCTGGCCCTCTTTTCTGCCTCTATCTCCCTCGAAGGACCTTATCCTTGCCTCAAACCTACCCAGAAAATCCAGAATACTCTCGCTACTGTAACACCAGATGTTTGACAACCTTCCTTCCATAGGCAATCCTAAATCTCCTTGTATGAATAATAGTAAATGTATAGGTAAATAGATACTTATTATTTAAATCCCTTTAAGAAGTGGTTGACTTTTTTTTTTAAATTAATGTTTAATTTTGAGAAAGACAGAGAGATTGAACATGAGATCGGGGCGGGGGGGGGGGTGTGAGAGAGAGGGAGACACAGAATCCGAAGCAGGCTCCAGGCTCTGAGCTGTCAGTACAGAGCCCAACGCAGCGCTTGAACCCACGAACCATGAGATCATGACCTGAGCCGAAGTCAGACATCCGACCGACTGAGCCACCCTGGCACCCCAAGAAGTGGTTGATTCTTTTGTACACACAAAAATAATAATAGTGTAGAATGGGTTTCGTATTGTGTGTGTGTCAGTAAAATGGGTGTCAGAGATAGGATAAAGGCCGGGATAGCACACAGGGAAGGTAGAAGATGTTCCTGTAAGTTGTGGGTTCTGCTGTAGGGTTCTTCCAGAGTTCATTAGTAGTATCAGCATTCGAAGGTAGACTGCTAAGTTAAAGATTCATGGTCTAATCTCTGCCTGCAAAGGGAAGAATGTAAGGCAATATGTTGCCCTTTTACCGTGAATTAATAAATTTAATTTCACTTTTACACTCGTGATTTTTTTTTAGTTTTTTCATCTCTCAGAGTAACTCTACTCTTGGTGTAAAGACACCATAAATGTGAATTTATCAAGGAAACAGATGTTCGATTTGTGAAACATCTAGCAGAAGGTCTATGATCCTATAGCTTTATAATTTATACTTCTTTTTTCTTTCCCTACTTTTTCTTCCTCTCCATGTTACTATTTGTATCATTGTTATACACAGCACATCTCCACCTGGGTGACATCATCTGGACAGATGGTGCACACCCTGGCTTTTCATAGTTTTCCAATAAATACTTGAATTGGCTTTTATGCTTGCATTTTATTACTTCCAGAGGAATGGCTTAGGAAACTCCTTTATTTCCAAATATGAATATGTCATTAATTGTTGACAATGTAGAAGTCAAGGTGACCAGTTCCATTCTTTGAGCCACGTAGTTTGCATCTCTTCGCTGTTGGAGATATTTCTCCCTTGCTCGTGATGACGAAGTGTGGGGAGAGGGCTTTCCATGTTTCTATAAAGATAGGCACATAATCGTTCTGGAAGTTGTTTCATCCACTGCTCAGCTGACATGCCAGGCTTGCGGCGGGAAGTGAAGAATCAGCCCTCTAGTTCAGCTGCCTCTCTCCTTCCTTCACAGCCATTCTATGATTTCCAATCTCTTTCTAAGCGTTACTGACAAGCATTTTCCTTAGTTTTACCAGGCTGTTTCTCCCCCTTTCCACTTATATAACTACTGTATGCCTTTTCATATATACTCCCCAAATCCATTTTTTAAGAATGATTTTTTCTTCTCACAGTGTAATTTCATCCCAGCCTTCAAATCCCAATGTATCTGCCCTTCCAGAAAACTGAATTCTCCATTCAATTTAGCAGTCTGTCCCTTTTGTAACCAATTGTCCTTTGAAGTCTCTTTATAAGAGATTCTTTCTTTATTAGTTTGTTTTCTTGCTGCACATGATTGAGCCGCTACTTCAGATGCTCATTTGGAACAAGATTATCAACCTAGATGCCAGCTAGTCCTTAATGGATTTGTTGTTTTTCTGGAATCTAACAACGTTCTCTTAACCAAGCCTAACATTCCTCAAAAGATATACTGAGAAAGAGAATGAGACTCCGATGACGGCATTGTCATCACTCAAAGAAAAAGAGTGGAAAAAAACCATATTTTCAGGTTGTAGTTTCTCCTGCATGATATATAATGCATTTTAGCTCATTAAGTATGTTTATCTGAATATATTATAAGAAATACTATTATGTATTTAAAGTTCAGTGTAACGGTAATAGATTCCAATGGCATAGATATAATGCCTCTATCTCAAACTTGGTAGATACTTCATTTTTATGTAATTTCTTTTCCTTTAAGTACTACAATTGAAAAGAAAATGAGTGGGTGACAGGTGTTTCTCTTTTATTTTCCCATGCTCCTTTGCCACTCCAGCTGAGAGATCTCATAAAAATGTCAGCTCTCCACTGGCAAAGCACCCTGCACCTGTTTGCCATGTGCTTAGTGACTACTAACATTTATATATCACTGTATTCCAAGTCAAATAAATTGATAAAATGCAACTCAAAAATGCAGCGCGCTGCATCTCTAATGCTTTTTAAATAGAAATGTTTTTTTCCTCCCAATCTTAATGCAAAAGAGCCATTCCTTATTCCATTCAGTAAAAACATGGCCACTTTGATATTCAATTTAATTTGGAAAATGGTGCTGAAAAATATTAAAATAAGATATACGCACTTATCCAGACAAAGTCTCTCTAATCTGCTTCAGAATTGCTTACTAATGTCACAGAAAATGCTAAGCCAGCTAAGATTTCATTCTCCACTAAGGCTTGCACAAGTTAATAATTTGTCAATTTATGCAGTTTCCATTAGAGTTGTAAGAAGCCTTAGGTGATGGCAGAAAGTAGTGTTAGCACACTGATGTGGGGGGTGGTACTTGGGGTCTGCCTTCCATTTTCATGAAAACTTAGACTTACTTGCCATCTGAGGTGTTTGTTTTTTGTTTTCTTAACCTCAGCTTGCTTTCACATAACAAGTGCATGTTCAATTTATCAGAATAATATGAGGAAAAAAAACTTCTAAATTGTCCTTTAGAAAAAATTATACTTTTCCACAACACTGATAAAGATAGATTTCTAAAAACGAATGAATGAGAGGACAATGAGATGAATTTAATGGAGTCTTTTTTTTTTTCAAATACATACCTCACACTCATATTTTAAATCCATGCTTTATCTTTCTCACAGATCACTGGAAACCTTTTCTCTTGAGGGCTGACATACCATTTCAGAGCACGGCTGCTAACTACATTTTCTACGTCTTGTCCCATATTTCTCTTCAGTGAGGATTGTGATTTTCCTTTGCGGTCTTTTTCTTTTTTCAAGTTTATTTATTTATTTTGAGAGAGTGAGGGAGTACAAGCTGGGAAGGGGAAGAAGGAGGGAGAGACAGAATTCCACACAGCCTCCACGCCCTCAGTGCCGAGCCTGATGTGGGGCTTGAACTTGTGAACCATGAGATCATGACCCCAGCCGAGACCAAGAATCAGATTCTCAACCAACTGAGTCACCCAGGAGCCCCTCGTTTTTCATGAATCTTGAGTATCTCCGTGGTTGGGCCAGAGGACATAGATGTAAAAGACCGTAGTGACCTAAATGAAAATAGAGAATGTTCATGAATGAATGGTCATGCTGTCTCTTATTAATGAGGCATGTACTAATTAGTATTTCCATAAAGGGATAAACGCCCGGCATAGACAAGTTAAATATTGTATAAAAACAGGAATGGATTAGTAATAACCTTCTGGAGATATAGTCTGAGATGGATCTTGAGTCTAGGTCTGTATTCATGATCAGTGGAAAAGTGTCAAGGTCAGTTTACTAGCCTCTTTCAAACTAAATAGACTAAATAAAACAAATTTTGTTATATTCAACCTGCAACTACAAAATGATATACGCATTATTAGTATTTTTGTGATTAACAATTTCTCTGTAAATTGGATTTCTAGAAAAATTAGAAACTTAAGTTGCAAAGACACTGGTTTGGGTTGCAAGACTATCCTTCAGAAGCACTTATACTTCAAACTTTAATTGGATGTCTTGCCACTGCAAAGATAGAGAAAATGACTGAAAATCACGTAAGTGTATAAGATTCAACCATATCAATGCACACATGTTAAAGGTGTAATTCATTTATGCTTTGATTGAAAAATTAATTGATATGACTATTTTTGAAGTTACTATATTCTAGTTAAAAATTATTTTATTTTTTTAAGTTTGTTTATTTATCTTTTTTACTGAGAGAGAGAATGAGCTGGGGAGGGGCAGAGAGAGAGGAAGAGAGAGTTCCAAGCAGGCTCTGCACTTGTCCATAACATGGAACTTGAACTCAGGAACCGTGAGATCATGACGTGAGCAGGAATCAAGAATCAGGTGCTTAACCAACTGAGCCACCCAGGTGCCCCCACTTAAAAATGCTTTTGGTCTTGAGAAGAGGAATCATGACTGGAGATAATGAGTACATGTTTTTAAAATAATTCTCTAATGAGGTCTATATAAAGAGAAATTACAAATATCAAGTGAAAGGTGTAAAAATTTTTATGTGTGCTGAACACACTTTATATTATTTCCTTCAGACAGCATTATTTGAAGGTCAAAATCAGCTATATTCCAAATAACTAAATAATCTTGGCAATTAGATTTAATACAAGCTTGGGAATAATGATTACTTCTTCGTTAGATGACATCAGGGACCCACAGAAACACAAGAATAATTCTTAGAGATTCTCATACTCTAGTCAAATGCCGAAGTTACCTAACCTAAATAGTTTGTAAGGTTTGGCTGGGGTCTACTTTATACCTAAGCAAAGATAAAGAATGAATTATCAATGTTTATTATCAAGTTGTTTTTTTTTTTTTTTTTTTTTTCTTACAGGATATATTAGGACAAAAGTAGCTTCAGGCCATTTTCAAAAGCTTTGTTATATTAACAAATATCATGATGTTACAGATCCAGTCCATTCTTTTAAAAAAATTAATGTGTATTTATTTTTGAGAGAGAGAGAGAGACAGACAGACAGACAGCGACAGAGCAGCAGGAGAGGGGCAGAGAGAGAGGGAAACACAGATTCCAAAGCAGGCTCCAGGCTCCGAGCTGTCAGCACAGACAGAGCCCAGCATGGGGCTAGAACCCATGAACTGTGAGATTGTGACCAGGGCCAAAGTTGGTCACTCAACTGACTGAGCCACCCAGCTGAGTTTTTATGAGACATTCATATAATTATTAGCTTTGATAACATATAAAATTTAAATTCCAGTTACTCATTTTGTGATTCTGCAATCGTTTTATGATCACCATATACTTATTCTTATATTTAAGATATGATAATATGGTGTTATAAAATAATTATTTTTCACTCAAAAATGTTTAATCTTCTTCTCTGGGATAAAGTGGATGATGTGGGATATGTAAGTTAGAAGAGACCACATAAAACTCTGAGAGAGAGAGAGTGTGTGTGTGTGTGTGTGTGTGTGTGCGTGCACACGTGCGTCTCTGTGAGTGTGGTTTTAGGTAGATTAAATATAGGATAACATTCTGCCACAAAAGCATTTTCTACTATTTGGAAAATCAGGAGTGAGCAATTTAATATGTCTTAATAGCAAAGATGTTCTAAAAGTTTAATTTAGGAGTATCTTGTATGCTGTCACATTCTCTATATCTTTTAAGGTTTTCTAAATAAACTGTCATCTGTTAATAATTCTGTATACTCCATATAAAAATATTACTTCTCACTTAGTTGAATATCTGTATAATTTGCGTTTACTTTTAGGTTATTTGTTATACATGTTTACATCACTGTTAAAATTGCTGGACCAGGATCTAAATTGCTCACTATTTATGTCTTTCAGTGTTTTTTATATAATGTCTTATACAAACATGGCATTCAGGAATATTTACTTGATTAAATAGTATCTATTAATGGGATATTAAATTTAAACATACATTGTTTTCAAGAATAGAAATGACTAATCATCAAAATAAAATCATTGATTCAGTAGGAAAAGAAGTGGGGTCCATATGCCAGGGTATGAGTTACTCCCTACATATTCCAGTGACTGACTTTAATTTCTCTATGAATCAAACCCATCTGTTAAAACATTTCAGATGTAAGTTATGTTGAAGCTTTCATTTTCAAGCTGATCATTTCAATTTAATATGGAAGTCCAGACTTCCATTCAGGTGAAATGAATGCACCAAATGGTGTGTAAAATCTCAAATTGGACCATAGAATTTTTAGCAGTAGAATAGTGACCCCACAGATTGCTACAGTTCAAGAATTTGAATATTCTCTTCTTGTGGACATATACAATGCAGATATTTGGAAAATCACAAAAGTATGCCACTATCCAAGCTTAATAACTAAAAATGATGAGGCTTAATTGGTATATAAATTTCCTAAATGAAAATCCATACTTATAGCTCTGTTTTCTCAGAGGAAGGCTCTAGTCTCTTACAGAACCTTATTACCTTGGAAGAGGAGTTCCACTGGATGAGAAAATATGTGTGTAAATTTAAAATTTTTATTTTATTTTTTTGCAGTATACATTACTTTCACAGAAAGGACATAATAGCAGGGGTAAGACGCCGTGTTTCTGGGTTGCCTCTGTTTCAGTGTGCGTTCTTAAACATTCACACTTTCTAAACCAGTTTTGTCATCTTTTAAATTTATCTTTTATTTATTTATTTATTTATTTAAAATGTAAATCCAAGTTAGTTAACATTTAGTGTAATAATAACTTCAGGAATAGAATTTAGTGATTCATCACTTATATGTAATACCCAGTGCTCATCCCAACAAGTCCTCCTGAATGCCCATCACCCAGTTAGTCCACCCACCCCCTACCCAACACACCAGCAGGAACCCTCAGTTTGTTTTCTGTATTTAAGAGTCTCTTATGGTTTGTCTCCTCCCTGTTTTTATATTATTTTCGCTTGGCTTCCCTTAGGTTCATCTGTTTTGTATCTTAAGTTCTGCATATTAAGTGAAATCATGTGATATTTGTCTTTCTCTGATGTGTTTCCCTTAGCATAATACACTCTAGTTCCATCCACGTGGTTGCAAATGGTAAGATTTCATCCTTTTGATTACTGAGTTATATTCCATCGTATGTATGTGTATATATATATATATATATATATATATATATATATACACACACACGTATACACATACATGTATATATGTATACACACACATGTATACACATACATATATACACATACATATACCACATCTCCTTTATCCATTCATCAGTTGATGGACATTGGGGATCTTTTCCTACTTTGGCTATTGTCGATAGTGCTGCTATAAACATTGGAGTGCATGTGCCCCTTCAAATCAGCACTCCTGTATCCTTTGGATAAATACCTAGCAGTGCAATTGCTGGGTTGTAAGGTAGTTCTATTTTTAGTTTTTTGAGGGAACTTCACAGTGTTTCCCAGAGTGGCTGTACCAGTTTGCATTCCCACCAACAGTGAGAAAGTGTTCCTCTTTGCCCGCCTCCTCGCCAACATCTTCTTTTGCCTGAGCTGTTTATGTTAGCCATTCTAACAGGTGTGAGGTGGTACCTCATTATGGTTTCGATTTGTATTTCCCTGATAATGAGTGATGTTGGGCATCTTGTCATATGTCTGTTAGCCATCTGGATGTCTTCTTTGGAAAAGTGTCTGTTCAGTCTTTTGCCCATTTCTTCAGTGGATTATTATTTATTTTAGGGGGGATGTTGAGTTTGAAAAGTTCTTTATAGATTTTGGATATGAACCCTTTATCTGATATGTCATTTGCAAATGTCTTCTCCCATTGGGTCGGTTATCCTTTAGTTTTGCTGATTTATTTCCTTCACTGTGCATAAGGTTTTGATCTTGATGAGGTCCCAATAGTTCCTCTTTGCTTTTATTTCCCTTGCCTCTGGAAACATGTCAAGTAAGAAGTTGTTGTGGCCAAAGTCAAAGAGATTGTTTCCTGTTTTCTCCTCTAGGATTTTGATGGTTTCCTGTCTTACATTTAGGTCTTTCATCCATTTTGAGTTTATTTTTGTGTACAGTATAAGAAAGTGGCCCAGGTTTATTTTTCTGCATGTCACTGCCCAGTGTTCAGTTTTGTCATCTTTTTTTTTTTTTTTTTTAATTTTTTTTTTCCAATGTTTTTTTTTTATTTATTTTTGGGACAGAGAGAGACAGAGCATGAATGGGGGAGGGGCAGAGAGAGAGGGAGACACAGAATCGGAAACAGGCTCCAGGCTCCGAGCCATCAGCCCAGAGCCCGACGCGGGGCTCGAACTCACGGACCGCGAGATCGTGACCTGGCTGAAGTCGGACGCTTCACCGACTGCGCCACCCAGGCGCCCCGGTTTTGTCGTCTTTTAAATGAAGGATGTGATTAGAAAAGGTACTACATGCTGCAATGATTAATACTACTGACTCTGGACTCCAAAGTATTGACCAAAAATCCCAGCTCTGCTGTTTTTAATTAGTTAAGCTACGTAGTCTCACAGTCATTGTTTGTTTTATTTACATTATTTATTTATGTTGATTTAATTTTTTAACATTTTTTGTATAGTTTTTTTAAAATTAAATTTTAGTTAACATGCAGTGCAATATTGGTTTCAATAGTAGAATTCAGTGATTTGTCGCTTACATACAACACCCAGTGCTCATTACAAGTGCTCTCCTTAGTACCCATCACCCATCTAGCCCATCCACCACCCACTTCCCTCTATCAGCCCTCAGTTTGTTCTGTATCCTTAAGTCTCTTGTGGTTTGTTTCCCTTTCTCCTCCTCCCCTCCCCCACTCCCATATGTTCATCTGTGTATTTAGTTCCAAATGCGTTGGCAAATGAAGCCTGTAAGCATACTCTTTGCCTGAGTGTGGGGAACAAAGAAATGGAGTTTTTGTGCACGGTGCTTTTTGGAGTATTTATAACGAGATTTTTGTGAATGCAGCTAAGGTGTTCTGGAGGAAGATCTGGGGCTTTCTGCACCCTCTTTTACATCTTTCTCTGTCCCTCCCCAGAATGTTTCCAATTATAAGATTGCTAATAGAAACCGTTCTTTCCGTTTGTGTTGAACCATCCCGTATTTGGGGGATGACTTTAAGCCTGTGTCCCAGGTAAGACTCTCTTGTCTGCATGAATTATAATCAGAAACTTGCCAGTTTCTTCCATGATAATTTAGAGAAGAGAATAAGAATCAAGATTATATATATATGATATATATATCATATATATATTTCTTATATATTAAAAGAATCAATATATATATTATCTTATATATCTTATATATATTGTAAGAATATATATGTGTGTGTATGTGTGTGTGTATATATATATATATATATATATATATATATATATATATATATATATATTTATATTTCCCCCCTGTACCAGGCGGCATGATAGACCTAGAGCCCCAGCTGTCATATTTAGAAATCCATCCTTATGTTTGCATGAGACCACATTCCCTCGGACTGCTCACAGCCAAGACCAAGGCAGGCTTTTTCCAAGAGATGTGACGTGACTTTGCTGAAGCTTCCTTGGGCTGCCCATGGCTCTAGGGTGGTTCCTCCTGAAACTTCTGTCTTTCCCTCTTCCTTCCCTTGGTGCGGGGAGGGGGGTGTTTAATCATGGCCTGAGGACCTGCTCACCTCCTCCCTGTCCCTTCTCTGTTCCCTGGCACAGGTGTTCCTCCTAATGAAATCCTCACACATGTAATTCCATCTTTGTCTCCGTTTCTTGGAAGACTGGAGGTCTGGCGTAGCTCATCTCTTTTTAATCTTTTAGCTCGGATGAGGTGCCGAGATCATTATAGCCTTCAGTTGATGGCCCATTAACGTTATCGGTCCCTTCAGGTCTTCTGTCTATGTATGCTAACTTTTATTTCTCCCTAAGCCACTCCAGTACCCTATCAACACATCTCACCACTAACATACTGCCTTCGTTTTATTGTACTTAGGTGTTATTTTGTTTGTGCTCTTTCTAAACGTGCTTTTTGTTCATGTGTCTGTTTTCAATTTCAAACTGTTACTTTTTTAATTTTAAGTTGGTCAACCATAAGGTGTCATATGAATTCATTATATTTCTGACTGCGTCACCATGTTTACATGTTTAGAGGCAGCTGTGCTGTAGTACGTATTTCTAAGTGCTTTTCCCTAGTTTGCCACTGCCTGCCTGTCTTACCTTTGGACGGTCGGATCACCTGCAACTAACAACCAGTAGAAGTAATGCCGTCACACAAAGTTTTGCACATGTGCCTTTATAAACGTGGATTGAATGGTTGAGAAACGCTCTTGGGAGCAGAATATCGGGTTCACAGGCTTTGCATGTATACGTTTTATTATCTTCTTGAATTGTGCCGCAATTTACACTACTGCCAGCTTTCCGTGAGGATTACGAGATCAGGGCGTCTCTACCCTAGGGAAAACAATCACTGTTTGTAATTTTAATTTACTTTTTCCAACTGCTGCTAATTTTAAGCTACTAATTTTAAGCCTTTTTTTTTTAATATGCTTCTGGCTTTGCGTGTTACCATCCTTGAAATGACTTGCATATATTCTTTGCACGTCTTTATAGTTCAGTGGCAATTCCCATTTTATGTATTTTTTCTAGTAAACCTTTTTAATGTAAGGCTAACATCATGTCATACACACACACACACACACACACAAACACACACACACACACACATATATATATATATACACACAAATATAAAATATTCATTTTTGGTAAAAATCTCTATCGAACTTTTGTTACAGCTTTTACAGTTTTGTTTACCAAATCCTTTCTTATTCTCAGATCAACCCCATCCTCCCACCTTTTTTTTTTAAAATTCCGTTTTTAACATTTTTTTATTTTATTTTTGGGACAGAGAGAGACAGAGCATGAACGGGGGAGGGGCAGAGAGAGAGGGAGACACAGAATCGGAAACAGGCTCCAGGCTCCGAGCCATCAGCCCAGAGCCCGACGCGGGGCTCGAACTCACGGACCGCGAGATCGTGACCCGGCTGAAGTCGGACGCTCAACCGACTGCGCCACCCAGGCGCCCCTAAAATTCCGTTTTTAATTAGCATTCATATATTGCACTTAATATATTGAAGTTCACCCTTGCATGTGTTCTTAGGAGGGATTCTAACAATTTTATTTTACTTTATTTTATGTTATGTTATTTTATGTAAAGAGCCAGTGTTTCCAAAATCAACGACTAGACAATATATCACTTTCTCATTATTCTCTCATAATATCTTTTACTACCCAGATCATCTCTACCGTATTGTATGCTTCCATGTTAAGTGTATTAGCCTGAGTTTTATCTCTTCATGTTATCACACTGATCTATTTGTCTGCCCTTGCACTAATACCTCACTCCTTTAATTATCATTGCCTTCTGATGTTACTATCTGTTAATAATATATTAATACCTGTTAGGTCAAACTCATTGCCTTCTTTTAATGTGAAATAGTAAATTTCACAACAGGTAGACTATAGTCCTCCATTAATGCATTGCTATATCTTATCAATTGCATTTTTCTGTATTGCTTAATTTGCATATTTTTTACCTTTCACCTGTTAACGTGGTACAATGCATTAATGGATATTCTTACATTGAACCAATCCTGATATCCCCAAAATAAACTTTAGTTTACATTACACGTATTTTTAGTTCACGGTTGAAATTTGTTACTGAATACTGTTTAGGAAATGTTTATGTCTACCTTCATACATGAAGTGGATCTAGAATTTTCTTTTAATATATTGCAGTTTTCTGGTTTTAGAAATAGGATTAGACCAGTCTCCTTAAGTGATCTGGCCAGCTCTTTATTTCAATTTTCTGCAAAATCTTTAAAAATAGGAATTAGTTGTTCCTTGAATGTCTGGTGGAAATCACATATACACTTCACTGAGAAGGGGACGTTTGAGTAAAGACTTGAAGGGACATAGGGAACCCTCTACATGGGCATAGAAGATGAGCTTTTCATGCAAAAGACAGACATAATAGCTAGAGGGAAGTTTGCAGGGAGTGAGTAAGCTGTATAATCAGTGAAGATCAAGAAGGCAGTGTGGCCAGAGTTCAATGACTTAGAAGGACAGTACCTGGTGGTGAGTGTGTGTTCAGATCACATGGGCATCATAGGACATGGGGTATGTTGGCTTTCACTTAAAATGAAATGGGGAGGCACTGCAGGGTTGGGAGCTGAAAAGGGCCGTAACTGACACTTACTTTATAGACTCACTTAGCTATTACTCTAAAGTAGACTGTGAGTGCATGAGCATGAAGAAAGGACCACTATGAGCAGATGATTGCAGTGATGTAGATGAGAAGGGATGGTGACTCAGACTAACCTGGTAGCCATGGGAATGGTACAAAATGTTTAAATTCTGCTATAGATATAGATATATCAGAATATGTCGTGAAGATTGTACTGGTCCGCCTTCCTGAAGGATGCATATGATCCATGAGAAACACAGAGGGAGATGAGAAATATGGGGAAGTCTTCCAGTAGACCAGATTTGGAGAAGAGGAGTTCATGTTGATTGGGTATTTGGATAAAAAGTTTGATATTTGACCATACACAAAATTGAAGCAAGATAGTGATCCACCTACACCTTTGTATGAAGGATATTTTGGGCATAAGACAGAGCGGTCACAAAGATTCTGATGTGGACGGGTGTGTGTATAGAGTAACCTCCTATGCAAACTCATAGTAATCAAGTTGGTGGGAGAGTAGTATGAGAAAAAATCAGAAAGGCCATCGGCAGATTCTGCAGGAAGGGACTCAACCAAGGCCGTGTGGACTGAGCTGGATGTTCAGATGATCGAGCACGAAGGGCAGATCAGAGATTTGGTCCATCAACAAATGTGAACACAGAGAAAGTAGATGAGATAGACAGCAGAGGGAGGTGAAGGAACACTTCACTGAGTGCTGATTCTTTCTCAGGTCTAGGATCAGCCCTGCCTTGGTCTTCTTCCAGTATTAGTATTTGATAACCGGTCCAGGAATCTGTAGCCACTTAAATAAGGTTAGCTCTAGGGTCAAACAAAGTTCTCCCATGAGAGATGATCTGTAGGTGAATTTCCTTTTCCTGGCTTGCCTTCCATAGTGACAGAGCGGGCTCTGAATGAATTGTCATGTCACAAAGATCATGCATAGGTATAGTGTTTCCCCTCCTTAATGTCGCCCATTATCTCCCCATTAAACAGCAAATACTTGGCAGGCCGTTTTTATTAGTCATAACAGTAAATAATATTGTCTTGGTCCGATGTTGGAAAAAGACTGAAGGGTCGCAGGTGGCTAATTGAGGTGCTTCCCTGATTTATTCCAAATGAGAAACTAGTTCTCAGCTTTCTCTGAACCTGCTGCTTGGAATAGCCTGTGTAAGAAGATAGCAAACAAAATGATTTGGCTTCATGTTAAAACCGTTATCATCTGAAAACATTCAAAGAATGTGTTACTATACCATCTTCCTTATCAGATAAGAATACACTCACCCAACATGAAGCCTCTAAACCCAAGATTATTGATTGCTCTGGAAATACCACTCTACCTTGAAGGTACTATTTAAACAAATATACAACAAACTGTACTTCTTAAATACAGTTCACTTTTTAATCTATTAGTCACGGTGCACATAAGTAGCTTAACCATTTCACGTTAATTATTAATAACATAAATAGGGACATCTAGGTTCTTAAGTTTTCCTCCCTCCTTCCTTCCTCCCCCTTATCCATCCTTCCTTCCTTCCTTCCATCCTTCCTTCCTTCCTTCCTTCCTTCCTTCCTTCCTTCCTTCCTTCCTTCCCTTTTCTCCTTCTTCCTTCCTACAATACTTTTTGAATTGATACTCTGTATGTTATGTTTTTAACTGAAGATACAAAGCAAGTTCCTTCAAGTGCCTTAAAGCATAAGGAAATTGCATCACATCCCTGGAAGTCAGTGTTTGAACAGGATTTAAGTCTGGCTAATCACAATGTTATAATATTATAAAACATGCAAACAGTAAATTGTTAGAGCTGTAATGTGGAAAAGCATGTGGGCGATTCTGACATATTTAGCTTTCTCCCTAATGGAAATAAGTCATGTCGTATAAATTCTAAATTATAAATCAAATAAATTCCCTAAAAATAAGAAATAAAACAAACAAAACAGCTGTGAAGCACCTCATACTTTTTTTTTTCTTTGCCAGAATCTAGGATTTGTATTTTAGTAAATGATGAAAGGAGGTTAGCAATTTTCTGACTGGAAATTGATATAAACCATGTCTTAGAACTGCCCCTTTGATTTTCACACCCAGAAGCTGGGGCCGCAGGCATTCGTTGTGACTCGTATTTAATTTAAAATGTGCAGGTGCTTTCTCCTTCAGAATTTTAATAGCACAGATGAGATGACCAGGCCTCTGGAGCCACAAGGAACACTTGCATGTTTTTAGCAAAGCTTTTGAAAATTTAATGAAAAGATTGTTTTTCTTTGATGAAGAAACTTGATATTAAATAACATGCAGCTACCAAGTCTGTTTACGGAAATTGACTAACAACCTAACCTATTTCCTAAACATGAGAGTGTGTTGATCAAACGCTCAAAGAGACGGGCTTTTTGTGTGACTCATTTAGAACATAAAAGACAGTTGAAATTCATACGCATTGTATGTTAATTATACTTCCATTAAAAAAATACAGTGTGTGTTCTCAAGATGGTCTGTCTGCAGGATGGCTCTGAGATATAATATAATTACAATTATTGGTGTTGGGATCTTGGGTTTTATTTCTGGCTCAGTTGTTGATCTGTTTTGTTAATGTCTGCACCATTTGCCATTTTATTTTCCCCGATGAATGTCACCATAAATTAAATGTCTCATGTTTTTTTCTCCCTCCCAACCATATTTCCGACCTGGTTTCCTTTCAAACATTTCTCCCTCTGTCGTTGTCCTATACATGCTCAGACAATCCGAGCTCATAGCCTCAGTGCAAATTTTGACTTAGTTCTGGTTAACCTGCATATATATCCACAGCAAATGATGTTGATTCATCTTTCCCCCTCATCCCTTATTTTCTTTTTCTTCTTTTTTAAAGTGAACTCTTTGCCCAGGGTGGAGCTTGAGCTTGTGACTTGGAGATCAAGAGTCACATGCTCTACCAGCTGAGCCAGCCATGTGTCCCTTTCCTTTTCTTCTTGTAGGTGCTAATCTCACCAACTTAAATGTAGATGATTATAATTGGTATTACTGAACTTAATTTTTAAGATTCAGTCCAGCCAGGAACAGCACTGCCCACATACGTAACATGTTGAAAACACACTGATCCTTTGGTTTGTAACAAATGGCACTGCTTGTAAGGTCTTCCAGAATTAGATCCCGGTATTCCCTACATGTAGATTTTTCTCATATTATTGGTTTTTTTTTCTTTTTATTTCTCATCTTCTTTAGCACAGCAAAAACTCGTATGTCTGGTATATTATACTCGCTATTCCTTTCATCTTTCCAGCATTTAATTATTTTGGAAAATGAATGATAGAATCATATCTTAAAATAACTTCAATTAGAGAATCTAATGCCTGTGTGGGATCTTGTGATGAAATGGGTCAAATTGTCAAGACAGACTCACGGGGCACCTGACTCGCACCTGGCAGGACCCTTCCTGGACATGAGCAAAGGTGCATCCTGCGTACGACAGCCAGCGGCCTCTGGTCCTTAGGATGCAGCTTCTGGAGATGCTCTGGGTATGGGTGAGGGAGGTACCCCTAGACCCAGCCAGGGGAGCCAGGGAAGCTAGTGAGGCTGAAACGGAGTCAACATACTCTGCGAGTCACACAGCCATAGTCGGTCTGTGTAGACTAATGCCACATAACACACTAAGGGCAGGGGAGGCTGGGTAAGCCCAGCACATATTAGCGTTTTATCTGTGAAAGATTTCAGAACTGCCATTGCGTGATGAAATAGAAAGCAGACTGACTTTTAGTTGGTTTATAAACTTTTTATTTTTTATTTTTTCTTCATGTAGCACCTTAAGGCCTGCTCCTGGTTGATATGATTTCATTGCAGTATGTAATTTTCAGGCTAACATCCATTGATCAATGTAGCAAACCAGGTAGAACATATGAAAAACATTTCTAGATTGTGATTTAGTACATAGCCACACCAGTGCATCATAGCATCAGGGCAGTCCCATCAGACTAAGTTGCAAAATATTCTGCTCACACAGGTTTAACTTTTCATAATCATCCTTGAGGTAGGAAAAAGTTTTAAAGGCTGGCTGTTCTCTTCCCAGAGGCATTATAATTAACCCGGAAGGATGTTCTTCTTCTAGATCTTATAGCATTCATGTAGACTTAGTGTTTGAGCCTCACATCAGAGGGGACCAGACTAGGATAGGTAACGGTCACTTATTAACAGAGATACAACAGGGAATTTATTTAACATGTCCGTGCCACATTTATGAGTCGATTAAATTAGGATGACAACTGCCTACATTATAGGTGCTTATAAAAATTAAACAGTGCATAAAGTGGTGTACAATAGCACTTAATGAATCCTAGCCATTAAAAAAATACATCAAATTGCGGGGCCAGGGAAGGGCAGCAAATAATTCATTCCTGAAGGCAATTAGAGTTGATATATTTATATTTGTTACTTAGTTTAGGTGACTTTTAGCAACATAAATTAGATTGAATGCCAGTATATAAACAGATAGAAAGTGGATTGTTCTTTGTTGGCTGAAGCATGAGGCATACGTGGGGTGGTTGTGTGGATGGCGAGAAGGGACAGGAGGGGGCCTGGTTCAGAAATCCTGTGTCTTCCTCAGGTCGGATCACGTAGACCCTAGAGGTCTCACTGACTTGAGGAATCCATGGATGTTTCTGTTAGTTCTCACTGGTAGTGGTCACTTCTTCCTCATCTCCCAACACCACAGCCTTAGCTCACATTATTCAGGCATGTTGGTTACTTTCCCATTTTGTGAACACTTGAAGTGTGTCTCTGGCTGTCATTTCATCACTGGTTGACCCCCTCCTCCTGTGATCAGCCTTTGATCAATGACAGTCATCTCCTGAGAAAGACCAACTTAAACCAATGGATAGTAGTTTACCAGCACTTCTCAAAACACGCTTATCCACGTCTTCCCCAATGTCGTGTGTAGCGTTGCACTTATCCGTATCTGAAACTACCTACCTTAATTCTTCCCTATCTCCGAAGCTTCAAGAATATTTCTAGCTACCAGCACCAAAGACAGTGACTGGCATAGAGTAGGTCTCAATAAATATTTCTTGAAGGAGTGAATTGTAGTTTACTGTGTTAAGTGGTAAGCAAAACAGTCATTATGATCTTCATGTAGCACACAGAGCTGAATGAAATCGTGATGGAGAAACTGTAATGAGTAGAAAGCATATCACATAGAACAGGCATTTTGCTGTTGTAGTTTTTTTTTTTTTTTTTCACTGAAGACTGACCTTGCTTACACATATAGACACTGGCCAGTTGTCAGAAGAGGGGAGAAATAATGAAAATTTCATAACCATTAATTAGGAAAGAAGTGTATAGGTATCTGAAGATACTAGCACATCTTAAGTATGTTTATTTAAAACGTAGTAGTGTATTAAAGAAAATATGACCTAACAATTAATATTCTTTACTAGGTATCGATATTAAAATATCCTTTGAAATAAAACATCATTTAATTCAGTGGCTATTAATTAATTTATCTAATTAAGGCTAGGTAAATTTATCAAAATACTTGTCACTGCTTTATATTTTTTCCCTTTTCATTTTGTGTGTGTGTGTAGTGGGGGGGGGTAGTTAACACTGTCTTCATGGGAAAGGAAATAGTTGGCTTCCACAAAATGATTGGTCTCATATAGACAAAACCTTAAAGACGTAGACATCCAGCAAAATATCAGCTATGAAACACAGGGCAAATATTTAGAGATTGTTGTTTCTTAGTGAACTGAAAAAGTAGATTGCTGATAAAAATACCCAATCCATATATGAAAACATTGCTCCCCTAGGAGCATCTATTACTACTGTGTGAGAAAAAAAAATCTCCACTTGATATTATATGCTGTTTTCTCAATAGAATACAACTGCTGTTGCCTTTCACCCTCCTAAAGGATTTATTATTCTCTGCTCTAGTTTCCTACTTGATTATCTTGGTCACTTGATGATTAGACATCTTCAGGACAGGGAATATGTTGTTGCTGTTGTTGTTTATAATTTTCTTTAACATTTATTTATTATTGAGAGACAGAGACGGAGCATGAGCATGGGAGGGGCAGAGAGAGGAGGAGACACAGAATCCAAAGCAGGCTGCAGGCTCTGAGCTGTCAGCACAGAGCTCGACGCGGGGCTCAAACCCAAGAACCACGAGATCATGACCTGAGTCCAAGTCAGATGCTTAACCGACTGAACCACCCAGGTGCCCCAGGACAGGGGATATGTTTAATGACCATTGAACCACAGTGTCTGGCATTCAACTTGGCACACAGTACCTTTTCAAAAATTATTTTTAGTGAACAAATAATACTCATCTTGATATTTGATATATTTCTGATGCCTAATATTAAACTCTAGCATTTATATACTTACTGCCCTGTTACCCTGAAAAGTGTTTATCTTTCCATCCAATTTCTCCCCTAGACTGCATCTGTCTGTAAGTATAGAGTCGTGGCAGTTTTCTTTTTTGAGGGTTAGGGTGCTGGTCTCCTGTCATGACACAATGGCAGACCTGAGTGATTTACATTTAAGAGGATTAGTTTGGACATTCAGTTGGCGATATGGAACTGGTCCAAGTTGAATTCAGAATGATAAAGATGGGAAATAATGAATAGGAGTTTGATATTTTAAAATTGCCGATTGCTGATTAACTGTCAGCTGGGTGATACTGGGAAGAATCCTTCCTTCTGAATTGGAGTGGGGTGTAAATATCTTCTGTATTTTTTGGTTGTTTTTTTCTTAGCTGTTGGTTACAGAAGAAACAAATAATTCCTTTATTTGAGAGTTGAATTTGAAGTTTTTGTATCTTGAAAATAAACATGAAATGCTAGTATTTTCTCTGCAAGAGGATGTGTTTATGAAGTGGAATTTTAAAATGATATGCATTTATGGTTAACATTTAAAATTTTTTTAACGTTTATTTATTTTTGAGGCAGAGACAGAGCATGAACGGGGGAGGGTCAGAGAGAGAGGGAGACACAGAATCTGAAACAGGCTCCAGGCTCTGAGCTGTCAGCACAGAGCCCGACGCGGAGCTTGAACTCACTGACCGCGAGATCATGACCTGAGCCGAAGTCGGCCGCTTAACCGACTGAGCCACCCAGGTGCCCCTATGGTTAACATTTTAAATATATAATAGTGCTTGATTATTCAACTTTGGTAAGATATTATCAAAGGAAGTATGTTTGCTTACTGTCCCAAATTAAAATTCATATAATAGAAGTTGGTTCTTTAGCTAGGGGTTTAAAATGTTACATCCATGGATGCTTGGTACAATTTCAAAGGGTCTTTGAAATATTGAAGTTAGATACAAAGTGTCATGTGTGATCCTCCAGAATCTCAGAGGGTTCCATAATACCCCAAATATTAACATACAAGCTTGGATATGAACCTACATAAACAAGAAGACAAAATTGAGATCTGGGAAGATTACCTTCAAAGAAATATGTTGTTACCTATTTTCTCAACATCAAGATAATTTAAATACTGTACTTTTTAAGTTCTTTTCCTAATATGTACCAATAATAGTAGTTTACTATTTTAATCATTCATTTATCCATTCTTCCATTAATTTCAGTTAGTCAATAGTTTCTGTATGCCAAGCACCCTTTATGCCTGGAGGATATAAATGTCTGGGATCTCGCACAGTGATGTCAGAGATGACTGTGACAGCAGTAACTGCTGTTGTGGGGGGGAGGGCAAAATCACAGCTATGTTTAGTGTGGGGTGAGGCAAGTTTGGTACCATGTGGAACATTTAAGACAATCTTTTATACGAGGTACAGAGTAGTGGGTAGTCATGAGAAGTAAAGGAAGAACATTTTAGGCAGTGCCTCGCATGTACTAACATGCATGTAATAGAGCTTTTGGATTGCCAGCCTTGGAAAGAATGAGTAAGTGATAATTCAATATTTGTATTTTGAAGAAAATAATTTTAGAAACTTGTTTATCCAACATTTTATTTTAGTAGATTAAAATGTATTAGGTAAAGTGGTATTCTAAACAGAATTCTGAAATTCTTAGAATTAGTTGTCCTGATTCAATAGCATGGTACAGAGGCTGATAAGGGAGAAAATTTTATTTCAGGGAACAAAATACAAACAACTTCACCTGCCGTGGGAAGGAATTTCCAGGTCATTAGAACACACTCACTCTCTTTCCTCTTTTATGATAATATTAAGATTTGTAGTTTTATCACTAAAAAAACAAACAAAAACCATAGTAAATACATGGAAAATTTCATAGGACATAAATGATAAACAATTTCCCACACAATGTTAATGTTTTTGATCTCAGAATAATGGGTTAAAAGTAAGAAATTTGGTTCTCATAATTGTAAAGTAGTCTGATGTTAATAAGTAATTTATAACCTTTACTCTTTTAACATTGAAGTACATAATCTTACTTATCTGCCAAGTAAGGTTTGCCATGGAAAATAATTTTATTTCTTATTTATTTTTTTAAAGTTTATTTATTTTGGGGGGGTGGGCAGAGAGACAGAGAGAGAAAGAGAGAGAGAGGGAGAGAGAAAATCCCAAGCAGGCTTCATGCTGTGAGCACAGAGCCCGATGCGGGGTTCGAACCCATGAACTGGGAGAGCATGGCCTGAGCCAAAATCAAAAGTCAGTCGCTTAACCCACTGAACCACCCAGGCACTCCTGCCAGGGAAAATAATTTTAAAATATTTACAACATTTACATTTTAAAATATTTACTATATTGTGTAAACTGTATGTGTATACGTGTGAATAATAATAATAATAATAATAATAATAATAATAATAGGTATTAATTTGTTTCCCTAAGTGAAAAACTTTAAAATAGGTGTTAGTTTCTAGAAAGAAAAAAAAAAAAAACAGGAAAAGAAATAATTGAAACACTGAGGGATGAAAAAAAATATCAGCCAAACAGATTTGAATCAGCGAATTTGTGTCTATGGTAATTTGAAGAAGTAGGAAGAATTGTACCTTGATGAGTATCATACGTAAGGATGGAAAGAGGCAGAAAATTGTTGATTTAGGAAAATGGTTTCTATTGAGTCCTGTCCAATGCTCTATCCGTGCAAGTGGCTCGCTTCACTATTCAAGCAAAGTCTCTTTCGTGTTCTCAATGCAAATCTACTTGGAGAATACAAAATACTTAACAAAGAATATATCATTCAGAAGATATGTTTTTATTTATGAATCTTTTTCAAAAAAAAGTCTTTTCCAAATTTCTGTTTTTCAATTTAGGATATATATTTTTAAAATTTTATATGGATGTGAAACAAAAGATACAGAAATGCTTTTCTTTGCTGCCTTGAAAATGTAATATGTATTTTTGAACCAGATACTGAAAAATATTTTTACTCTGTTGCCCTGCATAGGCAATAAGGGTTTTCACAAATGCTGTCTCTCTCAGACATCAATCATAAAATACATGTGGCCACTAAAATCAGCCTTCATTGTACTTGTGCAGAAGAGAGAATAAATAAATTGAGAAATCTTGGGTTTTTCTTTATTATATACATGTGTTGTTCTAATTTATAATACAGTTTTAAGTTTTAAATTCAATGTCTTTTCCAAAGCATACTATTATCGTCCATATGAAAATAATCATTATTTTTTAAATGTGACAAAAACTGAGCTGCTTATCAGAGAAACTAGAATTTTGCCATCAAAAATATTTTGGAATTTTTGCAGATATCATGTGGTTTTGCTATTTTATTACTTTAAATATTTTTAATTAAAATTTTTAACATTTTTTTGAGAGAGAGAGAAAGACAGAGTGTAAGTGGGGGAGGGGCAGAGAGAAAGGGAAACACAGATTCTGAAGCAGGCTCCGGGCTCTGAAGTGTAATCACAGAGCTGGTCTTGGATGGGGCTGGAACCCAGGAACCATGAGATTGTGACCTGAGCTGAAGTCGGATGTTTAATCTACTGAGCCACCCAAGAGCTCCAATTACTTGAAATATTATTAAGGTTCTTACATTTGTATTAAATCTTGACAGTTTGGAGGCAAATATTTTTGTGATTAGGAGAATGGTTATAACATTGTTATTATGACTGTCTGACTATACCATAATTAAGTCTACAAAGAAATTTAATATGATCTATTTTATTATTTATGTCTCATGTTTACAAAAGGAATTTTAAAAAATTTCTTTACAAGTTTTAGTTACACATTTTATAGAACCACACTTTTTTAAAAAAAAAATTAACGTTTATTAATTTTAAGGGAGAGAGAGAGAGAGAGAGAGAGAGACAGAATCTGAAGGAGGCTCCAGGCTATGAGCCATCAGCACAGAGCCTGACGCGCGGCTTGAACTCACAAACTGTGAGATTATGACTTGAGCCAAAGATGGATGCTTAACCGACTGAGCCACCCAGACACCCCTAAAACTGCACTCTTAAAGACTTGTTAAGTGTGACAGTTTTGTAAACTTGTTGTTTGTTTTGGGAGCTGATGCCACACAAACCCAATGGACGTTTCAGTAACATTTTTAGGTTTTTGTCATTAAGTACAGCTTTGGATAAGCAGTGCAAAGTGCTGAATTTCTGTGACGCTTCAATTCATGTTGTCACTGGAAATATTTACATACCTGTGAGATTTCTACAGAATCAGGTTGCTAGGTTGCTAATGGCCCAATTCCTGTTTATACTTATCTAGCAATATATACACTGAGCTCTATAGTCTTTTTTAAAATAATATTTTCATTTTGATTTTAAGAATAAACGTTGTCAAGTATTTGCAATGATGATACACTTTGAGAATAACTAATTACCAACATTGGGATCATTGTCTGTTTCTTCCACATTATACATTTTCTGTCATTTTAAATGGCATTGCTTGTTTTCAAAGCCACACTCATTCCAGTAATAACATCAGCCTCACACCCTATGTATATAGATGTTTTTTCTAAGTCTGTTGACCCAAACCTCTCAATACTTACCTTTAATTTCTTCACTCTCATTCTTTTAGCACAGTATTAGCTAAATCTCAGAATACTGGAAAATTCTTACTGTATATAATATACCTTCAATTGGCTTTTCTTACTGTTCAAATATGCCATTTATGTAATTTCCTTACTCAAAAATGCCCAAAGACTCGTTAATGCCTTCACAAATCTTTCAGCATAGAACTTAGGCGGTCTACAATCTACTTTTGATCTATTTTTTCCATCCTAGTTTTAAA
This sequence comes from Neofelis nebulosa, assembly GCF_028018385.1. Lineage (NCBI taxonomy): Eukaryota > Metazoa > Chordata > Mammalia > Carnivora > Felidae > Neofelis > Neofelis nebulosa. The sequence goes on along the minus strand of NC_080792.1, from coordinate 6,900,296 downwards.
TTATAGGCTCTTGCTTAACTTGAACAAACTAAAATATAGTGATTTTATCTATTCTCCAAATATGTCCTGTGAGTTATCTTTACTGTGATATCCACTCTACCTGGAAAAAAAATCCCTTCAATATCTTAACTATAAAAATTGAAGTTATCTATCCAAGGCCATTCAAATGTGAAACTCTTCATGAACATTTTTTTTTTCTCAATCACACACTTACATTTCCTTCTTATTCTGTGCTCCATATTCCTTTTTTTCAAATCTTATATAAGTAAATGCCCTATCAGAGGTTTTATTCCCGTAGAAGATAAAGTAATTTAGAACACCATAAGAGAAACTCTCTTAGGATGAAGGAGAGCCCCTTGCAATCATCAGAAGTAGATTGTTAATGGGATAGACTCCTAGGAAATGCCCCTGCTGATAATGAGAGAATATGCTATCTATTTTGGATTCTTTTTTTTTTTTTCTGTAGAATGTAAAAAACTGACACAGAACAAAGGAAGCTTGGTTCTGTGGTCTTGAGGTGATAGCAGACCTTGTCTCTAAGAGACAACCAGGTCTGTGGCTGGATATGTGCACTTCTGTTTTTTTCCCTATAAACCTGAAATCACACATCCGTAAATCGTAAATACACTCTGGAAAGCGTTCTAAGGAGGGATGTTGTCTACTTCTTGAAAAAATGTGGTAGGTTGCACTGGGTTGAGAAACTTGCATCACTGTTATGTGAACACGAATCTGTATTATTGCCCAAGACAGATCCATAATAGCAAATCCACGAGCAGGAAAAATACTGACAAGGGACTACCTAGATGCCAGTTCTCTCCAGTGTCTTGTCAGATGGCCACTTAAATCCTTTGGATTTACTAATAGCCTTAAAGTTTTAGATAATTTAGGGGAAATAGATATTTCGGGAGAAGAATCTTGACTTTCTGCTAAGAAGCAGGAGGATAAACGAATGTCTCTCTTCAAAAGCTTACAGTGTCATTAGTTACTGGTACACAATTATTTTTTTTTCTCATTCATTAAAAAAAATGAGTTGTTTGTATGTAGTAATGTCTTCAGTGCCAACAATGCATATGATCAGGATGGGCAAGTGTGTGTTCTCGTATGTGGTTTAGAATCCGAAGTCAGCGCCAGCCAAACACAAAGAAAAACAAAAAATGAAACAAAACAAAACACACACCCACAAAGCAACATGAACACACACAAATTAAACACCACATAATTAAAATGAAAAGACTTCAGAAAATGCAGCAAGTGTTATATAGGACACATTTTACCCATTCTCTCCACACAGTGTGCAGTTGTTATGTCTAATGTCTACCTCAAGTTCAAAGCTCTCATTTCAATTTCAGACCCAAATAATTCATTTCCACTTGGATATAAGTATGTTACGTGCAGCACACCCAGGTATTTGCTCCGAACTTAATCTTACTTTCATGAATATAATTAAAAGGAAAACAGTTTATTCAGTTGCAATAACCAGACTCCTGGAAACATTTCTGGCATCTCCCACTACAACATACTCCATAGGCAAATACCTCAAAGCCTCACTGATTCTCTCTCATAACTGTAAGTGGCTCCCTAACCCCACTGCTACCATTGAGTGAAAAACTCAATATTTAGTTCACCTCATTCTCTCCATAAGTCAATCTGCACTTATTTCTTCGTGCTTTCGGTCAATTCGCATTGCAGTCGGGCAATTTTTTTTTAATCGGCATGTCTTAAGAAACCAAATCCAAAAATATTGAGATTTCTCTGTATCTGCAATGCCGTAATGCATGCCATTTTTTAGTGTTTATCCTTTCAGTATTGTGACATATATGCTACACTTGCATATGGTAATAAGAGCGGTAATAATATAAATATAATGTCTGATATCAAACAATAACAATGAGTACACTCGTTTTCATACTTCAGGTGAATATTGTGTTTGTTATTCATCATCTGCTTACCTTTAGAAGTAAACAATTCAGGATAATTTTGGAGGGTAATGGGTAGGAGTTTATAAGCAGTGATATTTGAATGAGATCTTGGTAGTGAGTAAAGAAGAAACAAAAATATGCAATTTTCATATTTGGCCCATAACTGAAAGATCCCTGTCATTAACTGCCACGAATAGAGAAAAATATTCAACCATGGCCGTGGATAAATAATGAGTCAGACCTTAAATTTTCCTCTCAGGGTTATGTGGATTTTAGTAAATAGCAATGGATGCACATTATGGTAAAAATGTCATGAATCCGCATTTACTTAGAGTAGATGCCACCAATAGATTCTCAGACATCATAAAATTATGCTAAAATTAAAATTAGGCTAAAATCATACTAAACATATAATTTTGTGTAACTGAATCCAACTTAGAATCCTCTAATTCAAGGAAACTCTGCTGTGAAAACAAGAATCAGAATAGATGTATACGGGGCACCTGTGTGGCTCAGTCTGTTAAGCGTCCAACTTCGGCTCAGGTCACGATCTCGTGGTTCATGAGTTTGAACTTGTGAGTTCACGTCCCTCATCGGGTTCTGTGCTGAGGGCTCAGAGCCTGGAGCCTGCTTCAGATTCTATGTCTCCCTCTCTCTGACCCTCCCCTACTCATGCTTTCTCCCTTTCTCAATCTCTTTCTCTCAAAGAATAAATAAATATTTAAAAAAAGAATATATATATATATATATATATATATATATATATATATATATATATATGAATCTTGAGGGAATTATGTATACTTGTAATCTTTCTTAATTATTTCAAGTATCCTCTGTAACTACTTTTCTTATTATTTGATAAATAAATGGAAAATCAGTTGAAAATCATGCCTGGGAAAATCCAAAGCAGGACATGTTCCTATACAACGAACATCTCTTAGTCAAGTCAACATTATTTGATGATGTGTCTTCAGAAGTCAATCTTTGGCCAATACTGGGCTGTTAGTGCAATTTCAGAATACTGCACTTATTGTGATGTGTGGCTTTTAAGGTTGATGAAAAATATTATTTTAAATTGTGGATTTGATGCTACATGGGACATAGCAATAAAAATAGTCTTAAGCACCATTTTGTTAAATAGTTTTTGTGAGAATGTCTAACACCAACAAAAATGGGAACTGGGACAATTAGTTCTTAATCTAATAGGCATTTGAACACTATTGATGATTTAAATTACATTCAGTGAATTTATTCTAAATGGCTTCCATGCAGCATAGCAGAACACCAGGCATCATAACTGTTTTTTAAATAGTGCTTTCTCGGGGCGCCTGGGTAGCTCAGTCAGTTAAGCTTTCGACTTCGGCTCAGGTCATGATCTAGCAGTTTGTGGGTTTGAGTCCCCCGTCGGGCTCTGTGCTGACAGCTCAGAGCCTGGAGCCTGCTTCGGATTCTGTGTCTCCCTCTCTCTCTCTGTTCCTCCCCTGCTCCAACACACTCTGTCTCTCAAAAATACATTCATACATACATAATGCTCTCTCGTGAGGAGTCTGGGTGGCTCAGTGGGTTAAGCTTCTGACTCTTGCTTTCAGCTCATGGTTCATGACTTCAAGCCCCAGTAGATGAGTTGAAAGGCATGCTGCTGTCAGCACAGTGGGCTCCTGCTTTGAATCCTCTGCCCCCATCTCTCTCTGCGCCCCCCCCCCACTTGTTCTCTCTCCCTTTCTCTCTCTCTCTCTCTCTCTCTCTCTCTCTCTCTCTCTCTCTCTCTCTCTTTCTCTCACAATTAAAATAAACTTGAAAAATAATACTTTCTCACAATGTAAGACCACTGAATTATTGAAGTGTAAGATATACTCAGATTTTAAAATTTTTTTTCTAGGTCATAAAATAATACATACAGTTATATCTGCACATAAGTTAGCATTTTTCCATGCTGACCTGTTCTATTGATGTGTCATTGCTAGAATTTCAGTATGTCTTGGTAGAGGTGTATTTTGAAAAAAACACACTGGTAGGGATGATGAAAAGGCTGACCATGTTAAGTAGGACAAGAGGGAGCATAATATAAAATCCCACTTCATGTTCAGCTAGTAAAGAAGTTGTGGTTATTGTTATAATTATGTAATTTTTTTGAAATTTAAATGCAATAATTATTTTACAAATTAGTTTACAAAATACCTTCACAAAATTGAAAGTATATTTGAGGAAAAAGCATCCAATGGCACACAAATATGGTTTTGCATTTGCCCATATTTGAAATTGCTTTATGTTTGCAAAAACAAGTGAAATGAATTACAGATATTGTTTTATCTTAAGGATTTTAATTTGCCCCAGCAATGAATTAAATGCTCTCAATGTGTGCATTGGGCAAACAACAATTTTAAAAATGCCAGGGTACCTGGGTAGCTCAGTTGGTTAAGTGCATGACTCTTGATTTTGGCTCAGGTCATGATCTCATGACTCCATGGAATTCAGCCCCACAGTGGGCTCCATGTTGACAATACACAGCCTGCTTGGGATTCTCTCTGTCCTCTCTCTGCCCTGCCCCTGTTCATGTGTGCTCTCTCTCTCTCTCCCTCTCTCAAAATAAATAAAAATAAAACTTAAAATCTGACAAATGTCTAATTTCTGTTTGAATCTATTTTTTAAATAGCTGTTTATCACTGGCCGTTGTAACTCTGGTTACCAATCAAGCTGGTGTTTAAGATAGGGTCACAACAGCAGGGTCTTCTCTGTTACATCATTGGCTCAGCTATACTTGGACTTCTCAATCTTGATTCTGTTGACATTTTGGGCGGATTAATTCATTGTTGCTGGTGCTGTCATGTGTGTTCTAAGGTATCTAGCAGCATCCTTGGCCGCTATGCACTAGATGCCAATGGCAACATCATTACCAGTTTTGATAACTGAAAAAGTCCCCAAACATTGCTGAAAGTCTCCTTGGGAACAGAACCTTCCCCAGTAGAACACTACAGATTTAAATAGTGACCACTTACATTACCTGTGAGAGGAAAGAATACTGTCTACTTTATTTTTATTTTTAAATTTATATTACTTCTTTTTCCTAGAGGATTCATGGATTACATTATTTGTTGAAATTTGAAGATGTGTGCATTGAAAGCAATGCTGTCTGGGTAGTTCTTTTAGATCATCTCCTATTTTTAGTACTCTATGCAACAGAGAATGGATAGCTTGCAAATGTAAAATAATTATCAAAATTGGGAAAATGTTGGAAAAGGTGCAATATAATGGAGTGGTTTGAAGATAATAAAGAATAATAATGGATGTGAACCAGACTGACTGTAGTGATAATTTTGCAATAAATAGAAATATCAAATCATTATGTTGCACCCTTGAAACTAATCTAATGTTATATGTCAATTATACTTCAGTAAAAATAATACATCAGTATGAAAATATATATGTATTTAATAATTATAGGTAAAAGTCTATGAATTTATTTATAAAGAAAAGTTTTATCTAAGTGTGGTGCTTTCTGTTGGACTGTCCTCTGATTCTTGCTTATATGTCATCACCTTCTCTTTTATAGTACTTACAAAATATAGAAGGTAGGAAACTTGGTCATGAAATTTGAATCGGAAGACTGCTAACAATTAGATAAAGTTGCTTTTTTCTTGACCCTTCCAAAATGCGTAATTTTTATATCATTTTCAGTGGGGGTATCGTTTTTCCTTTCAAATGTCAAACCTTGACTATAAAGTAATAACACCAACACGTTATTGGGAAACAATCTTTACCATCCTTGCTCCTTCCCTTTTGAAATAGGGCAACTTATCTGAACACTCACACGGGAACTGAGGATGTGTCCATCTGTTGTCTTTCTTTCCTTTTTGTTTTCCTTTTCCGAAGTTTGCTTTTGTACTGTTAGGCACTCTTTCTGCAGAGTAGATTAATTTAGTATTGGAGAAAAGTGGTAGGAAGACTGAGTATGGATGAGGTCAAACTGTCCTCTCCAATCCAGCTTACCATTAATATTTTGCTTCCGTTGATCTGTTTCTGGATCTATTAATTGGTTGCAAACAATAGACACTAAATCTCAATGTAACACCTTAATTGAAGTGTTTTTGAAGGTGTAAATATGTTTTATGGCCAACATACACTTCTTTTGGGAATTCAGTTTTAAAAGTATTAGCGTATGATTACAAATAATATAATGTGTGGTTTATAGCATTGTTATTATATAATAATATAAAAATATTTGAACTGAGAAATGTAAGTGTTACTTTTGTGAAGTTTTATATTAAGGAGAAATAGAGTTAATTCTTCCTCACTCATGATGCTTTTTTAAACTAAAGCAGTACTTGCTTTTAGGAATTAGTCTCCTGTCTTGATTCTTGCAAATAGCATCATCCCTAGAATGCACCGTGGTGTTGATAAAATATCTCCATTCACATTCACTCTGTGTAACCTTCACAAATACTCAATTGGAGGGATTGAAAATCTGCCTCCCATCTTTATTTCTCTTATCAGAACATTGCATCCCTCAGTGATGCAAAACAGAGACTTTTCTATAAATGGCCCCAAACCAGAAGAATCATACAAAAACAAGAAGAGTTGTAACTTTTTCAATTATTTTATTTATTAGAATTAACATTTGCTTTTGTCGATGTGTGATTCTAAATATAAAATTAATCTTTTGCAGTCTGTGTAAAATATATATTGGAGTGAGTTGTCCATTCTGGGTTATTGCATTACCTTTATCAGACAAAACGTCCTTTGATACTTGAAGAATAATAGCAAAATTATACTTTGAGAAAGTGATTTTTTTAATTTTTTTTTTTTTTCAACATTTTTTATTTATTTTTGGGACAGAGAGAGACAGAGCATGAACGGGGGAGGGGCAGAGAGAGAGGGAGACACAGAATCGGAAACAGGCTCCAGGCTCCGAGCCGTCGGCCCGGAGCCCGACGCGGGGCTCGAACTCACGGACCGCGAGATCGTGACCTGGCTGAAGTCGGACGCTTAACCGACTGCGCCACCCAGGCGCCCCGAGAAAGTGATTTTTTTAAATCACGTCAGACTTTTGATATTGTTATTATTTACTCTTAAGGAACAAATCTACCTCTGAATCTCTTTCATGCATTTGTAGAGACATTAGCAAGTAATTTAATTTCTCATCATGTCTGACCCACTTCACAGACTTATGAGAGATACACACAGGCATAGTATTTTTAAAATGGAAACATCTAACGGTGAAAATTCTTGTTTCCAAAAACTGAATATGAGAAAAAAATGGAACAACAAAAATAAAATATTTTTTATTATCTTCTGTGAATGTGGTATCTCTCAATTGGCTCCTTTCTCTCTTCCTTTCTTCCTTCTTTCTGGAGCTCATTAGCTATGTAGCCTCACAGTTATTACTAAAGAAGAAAGTTTTTCTCAAAAGCAACTTTTTTTGGTATTTGTTCTGAAGTGTTAGGAAGTGTTAGATCACTTTACATTCAACATATTAAAGGAATGGACTTGCTCTAGGTGTCTTTGAAGTACAGTTTCATTCTATAGGTGACATGACTTTAAAAAAAAATGAATGCTTTGATTTTGCTTTGACATTACAAAAAATGATGAAATTTAAAAACGTGTGGCAAAGCATTTCCTTCAAAATCTAACGGTGCATGTTAGTTATTTCCTGAACAACATAAATTCATTTTCAGCTGCACCTGATAATATAACTATCCAAAACAAGGGTATAAAAATTCTTGTATTTGAATATGATTATTACTTAAGTCACTACTTGAATTATTCTGAACACATACTCATAGCTTCATGAAATTTTATACCTTGTAGGCACATTGCCCTTTCTTGATAAAATAATATAGACTTAAAAAGAAACTATATCTCAAACAATATGTTACAGAATATGCCTTTCTTATATGGTAAGAATAAAAAAGATAGCATATTATGTATAGTTTTTAGTATTCACGTTTCAATTCTGGTTTATTTTCAGCTTTTGTTATGACTAAAAGTTATTTTTCTACTTCCATTTTGTTTTTAAATCAATTTCATATCCTTTCAACTATCATTTAACACCAAACAGAAAATTTTGCACTCTCAAACACAACATTCTCCATACTACTCTTCTTGTGATGTAAATTTAAGCAAATTATTTATTTATATTTCATCCATCCAAGATATCTATCATTAGAAAACAGGCAGTTCTCCCTAGGCGACACACAAAACTAGTAACACATACATCAAGCTTTTGTGCCTCTTTATTGTTGCCATTGTAAAAAGAAACAAAGCTCTAACTTACAGAAAGCTATACAATTAGAAGTCATCATTATTCAAATTTTGATGCAAGGTTTTCAAGTCTAACTGGCTTCACTGTAAAGAAATTATGTGTTTGTGCAAAACTAAGGGACAGGTAACTCATTTCTCTTCTCAGAAGGAAATTGCTGGAATTTTCCTCCTTCTATCCTTAGCAAAGAGATATTTTAGTGTCTTTGGTAAAATAGGAATGTGAAAAATAACACTGTCCCTAATAATCTCAAGCAAATAAGGGCACCTGAGTGGCTTAGTCGGTTAAACTTCCGACTTCAGCTCAGGTCATGATCGCGCAGTCAGTGAGTTTGAAACCTGCGTGGGGCTCTGTGCTGACAGCTCAGAGCCTGGGGCCTGCTTCGGATTCAGTGTCTCCCTCTCTCTGTCTGCCCCTCCCCAACTCGGGCTCTGTCTCTCTCAAAAATAAACATTAAATTTTTTTTTTTAAATAAAGCAAATCACATGTCTTGTGACAGGTTACCTTCAGTGATAGCTTTTGATTCAAATTCTAGATTGCGATTTTTTACATGGCATTTAAATTGTCCATGTCTTCCTTAAAGTATAAAGTCTGTTTTTTAAATACTAAAATAAATAACTAAAATCTATTTAGTATAAAATAATGTAAGATTCAACAAGAAGGTTTTGGCTTTTTAACAAAATTAGGTAATATGAAAAGAATTTCTGAAATCTGTGAAGACAGAATGCACTTAATAACATTTGTCAAATTGGATAATTGCTTTCGTAGTTTATAAACATGCTCTAGGCTCAGGCTTAGATCGAGTCCCTAGATTTCTAGGCAGCAGAAATTTCGTAACTTTTGACCATGTTATTTATTGTCTCAGTTATTAAAATGTACAATGTAAAAAGAATGATGCCTATGAAAATGTCCTCTTACGTAGGTTTGCGTACTTGGAGACAAGCTGTATCTGTCTTTAACTGTTTTGCTGGCCAAACAGCTATGTTGGTATAGCACAGAGCTGGCTTTTCAATCATGTGTACAGAAAGCTGTGATTCTTTCGTACATACGAATACATGTGAAACTATATGTGTGTATATATATATATATATATATATATATATATATATACACACACACATATATATATTCACATACATAGATACACACATATATGCATATACAAAATGTGTGTATTATAGTTTATTAACCACTTTTTTCGATGCAATATCTCTATTCACGTACATGATCATCTTACAATCCTCAAAGCCCCCTGCGATGCAGATTTGCGCTCACTTAATTTGCATATTACATTTTGTTGATAAAGTACTTTGCATTTAATACAAGCAAAGAAAATGCAATTTTAATGAATGTACCTTAAATCCACTACAACGGAATTCATTTGTTTTGTGGAATAAGATGACCCATCTTATATAATTAAGTCATTTATTATTTCTATATGTTTCTTCATAATAGATTTTGAACTTCTGTAAGATCATTAAGTTTCACATTTGTTAACATGGAAAATAAATGTTTCTCTAATGGGACTTATTGAATGTGTAAACAAATGAAATACATTGATAATTTACATTAGATATTTTTATTTAATATAATAGTTATACATATGTGTGCATATCTGTGCACCCACCCGTCTATCCATCTACTTACCTAATTGTTAAAACTACTCTAAAAGATTGTGCCTTATTTTACATACATACGCAACAAGTTCATTAAAGTCAAATCAAAGGAGCCTACAATTAATAGATTATAGCTTTTTAAATTATTTCATTATTTTAATAATGTACTTTAATTAATAGTGAAGTAAATGAACTGCTAAAGTTTCACTTAGTTACAATGAAATGAAATCGCAAATATATTTTAGAGATAAAAGAATAAAAATAAATTTTCCTACTTTCTTTTGTAACTCTTTATAGTTGTAGATTGAGGCCTTTGAGAGAGGTTCAGATTAATGATCAGAGTGGTTTTAATAATAGTAGTGTTGAAGTGATGAATACAACAATTCCTGCCCAATCTTTAGGACTAGTCTCCTGAATAAAAGCGTTGTGGTCTGTTTTCCAGCACAATCCATGTAAGGTTACTACTAGAAAATTTTCTCATGTATCACAGATCTAATTTTCCTTAGAATAATTTTCCTTAGAATTTTCCTTAGATAACCTCAGTAATTTCAGTAAATTCAGGTGATATTTGATGTATATCACTCATTTTCTTATTGTTTGTTCATGTCCAGTATCTCCTTCTGCTGGAAACTTGAAAGAGATATGGAAACCTACTTCAGTAATTCAATAATGAGTATTATCAAAGAACTTTTCATTCATTCATTATGTATATCACAATATTTATTGGATAGTCTGTGAAGCAATACATGGCATTATATATTATATAATGTGGTTTTGCAATCAAGCCACAGATCAAATATTATGTGAATTTCAAGAGGAAATGATCATTTGATTAAGAATTATGAAGAGTTCCAATGATAATATAGTATTTGAGCTGAGCCACCATCAGTTTGAATACTGAAGGCCTTTTACAGATCTGGAGTAATACTGAGAAGACATTTAATCTGGCTCCCAGAATCTTAAGAGGCATTGCAGATACGTATTGCATCCCGTGATTCAGGTTCAAGCATTATCAAAATATGTGAACAGAAAGAGCATGCCAACGTAATCATCTTTCCCAATTTAGAATTGGATAAAATGTATTATTTTCAGAGGCGATTGGCATCTTCAGATATGGTACCTATCCGTGATAAGAAAGAAGTCTCCATTTTGTTTTGTGCTACTCAACATCTAAGCTTGAAAACGTTTCTCAAATTCTTACCTTCATATCAGAATTAATGGGTTTTGTGGGACAAAATTAGATGCACTGTAGATATGTGGTAAGAAAAGATAGATCACAGTGACACTGAGATAAAGAGACTGAAAGATAAAATTAAACTGCTTCTTTAAAGTTGTTGAATACTACCTTAAGTAAATCAGTGAGCCAAAAAAACTGGTAGAGTTTAATTCGGTGCTTAGAGTAAAAATATTATCAAATTCTAATATGAAGGAAAAACTTGCAAAGAGGGGTCATCAGGAAATCTCAGAAAGCATGAAGTATTCGGAAATCCTAATCAGCTATCCTATATCTGAGACTTACTAGTGAAGAAATAATAACATATATGTAAATGGATTACAGATTTTCCTAGTGTTCATAATAAAAACTATTACAGCAAGTTAATAATAATTATTACAGTCAATAACAAAATATTTAATCAAGAACTTATAGTTATGTATAAAAAGGTCATCAGAAGTTCTGCTAATTAAATACAAAACTTACTTAGAGGCACTCAAACAAAAGAAACTGAAAGAGAAGCAGGATTTTAGCAGTCAATTAACTAAGGTACAGCTGGTCTGTGAGGAAAGTTGTTTGCAAATAGAAATCTAATTTGGCTTCATTGATTGTATTTTTATTCTATCCTTAAGGTCATTATAGGCATACTATATATAATTTTCCTGAGGCTTTTTGGAAAATAAACTGCAGCTCTAGAAGAGGAAAGCTTTATTGTGAAATACAGACCTCCTGAGGAAACAGAGCAGAGCAATTGTGTAATGCAATCATTCCCGAAAACAGACTAAAACCTTGGAGAGGTTACTTTAGTTAATCCTAATTGATATATCTCAACTTCAATGACAGCAGATTGTTTTCTTTTAACACAAAGTGTTACTGTTCCACACCTTTATGTTGTAACTTAAATAAAATGCCCCATGCATGCTGTTTGACTTTTTAAACTCTAATAATCATTTTTGGAGGAGTTTAAATGAAAAGCTAGTGTAGGGTACAGAGAAAGGGACACAAGACTAACAATGGAAATTAAGATTCTAACCTTAGCTCTTCCATGGACAAAATCTTTTACCAATTCATTTTATTTATATATTTTTTTTCTAATGACCTTGGATAGCTTCAGAAAATAAGAATAGACAAACATGTGAAACTTAAAAGTGTAGAGTCATTCTGTCCCTTATGTCTAGCATTTACTATTGTTAAAACCAAACGAGATATTGTTCATCTTCTTTATTTATTTTCTCTTTCCAAGGTAATATTCTCCACCTTTTCATTTCAGTAAATTTTTATCCAATACCCAGACTTTTTCAAATGTTCCTAATTTAAATATATTGTTTTTAACGAATAATTGATATACAATATTGTTAGAGTTACAGATATACAGCAGAGTAATTCAACAATGATTTAAATACATTTTAAGTGACAGTTTATCCAGTCTTTACTTGTATTTTATTTATTTATTTATTTATTTATTTATTTATTTATTATTTCTCAAGTTTCTTAATTTATCAAAGATTTATGTTTCTGGCACTAGCCTGTTTAACTAAATAATTCTGTGTATTTCTCTTTTTTTCTCCAGTTTTATTGAGACTTAATTGACAACAGTTGTAGGTATTTAAGTTATACAATGTGGCATTTGTATAGATTGTAAAATGATTACCGCAAATCAAGCAGCTTAACAAATCCAGTAACTCACACAGTCACCACTTTGTTGTGTGTGTGTGTGTGTGTGTGTGTGTGCGTGCGTGTGTGTGCATGTGTGTGTGTGGTAAGAACACTTAAGATTTACTCTCTCAGCACATTTCATGACGTGACACAGTATTATTATCTGTAGTCATCATTAGACTGTACATTAGAACTTCAGAACTTATTCATACTGAATAGCTGAAAATTTGTATTCTTGGATCAACATCTTTCCATTAGCCCCAAGCCCCAGTCTCTAGGAGCCAATAATCTACTCTCAGCTTTTATGAGTTCAAGGTTTTTTTGTTTTCATTTGTTTTTTGGGGTTTTGTTTTGTTTTGTCAGATTCCACATATAATTGACTTCATGAAATATTTTTCTTCCTGTGCTTGGCTTGTTTCACTTAGCATAATACCTTCCAATTTTGTCCATACGTCATAAATGACAATATCTCCTTTTTAAACGCTGAATAATATTCCAATGTATATAGATACATACACCACATTTTCTTGATCCATTTACCTGACAATGGACATTTAGTTCTTTTCCCCATCTTGGCCTCTGTGAATAATGTTGCATTGAACATAGGAGCAGATATCCTTTTGAGATCCTGATTTTATTGCCTTTGGGTATATAAGCTGAAGTCAGATTGCTGGATCATGTATGGTAGTTCTATTTTTATTTTTTTGAGGAATCTCTAAGCTGTGTTAAACCTTTGTTTTCCATACTGGCTATACCAATTTATATTCCCATTAACAGTGCACAAGGGCTCTCTTTTAGCAACATCCTTGCCAACCCATTTCCTTCTAGAAAGGCGGCATTAATGTGTAAACTCCTTCCTAATTACCTATTTTCAAGTAATAAGTAATTTGAATATCTTCCTCAAGTATTATAATGAGGATTTTTTTTTCTTATATGAATATCATTATAAACACAGATTGTACTTGATTCAATGTTTTTAATACATGGGAATTTCTATTCTTGTTACAACTTTTCTGGTGGCATTCCCTTCAGGTTGCCAGAATCTGTTAATCGCTGAGAAGTGCCTTCCCATGTTGCACAATCAGAAGGTGCTTTATTTTTGTACATCCTGGTCTCAGGGTCAACTTGTTCTATGCTGCAGACCGGAATTCAACCATTTCTTCAGACTCACCTCCCTAACAAAGGGGGATGATATTAGAAGCCATCATTTGAGCTCTTGAAGTTATCATTGCTCCTGGGGTAATATTTGTTTCATGACCATTCCAATGAAAAAAAATTAATTGCAAATGTATATCAACAATTTTAATTCAATTCCATTGCACTCATCTTCATTGCATTAACTGTTTCTGCTTCTGTAATTTGGAAGAGCAGACAGCAGTGGCTAATAACACATATATTATCTCAATGGCTCTCAAACAAATATTTATTTTTTGTTAATGTTATCAGAGACGGTGGGTCAGCTGCCGCTCTACTTGGCTGTGATGTGCTTGGCCCAGCTTGGCTCCAAATGTTTTCTTTTTGGAAAACACTGACTGAAAGGGCTGTCCTGTACTCAGAATATGGCTAAAGAATGTCGTACTGCCAATCCCCAAATCAAAGAGGCAGCCGGATGCACTTTTCTTACAGGACCATCACACAAGACACATGACAAGTGGAAGCATGATCCGTATTCCTGTTATATGGAAGGAGAAATAATTGGTAGCAAGAATCCAGTTTGCTACAACCCTCCTTTGCCAGAAATACTGCTTTCATCCACACACAGTAATTCTGAATTCTTCCCCAGGACTCTCCAAGAATTTCATGCAAAACTGGCATAAAGCTTAAATTCCAGGTTCCTGTAAACCTAATTCAATTTGTTATGATACAGATTTTTTTTTTAATCTGGAGTAAAAAAGACCACTTTCCTTATCAGAGATTCCCTTATGTATGTTTTAAAGGGCCACTAGACTGGATCTTGCTCTTTCAAGGAATGTGCGCTGACTTTGGGCTGTACCTTTCCTCTGGAAACAAGATCAGAACCCATGCCTCCTGTTCTGTTACACACTTGAGATGCTAGGACCTCTGCATTCCCTATGTAGATGGCCGTGAGTGTACATCCAGGATTTACACAGCTCTTCCTAATCTTCCTAATGACCCTCCCCTCATCCAAAGGGGGGCCAAGTGGACACTGCGTGTGGAAGGCAGAACCCGAATATGGGTTGTTGGTTGTGATGTCCATATCCATGTACCCAAGGGCCCCTGGTACAGGACTGATCTGGAGTTGAAAAGAAGAGGATAGAGCAAGAACAAAGGGAATTCTCCTACATCAGCCCATTGGTGAGGGTTTGTAGGAAATTAATAATGCTGAATTCTGTCTCTACTTTCTAGGTGTACACACACATACACACACATACACACACCCCCCCCACACACACACACACACCAAGTTTTGTTTTCAAGCTGACATGGGGAATTTAGTTTGTAGAAAAGCAATGTGTGGAGGATGCCACAAAAAATCCTAGCATGTTTAAAGTACTATATATAAAAACAACAGCTGCTCATAATGACAACACTGAAGCACTGACAGATTATACGGATATATCCTTTCAAACAAGTAGCCCAGTTCATAAAATTTAATTTGCATGCCTATAATATGTGATGCACTATTTTTTTTTCTTTCTCTGTCATGCACAAGTTAGGAACAGCCTTGTCTGTCATGCACCCAATAGACAGCAACCCAACGTGAGTAGGATTGCTGAAATAACACCAGAGAACAGATCCAAGATAGGAGGCATATAGCATTCACTGTTCTAGAACAAATCTGAGATTCCATTGGGAAGACATGGCAGAGTTTACCTATTGTGATGGTTGATTTTATGTGTCCACTTCTCTGGGCTAATTAATGTCCACATAGCTGGTAAAACAGCATTTCTGGGTGTATCTATGATGTGTCTAAAATGAACCCGTAGCTTTAACTGATGATACTTATGGGTGCTAAATAGCATGGAAATGAGAGATGTGCGGATAACACAGAACATTGCAGAAGTTACTTAAAACACACCCAATGTGTTTTAAATCAGGACATGTTAATGATATTGTCAATGCTATTAAAGACATGCAGGGGTTAATACTTAAAACCAACTTATATCTTTAATACTTGAACTTATCATACAAGTCTGGAAATAGAAACAGACTAGAACTCGGATTGAACGAAAGGGTATATCATTAGTGAAGAAAACACTTGCTGAAAATCCAATGTGGCAATATTGGAATGTATATTTCCAGAAAGTACAGGTAAACTAGGAAGTATGCAGGCATGAAAGCTATTTTCTTTCTTAGATCTAAAGTTTAAGGAGCAGTCTGACGACACAAAGAAGAATCCTTCTTGAGAATTCTGTTGACTATGGTTTTTTTGAGTTCCCGTTTATAAATATTTATCCACATCTTTTAATCCCTGCAGTTTCTGAAATTTTTGACTATTTTCTGTCATGGAAATTCACAGTTCCTCTTTACCTGTGTGTCTGTAAACCTTTTGTGCTTTAAATAAAACAAGAGAGTTGGCAGTTTTAGGATACTCAGGAATAGTCATGATATAAGGAAGAGAATGGGACTTTTTTCCCCTCTGTTATTTTTCATAAATCTCTAATGGAATATTACTGCTAGGGCAACAGTACCAATCAGTCACAATGCTTTCTAAGTATCATTTGAGAGGGCATGGGATGAATAAGCCATGCAGTGTAGCAAGGCTTCCTAAGCCAAAGTGATCTGCAAAAGAAAAAAAAAAAAAGACTATCTTAAAAAGCATTAGCTTTATTAAACTGTATTTTGTTCACTCCACCAGTGAACATATTGGATGACATTTGTAAACCTGCTTATGGAATTCTCTCCACAGGAACAGTCTTATAAATACGCTCCAAAATTTCTGCCACTTATTTAACAAATATACATGAGGTGTGCACCGAGGCCCACGTGCCATGATAGGCAGAGAAGCTACGATTGGAAGGAAAACAGTTTCTAACTTCTAGCTCTTGTGAGAAAGTGAGGATAGAGGAATAAACACTATCCAGAAGGAATAAAACATCCAGAAGGTGCCGCCATTTGTAGAAAATATTTTATATCTGTAGAAATTGCTTAATGCTCTATAGCTATAGGTAATTTAATGACTTTCTGGAAAAATGCATATAGATGTGAGTTTATTACAAATTTTACTGATATGAAGGATGCATAGCACGCAATTTACCAAAAGCTATAACATATAAAGTAGTATTTATTGTAAATTTCCTATACGTAAATGGAGTCTCACACTATACTTTTGTTGATTTTGGCCAAGTCCTAATACGTGCAGCCAAGCTGGGTTTGCAATTCAATTGCGACTTGATAAACCCAATTGCATCCCGCTTCATGAGCTTTTTTCAATCAATTTATTGTTACTAAATCTGATATTGAATCTACTGTTAAGCTGT
The DNA here is from genome assembly GCF_028018385.1 of Neofelis nebulosa. Classification (NCBI taxonomy): domain Eukaryota; kingdom Metazoa; phylum Chordata; class Mammalia; order Carnivora; family Felidae; genus Neofelis; species Neofelis nebulosa. Next base: position 6,883,191 of record NC_080792.1, on the reverse strand, counting down.
TCTTTCCCCTAATGCAAATTTTACTCATAACATGGAACTGCCTTCAGCTTTAGCTCTATATTTGTTGGGTTTCACTGGTTCATCCGTAATATGAGCCACATCTTGGCTGAACTGGTTAATAGCTTTAAACACTGGAAGAAGAATCTCTTCTTTTTGGGTGGGGGGATCCTATTCACGATGTAGCTGGTACAGACACTACCAATTTTTAAGTTTTTCTGGACTTCCTAACATTTTCTCCATCATTTTAAATCTAAACAATAAATTGAAAAGTAAATCAAGCCCCCTTTTGTAGCATTTGTCAATTCTCATTGTATGAATGTTCCCACGATGGCTCATTCCGAGCGAATGACGGCTAATTCACTGGATTTCGTGGAACAGTTTGAACCATCCGTACTACACCTGTGCACGTGCAGAACATATCTGTTTGGCTGTCCCCGCATTTCTAATTCAGTGTAATGAGGCCTGACAGGACTTCTTTGTCTCATTCCGTCAGTGCTCACATTCTCTCAGTATCTCTAATTCTTAATGGAGAGGCAATATTATTGCATGTAGTCACAGGAACTTAGTGCGATTTGCCTTCTTCCCCAGGATATGCCCTTTCTGGGTGTCTGACCACAAACAAATTACTTCTCTCCCACGTATTTCTGTTTCCCTAACCTCCCACCTCCCCGACAACGGTCTGACCCTGATGACCGTGCCGCTTGGCACTCCTGTGGCTTCCCATTGGGTTCAGGCCAGGAAAGGCGTTGACAGGTGATCAAAGAGCAGGAGTGGGGGACAGGTATCCCCTTTTCCACCCCCATCTCTGCTTTGAGGTTTGTTTTGTTTGTGTTTGGCCGTGGCTGTCTCCCTCCATGACAACTCCAGCAGGATGGTAACTCTTTTTTGAGTCCAGAAGTCACAGGGCCCCGGTCAAACTATCTTTCCTCCTGGCCCTGTCTCATATACGATAGAATGGCTCCTCACTGCTAATCCCTGGGTGCCTGGCCATCCGCTGTGGCTTCCCTAACCCTGACCACGTATCTATATATATATATATATATACCCTGTGAAAATCTTCTGGACCTCTCTGCAGGATTGTGATTTTTGACAATCACAATTAGGACAATGACTGACACACGAGGAAACATGAGGTTTGGATTAGGTAACTTAGAAAGTCCTTTCCAACTCCCAAATTAGAGTCTAGGGTCCATTAAGGTTAATTTTCCAGAAAGCATTTTGGAATTTTAAATGATGAATCCCCATCTAAACAAGGCAGAACTGGAAAAAAAGGATATTGAACCAAAGATGGACTGTATTTCAAAAATATGTGAAGGAATGAAGGAGGCAAATAAATCTAAATAACTATGAACACTGTAACTCACAGCATAAATAAAAATTCAGTTAGACAAACTAAGTGAGTTTCTTATTGATACTAGGTATCTAACAGAGATGGTCTGGTCTTTATCATCATATATATATATATATATATATATATATATATATATATATACACACACACACATATATATATGTGTGTGTGTGTGTGTGTGTGTGTGTACTAATTTTTGTTCATCTGTGTATCAAGATTTCTTCATATTGGCACTAATAACATTTTGGGCTGGATGATTTTGTTGTTGTTGTAGGGGATGTCCTATAAAACATATACCATTGACTAGTATTCCTGGCTTGAACCCATTAGATTCTAGTAAGTCTGCCCCCACTTGTGGCAATCAAAAATGTTTCCAGGTTTTACCAAGTGTCCTCATGGGGGCAAAATCACCCTTGGTGAAGAACACTGGTTATATGATTTCACACACATGCACACGCACGCACACACACAGGTAGATACAGATATAGATACAGATGATACAGATTATAGATAGAGATACAGATATAGATGATATAGATAGATATCGATATATGTCAAAGAAGACTTCAGTAATAATTTCTTTAGAGTCTTGTATCCCATAATCTTCTATGTTGCTATTATTCTGCATGTTAATACATGCTCTAAGAGTTATGAGTTCGGATTAGAAATGTGGTGATGATTTATGATTTTTTTTCCTTTTCCTTCCGTGTCATCCTCTTCAGTACTCTAATCAAGTAATTCTTTAAAAATTTTTTTTGATGTTTGTTTATTTGAGAGAGAGAGAGCGCGCGCACAAGCAGGGAAGGGGCAGACAGAGAGAGGGAGACACAGAATCCGAAGCAGGTCCAGCCTCTGAGCTGCAGCACAGAGCCTGACACGGGGCTTGAACCCACAAACCATGAGATCATGACCTGAAGTCGGACCCTGGATCGACTGAGCCACCCAGGCGCCCCTATAATCGGTAACTCTATCTCTGGAGTAAATATGCAGGTAGAGATGCTGACAAAACCAAAATTCCGAAACTAAACATGCCGCACTGAGCGCGAACAGTCTTTTCTGTCACCTCGTGAGATCATAAGGTGCGACAGGTCATAGGTCACTCTCAGAGATGCAGCTCTTAAAAATCACACGAGAAGGAAAAACAAAAGGGCTGACACTTCCTGCTGCATCTTCTTAAGAGAAAGATGCTCGTTTCCATGGTCATTTTCTGCAGCCCTTTACCACACTGCAAGTGCCCTTGTCAGTAAAATTCTATCAAAATCAACATTTCTTTTTTTAAATGCTTATTTATTTATTTTTGAGAGAGAGAGAGAGAGAGAGAGTCCGTCAGTCAGTCCAAGCAGGCTCCACACTATCAGTGCAGAGCCTGATGTGGGGCTCGAACCCACAAACCGTGAGATCATGACCTGAGTCAAAATCGAGTGGGACACTTAATCAACTGAGCCGCTCAGGCACCCCCAACATTTCTTTATCTACTCTACCGCTGGCTCTAACCAAACCTGTGGCTCATGAATAGTCTTAGCTCTTTGCAGTAGAATTTGATCACCACCAAAACGTGGGACCTAGCTCCCTGTTAAACTTAATATTTCTCAACATTTCAGCAGGCTTTTATAGGACATTTTTTCTGCCTGTGATACACTTACCATATATTCTGACAAACTAATTAACTAAAATTTCCTTTCAATATCATGGCTGCTTTCCTCTCCCATCTCCACTATTGCCTGTTTTTCAGCCAGACAAAATTACTCCCACATGGAGACTTTCCCTGCTGCTGTCTTAAACACAGCTATGTTCCAAGGGATTCTAAACAAGATCCACAGATTCCCTTACAGATAAATATACATCTCGCATACATTCCTCACCTTACCTAAATTTTGAGAAGTACAATGACATTTATTGTTATGTAAATTTAAATTGGAAATAAAAGGAATGTTTTACTTACATTATTATTATTTTTTACAAAAGGCGTACATTTGTGAAAAGTTAGAACAATGAAAAGTACGTACAATTACAAAATCCAACTTTTTAGGGGTAAGGTCTGTTAAGGCACACATGTGTCTCTTTGGACCTTCTGTAACACATATACACTAACATGTGCACATTTAATAAAAAGAGATGCACAATATACACACTGCTATGCAAATTGGTTTTTAAAAATTCAGCAATATAACATTGTAAAGTTTCCATACCCCACATAGAGAATCGGCCCATTATTTTCTATCGCTTTATAAGTATTCCATGTCATGATTGCCTTCTACTCTTAACATAGGGGGGGAAAAGAAAACAATAAAAAAGTAAGTGGTTACAAATGATTCTAAACATTCTTTACTATGCCTCCATCACTAAAAACCTCTAAGTTCAAGGTTGGTTGTAACGTTTTTGCGAAAGGTTCTTTTCTCACGAATAGCACCCCAATGACACTGAAGAAAGCCGGTTTGGCTGAACTGGTATCTGGTCTTCTTTAACTCGTTGCGGATGAATGAGCTTGATTCCCTGGGACACCCTAGGAGAATGGTACAACCTCAAAGAGCGTAGATATGATTTTTTGCTTTTGTGACTGTCTTTTCTTAGCACTGGAAACATTTCAAAAATATCCCGTTATTCAAACATTACTTTACACAGTGTGTATTTGACTCAAACACTATTTAGACAAATAGATGGTAGGTCCTCCGTAAATTCCTATCAATAGAAATCATTTAATTTTCCTAAATGCAAAGTCAAGAATAAGAATTGATAATGTCCTATGTAATCACGTGTTTAGTTTTTAAGCCCATAAGTATCTTTTTTATAGTTCATGATATAATAGCAGAATCAATAGGAGTTGCAGTATAACCAGAGAGCATTTATCGTTTCAAATTTCTACCCCTCAAATAATAAGGGGGTAATCATATTTTTTTGACTGCTGGATACTTTACTATGTTCCTGCTTTATGGAGATTTATACAGCCACTGTTTTCTACTGAACTGTGTCACCTTTCATTACTTTACACTCTTTTCAAATTTAATTCTTTGGGATGGAAAAATGTTATGAAAAAATATATGTATTACTCGACTCTAAAGGCCTTGCTGAACTACAGTCATAGGAGTAACAATTTATGACTATCATGTGCCTAATTGTTATCACAATTGCCCTGACAGCTCATAAATAAAGCAAAAGCCAAAAAAGCAACAGAACTTTTAGGCCCGTGACATACAGTGCAGGGTGGAAGCTGAAACAGCCTCATGGAAGTGCCACGGGAAAACCGGTGAAAACCAAACCCCAAATTCTGCCTCACTTATTTGGTCAAGTTCAAGTTCTGCTTGAGGCAACCTGAGCTAGCCCCATTGCTGCTTCAGGAAAAGGGAAGTTGGGTGCCAGAGAAAGGCACCGTGGCCACCTAGAACCTAGACGTGCACTAATACTTAGGTGACTGTATTTTGAGGCAGAAAAAAAAAGGGGGGTATTATCCTTGTTGTGGGTTTCCAGTGAGTATTTTGATGATGCGGGCAGATTTTGGAAGGTAGTTATTCCAGAAAATTTCACCAGCAGAATGAAAATAGCAAATAACAATAACAACAACAACAATAAAAGTAGTAACAGTAATGGTAGTGATTTTTAAATGTTTTAATTTAATGTTTATTATTTATTTTTGAGAGAGAGAGAGAGACAGAGAAACAGAGCGTGAACAGGGGAGGGGCAGAGCAAGAGGGAGACAGAGAATCTGAAGCAGGTTCCAGGCTCTGAGCTGTCAGCACAGAGCCCGACGCGGGGCTTGAACTCATGAACCGTGAGATCATAACCTGAAGTTGGACACTTGCCTGACTGAGCCACCCAGGCACCCTGCTGTAGTGATTTTTAAAATGAGGAGGTGGGGAGGAGGAGTTATACTTAGAATGTTACTCAGGCCCGACTCGCATCCGGTACCATGGGGTGAACACCGCATCTGACTCTATTTGGGACACTGGCTGGATGTATCCTTTACTTTGGGGAGAGTCAGGGAGTTGAAATCGTTCGGGAGGAAAGCAGAGTGAGCAGGGGGCTCTGGAGACCGCCGCCGTGAGGTGAAGCCACCCTGGGCAAGAAGTGATTGACGACCACCGGTTGTCTCTGGGGGCCCCTCCCAGACTCCCCCAGGCCAGAGAAAGTGACATCTGTAAAGACTGGAAGGAATTCAGAACTCACCATCTCAAAATGTGTCACCCTGGCATATTGACTTTTTTGAATTAATGGCATTTAACAACAACAAATGCAAGAAAAACACTGTGACCTTCCTTCTTTTTCCTAAAAGCAGCCGATGAAATTCACGCACTCAGGTTGCCCTCCCTGTGCCTAAGGTAAGAACATTCTCATCCAGGGCGAGCAGTTGAAACCCTAAAAACTCCTGGCCAACGGCCTCGTTCAAGTCCTATCTCTGTCTCGTGTCAACATGACTTTACTTACCTCCCGCAATTGCCTCTCCTTATTCACCCTCTTATGGAAGCAATTGGCTTTCACCTCTCCTTTGGGTCTTCATTTGTAAGGAGGACTCCTGGGCCACATAAAACTTGGGTCAAATGAATTGGCCTGCTTTTTCTGTTGATATGTATTATGTCAAGTTTATCTCTAGGCTCAGCGGAAAAGAAGGGAAGGAGGGGAAAGGTAAAGGGACACTACCCTCTGCCCCCTCCTAACACCACCTCCTCCGTGGCCTCCATCCTGGCCAGGTCCCCAATTAGCTTGTGATGTTGACCTCAAGAATGGGCAAGGGAGGACAGGTGCTTGGAGGTCACAGAGGCCACGTCTGACTGCATAATTCAAAGTGGAAAAGGCGGAATGGGTCTGAAAACCCAGGATAAAGAATGAGAGTTTTCTATAGTGTTTTGGCAGGTGAGAGGCTAAAGTGTGGCACGGAAAGAAATGGAATACAGTTGTTAGGAGATGGATGTTTTAACTCATTGTCCTTCTAGGGATGAGAATCAAGAACCCCAGCGATTCTCGATTAATCTTCAGTCATTTTGCAGTGTGCTTGTCGTTTGAATTTTTAGTTTTGTTGAGGTATAATTGACATCGTGTGAATCTAAGGAGATCAAAGTGTTGGTTTGATGAATCCCTATGTTGCGGTATGATTACTAGCATAGCATTAGCTAACACCTTCGTCATGTCACATATTTATCACTTTTTTTTTGTGGTGACAACATTTAAGATCTAGTACCTTAGCAACTTTCAAGAATATAATACACTATTGTTAACTCTAATTACAGGGCTATGCAGGAGATCTCCAGAACTTTCCCCGACTTCTAACTACAAGTTTGTAGCCTTTGACCATTTAAAAAAAAATATGACTCGGCTGCTATAGTAAACCACAGGGGCTTCAGTGGAGTTATCTTCTTAAACAATAACACTAACGTGCTAGAAATGCTCTCAGCGTTGAGATTTCTTACTATGCAGCCCGTGTGCTCTACATATGTCGTGGGAGGCTGAGAATTCATGTCAGGTTTAATTACAGGGAAAGGGGATTTCATTCTCTCCGAAACTTCAAACTATTAAAATGAATTAAAACACGAGCAAAGGAATTCATTCTCAGGGGGAATCCACAGATGCATTTCTTTAAGATTGCTTATGGAGATGAGGAAGAAAAGGAGCTTGCTTTGTTGCCCTTCAGCCGCTGCTGGGACAAACGTCCCAGAAAGACCCAAGCCAGCGGCCAGGAGACAAGAAAGTGCTAACGGCACTTTTCCCATGACCGGGAAAGGAAAGGCTATTGAAAAGTTCTTGGTTTTCGAAGATCCAGAAAGGTTGGTTGAAAAACGGAGAGAGCTGCCAGGGGAAGAGTGTCTGGAGCTGGGGAGCACACGTGGTGAGGACACATCGAAGGCAGTCGTGGATGGCGGCCCCTAAGGACCTCCATAAGACAAGCCATTTTTTACCGCGGCTTTCGTGAAGACGGTAGGAAGGATGGCAGTCGAGGTGCTTGGAGATCGGATTCAGTCAAATTCTGCGAAGCAGTGATCCAGGTGGCTGCAGGGAGAAAAATATAGAGAACATAGAGGACAATCAGAAAATGAGAAAAACAAAGGAGAGGACAGAAGGATCCCTGACACAGACAACAGGCTCTCTGGTGATCGCATCTGCAGTTTGGGCGATGTGTTTGTAGATTCATTTGGCTTTTTCGGAACAAGCTGAATCAGAGCGCCCAGGTTGCCAGGGGAGGCCCCAGTGGAGCTACAGGGCACAGACTGAGAAAACCCAGCACTTGAAGCTCTCTCAGGGTCGGCCTGTCCCAGGAGTTCAAGTGTAAGCAAGTCTGGGCAGAGAGGAGGAAGGGGAATTTCGGGCCTACCTATAAGTCATGTTTCTCTTTGGGCTTACTGATAAAATCTGTGTGTGTTCGTTTTCTGTTGCTGCCATAAGAAACTACCACACTTGGTAGTTTAAAACACACAAATTCACTGCCTTACTTTGCCATCGCTGAAAATTCCGACACGGGGCTTGGGGGCCTAAAATCCCAGGGTCTGGGATCCTTTCCAGACCTTTCTGGAGCTGGCTCCTTTCTGGTTCCTTTCTGGAGTCTCTTGGGAAAAATCTGTTTCCTTGCCTTTTCCAGCTTCTAGAAGGCTCTGGCCTCCTTTGGCCCACGGCTCCCTTCTTTGTAGCCAAAAACACTGTGTTTCTCTGACTGCTCTTTCATGGTAATATCTCCCTCTGACCGACCACAGCAGGGACAGGTTCTGTAAATGTGATTAAACTGGGCCCACCTGGATAATTCAGGCTCCTATCCCTCATCTCAGAGTGTTTACCCTTAATGACATCGGCAATGCCTCTTCGATAGTACAATGTAACATACCCACCATTGCCCGAGAACAGGACTCGACTTTTCTGCGGCAGGAGAGGCAGACATCCTTCTGCCTTCCACACTTGCTAAAAAGACCTTTTATTCCCCATTTGTTCAATGAATGAAGAGGAAATGGTACCATTACCTCATGTGCTACCTTAAAAGTATCTTGATGCATGAAAGACTTTACGTGTATTAAAACGTTCAGATTTTATAATAGGCATGCAGGCCAACTGGGAATCACAGAACACAATAATAAGATCAAGAGGAAATGGCCTCTGTAGTCACAAGTATGTTTTTCATGCACAATTAGCTGAATAAATTTCTTCTCTGAGTCTATCAGATGCGCCATCCAGAAATGGAAGTCAGTGGTGACTTTCATTTCCATAAATTTTAAAAAATGCATTGACCCTTCTTGCACTGGGCACGTTTCTGGGTGAGCAGCCACCAAATTCATTGTGCTCATTCTGACCACCCACACCAGACAATTAAGCCTCCAGATGGAATTTAAAACTAATACCTCCCCCTTTTCTCTGTCATTCTCTGATCAGGATGTTTAGATATATAGAATGAGCTATTTTCTTGAGAGCATAGGATCTGTTCATCTTCTTATCTGATACAATGATGATGTGACGACTACTACATTTAGGAGTTCAATGGGACATTGAACTTCTCTATCGTTGAGTGTCGTGGCTAAAGTGTTAATGTGTGTGATGCAGAGAATACCGATTTCTGGGAGATCAGATAAATTCTGTGATAAAACCTTTTTTGTAACAACAACAACAACAACAACAACAAAACCTGTGACTCTTGTTTTAGTATAGAGCCCATGATTTCAGGTATAAAATTTAAAGTGTCACCAAGAACCTGAGTTTAAGAAGTTGGAGTAAAATTAAGGTTACAATTCTCCATTTGGATTAATGGCAACTTGTGTGCGTGTGTGTGTGTAGGTGTGCATGTGGGTTTTTTTTTTTAAGTTTATTTATTTTGACAAAGAAAGACAGCATGAGTGGGGGAAAGGCAGAGAGAGCGGAAGAAAGAGAGAATCAATCCCAAGCAGGCTCAACACTCTCAGCCCAGAGCCCAAGGTGGATCTTGATCTCATGAACTGTTAGATCATGACCTGAGCTGAAGTTGGATGCTTAACCGACTAAGACACCCAGACACCCCACATCTGAATATTTTAGACCCCAGCACAATACACTGCTTAGATTTATAACATTGCAAAGAAAGAGTCATGCAGAAAACGAGCTTTAGTGATATTCAGTCCTAGAATCCAGCATGGCATCATTCTTTCATTAGATATGTGGCCATGGGGGATTTATTATTGTCCCAGAGTCTCAATATCTTTCTCTGTGGAGAAGTATATATGCATATATCTATGTATATATACACACACATATGCATACATACACATATATGTGTACACATATATACATACACACATGTATGCATACACACAGGCATGTGCACACACACACACACGCGCGCGCACACACTCACACACACATTTGGTAATTAAATAAACTAATGCACATGAAAATGCCCAGAATATAGGCAGTTGAAAATCACTTATTTTCAAAATTGAGTTTCATTAACACAGCAATGAGATATCACTACTTATTAGAATGCTCAAAATCTGGAACACCGACACCACCAAATGCTGGTGAGAATGTGGAGCAAAAGAACTCTCATTCATTGCCAGGGAGAATGCACAATAGCACAGCCACTCTGGAAGACAGTTTGGCAGCTCCTTATAAAACTAAATGTATTCCTTCCGTGCGATCCAGCAACTGTGCTCCTTGGCATTTACCCAAAGGAGTTGAAAACTTGTGTCTACACAAACACCTGCACTGTGGTGTTCATAGCAGCTTTATTCATAGTCACAAAACCTTAGGCGAAACCAAGATGTCCTTTAGTAGATGAATAGATGAATAAACTGTAGTCCATCCAGACCACAGAATATCATTCAGCGCTAAAAAGAAATGAGTTATCAATCCATGAAAAGGCATGGAGGAAACTTAAATGTGCATTATTAGCTGAATTAACTGGATTTGAAATGTCTACATGATTCCAACTATTTTGTACAAAGTAAAACTGTAGAGATGGTAAAGTGATCAGTGACTTTCAAGGGCTTTCGGGGAGGGAGAATGAATAAGTAGAGGACAGAGGCTGTTTGGGACAGTGAAAATAATCCATATGATGCTATAATGATGGATGCATGGCATTATACATGTGTCCAAACCCGTAGATTATCTAACCTCAAGAATGAAACCTAAGGTAAGTTATGGTCTTTGGGTGATAATGACGTGTCATTATCGGTTCGTTAGTTGCAACAAATGTACCAGTCTGCTTTGAGGGTATTTATAATGGGGAGAGGGTCTATGCATATGTGGGAACAGGAGGTATAAAGGAAACCTCTGTGTCTTCCTCTCAACTTTGCCATGAACCTCAAACTGCTCCAAAAGGTGTAGTAACAATGTCACAAGAACTATTACATCTCTAGAATCTCAAAATCAGACCATGGAATTTTTTTGATGAGATCATACTCACAGACTTACAACTACATGCAAATGTCATTAACCTAAAGTGTAATTAAGAATTCATGTTAAGCTGGATAATTAGTGCATGTTGATTTACTTTATTTTAACGAATCTCTCCAATTATATGCCTTTCATTGAAACATTTTCTATTACTGGTAAAATATTACAATAAAAACATAGTTATTGTGCGAGATTACAAAAATGAGTTTCAGTTTTCATATGTTAAATGTGAATTAATTAATATTTTTCAATGATGCCTACAAAAGTATATGTGTATTTCTCCATTCCACTGGTATATTATGACCTGTTGTCTTTTTACAATGAGTTTACTGCGGCTTAAGATATGCACTAACATGTTATTTTATCCTTTCCCTCTTCTGTTCTTTCCTTTTCCCAGTGAAACACTGAATTCTAAATGACCATCTGTCTAAAAAGCTTGTGTTGTAAAAAGAATTGATTTATTTACAAGGCACATCTTGGCAAATATTCTTAGATCTTATCTAAAGTCTCAGGAAAACCAGAAACTCTTTCATCATTCATAGGATCGAATGAAAGTACTTCACATCACTTTGTGCCATCCACAAGGAGCATATAAAATATTTAAACTATATGATAGATCCTAAAACCCAGGTTTGTCAAATTCTTTGGGCAGTTGCATATGGCCGAAGTACAATATTAGAAAAGTTATAGAATCTTAATACAGTCATCACAATCTTAAGGCAATTGCTTTATGTAACACATATTCACAGACACAGTGGCCCACGAGGGCATTGCCAAACACATAAATGCCCAAGGACTGAAATCACATTAAGAATCACCGATTTCACTTCCGTGTAATAAGCATCTTTTTTAAAGGAAAATAACTTTACACTGATGTTAATCATATAATGGATACTTAAAAACTACTATTCTATGAAACATTTGGAGTCAGATAAAAAGGAAATCTACAACAATAGTCAGCTTGTGTTTTGGGTCATTTCAGATATGGTACCCCTACTTTCTTTCTTTTTTTTTTTTTAATTTTTTTTTAACGTTTATTTATTTTTGAGACAGAGAGAGACAGAGTGTGAACAGGGGAGGGGCAGAGAGAGGGGGAGACACAGAATCCGAAACAGGCTCCAGGCTCTGAGCTGTCAGCACAGAGCCCGATGCGGGGCTCGAACTCACGGACCGTGAGATCATGACCTGAGCCGAAGTCGGACGCTTAACTGACTGAGCCACCCAGGCGCCCCCCTACTTTCTTCTACAAAGAAACACAGCCCATGACAATGTTCAGATTCTAAATATATTTTGGTTTAAAATATGTGCTATTTTGGGCACCTGGGTGGCTCAGCTGATTAAGTATCCTCTTGATTTCAGCTCATGTCATTATCACACAGTTCATGGGATCAAGCCCTGAGTTGTGCTCTGTGCTGACAGTGCAGAGCCTGCTTGGGACTCTCTCTCTCCTCTCTCTTCCCCTCCCCTGATTGCTCTCACTCACTCACTCTCTCTCTCTCTCTCTCAAAATAAATAAACATAAAATAATTAAATTAAATTAAAAAAAACACTGTCTTAAGGTGTTTCTGTAATATTCAATGCTATTGTCAGTATTGCCAAATAGCTCTGCAATGTAGATTAGTTAATAAAAGGAAAATAACTCAGATTTTCGTCTCTGTTCTGATCTATTCTGGTAGTGAGAGACCAAAAGGAAAGTAGTTCTGGTGTGATGGCCAGATCTGGAGAAGGATTTTATCAGAGGGCTGGATGGGGTGCCAAGATGCACTGGTAACTGGTACATGATACTGTAATTCTCAATGTACGCTGACATAAAAACAACTCAGTTGACCAAAAGCATTTAGGCAGCAAAACCTGAGTCTTGAATGAAATTGATTGATTAGTAATATATTTGTTATCAGCCTTATCTTATTGGAGGAAGAAAGTTTGAATCAAAGTAATTTCTTCCTTGAGGCAAAAAGAGGTAGATTAAAAGAGGAAGAAATCACATTTGTCTTTTTCTTTTTATTTATTGCACCAAATAAATAGTTCTTTAGAAAAAAATATATCCCCTGACCTCTGTGTCTCACAAAAATCTTGTACTTCCATCGAATTAGATAATGCCTACAGATAATTAAAATATGCTATTCATTAATCAAATATTCCAGAAGCCATTTTTCAATAATCCATTATTAGGAGAGTGATTTAACAAAATTAGTTTTCTTTAGTTGGGACACCAACTTGGGAAAACCGAACTACCTACCATCAGGAACTGGTAATAGGTCTTACAATTGCAAAGAACAAGAAACTGCTCAGTTTTGTTTTTGTTTTGGGTCTTGTTGACATTTCTCAGAAATGAAAATGTCAATCATTCTCGTATTTTTATTTCTGTCTTTATGAAAATGGTTTCTAGATTTTCATCTACATTGGCACATCTCATATGTACTCGTGTACATTAATCTTACATAATTTAACCTCCTCTGGGACATTTTAATGGAGATGCTCTATTCTACCATCAAAGTCAATGTGTCAGAAAGCCAATTTTTTACCTGTGTGGAAATTATAACAGCAATAAAATTATTACTAAATTTATATGTAATTTTAATATAAGACTGTTTTCGGTATTGGCCATAAGACAAAACATACATTAATAACTTGCCAAAAGATCACATAGTTAGTGATACAACTAAAATATAAAACCTAATCTCTTTTCAACATATGTATTCATTCAACATATATTTACTGGGCACTAGGAAGTTTTACTGGCTCTGGGGATATAAGCATGACCGTAAAACATTCCTTTCCTTTGTAGATTTATGTGACATTTTGATATTGAATTAACCTCCTAATTGGTCTCCTTATTCTTTGTTCCCTTTCCATATCCTTCTACACCATATTGACAGAATTGAATTTCTAAGACTATCATGGAACATGTATTCCCACACAATCCAGTAATATAAATGGTTGTGTTATTAACCACAAATTGAAGTTCAAGTGTCTTAGCATGTATGACCTATGTTGATTTTTCTCCTATATTTCAAACAACCTACTTCTCTATTATTACTGGTACATTTTTTTTTTAAATTTTAATGTTTTTTAATTTATTTTTGAGAGAGAGAGAGAGACAGAGACACAGAGCACAGTTTGGGGGAAGGGCAGAGAGAGAGAGAGAGAGACAGACAGACAGACAGACAGATAGACAGAATCTTAAGTAGGCTTCAGGCTCTGAGCTGTCAGCACAGAGCCCAACACAGGGCTCAAACTCATGAACCTCAAGATCATGACCTGAACTGAAGTCAGATACTTAGCTGACTGAGCCACCAACGCACCCCTGGTGCTTTGTTACTGTGCCAAACTATCTTGTAAAATATTCCACATATGCTTTGGTTGATGTCAATCATCTTCATTAGCCTTGTCCACGTACCTATGAGAGTCCTATGATCAAAGCCTCAGCTCAGTCCTTAGCATCCACAGTCTTGGTGAAGATCTCATTTTCTAACATATCATAGTGATTATGAGTTGTATGATTGCTGGTACTTACCATAATTTTATAATTTTTGACTTATATGACTGTGTCCTCTCAAACAGATAATTCAAAAAAGAGTTTTTATTCTTCTTACTTTCAATACAATTTGTTATGGAATTATGATTTGCTAAATAACAATATAACAGTACTTTGCTTGATTAAATAATTTGCTGATTTGTCAATTCTATTATTCATCATGGCATGTGCCAGATTAGGTGCTAGAAGTGAGGTACAAATAAAGAACAAAACCAATGACTCCTAACAACAATAAAAGTCATACTCAAATAAATGGTATAAAGTTCACAGTGCTTATCATCACATGTAACACTGAATTTTGCCATTATATGTTTATTTTAATCTGATTGCAAACTAAGTGAATCTTTTAATAAATAGAATTATCTTTAAATGACATTATATGATTTTAATCAACAATTCATATATTCTTTCAACGTTTTTTATTTATTTTTGGGACAGAGAGAGACAAAGCATGAACGGGGGAGGGGCAGAGAGAGAGGGAGACACAGAATCGGAAACAGGCTCCAGGCTCCGAGCCATCAGCCCAGAGCCTGACGCGGGGCTCGAACTCACGGACCGCGAGATCGTGACCTGGCTGAAGTCGGAGGCTTAACCGACTGCGCCACCCAGGCGCCCCACCAATTCATATATTCTTTTTAAAGAAACAAACATGTATGCAACCGATGTATTAATAATTATTCTTTTTTTTTAATTTTTTTATCCATAGTTACTCTTCTTTGGTCATAGCCAAGATCTATCTTTATTCTCTCTCTGTATCCATCAACCATTTGCCTAAAATGAGAAAATATCAAAATATAAAAGGAAGATATGAAGTTGTATACTCGGGAGAAATTCAGGATATGACAGACAAAACAATGCAATTATGAAAAGGAAAATAATTTAGCAGAAATCCAATAAAACCTCAGTAGTCATCTTTGAATTAACTTGGGAATGTTATCAGGTAGAGAAAGAAACATTAGTATTTAGTAGTTATATTAAAATTCATTCAGTAATAAAAAGAACATGCCTTAAGCAAATCAAAAAGAGAAAACTAATAACTTTGAGTCAATTAGAGTAATTAGATGGTACGGGAAAGACAATAAGAGGAGTCTAAATGGCCTACCTTCCCCCATACTGAACAAATCCATATTTTTGTCTACAAAACTGTTTTATACTTTATGTTATCTTTTCATCTCTTTTCCTAAATTTTAAAATGTTATATAGGTGAAAATTACCATTTAATATTTCTTTTCAGTGATGTTCTTTGACATATTTATTAGATCAATGTATTACACATGTCTCAGTACAGTTAAAGGAGAAATCACATCATCACACATTTGTTGAATGCCTCCTACGTGAAGTGTACCGTTACTACTACAGTCTTGAATGCAATCCAAGGATCATAACTCAGTGGAGTTATGGAAGTTTCAGTATATCGTATAATACCAACATTTAACAAATAGAAAAGCAAAGTTCGTGTACGGATCTGTCAAATTATTTAAGTACAGTGCAAATAAAATAAAGACTAATAGCAAACAATGAATTTCTGCATTAAAATTAATAGATGAAACATGGAATAAGATGACAAATCAAGAGATGAAAACATGATAAAATCACCCCCCCCCAAAAAAAACACGAATAAAGTTATCGATTAGATAATAGGGACAATCCAACACCTGTCCTTTTTGGATGATGGGTCTTTTACAAAGCCAATAAATAAGTTGGGAGTAGAAGGATTGGGAGACTTATACCAAGCAAATGGACACACAGCAAGTGGGAGACACTGTGTAACCATGAAACAACAGAGATGCCAGCCACCTTATGATGACATGCATGCGAGCTAAAACAAAGGTCCAGCATTTATTTCATGAAGCAAATAATATAAAACTGTGAATCAAAAATTATAGGAAAGACAGGAGAAATAGGGTGACATACATAAGAATAAAAGGTTCTAAATGTCTTATTTCAGGGCACAGTTCATTGAAGTAATCCAGTGGTCCACCTCCAAAATGGAGAATGTAATTTCTTGTCAGCTGCTTGAGAATACTGACAAATTGACTATTTTGAAATTACATGGATAGTAATCGGAAATAGCAACAGGTATATGGGAAATTAAAAAGAGTAAGTAAATATTTAGTTGAATAATATAAACATTCAGTTTAGAAATCTGGATACAATAAATGTTTTTCTTTGGAAATATGTATTATTGTAATTCACCACCAGCTTGCCACAGAAATTGTTAAACTGTAAGCAAGACTTAGCATATATGTCTCATGAAATTTGTCAGACAAATTTCCAGGCTAAATGAGTAAATTGTTTCAGACTGTCAAAGAGTGTCTTAATTTGCAAATTCATTTAACTCATATAAAATGCTGAGAGAGTGACAAATGGTTCCATTATTTTAGCAAAGCCAACACTAACTAATACAACAACAATTATAATAAAATCCAAATACTTTATAATGTTCATAATTAGGAATGTTGATAAAGTATTTCCTAGATAATATATTAACGATAAAATTTCAGATTATTTTAAGGTCAGTTAGGTTTCTCCTGAGACATAAGGATAATAAATAGACACAAAAATCTAATTTCAGTACATTACTTGAAATCATGGAGGTCAGATGGATTATTTGACTAGTATCTATGACAAGTTTGGTACTTTTAGAAAAAAATGCTACCCAATTTCTTGAATTAGATTCCAGATTTAGTAGAGATTATTTTACTTTTTAATGTATTCATACCTACATCCAAAAACATTTATATAAAATACTAAATTTAACAAATATGTTTTTGTTCTACAAATACATTTCCCTCCCTTTTAATTTTTTTTTTTTTTTGGCTCTTCCCTCCTTGTTTTTTTTAAATCTATTTTATATGGAAAAGGAATTCTTCACATGTCTTTTTATTAATATGCTAAGAATGATTTTTCCATATTTTCTCCCTGTTTATATAAACTTATGTAGACAGATATGCATGTCATAGGAATGGACTAATTTCTCATAATTTGTTTTACAAAAAAAGGGATGATTTTTGTGCCTTGCTTTTCTTCTCAGCAATTCCTCATAGAAATTCCTGTAAGTTAACTTGTCAAGTGCTAACTAGTTGCTCCTTTTAAGAACTTTGTTGCTGATGGCAAATTCTGAGTGCTTTTAAGAATTTCTCTTGGTGTTTTTGTTTTCAGCAACTTTACTGTGATATACCTTATTGTAGTTTTCTTTATATTTACACTGCTTAGGATTTGGAGAATTTTTGAATATGCTATAGATGTCTTTCATTTTGTAAATTCTCAGTTACTAATTTTCTATTACTTTTCTCCTTGGATTTCATACTTCTTAAAAATGAATTTTGGGGCGCCTGGGTGGCGCAGTCGGTTAAGCGTCCGACTTCAGCCAGGTCACGATCTCGCGGTCCGTGAGTTCGAGCCCCGCGTCGGGCTCTGGGCTGATGGCTCGGAGCCTGGAGCCTGTTTCCGATTCTGTGTCTCCCTCTCTCTCTGCCCCTCCCCCGTTCATGCTCTGTCTCTCTCTGTCCCAAAAATAAAATAAAAAACGTTGAAAAAAAAAAATTTAAAAAAAAAAAAAAAAGAATTTTATTTTTGTTTTTCCTTTAAGTGTTTCAAGTTGGTTATTTTCTCTTAACTTGTCTTCTAAGTCACTAGTCTAGTCATTCTTATTGATGATAATGGGCCTAGATTTTTAAGGTTGCCTGATAACAAAGCCAATTATCTAGAACCCCATAGGTAATTTTTTCAGTATCAGGTTTCTTTCCTTTATATTCCCTCATTTGGTCTTCTGGTGGTATACCTTGTTATTTTGAATGAATGCCAATTATTTTGTGTAGAAAACAGTGGACATTCTAAGTGAGAATCCCTGCTGCCAGAGCAGCCTCACTCCTTTGCCCTCTCTCATGATTTCTCTAGGATTAAGATATCGAAAGTCCTGGAGAACTAAACAGCTTTTCAATGTATCCCATGTGGTTACTTTTTTCTTTGTTTGATTCTTTTTTTTTTAATTTTTTTTAATATTTATTTATTTTTCAGACAGAGAGAGACAGAGCATGAATGGGGGAGGGTCAGAGAGAGGGAGACACAGAATCTGAAACAGGCTCCAGGCTCTGAGCTGTCAGCACAGAGCCCGACACGGGGCTCGAACTCATGGACTGCGAGATCATGACCTGAGCCGAAGTCGGCCCCTTAACCGACTGAGCCACCCAGGCGCCCCTTTATTTGATTCTTTTATGAGAAAATTTCCACTTGTGTTCTCCTTTTTTCCTACATTCCAGTTGTTTTCAGAGGGATATTAATCTTTTCAATTTTTTTTAACGTTTATTGATTTTTGAGACAGAGAGAGACAGAACATGAATGGGGGAGAGTCAGAGAGAGAGGGAGACACAGAATCCAAAGCAGGCTCCAGGCTCGAGCTGTCAGCACAGAGCCCGACATGAGGTGGAACTCACGGACCGTAAGATCATGACCTGAGCCGAAGTCAGAAGCTTAACCGACTGAGCCGCCCAGGTGCCCCCAGAGGGATATAAATCTTTCACAAGCAAATGCATCATACCCCAAAATAGATGATCCATAATTTTGTAAAATACTATATCTACCTGTTAGATTAGTAGATAACAAATAATATGAAAACATGTAACTGAAACTTTCTCTTTACTCCTGATGGTAGTATATAAATTGGTAAGAACCTTTTCTAATATATTTTGATAATATATTTTAATTCAGAATTATAAATAATTTTTGCCTAATAACTGCCTTCTTTTTCTTGAGTAAAAAGTACTCATACAGTGCTACAAAGGCATATGTAAAATATTTTATTGTAGCATTTTATAAATGTAAATGTGGCTATTGGCATAAATATTGATTAACAGATGCCTGTGTAATCATACAACAGATTATTGAAAGAATGTTTAATATATAATATTAAGTATAAAATTAGATCTTTGGCTTATTTTCACAGTATCCAACTTACACAAAATACACACACTTAAATGGGTAGAATATATTGCAATTATTTTGATAATTATAAATTATTCAAAATACAGTTTTTTCAAATACACCATGCAATTTTAAAAATTATATTTAATGATATGGTTACAAAAACATGAGTTTGATTATGCCAGGTAGAGTTTTTGACACTCTATTCTAAAAGTCTGAAGCAAAAAGGCATAGTTAACATTTAAGATTCCTCGACATTGAACTTTCCTTCTCCTTTAAAATATTGCTACTATAGGTGCTCAACAATTCTACAACAGAAGCTCAGATTTTCCTGTCTTTTGCACATTGCCAGCAATTGATTAAGCAAATCAATCAATTCTAAAGTTTTGAATGAATTACGGAAATCACGACTTAAAATGAACACTTCAGTCACATACTTCATTTTCAGTTATTCTCTTCTTTTGTTGTCATTAATTGTAAAATATTAACACTTTGTTTTGAGGTTATAAAAGTCAAGGCTAACACAAGAGAGAAGCTTCCAGCAGGGATGATGGGCCAATCATATCCCTCTCTGCTCAGCATGAGGCTTCTTCAGCTGCAAAAGTAAAATGAATCAACCGTAGAATTTACCCAACTAGCTAATAGCTACCTGTAACAGTTCGATCATGGTATCTCTGTGTCATTACGTTTTGAATGTTAAGTAACTTTATAAAATAGGTGGATATAAATATAAAAAATATCATAGTAATCAGACAATAAAAATGAGGTTGCCTAATTTGGTAATTTGCATTTTACATTATATTATATTATTCTATACAAAGGATAAGGAGGTATTATGCATGGGCTTTTTTTGGAGGGGGGTGATGCATATTATTCTAAAAGGTTTAGAAGCTTGTATATCACTTTAATCATTCTTATCGAGCACTTCCTTGCCTTCTTATTAAAAATATATCTGTAGTAGTTCATCATTTTACAGGTTCTTATTGAATCAAGGTAGTTATCACTTTGAGTAAATCGTCAATGCTGATTTAAAATTAATACATATGGGTATGTCCCATTGATAAAGATGCATATATTTTTTATAATGCTGTTTTTAAAATTTTCACTCACTCTGAGTGTGCCATTTTAATTTTGATCAAATTAACAAATCAAAAAAAATAAAAAAAATTATTGCAGTGCCAATAAAGTTAGATTATCGGAAAAAATAAGCTACATGATTATATATTTTATGTGCTGTAGTTTGAAATCTATAAGTTATTATACTGTATTAAAAAAATTTAATGTTTCTTTATTTTTGAGAGAAAGAAAGAGAGCACAAGCAGGGGAGGGACAAAGAGAGAGGCAGACACAGAATCTGAAGCAGGCTAAAGGCCCTGAGCTGTCAGCACAGAGCCCAATGCGGGGCTCAAACTCACAAACCTCAAGATCATGACCTGAACCGAAGTCGGGCACTCAACCAACTGAGCAGCCCAGGTGCCCCCTACTGTATTTTTTAAGTTGGTGTATTTTGTTAGCTATTTTTCACATAAAATTTAGACATTTTGCGTAGAAAGCTTTCACCAACATTGAATTTAAATAATTATTTGTTCCTGTAATCAAATTATTGGTTAGAATGAGTTAATACAAACTCAGGACATAATATTAAATTCTTTTAAAAATAAAAAGAGTAAAACAAACCAACAAAACTTAATGGCAATCTATACTTAAAATTTCAATGCAAATTGATAAATAGGTCATTTTTTTTTTAATTTTTTTTTCATTTATTTTTGAGACAGAGAGAGACAGAGCATGAATGGGGGAGGGGCAAAGAGAGAGGGAGACACAGAATCGGAAGCAGGCTCCAGGCTCTGGGCCATCAGCCCAGAGCCTGACGCGGGGCTCGAACTCACGGACCGCGAGATCGTGACCTGAGCTGAAGTCAGAGGCTCAACCGACTGAGCCACCCAGGTGCCCCGATAAATAGGTCATTTAAAATTAAGGCTGAGGGGCGCCTGGGTGGCGCAGTCGGTTAAGCGACCGACCTCGGCTCAGGTCACGATCTCACGGTCCGTGAGTTCCAGCCCCGCGTCAGGCTCTGGGCCGACGGCTCGGAGCCTGGAGCCTGTTTCCGATTCTGTGTCTCCCTCTCTCTCTGCCCCTCCCCCGTTCATGCTCTGTCTCTGTCTGTCCCAAAAATAAATAAAAAACATAAAATTAAGGCTGATTAATGATGGAAACATGCCAAAGAGATACAAGAGTCAACTGAAAGATCTACCAATGGGCAAAGCTGGAAAAAATTGAGCATGTAGTATTGGATGAGAACTCAGATTATGAAATGAATAGTTATGAGTCCATACTGATATAAGTAAATGATTGAATAAATAAGTAAGTGGGAGAGAATGAGCAAGTCTGCTCAGAAGTCCAAAGAATTTGCGTAGATAGTCCTTCATTAAGAAGGTAGAGCATTGCACTCCATTTCTTAAGTGTGGTCTGTGCCTGGGGACTTCCTTCCAAAGAATATGGTTGGGAAAGGAGAAAAAGTAGAGTGATTTTACGTTGGGGAAATCTGACCTGAGTACTTCAGTCAGGGGATCAAGTTTAATGTCAACGGTGATTAGTCATGTTGACTGCATGTATGTCCCCTGAGTATGATGTCAAGAGATCGGTACTTTCCTTCTTGTCATCTCCTCCAAACCCCATTATACCAATTTAATCATGAGACAATTTCTAACTGAGGTGCACTTTGCAAAATGCCTGACTACTCCTCAAAACAGTCGAGGTCTTCAAAAACAAGGAAATTTTGAGAATCTGTCACAGTCAAGACACGTGACAAGTGAATGTAAAATGGTGCCTTGTGCAGGGTCCTGAAACAGGAAAAGGGTATTAGGTGAAAACCAAGGAAACCTAGATAGAGTAGGGATGTTAGTTAATAATAATACATCAGTAGTGATTCCTAAAGTGGGACAAATACACCCTAATAATGTTAAGATGTTTGAGTGGTATCCAAGAGCACCATATTATCTTCATGGCTCTTCTCTAAATCATTATGTGCTAGGTTTGCTTAGAAGGTGTTCTCTTGTCTATTAATTCATTTAGTCCTCATAAGAATTCTATGATACAGATATCATTCAGTTTTCCTTTGGATAGAGAAGTAAGGCTTAGAAAAATTTTGCATCTTTCTTAACATCCCATAAGTACTGTGTTGCAGAAAAAGGACTTGACTCCATATGATTTGTGTAAATCCCTTCTGCAACAACCTAAATAATGAAATGCCCCTGCTGTTGGGACATTGGATTCAAATATTTGTTATTTAACAATTTTAACAATATTTAACATTTGTTAAAGTTCCTCAGTGATGGGTACAGCATTAATTATATATTGGAATATCTATTGGAATGAGTTTTAACGAGGTACTGTTGGGTTTCTGAAAATGAAAATGCGATTCAGAGGCTAAGTGAGTATTGTAACAAATTTTCTAGATTCAAATACCACTATAGCTGAGTACCACTTAGTAGCTGAGTGACCTAGTTAGGTTCTTTGTGCTTGGTTTACTCCCTTGGGCAACACTGGGATCATACTACATCATATATTCCAAAGGACTGCTGAGAGGGTTAAACTTTATATATGTAAAGCTTTTACAATTCCAAGCCCATAATAAATGTCCAGTGATTAGTATTATATATTAAAATGCTTTAAATAAGACACTTACCAACCAGTCATCAAATTAATTTGGGCACATTTAAGGCTATCAATCTGGAAATCTTATTAAAGGATGATTAAGACAATACAACATATAAAATGAATGTGATATAAAAACACAATTATGAAATGAAACAGTCCAAAATATAATGTGATGATATATATATATATATATATATATATATATATATATATATATGTACACACACACACACATACACACACACATACACCAGGTTTTGCCTCATGAATCAAACATTGCTCTGCTAGTCTATGGGGAGTGGCCAACAGCCCTTTGATTTCTTATTGAAGTAAATATCCATATTGAAGTTTCAGAATAACTCTACAGGGTAAAATTTTGGTTGTGATCTTCTTTATTTCAAAATTACTTAATTTTCAATATTGCCTTAGCTTATAGTTGGCCATCTGTTATTTTCAATAAAATAGGTTCCAAAAGATTTTAAGACTCTCACAGATGGTTTGCATTTACTTCATTAAATTCTACTAGTATCTGCACTCTTTATTCCTGCTACTTTATATTACACAGACATTTTGTGTAAAAATTGTTAGGCATTTAGCAGATGTAGTCTGTCCTACAACAGGAACCAGGCGTCCTGGACTGAGATATTTCCAGACGTAACATGGCATCCACAGTCATGTATGGGTGCTTTGGTTTCTGTGAAATAGACTCCAAACGTGGGGCTTACAAAGCAAATCTACTATGAATTTTAATGTTGATAAAACTATGCCCGATTACTTTAGAAAACATGATGGTTATTCATACTTTCATCATCACTGTATGAGACTGGTTTTCTTTTCTACTGTTGTGTTCTATCACTACCCCTTCAACCCCGCTACCCAAATACAGGGGGCAAAAATGATCATTTATGCTCTTATTTGAATCTGTATGTGATACATTACTAGCCAGGTAGGTACCTTCCCTTATTTTATGAACCCTTTGAGTTGCCTGTTTTCTGACTGACACTATCTTTTACTTCTTGTTTTTCTTATTTTATTAATATTCTCTCTCGTTCTCTTATTTCTGCCTTCTTATCAGCTTACTGAAGTTTTTATATACATATTCTAAAAAGTAAACGATGGTTTTCAAACATTTTTGACTAGTATAAATTTGACCTTTGATTTCAAATATAGTATCTCCCATAAAACTGAAATATTTAATGCTTACACCTATAAATCTATAAATTATGAATTTTTCTTTCTTGCTAAAAATATTCTGTACACATGAAAGGTTTTACTTTTATCATATTCCCTCTTGTATTTACTTTGACATATGTTCTGAGGCTAGAATTTAACTGCATTTTCCTCTGAGAAGCCAATTTCATCTGTAATGTTTATTGAATAGGCTATTACTTAATCACATATAATAGCATCTTAATAAAATCATTATAAAATAATTGGGTAAATTTCTACATTCTAGCATATTTTTTCAATGACTTAAAATATAGTTTAATTTCCACTGCAATGAAGCCTTCCTTTTATTTTCTCATTGGTTTGGGTAAGATTGTAATTCTTATAGGAAGTTCCCTAAGCTCTCTGCTCCAGTGAAATCCTCTGTAAATGGTAATAATAATAGCAGTTACCTCATAGGGATATTTTGAGGATTAAATAAAACAATACATAAAAGGGGTTTCAAGAGTACCCAACATCAGTTAAATACTAATTACTTAAAATTATATGATTGAAGCTTTGGCTTACCCCCTTTAATTGGGGACTATAAGTGAATTTTGTGTTGCTTTTCATCTTTGAACCATTTTATGCTTATGTTCTTATATATTTGGGAAAGGAGATTAAGTATTATTTCTTCATTTAATCAAAAAAACTTATTTGACTCTCAATTTATTTTTTCTAAATTAAATATTAACCACAATATTTCACCTGAGTACTGATCTGGTCACCTTCCACATTTGTAAACAGAATTTGGACACATATTCTTTGCATCTGAAATATAGCTAATATTTTGTTTTACAATTTTCTCCTATGTCTTATGTTATGTATTATGTGTTCATAGGGCAAAGTGGCTTTTACTGTCATTGCAAAACATAACACATATGTTTCCTATCAACAGCTCACAGAGGTAAGACACAAACACAACCCCCCCACCAAAAAAAACCCGTATAAAAGATCTGTATCAAAGGCTATTTGAAAACAAAATGTTATATGCCACAGAAGAGATAGAGATTGAACGTTTTCTAAATCTTCTTTTTCTAATGCTTAGAGAACTATTCTGTTTTATATAGAAAGCTTTCCTTTAACAAATATTTAACATATAATGCTGTATTGAGAACACCACCCATATCTAGTAATGAAAACCAATTATGCTAGTTAAACACTTAGCTATTAAAGGTTAGGTATGTGTGTAAAGATACTATAAAATACTGGTTTTGAAAACATTGATATGCTTTTACCTTCATTTACGTGTTATAGAGGATGATTTTACTCTACTTGTGTGTGTGTGTGTGTGTGTGTGTGTGTGTGTGTGTGTGTGAGCATTTCATACATTCCTTGCCTTAATTACAGGGCTTTGAGGTGACAATGTTAGAATCCACAGCAATTAAGCTGACTGGATAAGCTCCCAGTTAAAAGAAATAAGAATAAAATAGCAGATTGAAAACAATTTAGAAATAGGCACATTAAGTATAAATTTGCACATGAAAAGAAACACATATCTGTCTGAAGTATTTAAAGCAATATGTTTTATCCTCATTCAATAAAAGTACAATAGTTACATGTGATATCTGTGAATATGTCAGGACTAAGGGATCTCAGAAATAGTGCTCTCAAATGTCAGTTACTGAACAGAGTTCAGAGTACTAGCTTCTACCATTACCATTAAGAGATACAAAACACAAAGCTACATACCAAATCGTAAAATGACCCGTGGACCACGAAAAGGACCCCCTGGGAAGAGTGATCCTCTATATAGCTCGGTAATTGTAAATGTTTGGAAAACTCAACAGACAGACCTGGGGAAAAAAATCCCGATCTAGATTTTTACCTGGCAAGTCTCAGATTTTTCATGCACAGAGGATGCGAAGGAAACCATGGCCCAGTGACTCCATTACTCTGGGCTAGATTTTATTGTTGTCATTCCTCGGTGGGTCCAGCTTGAACACAAATCATGAAAGGGGTTCAATAAGTTGGTGAGAAAATAGATTTTCCAGCAGTATTTATTGCCATTCTGGTACTATGGAAATCATGTGTGCGTAATAGCAGATTGAAAGATCCTACAGAAGACACAGGAAGGTGATATATAATAAATTTTATAGGCATCTCCTTTTATAAATTGAGGCTAACCCTCGAGACTCGTTTGATTTCTTCCATAACATTTTGCCTTCACAAACTTTTTTTTTTTTTCAGGAAAATTCAAAGTAAATAGAAATTAAGCTCTCACGGATTCATAACTTTTGAGAATTTCATACGGTAAAATACGTCTACATTTAGAGGTTATTTCCCGACTATTGTTAAGTCGCCCTACCTCTATCCAAAGGATTTCTGAATCTTAGTCCATTAGAGACACAGCCTATATTTTGTCTTTATTGATTTTGCAGTTTGGGTTCCTATTTGAAATCACATAGTTGAACACGATGCATCTAGAACCATCTTGAGAACCATCTTGTGTGACAATTACTGTCAAAAAAAGGGGTCAGGAAAAGTCCTTCAGGGTCGAACAGAAGATCAAAGAGAGGAGACGAGTTAAAATTGAGCTTAATTTTTATTTTCAGGCGTGCTTGAAAACCAAAGATTGGGGCGCCTGGGTGGCGCAGTCGGTTAAGCGTCCGACTTCAGCCAGGTCACGATCTCGCGGTCCGGTCCGTGAGTTCGAGCCCCGCGTCAGGCTCTGGGCTGATGGCTCGGAGCCTGGAGCCTGTTTCCGATTCTGTGTCTCCCTCTCTCTCTGCCCCTCCCCCGTTCATGCTCTGTCTCTCTCTGTCCCAAAAATAAAAAAAAAATAAAAATAAAAAACGTTGAAAACCAAAGATTAAGGCAGCAATATAGCAAGGATGGCTCCGTGTCAGCCTCATCTGTGTAAAGATCAGCCGTAGCACGTAGGTCATGGCCCCTGCTTTACATAAGGTCCATTAATGGCAATAATATACTGCTTCAAAAAATGAGCAACACACCTAATTAGATGTTGTTAAACTTGAGCTAGTAGGTAGACTTGTCATTCATAGCCCTGCAAGTGATTTATATAATGCAAATGATGTATAACAAATCTTATAGAAGCCTATTTTATTGACAAAAAATTAGTCAATTTCATAAACTTTTCAGCATTGCATTCATTTCCTATTGCTTGTGTATCAAATTACAAACTAGGTAGCTTAAATAACAGATATTTATCTCAGAGTTCTGGTGGTCAGAATTTCAAAATGGGTCTTGTAGTGAAAGTCAAGATGTTGACAGAGCTGGTTCCCTCTGGAGGCTTCTAGGGGGAAAAATCTGTTTCTTTGCCTTTTTTTAGCTTTTAGAGACTGACCCCATCCATTGCCTCCTGGTCCCCTTCCCAGATCACTCCCCTTTCTGCTTCTGTTGTCACATCCCTTAATTATGATTCTGACCCTCATCCTCTCTTTTATAGTGATCCTTCTCATTAAATTGTACCCATCTGCATAGTCCAGGAAAATCTCCCCTTCACCAAGTTTTAACATAATTGCATCTGCATGGTCCATCCTTGCTATATAGGGTGAGATTCACATGTTTCAGTAATTAGGGACATCTTCAGGAAGGAGGACATTATACCAACTACTTTGGGCCTCTGCTATGTGTCTAGTATTGTCCTACATACTAACGTAAGTAAGGCAAAAGTCTTCTATCCTCAAAGGACTTATAATACAGGTGGGAGAAATGCTCACAACAGGTCTGCGGTGGCTTATGGGTAAGAGGGAATGCAGTTGGGAGGACCAGTAAGAATAAAGGATTGATAAGCCCTGTAGAAAAGATTTAGTCAAGGAGCACCTGAGTGGCTCAGTCAGTTAAGCTTCTGACTTCAACTCGGGTCATGATCTCACAGTTTGTGAGTTGAAGTCCCACGTCGGACTCTGGGCTGACAGCTTAGAGCCTGGAGCCTGCTTCAGATTCTGTGTCTCCCTCTCTCTCTGCCCCTCTGCTGCTCATGCTCTGTTTCTCTCTCTCTCCCTCAAAAATAAATAAACATTAAAAAATGAAAGAAAAAAGAAAGAAAAGAATTAGTCAAGTTGGTGAAAACAGGGAAAGGGAATTTTCTAGGAAGAAGGAAATGCGCGTATGTGTGTGAGAATGAGGAAGCTTGTCAAGCACAGTTAGAGGGGAGTTTTTGAGGAAGTGAGTAATGATTCGTGAGCTCCACAAGATGAAGGCCAAGTTATGAAAAGCCTTTGAAGTGAGCTTCAAACGGTGAGCCTCAACCTTGAATGCTGGTCAGCATCACTCAGGAACTGTAAACGCATCTGGGGTCTATATCCTCCATCAGGTTGGCTTGGTGTAAACTGGACTCTAATCATGGGTAGAGATAATGTTAATACCGTTTTATTTTAATGCATGTTCAGGCTGAAGAGCACTTTGAATTTTTAGAGACTTCTAAATCCTATACAAGTATGATAGAAGAGTAATGAAGGATTGTGAAGGGTCCAGACATGACAGTTAACTTTCTACTTCATAAAGATAAATATGGTGAGTACTAGATGTTAAGTTGGATGACCCAAGATCAGAAACATGAAGAATGAGGAAGAATCTGTTATTTTATTTATTTATTTTTAAGTGTTTCTTTTTGAGAGAGAGAGAGAGAGGGAGAATGCAAGTGGGGAAGGGGTAGAGAGCGATGGGGACAGAAGATCTGAAGTGGGCTTTGACTGACAGCAGAGAGCCCAATGTGGGGCTCGAACTCACGAAACATAAGATCATGACTAGAGCTGAAGTCAGAAGGCTTGACTGAAGGTAATGGCCTTTGTGTGTGTGTGTGTGTGTGTGTGTGTGTTAATTGAGAGAGAGAGAGAGAGAGAGAGAGAGAGAGAGAGAGAGAGAGAGAAGTAGCAGGGGAGGGACAGAGAGAGAGGGAGACACAGAATCTGAATAAGGCTCCAGGCTCTGGGCTGTCAGCACAGAACTCAGAGCCTGACACAGGGCTCAAACTCATGAACCACGAGATCGTGACCTGAGACAAAGTCAGCGCTCAACCGACTGAGTCACCCAGGTGCCCCATGGTAGCAGCATTTTAATCCCTAAATGGGATTTATGGATACATGGGTAAATGAAGATGAATGGATAAAAATAAATTTTTAATGATACTTTGGGAGTGAGTTTACAGTACATAACCTTTACTATATGAAATATTTTTTACAGGTATATCCTCAGCCCTGACTCCCCAATAAATGCTATATATCTACATGACTTCCATAACTAGATGTAATATAGATATTTTAAATTTCACATAGTGGAAATAAAAATCTTGATTAATTACTACGCTTTTTTTCTTCTATCTTACCCATTGTATGTATGGAAAATTTGTTCTTCCATTTGTTCTATGAAAATAGTTTGGGATTATCCATATCACACTTCTTTTTTTCCCACTCCACAATTAAACTAGCAGCGAATCCTGGAGTCTCTATCTCCATACTATTTTTAGAAAGTCATCACTTCTCAAAACTTCTGCCATGACCACCCTGGTTCATACCACTAATGTGTCTTAGTTGACCTGTTAACAATAGATCCTTCCTAGATATGCTTTGGACTTTGTCTTTCCTCCATCTGCATTAAACATAAGAATCAGTGGCTCCTGGGTGGCTCAGTCGGTTAAGTGCCTGTCGGTAGGCTCCAGCTTGAGCTCAGGTCATGGTCTCATGGTTGGTGAGTTCAAGCCCCACGTAGGGCTCTGTGCTGACAGCTCAGAGCCTGGAGCCTGTGTTGGATTCTGTGTCTCCCTCTCTCTCTCCCCCTCCCTTGCTCTCTCTCTCTCAGAAATAAAAAAAAAATTAAAGAATATTTTAAATTTTAAAAAAACATAAGAATTGGAGAGATTCTTCTAAAATATAAGTAAGGCCTTGTCACTTTCCTGCTCAAAATACTCCAATGGCCTCTCATTCCTCTCAGAGTAAAAGCCAGGTCCTTATCAACTATTGCCACTTTTATGTTTCTGTGAATCCAAAGTCCATATCCGCATCCACAGACATGTTTGTTAATTTAATCAAAACATAAGGAAAAATAAGTAGGATTTCTGTGATCTTCATATCTCTAAAGCATGATGATTATAAACATGATTTGAGGCACACAGTAAAGGATATTTGTGGATTTAAAGATTAGCTGACATTTGGGTATGCATACCTTTAAATAAATAGTAGAAACACATTCACTTATGTCCCATATCTTGTAAGCTGCTAACTCTGCAAATCGGTAAAAATAAACATAAATAAAATTACCCATCATGTAGAATTTAGGTCTCTGAACACAATAAATGGAAATACATTTTACTGTGAATCATAGCAATTTACTACTAAGCAATTAGTAATAAGCAATAATAGCAATTACTAAGATGTAATTTTTAGTATCAGAACTTCACTATTATTCTAAATTAGCTTCAAAGAACATTTTATAATTTTATTGTGTTAATTATTTTAATATCTAGTGGTATTTTATGGAGTAAGATGGAGAAATTTAAAAAAAAATCACTTTAGTACTTTGTCCTTTAAATCATTCTTTTATTTACAGCCATAAAATCATTGATTTAATGTTAGATCACTCAAGCTCTCCAGTGCAAAGATGCTGTAGAATATTGAACTCTGACAAATGTCTGGAAAAATATTGAATAAAGAAGGCAAAAGGTTTACTGAAAATGATTCTTTGTTTATAGGCAAGGGAAACATGCATTTTGTACTTTCCATTTTCTGTTTTTCCAGGGATAAAATATTTAGTGTAGCAGTGTAAACTATATTCTTAGAGAGCTAGAACTCAGATGGCTAAAATGGCTTGGAGCTCTGAATACTTTAGGGTACGCTTAAAGGGAGTAATTTGGACTTTTCCTCCCTGTTGTAAAACATTATTAGACAGCTGAAAAGTAAGACCAAAATGACAAACAATTTTGAGAAGAAAAATTGTACTTGGATGTGAAAACTAAAAACAACTGGTAAAATCTGCTGCCATACAATTAATACCAATGATTACAGTGATTAACGCATTCATTATTTCATTTCCTAAATGAAATAATGGGGGGTGGGGCTCCACGGTAGGTTCTGTGTTGTAAGCTGGTGACAAAATGTTAATATGGTTGACACATCTCTGCATTCCTACAAATTGCAGCATAGGATGAGAGAGAAAGTGTACTGAACTTTGTGATTATGCATTGTGTGCTACGTGGACAGGGAGAGTGTTTCTAATGGCAAATTAACAAAAAAAGGAGGAACAAGGAATAATTCAGGTAGAAGGGTCAGTGTCTTAAGCCTTGATATTGAGGCCTTCATTGAGGCCTCAGAAAACATGTACCCTGCATGGAGAGTAGAGGATGAATGGTAAGTCAGGAACAACGCTACGGGGAAGGTGGTTATGAAGTTTCCAGTACACAGTGCCAGGAATCTTGATTATTTTTTTCAGAGTAATGGGAAACCAATGGCAGATTTTATGATTTTCAATTTTGGAAGCTAGGTTGAGGAAAATCTGATACTAGGTGGAGGTAGTGGGATGGAGACAGGGGAGTGGAATTGAATTGCATCTTACATTATCTCAGCAAGCACAGTGAAGGTGATTACTCCAGTCTTCCTTAAAAGAGCTCTATGAGCTTTTCGCCATATAGCATTATGCTGAGGAAAGTAAAATACATATTTTTGAGGGCTGTAGTATGTAAGGCATGAACTGACGTTGATCTCTATAGACACAAAGTCTTCATGAGCCTCCTGTTAGGGGTAAATTGTAGGAGCAAATGAGAATTAGGTAATCATTGAAGTCCTTGTCTTTATCTAATGGTGGACAGACACATATATCCCTCTCACCGTAGTTCTAATGTAATGTTTCATAGAGATATGGTCTCAGTATATTAGTAAACACCAAAAATTGCTGGTAAACAAAGTCTCTTTCAGAAGTGGTCTGGAAAGACAGAGCTGAAGAGATATTTTCCTATTGGGTAGAGATTCAGGCAACGTACCTGGTTGTCCATTTTGGATAATGATGAAGCGCTTATCCAGTTGGTCAAGGGTCTGAAAGCAGCAAGCCTAGAATGTTCAAATCTTGATACTAACTGTGTACATGGTTGCTTAGAAAGATTCAATAAATCAACCCCTATTTATTCAGGTAGTGACTTTTAGAGATCACATTGGGCTATGCATCACTTTGGATGCCCACAAAATCTCTCCAAGGGTACACATGCATGTATAGCTGAAAGGAAAACTGGACAAACTTTTGTTTTCTTTAGCATAATTTCTCACCACTGGCCTGCCTGGAAACACTCTTGTTGCCAAAGATATACTGCTAACTCTTCTTTCCCACTCTGCTTTTCATGAGCATACTTCTCTGACTTTAACTGAGACATACTCCTTATCCATCCTGACTTCTATTATGGTGCATTGACAAAGGGTGTGAGAAGAGACTCAGAGAACAACTAGAAATACAGATCTTTTCAAAGTTGCCACTAATTCATAAACGGAATGAGGAAAGTCTTCAGTCTTAAAATTTTACAGAAAATGCTCTTAAAGTTTATGAAAAGATACAAACATATTACCAACAACAGCAAATTAACAATATTTGTTGTCTCCCCCAGTTCTGGGTATATTGGGATAAATAAGTGTCCCAAAATAATATCGTAAATATAAAATTAATAATAATTTTATACTTACAAATAAAAACTATTGGATATATTTCCAAATATATATTTGGAATGTGAATGTGAAGAAAAATATTCTAATGTCTAGGTAACAAATCTTATGGCAGATTTGTGAAGAATGTGAAGAAAAATATTTTAATGTCTAGGTAACAAATCTTATGGCAGATATAATGCTTTAAAATCATTGTTTTCAACAATATTAAAACTATAGCTAAAGGACTCATCAGTAGTCAGATATCATTGGGCAAGTTTGTTGTATAAACTAAAAATAATTTAAAAATTAAAGTTATATGGCTATAAAATACTCCTTCAATTCTAAAGTACTTATGTAAATAAATTTTCTAAACTTGCAAAACAATGTATGAATTTAGATAATAGGTGCTGAGACCTGTCTTGTTCTCAGAGCAATAAAAAAAAAAAAAAAATGAGGCAAAAATCTTTCATCTGTCTCATTGAGAAATAGAAATGCATTTCAAATAACTGTTATCTTTTGTGTTTCATAATTAGCTAGCCCAATTTGTAATATATATGGGGGGAGGAGATTAAATATAAACAGAAGTTGAAAGAGAAGGTGGATTAACACAAAATCCTGACTATTAAACATGGCATGTGTGGAGTGTGTGTATAAACAAATAATGGATGGTGGCAGTAATCAAGTTGCCGTTGTATGTAGAGGATTCAGCTAGATGAAATTAGAAGAATGTTGGATTTTTTTTACTTACATATAGCAGTATTCATTACATTCAGCAATTATGTGAGCGTATCAACTATTTAAATGAAAATTCAGGTTTCTAATAAAAATATGTGAGACCTTCTTCATTTTCCAAAATAATTAAATATTAAGACAATAAAATAGGTTGAAGTAAATAGCTCTAGATGGTTGAGTTTCCCAGGCTCAAGTGTTTCTGATTCAATAATATGTGAAAATTATTCTTATGACTATAGAAAAAAATAGTTGACATGAATGAAATAACATAAAACAATTACTGTGAACATTTACTAAAATAATGCACTTTAGCAAACTAAACCCCGGTGAAGATTATTTCTGAAAGAAATGGCATGGGACATGGAAATGTAGGTTTCAGCTGCCTAGCCAAGGTGGGCTTTGAATTCTCACAGTAGACATTTTTTGTTTTTCCACTCAGATTACCTGGAACAAACAAATTAAGTTGCCTCTACACAATGCCAAAACATTTTTGATTTCTTAATATTTAATTCATCATATTTTTTAATGAATCAAATAATTTATTAAGACAATCAAATTAACTTTAATTATATAGAGAGTCTCTAATGAGAAAATCATGATAGGATCACTATGGGATCGATTTGAAATGTCTAGTTAAATTGTTCAGCTATAGATTTGGGGGAAACTCATGAGTCTTTGTTTTCAAAAAAATTATATTCCATCTGCTCAATTTCAGTTAAGTTTTGAAAAATTCAGTAACAATATGTGTATTAATCAGTACCTGAAAACCACGTTTGTTTCTCATACTCTTGTAATTCTAATTAGTACCTGTCATTCTGTTGAAAAGAAACTCTAAAACATACAGTGGAGAAGAACCATAATACAATTTGTTATTTATTATTTAAGTTTTCAGTAGGTGTTTTGTAGAGAATACTCATTGATTCGTTATTATTCAATTTTAATCCCACATTTCAGTTTTCATGATGGGATTGTCATAGCCAGTGTGAATGCTGATAAGTGAAATGCATGTTTCAAAATTTTAGTTTAACAATGACCACTATTAGTATTGGCAATAAAAATCAGATTCATCATTTATTATCTTCTTTTGTAGTCATTGACCTGTAGTCATATCTTTCCATGTCAAATAGAAAGATATTGATAACACTTTTCTTAAAATGGAAGCAATAAAAATAAAAGTCCTTTGGTTAGGTAGCTCAAAGTCAAGACACACAACTCCCAAATCTCAAGTTATACGACAAGAAATATGAATAATGTATGCTTTAGAAAACATCCTTTTATTCTTCACCTCACTTGTTTTGCATGTAGTGCATCACAGAAGTATTGGATGGTTGTTAAATGACCAAATGATGTCGTTGTAAACCAACATTCTGAGTTTGAGTATTTAATAACATTGGTCACTTTTAGTTTTATTACAAGATTTTTTTTAAAGGAAATAGGACTCTTAATATTCCTAGCCTAGAGGTTTCAACTTTTCCCAGTCTTGAGTGCTTTTTCATGGTGCCATATATAGAACCTGAAAACATAATGTGTATTATGATGTTCTTGGCAGGAAATAGATGAATAATTTCCTAAGGGAGTAATTGAAGAGAGTGTTTAAAGTGATTATTTTAAGGGTTTGGATAAGGATAAGGGAACAGAAGGGTTAGCTAAGGACTCAGGAACTAGTAACAGAAGAAAGTTGTGAAAAGGCTTTGCTCTGAAGGGGCAAGGGCAAGACATTCAGCGATTTCTAGGGGAGTTATTGTGGAGGGCAGTGACCACAAGCTAGCTGGCCTTCAGTAGAAGAATAAGATCATTGACCAAACTGCCCTCAATGGAGTAGAAGAGATTTGAAATATCCACAAGTCTCACTCCTCCTGATCTGTAATCCCTTGCAATTACCTCCCATTGACTGAAAAGCCATATTTAACACATATTTTCTGGAGATGGGCAAAATAACATTTTTATCAGTTTTTGTACAAGAATTCCTTTGCCAAGCTCTCCAATCATCACCTACACTCTGAAAGAACATAAATTGCCCTAGACCATTTCCTAATAATTTTACTAACACAGTGATGGTTATAATATGCTAAAATATTTTGAGATTTGGCATTACTTATTTTAAATCACCAGGCATTACAAAATAGCCTATTTCCTGTAGATACAGAAAAAGTGATTCATTCTTTTCTTTGAATGTGCATTTCCTGTTTGTGTGTATGTGTCAGAGATTAAATGTTCTTCCCAGCGTACTTAAGAAACTTGCAAAATTTGGAAGCTGCTTATTTAAGGACATCCAAGGGCTTAAACGTCTGGCAAAGAAACATTTCAAATCAGTGAGTTTTTAAGATTTTACAGATCATTTTGCATAAAGTAAAATAATATCACAGTAGGAGAATGTCATTCTATAGATAGAGAAATATGATCCCCAAGGCAATCCTGCACTTTCCAAATATTCCAAGCAATTCTTTGTTTGGAAAACACAGAAAGCATTTTTTGTAGGTTTAATCCATCTGCTGTTGGTGAACTGAAGGAAAGGACAAAGGTCCAATTGACAGTCCTATTTTGTACATTTGTCATCTATCCTCATAAATCTGTGTCATTTAGAGGTGATATAGTTTTGTTTCTGAAGAAGGGAATTTAAAATGCTCTATCGTAGGCAGTGAATATAACAATGTCAGGTACAACAGCTCTAAAAATGCATTGTAAAAATAAGTAGCCACAGAAGATGAAACCTGATATAAATACAAAGATTCTTTGCAGTTTAGAAAAATGTTATATTATTGAATATTCTTCCCTGCTTTCTAAAATCTTAAATTTCTATGTTCTGAGTCAGTAAGTTGTCTAATATGCCAGATGACTGTGTTTAATGTAAGAATTAATTTCAACATTGAAAGGAACAACAAATAAGTAACAGTTTAAATAATACCTATGTAAGTCTACATAAACATGAAATATTCCTGAGAAAGATTAAACCAGTGTTTGGTTATAACCAATTAACTTATTTCAGTGCAAGATTATTTTTCCTATTTAACTTTAAGGAAGTATAAGGTATACTTCATAAAGTATGAAGAAGTTTATGTTTTGATGTTGAAAAATGAAGATGAATTCATTAAACATGAATTAATTTATTTTTTATCATAAAATAATTAACATATCACTTAAACGTACACTTTATGAAAATGTTACGGTCTTTTATGCCGTATTGATTTGTCAAAAGAAAAACAAATATGCTTTTTTCCAGAGAATAGTGCAATTCCAGAGAATAGATTTGTATTAAAACAACCCCACTGATGGAAAAATATGATCCCTTATGTTTATATTAATGCCATGCTAGAGTTACTGATGTATAGCAATGAATATTTTCACAACATATCAACTTTTAATCCTTCAAAATTGGTGACTTTTAAAGTGTTTGTTTTTACAACTTATTTCTCAAAGCCTTGTGAGTGACTAGGGATACCTTGGAAAGACTAAATTCACATAGCAGAAATTCACAACCATTTCTTTAGGCTTGCGTGATTTGAAACATAGTGTAAAAAATGTATATGACTTGTCATGATGAACATAGATTCTGTACAGCTATTTAAGTGTAAACAGATACAGATATATGCACACATAGGCTTATACATATGACAGCTAGAGTATATTGTATATATGACAAATCACATATGTTGCCTGTGGGTGTGTGTGTGTGTGTGTGTGCGCGCGTGTTTACATACACTTAACTCTTCCTCCAGGTGACGGAAGGGAGGAAAGAACACAGGCAGGTGGAGAATGTAAACTCGTGAGGATGGAGAAGAGAACAAGAGAAAGACACCATTAAAGTAGAAACCTTGAGGAGGTCTATGGAAACCTCTTATTCATGAGGCATGCTAAAAAGACAAACATGAGGTCTCAATTTTGCATCTTGCCACAACTGACACAGAGCCACCGAGGAGTTTGTCCAGAGGAGCAAGCAACATGGGCAGAGTAGGGAGATGCGGTCCAGGTGTGATTTGAAGCTGGGTGCCACTGGTGGGTGCGTGGACTCTCATACTGGGGCAGAGAGACAGGGCTGGAATTGGGAGGTTTGTCTAAAACAGGTGTCTCTGACTTATTTCACTCATGGGGCAAGAAGGCTGAGCTATTTATTCACCAGCTTCCTGGAGTTACTGTTGGAGGACAGCTCCCGAGATGTGTTAGTTCCCCGGCCCACGGTACATGAGACAGCGGTGTTCATGACAGTCGCAGAAACACAGAGAATGGCAGCTGTAAATCTGTGGGACACACTGTTAGGTCCAAGGGACAAGGAGGAGCCCCACATATACATGTGTGTGTATGTCAGAAGTCAAGTGTCTGTGTTCATACATGCAACATTTATATGCAAATCATAAATACTTTTACATATGTATCGTGACTAAGTATGCCACCAGTAAATAACTCATATCAGTGATTCTTTTCGGTGTAATAGAACAAAACTCTGAAGACAGAATGCGTGATACGAGGCTCTGCATTATTCAAGTGTTAACAAGGAAGAACCGGGGTTTATTTTGAAAAATGATGGCTAAAATTAACACACTGGCCTCTCCTCCCATAGCTTAGGATGCCCTGTGGAATTCCAGGGCACAAATATTCAATTTTAGAACCTTTATCACAAAAGGGCAAAATCCTTTTGGAGAATATATGCACATCTTATCTGTCACTTCTGAATATTATTAATGAGCAATAAATGGTATTTTAAGTTGTTCTTTTAAGGGTAAAAAAAAGTCAAATGCGTAATTTGCAAAATCGTACTTTCTTATTCTAAGTTTCATGGAAATCCAACAGTGGTGAGATTAAAAATAAAAAAAGATTTTCCTACATTCTTTATACGCTGTATTTCCTATTTTTATTTAAGAGAAAACACAATGTTTTCTCTCTTGTTATAGGCTTGTTGTATGCCTGTTTTTCTCTCTGAATCACGTTCATTTTTCGAAGGAAAAATTTTTATCATGATAAGGGGCATTGTCTTTGAAGCCATTTGATTTAGTACCTTCCCAAGCCATCTATTTATAAATATTTAGAAGTAAATCACTTCCAAAATATACAATTTTAGAAATTAAATACTATAATGTTGATAGTTCTTGACAGTAATTTCTTGACTGAATATGGACCATATTGAAAATACTAAGTGCTAATACTTTTATATTCTATAGAGAAATCAGAATATGCATACACATGTGCACACAGTCCTTAAAAATATAGAAATGTATATAATAGGTTCTGACTTTTAAAATAAAATATATTCCATAAGTCAAAACATTTCAGTTCAAATGCAGAAATCTATTTTGAATTAAAAAGGCAAAGGAAAAAACAAAAGGAGAAGACAAATAATTTAGGAGGGCTAATCATATACTACTATTTTTCTCTATTACCCAATTTATCTGCCATAACCTAATAGTACTTTCATAACAAAATATTAAAAGGAATATTAAGGATACGCGATATACACCACGTCACAAACAAGTTTTGACTCTAATGACAAAGTTCATGAAACAGAAACATTGTGTCTTAATTTTATTTACTAACTTGGCTTGAAAGTTCCTGCTTCTGAAACATAAGTACATGTTTTCATAACAACCGAATAAACTTACATCATTTTTCTCTTCCCTAAGGTTTCTGGGGATTATTAAAGTTTAGTACTAATTGCCAGTCAATCTGGTTTCCAGTTCCCCTCAGGCGTAGCTGCTAGGACTGTTGGTAGAATGACAGTACAGGTGTCTCAGGTAGGACCGAGCATTGATGGTGGAAGAAATTGACTGAATTATGAGAACACATGCTGGAGAGAAAGTGTAGGATCTCAGCTAAAGAGAACAAGTTCATTGTCATCATGGGTCGTTATTTCTTTGCATGGCTATTATTTTGTTCCCATTTGTCCCGTCTGCCACCTTCATTTCTCCCATGATCTACACTCCGGAGAAAGAGGGTAACAGTCAGCTCCTGGGCATGCCAAGTTCTCTGGCCCTCTTGCTTGTGCACATTAAGCACCACGTCCAAGAAGTTTCTTCCTTCCTGTTGCCGTTCCTTCCTCCACCACTTTTTCTGGCCATCTTGCCCTGTCATCCCTCAGGTCTGAGCTTAAACTTCATTTCCCCAAGAACTGCTCTCGCAGCAACTCACAGGAGACTAAACCCAGTAAATGATATGCCTACTCTTCAGCTGTTACCTTCAGGCTCGCACCATAATTGAGAAAGTCAGAAAGGTATCTATTTCCATCGCTGCCTCCACCTCTGTCTGTCTATCATGTATTGAGAGATGCGAGAGAAAGATGAGAGAGAGAGTGAGAGAGACAACTCAAGTTGCCTGATGTCAAAGCCTGTAATTCTATTAAAAAAGGGAGGAAGGAAGGAAGAGAGGGAAGGAGGAAGGGAGGGAGGGAGGGAGGGAGGGAGGAAGGAAGGAAGGAAGGAAGGAAGGAAGGAAGGAAGGAAGGAAGGAAGGGAGGGAGGGAAGTTCACAGTACTTAATTACACACTCTGGGGAAGACGTGAGAAGCTGGGAGAAAATGATCTCATGGATGTCAAAATCGGTCATATTTTTCTGTCTGCATCTGACATTTTTCTATGTATATGCTATAAAGCTAAATGGATATATTGCTTATTGTTTAACTCATGTTCCTGATAATTTATATTATCCTCAGTATACTCTTAGGTCTGGAGAGCAGCAATTTGAGGACATATTGATTGATGTGAGGGATCGAGTAGAGGGTTAAGCCTCAAAATTTTGTTTTTCTTGGTTTTCTGACTGCTCTTCTAAATAATTGTAACAAAATTGTACCACTAAACAATTATAATACAAGCAGTATGCAAATAAGGCACCAACAGTTGGTTATATTATAAACCAAATGAAAGTTAGGTTGTGATTCTAAGCAAAATAGTTTGGGATTTATCTTCCAGTTCAGTTGTGCTGAACCTTGAGGAGCAAACAACTAACTCTTCACATCCTCAATTACGTATTGTAGTGCCCTGTACTGGGAGAAAAATAAGAGTGCCGCCGTTCTTTCTGGATCTGTTAGGCTTGCCTCATCATATTGTAAACATCTGACTCCTGGAGAATCATACAGGAGTTGTCTTACTTTCTAATGCTGTAGATGAGGAGACTGAGATGTCCAGAGGTGAAGTGAGTGTTCAAAGATTATGCAGTGAGGATCTCTCAGAAGCAAACAAAAACATTAGAATTTCTAAATTCTCCAGGCAGTGCTTTTTCAGGAGGCCATGCTTATCAGATGCTATACAGAACAATAACTCACTTAGTGTTAAAGTCAAATCGTATTTACTAGTGTGGATTATGAGAACAGGGCATATTTATCTTGTGACTATAAAATTCTCCTCCCTGCTTTTTCAGAGTAGGGTTTCTTAGAATGCATGTGCAATGTATCACATATCAGTAATACATTATAATTAAACCCATAAGTAAAGCATTGATGATGATATTTATCTTTGCCTTTCTGTATTAGAGTAAGTATGGTATGAGCAGAGTCAAATAATGACCACACACACCACGAATCAAGGAAATTGTGTGTTTCCAGGGACCATATATTTGACATGAATTAAATTAATAATAAGTTGAACTATTCTATTCTACATCAAATTTTATTTTTCTGGCGATGGTCTACTGAGAGGCAGAATATATGGCTTACAGCAGCAGAAACGTATTCACTTATAGTTCCGGAGGCTAAAATAAAGACAAGATATCTCTGAGCTAATCAGAGTGTCAGCAGGTCTACGTGTCTTCTGGAGGCTTTGGGAGATAATGCATTTTCTTATCCTTTCCAACTTCTAGAAGCCTCATGCATTCACTGGCTCTTGGCCCCTTGCTCTATCTTCAAGCCCACAGTTTAGCGTCTTCAAATACCAATCTCTCTGTGCCTTCTGATTCCATAATCAAGGCACTTCCCTCTAATAACATCTCAGTGATTCTAGTAGGCCTCCTAGATACCCAGAATAATCTCCCAAAGTCAAGATCCTTAACATAACGTCTCAAGTACCCTTTTCCATGTAAGGTAACATATTTCAAGGACTCTTTTGACATCTTTTTGTCCATTACATGGTCATCTTTTGGAAGGAGATATTGTTTAACCCACCACATTCCCTCTTGATGGACATGGCTTCTTTTTGAGGAGAAAAAGTGGCCCAGACAGGTACTGTTTTGGTATATTTAGTGTTTGCTGTTGGGAAGTCTATTCATTGATCAGTTAGCCTTGCTACAATCTATTCTGCATATTTATATTTTTTCCAGGTACATACACAAGAAATAAATTTCCTAATATACATAAGATTAGGAACTGTCAGATGATGGTTATTTGCAATCTCGTGAAACTATTTCTTAATAGCATTTGGTTTCAAATGGTTTTGTATTCACTGCTTCTAGGAAGTCCAGGAAAAGAGATTTTTTTTTTCTCACTTTTATTAAGGTGCTTATTTCATCAGCAGTTCATGAGCAAGATATATATATATATATAAGATATATATATATATTGGATTACCTCTGGCAGGTATCTCGGTTTAAATTGAAGTTATTAATTAGAGCATACTAATACTTATGAAGTTATTGCACCAATTGTGACAAAATAACATGTAGAATAGGCATTTTGTAATAATAGTTATATTGTTCTTTAGCAGAATGTAGCAACAATTTAATAAGATTGATGTGTATTGTGAGCTTAATCTGCATATTGGAGTAGAAATCCGTTAGATAACAAGGACCGTAGAATGGCCATATGTGCATTGGGGAGACTTATAATTTCCAATAAAACTTTTCCTCTATAAGGCATGGTTCCATATCCATCACATTTTTATTGTACGTAATTTTACTGGAACACAAATAACAGCTCTATTGTTTGTGCACAATTTGTGCATGGAAATAGTGAATAATTTCTATGCTAAATGTATTGTCTTACTGGATGACTTGGACTATGACATAAGATGCAAATATCTCTCTTCTTATTAATTTTAAAGTTAAGTATTCTTAATTAGAGTAGGGTACACTGGAAGGGAAAGTTGCACATACTGTCCTTTGAATTCTAATGCATTTTTGGTGTAATGACCTTGTAACAGAACATTAAAATTTGTCTTATATATCATGAAAATGTTTAAAGGTTATTTTTTACTATACACATTTTGAGGCCATAATTTTAGTATGCAAAATTTCCTTAAATTTAAATTTCTCTTTTCATAACAATGGACAGATGAATGTCACATCTGCGTATAAAATTTTGGTAGTGATGTTCAAAGTACATCCACCCTCAGTTATGGTAATTTTAAATAATTCTTTTATCTCTCCAGCCATTGTATGCAGTGAAGGTTTATAAAAATGTTGGACTCAATTCAAACGTAACGAAAATATGTAAGAATATATGAATCTAACACTGTGTGTCCTGAGGCAAGTTGCTATTTAATATACAGTATGTGTTGCTTGAGTATTGTATTCAGGAAATTCAAAACACGGCAACATATAAAGATGTTATTTTTCTTTAAGTGATCAAGAGCTTAATTGAATAAGTCACTGTTTTTTAAAAGTCACTATTTTATGAGTCTAAAAAGTGTCCTGTACCACAAATTAAATTGAAATCTCAATTATCATTATAAATACACAAACATACACTATAGACACTCAAGCACTATCTGAGCCCTCTTTAATTCTTGGAATGTGTAATAAATCTGGAGAAGCCCATTATCCATATATTTTGAAGATTAGAAGTAAATAAAATCTACTAAAGCAGATGAGAAGAAATCATGATCATAAAAACAAAACAAAACAGAACTTGTTTCATGTTGAGGACAAGACTACAGCGAATAAACCTGGCTATTTCTTTGTCTTGTCATCAGCTTGTCACAACTACATTCTACAAATACATCTATATTGGTTTCCAATGAAATTTTTTAATCAATTCTACAATAATCTCAAATGGGGGAATTTGAGTATATATGACATGATGGGATTATTGATAGAGACTATCAATGATAATAGCCATCTGGCAGCTGGAAATACAGAGCAAGAATTTAAAAAATAAGGTCCACATGTGGATAAAACTCTAGAGATGCCCTCATAGAGGTGGTATAATAAATTACAGAATTAAATAAAATCACCAAAGGGATGAATATATGCAGCAATAATTCTTGATCCATGGGATAAATAATAGCCACTAAGAGTGCTTGTTAGAATCTGAGAATTTCGGGCACTTCTCCAGGTTTTCTGATTGGGTAGATTTGGATCAGGACTCTACAGGTCCATAATTCCCTTGGTTATTCTAAAACAGATGATTGTAGGATTTATGATGAGAAAATTGCCAGAGTTGTGAATAATAAAGACAGGTGGACCTTTCTAAAGCATTTACATTCAGAGATAAAGAGTGGGAAGAAAAGTAGAAG
Source organism: Neofelis nebulosa (assembly GCF_028018385.1). Lineage (NCBI taxonomy): Eukaryota > Metazoa > Chordata > Mammalia > Carnivora > Felidae > Neofelis > Neofelis nebulosa. The sequence continues at coordinate 6,839,496 of NC_080792.1, read as the reverse complement.
ACATCAGTGGAAAAAATAACAAAACAAAACAAAAACCTCTAAAATACATTATGGAAAACTAGCGAGTCTAATGTCTGTGGAAGAAGAGTGATGGAAGGAATAGTTGTTTTTTGATACTAAAGAAAATTACAAAGAAAGTGCTGCAACATATAAATTTGCGATGACGATCAGGGTGACATCAGTTTTTACAAGATGGTGAGCAGAAGAGAGTCACTAGGAGTCACAGAAAAAAATCAGTGTAGATGATTCTTTTAATGTGTGATGACAAAGGGTAGCATAAGTTAGGAGAGTAACGTTAGCTTAGGAATATGTTATTTGTTTTCATTGTTGTAATGTTGGGAGCAAAAGTAGGAATATTAACAAAAGATGGACCCAGTAGAGAGGAAGAAGTGAAAATATGAGAGGAGAAGTACTGAGCACAGCTTTGGAGCAAAGATAGGAACTGAAATCCTCAAATGAAGAGCTTCTCTCTGGAAAACAGAAGTGACCTGTATGTGTATATGCACACATGCATGTGTGTGTGTTTATGTGGGTGGTGTGTATGTATGTGTGTGTATATAGTTATATATTATATATTATATATTATATATTATATATATTTAATTATAAATAATATATATATATTATATATGTGTAAATTTATTTCCTCCTTCTCCCTCCTCCTCCTCCCCCTCTCCCCCATCGTCCTCCTTTTTCTCCACACAGAAAAAAAAAAGTGAAAAAAATGTTGAAATCACAAAGACATAATATAAGACATATAATTAAAGTTGAGAGAGAGCACATTGAATGTTCTTGATCTTCTCAGGAAAGTGTGCAGAAAGGACTTAAAAGGGGAAGAGGAAAACACACCTGATCCTCAGGGCTTAACGAGCTGAAGAGATTTGGAAGCAGCTCTTGAGAAAGGTCTAGAAGCAGTACCCTGGGAACTAAGAACAAGGCTGATTAGAAATAAATAGAACCATTGTAGGACATCACATGTTCAGTCCATTACTATGGGACTAATTGATTAGATTGTATTACTTCCTAGAAAAAAAGAAAAAGTGTGCGTGAGGGAGGGCAACATGTTTCACAAATTCTGGCATTTTGGAAGCAGAAGTGGGAATGGCAGTCGACCCATAGTCTGCAGCTGCCAAGACAGGGACAACAGAATGACCGAGATGGGTTTCTTAAGCACATGAAATTGCTGACCATGAAATGGTCTGGGCAGAGAGGTAGAGGAGGTCGAAGTGGACTCCACCACAAACAGGAAAGGTGAGAACATCTGACAGACCACATCTTGGTGAGTGTGAAGGAATGTGAGCACTGGATAAGGGGAAGTAATGAAATCACTTTTCAGATACAGCTGGTCATCTGCACTTAGTCTGAAATATGAAATGACATTTATCTGACCTTTCAAAGAATATTAAAAAAAATGTCATAGGTGGAGGTCCTATTTTCAGAGTTCAAAAAGCAGTGATCTTATATGCTACAACATTTAAAAAATAATCTCAAAATACTGGCTTTTCGTTCCTACAGATGTTGGTTTCTGTTAGATCCATGTCTGTTTGATTTGCAATTCTTTCAATTGATATGTTATGACTGCTTTTCAGAAATATTCCAGTTTTTCTGTTGGGTATGCATTTACATAAAAGAAATTGGAAATATTTTCACTATTCCTTTTGTTGTCGAGTCTAGAGAATTTTTGAACATTTTTGTTCTTTATGTCTATCAAGCATTAGTTGTGTGAAAGTGCATAATAAACACCATTTATCCATGATTATAACATTGCCTCGTTTAAGAGAAATATGTACTTCTTTCAGAGAAGGCCATTAACACTCAATAGCTTGGATATTACAAATGCGTGAAGCAACTTCCAGTTCTGTTTGTACAGATGTGTTTTTGTCATCTCTGAGACGACTATTCTTAGAGAACATGATACAATGGTAAATATCAATTATCTAATGAAAATGTCTAGCTTCCTGACTAAAACGCTGTGCCTGGCCTACTTAATCCATGTAGTATGAGAACTGTATATTTGGTACAGAAGAAAAACTAAAAGCGTGGTCTGTACCCACACCCTACATGTGCTAATGTGATAGATTATATCAATTTTCCATTTTCTTAGGTCCAGAGTTACAGAGGGAAAGTGTTTCAGCTCTCTTAACTCATCTTCTAATTTCGAGTAATGATTGTAATGCTCACATAAAAAATATAAGCTAGATATACAGAAAGATGTATTTAAAACGTCACATTAAAATTTTAGCCCTCTAGAGCATATGGGAAGTATGTGTTTTTATGCACAAAAATTATTTTAAATATATATACAAATATGTATGTATGTACATATACAGTATATACATGGGATAAATGTGATAAAATATGGTATGCAGATACTTGTATTTTCATTAAATGTAATACACAGGTATTGAAAGAGAAAACAAAATATTTAGATATAGATGAAGTAGAGATAGAGCTAAAGAGTATTTTTCTTCCATTCTAAAAGATTATCCTTATCATGTTTTGGGTTGGTTAAGCTGAATTAAGAATAGCATACCCATAATCAAGGAAACATTCCATGGGCTGGAGCTGAGATTTGTTTAGTTTTTACTAAATCAATAATAAGCACCAACAAGGTGATAAATCTTGATAATGAAATAAGAATCCATATATGTAACCAGTAGCAAATAATACATTTTATGATATAGTGAAAACATCCCCTAAATTGGTAAATTCTGGTGTTTAAACAATAATGTTTACTGTATCTTTTGCTGGAACTGGATTTATATTTGCTTTCAGCACCACAAAAAAAAAAAGTAGATCAATACTGGTAATAAATCTTTAAATGCTTTTTAACCTTACAAGTTCTTTATATGCTGAAGGATAATCAATAAGCACAGCAGAAATACGGTATGTGATTCATCTTTTAAGGCAGTGTTATTCTATGACATAATGCCAATAACTCTGAATGTAAATGCCAAGATCAATTTCGTTTCTGAAAAATTGTTCAAACAGATAGAGTGGTATGAAATAATCACGTTTATTTACAAATATACTAGATTAATTTTAATGAGTATAATACTTAACTATTTTATCTATGATGTTTTGGGAAAAAAAAAAAAAACAGTAACTTGAGTCCACTACAGTTTTCTTCTCTTGAGATGTTAATAATCACCAGGATATATCTATAAAACTTATATCAATTCAAATATGGATGTTTCATTACACAATATGGCAATTTATGCAAAAATAGTGATCTAATTCAATTAAAAAGAAGATCTTTATTTTTCAGATGCAAGGAAAAACACAGACAATAAACCAAGATTTTTTAGTACTGTTTCCCAATGAACACATATTTTATCGCACTTTGACAACTTTTTTAAAAATTAATTTTTATAATTATACTTAATTATACTTATGTATATGAAATTCATAACAGAATCTCCCAATGGATAGTTACTTTGAGGCAAATAAAAATTTTATTTTATTTTCTCTTTCTAATATAATAATAATGTGGATACTAGAGTTAAAATTCATATGCACTTATATTATTTCCCAATAGATATGTTTTATGCGTTTTTCAAAATTCATAAAACTTTACAGCACAAAATTGAATCTTAAAGTATGCAAAACATTTAAGAGTTTTGGGGATCTTAGGACAGAATGCACACTACAAGAAGATAATCTAATGTTTATAAATATATTAAATTGGCTCACTGAAGGGTGTGGGAGAGTTGTTGACCTAAGTAACTTTAGAAATAAGTGGATTTTGTAAGTATAAAGGCAAAAGGAATTGTATAGAAGCACAGTACTCAAATAGGTAATGTCTTTTCCTGAAGGATTATGTATTAATTCTGAATCCATATACATGTTTCATGTAATTGAAATTTACATAAATGAATGACAGAAGTTGAAAGTTAGGTGTCTCTCTCTCTCTCTCTCTCTCTCTCTCTCTCTCTCTGTCTTTTTGGTTTGGTTTGTTTTGTTTTGTTTTTGGCGAGGGGTTATTTCCTTTAATATCCAAATAAAAGTGTCTTGTTATTGAGGGAGGTTACAGACAAGCAAAGGGGATAAGGCTAAGCTAACATGTAGTATTGGATTAGATTAGATGACATTCGTGTGAACTCATATCACTTAATATAGTTGAAAATCGTACATGTAATACAGGACATGATCTTAGATCCTTTCTTCTAGTAACTGCCACTGAAGATGAACCGAAATAACATAGCTGACAAAAATATGTGGTAAGAAATTCCCTTCAGTGCATAAAGTGAAGAGAATTCCAGCATACCAGTCAAACAAGTGGAAAGAACGTAGACACAGGTTTTTTTAAAAAAATTATGGTATGGGGATAAAAAGAAGAAACAAGGTCACATGTATGTATTTGAAAAACAAAAAAAAGCTACCTATGAATGGGAATAAGGAAAAATAGAAAATATAGTTTTCCAAAGAATAAAATACCCCAACATAAGTGCATATTGGTGACTCTAGACTTTCTCACTGTGTCCAGACACACTCAGATAACAAGGGTGATAAAACATTACTTAAAGATGTAACTGTAGACTTCTGAGAGACTTGTCAAAATAAAGAATTTAATAAAAGGGACTCAAAATTGTGAAAGGATCAAGAGTTAGTAATCTTTAAAATTAGTTTAGGTCATTCTTCTAGCTTAAATTTACCATAGTGCAAAGGATAAAACATCTTTGAAAAAACTAAATAATAAACGCTGTAAAATACTTATATTATTCTGTTCTTTTAACTAATGTGATTCTTGTTCTTTTAGCAATCATATAATGAGTAGGGTTGAAAAAAGTGGGTTGCCTTTCTCAGTTTAGACAGTAGCAGTTAGTAGTTTCTTTTAGTATTTATGATATAGATGGAGACAAATGGATTTTTTAATCATATTTTTATCATTGAATTTTATGGGTTTATGTATGTGTGCATATATCTAGGAAAATATCTATAAATATATTGCCATGATAATGTTATATCTAGGTTGTAAGATCTCAGTTAATGTTTCTTTATTGCTTTTATTCTAATTTATTTTTTAAATGGTTATGGTACAAACATATGGCTTATCTAATTAAAAAGGAAAAAATGAATGCGACTGAATGTTGGATAACTTTTAACTTCTAGATAGCTATTTTGAATAGTTCTATAATATGTATCCACAGTACCTCAGTAGAATCATAGTAATGGATTCTCTCAATCTTATCTAAAATTTCTAAACCAAATTTCGTGAGAGGAAGTACTTTCGACATGGCCCAGTGGTTTGTATCAAGTTATTAATTTTATCTTTTTCTGTAATCATGGTTTCAGACTTTTAAAGAAACTGCTGGTTTTATATGACCATGTAAACAGAGACACTCAATTCTCAAAATACCTTATTAAATTTAGTCAGAAAGTAAGGGTAGCCAATGATATATTCAGTAACCTTTGCCCAAAATATTTTGTGAAGATCTATGCTTATGTCCAAGTTTCCTTGAAAGCAACACTTGATCATATTTTAAAATTCTGAGGTTTACTCTTAATGTGTGTGTGTTTCTGTGTATGCACTATTGGTAACAAAGTGGATCATAATATGAAGATTTCACAGCAATTGTAAGAGAAACCCATTGTTACATATGGTATGTGGGCATATAGCTGATCATTACAGTTTCAAATCATTTATCTGGATAGCTGGCAAGTTGAATATTATATTACATATATATATTAATAAAAGTCTATAGACATACACCAAATAGTAAGTTTCTAAATGAGCACAGACTGAAGTTTGAAAAATCAATACAGTATCCTTGTTACAATGTGGCAAGTGCTTATTGATTTTAGACATTGCTATTTTTTCCTGGAGACCCAGGCTTTCTATAGTTTTCCTTTTTATATCATGCTAGACCAGATGCCACTGGTTTTCTCGAAGTAAGTAAAGTCCTTTTGTTTTCCTTTTTTAAAATATTTTGATGGTATGTGAATTAATGTCTTTTTAGGCCACATTTAACCTTTTCCAAAGTAAAGCAAAAGTCAGATAAAATGTTATTCTGGATCTTACTTACCTATCACAATTTCAATTTTTTTTTTATGTATGAGCTTTATGTAAAATTGAGTTCTGTTTCCTCCCCTTCCTTAAGATGAAATGGAGAAAATTACACGTTCATAAGGAACTCTTTAGGGACCTTTCCCTATATGGGAAATAGATTTTCTGCTCTTACGAAAGTTACAGTCTAGTATAGAAATTAAGCAACATATAAATATCTGCAAAAATACATACTATGGTAATTGTCAAAAATATTGAAAGCTGAAACATATAATGGGTTTAAATAAAAGGAGGATTTTCAGGGGTGCCTGGTGGTGCAGTCTTTTAAGCGTCCGACTTCAGCTCAGGTCATGATCTGGCGGATCATGAATTTGAGCCCCATGTGGGACTTTGTGCTGACAGCTCGGAGCTTGGAGCCTGCTTCAGATTCTGTGTCTCCTTCTCTCTCTGACCCTCCCCTTCTTGTGCTTTCTCTCTCTCTCTGTCAAAAATAAATTAAAAATTTAAAAAAAAAATTAAAGGGGGATTTTCAATCCCATATTAAAATATTTTTATACCATTTGAGAGTGGGAATACACTAGCATGGTTTTCTAATATATTTGTGTCATGCCTCCATTATTCTTCAGTCTTTAAAAGCTTGGTTATTTATCCTGAGAGATATTGACATTCACCTGTACATATGGTAGGCGTTCTCTCAAGGGCCATCACTGTACGTGCTCTAGATCTGAACCACCTTCAAGAGTCTTCTTGGTGCCCCCGCTCTGAATTCCTCCTGTCTTACCAGCTGGGCAGGCTTGACTTTCACATGAAACTGTAGCCTCTCTTTAAATCCGACCTTGCATAGTGAAGATTTAAGAAGGCTTGCCCTTACTATGTAATTCACTGTTACATTTTTGGATAGTCTGATTTTGACCAAAATTTTGTCTCAGTTGTAAAAGCTGTCTTGCTTTTGAAATATTGTGTGCATTTTCTTTTTTGGATTAGGGGCATGAACTTTCTTTGCAAGTTCTATCCCTCCATCCTTCTGTGCAACTTGTTGATACACTTTTCTACTCTAGGCCTTCCACTTCCATGAAAACTCTAATAGAATTAGATGTTGCTTTGGATTGCCATGGGTGTTAATGGTGAATTAAAGTTCCTTCTAGCTTCATCTTTGAATTTCATCACCCACCCCACCCAACCTGTAATCCCACACTCTATCCCTTTTTAACATACTTTTCCTCCTTTGAGTACTTGGTATTCATAGACCAGACTTTCTTTACATCCAGTTTTTGTTGCTGCTACTGTTGTTGTTGTTGTTGTTGTTATTATTATTATTATGCTTTGAGTGAGGTGATTTCAGTTAGAATGCTTTTGAATTCAAGTATGAAAAAAACATAATTTCTTAACTAATCAGATAATAATATATTAATATACATGTACATAAGAGCAGAATTAGGTACCTCTACATTTGCATATCTCAGTGACATCATTAACACTCAGACTATTTTTTTAATCTGTCAGTTATGCTGTTTTATGTTGGCAATGTCTTCAGCCTAAATTTCCAGAAGATGGCTGTCATAGCTCAGGACACCATATTCTGACATAGCAAAATCCAGAAGATAAATCATCTCTCTTTCTCATCCCAATTATTATAAAAATATTCCCATTAACACCAGCACACCTTCCTCAATCTCCAGAAAATGTCTTCTATGCCCTTGATCTTAACAAATAACTAACTAGAATAGTGCCAGGACCTTAACTGGCTTAGGCCAGCCAGTATCTAACCCCTGGGGATTTAGCCCAGTCTGCCCCCACTCAAGTACAGGGTTTCATGGAGAAAGGTCAATACCTTACAAATATCTGGTAAAATTGGAGAGAGGAATGGAAGAGAGTGGGAGGAGAGTGGGATTTGAACTTGGGTGTCAAACATCAATAGAATAGACTTGTAGTGTAGTGTCTATACCAGAGGATGCCAAATATCCACTCTCATTCTTCTTCCCATTAATAAAGTTTATGCTTTTAGAAATGGCCACTCATGGGATACCTGGATGGCTCAGTTGGTTAAGCATCCAACTTTTGATTTTGGCTTAGGTTGTGATCTTGTGGTCCGTGGGATTGAACCTCACATGGGGCTCTGTGCTGACAGTGAGGAACCTGCTTGAGATTCCTTCTCTCTCTGCCCCTCCCCTGCTCATGCTCACTCTCTCTCTCTCTCTCCCAAAATAAATACACATTTAAAAAAAAAAAAGAAAAGGCCACTCACTCTTCTGCGATATGGGAAAAGTTACGTGCTGCTACTGCATTTAGTTCCAATTTCATGAACTCTGTATGTGCAAGTACTCCTTATTGCATCTTGATTGTGGTATTTACTACATGTAGCTGAAAGGTATGTGAATAAATGTAGAGTAGAGGAGAGAGAATAGGAAAAGTATGACAGTCAAGAATTGCAAAAATAGCCCCTCAAAAAAATCTCTTACTGTATCTAACTTTTACAATGGATTTTACAGCTCTTCTTATCAAGAATTGAAGATTATTTTCCCAGCCCTCAGATATGGGCTGCCCTTATTATTTGCTTTGGCCAAAAGAATGTGGCCAACTTTTCATCATCAATACCCAAACCTAGACCCAAGGGGATGTGCACACTTCTGTTCTATCTTGTAAAAGCCCAGAAGAGCCTTGCCTAAAGTAATTACCATCTAGTCCTTCACAGAAAAGTTGCTGATCCCTGGCCTCTTAGAGATTAAGGGACACTGACTCAGCCCACATCTGCATGCTTGAGTTCTTCTGACAATAGAATAAAGTTTAAATGAAATGCAAAACCATGAACAATAGTAACACATTGTTGTTTTATACCACTGAATTTGAGGTAGTTTTGTTGATAGCAATGGCTTACAAAATTATAGTAAAAAGTTCCATTCAGAAAACAGAAAAAAATAATATATAAAATTCATGATCTTTATAGCAAATTTGGCATACTTTTTTTCTGCAAAGGGCCAAATATTTGTGGGCTATAGGATTTCTGTCAGTACAATTACCTTTACCATTGTAGTATGAAAACTGCCTTAGACAAGAAGTTAATGAATAGGTGTGGCTGTATTCCAATAAAACTTTATAAAACAGCATACAGGCTATATTTTCCCAACCCCAGATCTGGAGCATATAATTAATTTAGAAGGTGTTTTTCTGAATGATTGAAATAATCAAGATTCCTGTGAAAGACGGATATTTTGTTTTGGTTTGTTTTTCTTTTCTTTTCTTTTCTTTTTAATTTTAGAAAGAGAGACGCAGAGTGGGAGAGAGGGGAAGAGGAAGAGAGAGAGAGAATCTTAAGGCTTAGTGTGGAGCCTATTGCAGGGCTCAATCCCACAAGATCGAGTGCAAGATCAGTGCAGCTCCCCACAACAGCACATCCCTAAATTTGGAAGTTTTAAGAATCAGTAGGCTTGTTTAAGATAGAGCCCGAAGTGCACTGTGCTGCTTCTGGCAGGCAAGCAGCCTGGAGACAGCATGAAAATGGTGATCTGAAAAATGCCGGGGATGCACAAGGGGGAATTATTCGTTCTTCTGGGACTCCTTCCCTGAAAGCAGCAAGCGGGGGAGATCCCTTTCCATGGAAAAAGGAGCTGGCTGGGGCTATTTCCCTCCATTGCCCCTCAGCATAAACCGTGTCAGTAAACAGCACAGCATGAACACTGGCTGCCTAACATGCTTACACCATGCTCTGTCCCCCTGCACTCTTCTGGTACTGCCCTCTTCCGTCAAGTTAGCCTCAGTTCCAGCAAAGTGGGTCCCTTCCCCAGAAGACCAGCAGAAACCCCTGCACACACCACATCTCCAACTAGAGAGCTCTGCAAGTCTTCAATTCTAGAGAAGTGACATCCGGTCTCATTTAACAAGCAGATCACAGAACACTTAGTTAAAACTCACCAAACTGTGGCCAACGTCAAAACACTGCCCACTGCAGGCAAGGAGAGCCTCTGCAGATGACTGACCTGAATGATAGAACAGCCAAACCAAAGCAATGAAGCACACACCACACACACCAGAGACACTCCCTGAAGCACCAGTCCCTGGACATTATATGACCTCTTTTTCATAAGTTACTCTCAGGAACAGGAAACAGAATAGGCCTTTCTAAAACACAGAAGACAGAGACCTAGACATAATGCCAAGACATAGGAATTCATCCCAAAAGAAACAAGATAAGGTCATGGCCAGAGATCTAATCAAAACATGTAAGTAATATGCTTGATGGAGAATTTACAGCAACAATCATAAGAATACTTATTGGACTTGAAAAAAGAATGGAGGACTTCAGGGAGGCCCTGAAGACAGGGATAAAAGTGTTAAAAAATAATCAGTCAGCAAAGAAAAAAGCAATAACTGAATTTGAAACAGACTGAATGTAATGACCACAAGGATGAAAGAAGCAGAGAAGTGAATAAGTGATATAGAAGATAAAATAATAGAAAATAATGAAGCTGAATGAAAGAGAGAAAGAATTATGGATTATGAGTTACTTAGGGAACTCAGTAACTCCACCAAATGTAATAACATTCATATCTTGGAGCCCCAGAAAAAGATAAAAAAAGGGGGACAGAAAATTAATTTGAGAAAATAATAGCAGAGAACTTCCCTAATCTGGGGAGTAAAACAGACATCCATATCCAGGAGGCACAGAGAACTCCTATAGAAGTCAACAAAACCAGGGGTGCCTGAGTGGCTCAGTTGATTAAGCATCTGGCTTTTGATTTCAGCTCAGGTCATCATGATCTCATGGTCATGGAATGGAGCCCCATGTCAGGCTCAGCAGAGAGTTCAGAGCCTGCTTGGGATTCTCTCTCTCTCTCTCTCTCTCTCTCTCTCTCTCTCTCTCTCTGCCTTTCTCTCTTTCTCTCTTTCTCTCTCTCCCCCTCCTCCATTCGTTCTCTGTCTCTATCTCTCTCAAAATAAATAAATAAAAACTTTTAAAAAATCAACAAAAGCAGGTAAACACCAAAACATATTGTAATTAAACTTGCCAAATACACTAATAAAGAAAAAAATATTAAAAACAACAAAAATAATCAACTTACGAAGGAAAACCAGTAAGGCTAGCTGCAGATTTGTCAACAGAGACTTGACAAGCCAGAAGGGAGTGGCATGATATATTCAATGTACTCAATGGGAAAAATCTGAAGCGAAGAACACTCTATCCAACAAGTCTATCTATCATTCAGAATAGAAGGAGAGATAGTGTTTCCCAGACAAACAAAAACCTGGTGTTCATGACCACTAAGCTAGCCCTACCAGAAATATTAAAGCAGAATCTTTGAGTAGAAAGAAAAGACCAAAAGGGACACAGACTAGAAAGGAACAGTTAAAATCTCCAGAAACAACCACAAACAAGTTATAAAATGGCAATAAATACATATCTAGCAATAAATACTCTGAATGTAAAGGGATTAAACAGTCTAATCAGAGGACATAGAGAGTGTCAGAATGGATAAAAAAAATCTATATACTGCCTATAAGAGACCCATTTTAGACCTAAAGACACCTGCATATTGAAAGTGAGGAAATAGAGAAGCAGTTTTCATGCAAATGGACATCAAAAACAAAACAAAACAAAAATACTGAAGTAGCCATACTTATATCAAACAAACTGGATTTTAAACCAAAGACAGTTACAAGAGCTGAAGAAGAGCACTATATCGTAATGAAGGGGGCTATACAACAAGAAGATTTAACAATTGTAAATATTTATATGCCCATAATTGGCCCCAAATATATGAAACTATTAATAACAATCATAAAGGAACTTATTGATAATAATGAGGTAATAGTAGAGAAACTTCACACAGCAATCACATTGATGGGCAAATCATCTAAGCAGAAAATCAACAAGGAAATAATGGTTTTGAGTAACACACTGGATCAGATGGACTTTACAAATATATTCATCCTAAAGCAGCAGAATACACATCCTTTTCAAGTGCACATGGGACAGCCTCCAGAATAGATTATGTACTAGGCACAATGAGGCCTCAGCAAGTACAAAAAAATATGAAATCATACCATCAACATTTTCTGACCACAATGCTATGAAACTAGAAATTAACCACAAGAAGAATTTTGGAAAGACCACAAATACATGGAGCCTAAAGAACACCCTACTAAAGAGTCAATAGGTCAACCAAGGAATCAAAGAAGAAATAAAAAAAAAATACATGGAAACCAATGAAGATAGAAAATCTGAACAGACTGATAACCAGCAAAAAAATTGATTCAGTAATCAAAAATCTCCCACTAACAAAAGTCCAGGAACGGATGGCTTCACAGGAGAATTCTACCAAACATTTATGGAAGAGTTAATACCTATTTTTCTCAAACTATTGCCAGAAATAGAAATGGAGTAAAACTTCCAAATTTATTTTAAGACCAGAATTACCCTGATACTAAAACTAGACAAAGACTCCACTAAAAAAAAAAAAATCTACATGGCAATAACCCTGATGAACATGGATGCACAAATTCTCAATAAAATACTAGCAAATCAAATTCAACAGTATGTGAAAAGAATCATTCACCATGATCCAGTGGGATTTATTCCTGGGTTGCAACTGTGGTTCAATATACACAAATCAATCAATGTGACATATCACATTAATAAAGGAAAGGATAAGAACCATACATCCTTTCAGTAGATAAAGAAAAAGCATTTGATAAAGTACATCCATTCATGATAAAGACCCTCAATAAAGGCCATATATGAAAAACCGAACCTCAATAGGGAAATACTAAGAGCTTTTCCTCTATGTTCAGGAACAAAACAGTGATGTCCACTCTCACTATTATTTAATGTAGGGCTTGAAGTCCTAGCCTCAGCAATCAGACAAGAAAAAGTAACAAAACATATCCAAATCAGCAAGGATGAAGTCTAACTTTCACTATTTGCAGACAACATGATACTTCTGTATAGAACACTCAAAAGGCTCCACCAAAAAATTTCTAGAAATGATACATGAATTCAGTAAAGTCACAGGATACAAAATCAACATATGGAAATCTGTTGCATTTATATATACCAACAATGAAGCAGCAGAAAGAGAAATCAATGAATCAGTCTCATTTACAATTGCACCAAAAAACCTAGGAATAAACCTAACCAAAAAGGTAAAAGATCTGTGCTCTGAAAACTATACAACACTGATGAAAGAAATTCAAGAAGACACAATGAAATGGAAAATAACCCATGCTTATGGATTGGAGGAACAATATTGTTAAAATGTTCATACAACCCAAGGCAATCTACACATTTAATGCAATCCCTATCAAAATACCACCAGCGTTTTTCCCAGAGCTAAAACAAACAATCCTAAAATTTGTATGGAACCAGAAAAGACCTTGAATGATCAAAGAAATCTTGAAAAGCAAAACTGGAGGCATCACAATACCAGACTTCAAGTTATATTACAAAGCTGTTGTGATCAAAACAGTATGGTATTGGCACAAAACCAGACACATAATTAATGGAACAGAACACAAAACCCAGAAAGAAACCCACAACAATATGGGCATGTAATATTTGACAAAGCAGGAAAGGATATCCAATGGAAAAAGACAGTCTCTTCTACAAATGGTGTTAGGAAAACTGGACAGCAACATGTAAAAAAACGAACCTGGACCACTTTCTTATACAACACACAAAAATAAATTCAAAATGGATGAAAGATATAAATGTGAGACAGGAAACCATTACAATCCTAGAGGAGAACACAAGCAGCAACCTCGTTGTTGCTGGTTATAGCAATTTCTCACCAGACATGTCTCCCGAAGCCAGGAAAACACAAGCATAAATGAACTATTAGGATTTCATTAAGATAAAAAGCTTTTACACAGCAAAGGAAAACAATCAATAAAACAAAAAGGCAACTGGTGGAATGGAAGAATATATTTGCAAATGACATTTGGATAATTGGTTAGTATCCAAAATCTATAAAGAACTTGCCAAACTCAACACCCCAAAACTAACTAATCCAGTGAAGAAATGGGCAGAGGACATGAATAGACACTTTTCCAAAGAAGAAATCCAGATGGTTAACAGACACATGAAAATATGCTCAACACCACTCATCATCAGGGAAATATAAATCAAAACCACCATGAGATATCATTTCACACCTGTCAGAATGGCTAAAATTAATAACTCAGAAAACAACAGATGTTGGTGAGGATGTGGAGAAAGGGAAATGCTTTTGCACTGTTGGTGGGAATGCAAACTGGTACAGCCATTCCAGAAAAAAATGCGGAGTTTCCTCAAAAAGTTAAAAATAGAACTACCCTGCGACCCAACAATTGCAATACTAGGTATTTATCCAAACGATACAAAAATACTGCTTGAAGGGGGTACATATGTCCCCTTATGTTTATAACAACACTACTGACAATACCCAAAGTGTGGAAAGAGCCCAAATGTCCACAACTGATGAATGGATAAAGATGTGGTATCTATGTATACAATGAAACACTACTCAGCAATCAAAAAGAAAAAAAATCTTGCCATTTGCAACAACGTGGATGGAACTAGAATGTATTATGCTAATGAAAATAAGTCAGTCAGAAAAAGACAAATATATAATGTCACTCATATGTGGAATTTTAAAAAATTATTTATTTATTTTTAATTTACATCCAAGTTAGCATATAGTGCAACAATGATTTCAGGAGTAGTTTCCTTAATACCCCTTACCCATTTACCCCTCCCCCACAATGCCTCCAGCAATCCTGTTTGTTCTCTATATTTAAGAGTCTCTTATGTTTTGTCCCCCTCCCTGTTTTTATATTATTTTTGCTTCCCTTCCCTATGCTCATCTGTTTTGTATCTTAAAGTTCTCGTATGTGGAATTCAAGCCACAAAACAAGTGAACATAGGAGAAGAGAAGGAAAAATAAAATAGGATAGAAACAGAGAGGGAGGCAAACCATAAGAGACTCTTACCTATAGTTAACAAACTGAGAGTTGCTGGAAGGAAGGTGGTGGGAGGATGGGCTAAACGGATGATGGGCATTAAAAAGACCATTTGTTGGGATGAGCACCGGGTGTTATATGTAAGTGATGAATCACTAATTCTACTCCTGAAGCCAATACTACACTGTATGTTAAGTAACTTGAATCTTGATTAAAAAAGAGAGAAAGGGGCGCCTGGGTGGCGCAGTCGGTTAAGCGTCCGACTTCAGCCAGGTCACGATCTCGCGGTCCGTGAGTTCGAGCCCCGCGTCAGGCTCTGGGCTGACGGCTCGGAGCCTGGAGCCTGTTTCCGATTCTGTGTCTCCCTCTCTCTCTGCCCCTCCCCCGTTCATGCTCTGTCTCTCTCTGTCCCAAAAATAAATAAAAAACGTTGAAAAAAAAAAATTAAAAAAAAGAAAATAAATAAATAAAATAAAAAAGAGAGAAAGAGACAGGGAGGCAAACCAAGAAACAGACTCTTAACCACAGAGAACAGACTGATGGTTATTGGAGGGGGGTGGGTAGGGTTTGGACTAAATGAGTAATGGGTATTAAGGACGGCACTTGTGATGTGCACTGGGTGTTGTATGTAAGTGATGAACCACTTAATTCTACACCTGCAACTAATATTACGCTGTACGTCAGCTGGAATTTAAATAAAAATTGTAAAAAATATTCGCCATAAATACTACTTATAGCACTGGCTTATTGAAGGTGATGGTGAAATGAAGGCTAACAGAGTAAAACCTCGGATTGAGAGTAACTTGGTTTGTGAGTGTTCCACAAGATGAGTGAAGATTTCTAATCAATTTTAGCTTGATAAATGAGCGATGTCTTTCAATGTGACAGTAGTACATGATGCCAAATGTCACATGATCACAACTGAGCCAACGGTTCTTGAAACTTGCTTTGACATACAAGTGCCTTGAGTTACAAGCATGTTTCTGGAACGAATTATGCTCACAAACCAAGGTTTTCCTGTACTTCCATCAAATAGGTTTAACCTGAAGACAACTTTATTTTTGGGGGCACAAATAGAGACACAGATAGATAGATATCCAGCTTTTGTAAAACCCAATTACATGGAAATTAGGATTCATTTACTTAGGCTTACAATTGTCTCATTGTCAACATGGAGAATAGAATATTGTCTCCTGAAATCTCTTTTTCTTTCCCAGTTTTACATCTTTTTCTCCAAGAGAGGCTACACAAAACAGAATATTACTTTGTACATCTACGTAACTGTCTATCTGAATGCTTTTAATTTCAAGTGACCTGCAGATTCTTGCCAGTGATGAAAAACGCAGCATATTTTCTCCTCATTGAGTATCAAAACTTTCAAAAATGAACATTTTGGGAAGAAATTTTGTATACACATAAAACACTCTGTATTCGTCTTCCTTTTCTTTGACTTCTGTGTAATATGCTGCATCTGAGAGACACAAAGAATAAAATGTCCTCAGGATGTCGTTATGGTTCAATGAAAACAAACAACTTGATTTCTTGAATTTTAATCATTTTCCTTTCAGAAAAAGGAAAATAAAAAGAAATCTAATTAAAATGTCTCTAGATGTTTGAAATCCATGGTAGTTACACTTCAGAAGAAAGCAAAGCTACTTATTTTTGCTTAGACCTGGAAATGAGCCCTCTACACCTGAGTCACTGGCAACAGCATGTATTGCAAAAGAACCCCCGTTTGTCTTCACCAAGAGGAAAACATTTTCACGAGATTTCTTGAAGATATTCTTTAATAGGGTTAGGGATTATATAATTTTATTGAAATGGATTAATAATAGGTTTATAAACACAAACAGCTAAAAGCACTCATTAACTACTCTAAGCAACTCACTTTGTGAACTGATTACAAGTGAGTTGTTTATATTAGCTTATAAGGCTTCAAGAAATAATTGTCAGAATATACTAGAGTTGATTGTCTTTGGTCCTTGATTTTAAGCATGAATTTAAAAGGAAAAGGGAAATAATAATTCTAGTTGGTACATTTATGCATAATTTCTCTACGGTACAGTAAGCAGTCTAGGAGGCAAAGCTTAGGGTAACAGTACAAATGAAAATTCGTACTAAAGCCATATACAATATTGTCACTTGATCTATAACCCTATCACTCATGATTTTTTCATCACCCAGTAGGTACCAAACCTGCCATTCTTTGATGCTTGGTAGGGTGATCTTACATGGCCATTGATAATGTGGTAACAATGTACAGTGACCAGCGAGATTTTGTTAATTGCAACTAATTTGTATTTTGATAGAAATGAAAAAACTATAACAGAAAAAAAGGAAGGAAATACATTTAAGATTACATGGATACGGTAACAACTTCTTGATAATCATATAAGAACAGGGAGATATATTTATCAGTTACTTTTAGAAAGGTAGGGATATTTCTTAATACACAACTCCAAATTAAGCTGCTTGAGATGGAAGGACAGACTGCAATAGACTGGAATATAAGGAGAATTACCTAGAAGAATGACAGGGATGTGGCCCAGGACAGTAGTTTGTTTGTGTGTTTTATATTTATGTTTATATTATACCCCTCATCCTCATTTAGGAAGTAACTCAAAAGCATCGAAATAAAACTCACAATGAATGCCTACTTGGTGGAAACATAGAAGATCCACAATCTTCAGGAGCAGTTTGAGACTCGGGGAAAAGAAGTGTCGTTATGTTGGCCCTTGTAGATATACTGGACATGACTTTGGTATTAATCCCAACAAACAGAAAATTTGGACCACACTCAACAATTTCCCTGAAGCATTTGTAACCCAGAAGAGATTAAATCTTCCAATATGTAATAGTTTGTTGCTATTTCAAAACAGAATTCATGGGGTGCCTGGGTGGCTCAGTAAGTTGAGCATCCTACCCTTGATTTCAGTTCAGGTCACAATCCCAAGATTGTGGGATCAAATCCCATGTTATCGGGCTCTGTGCTGAGTGTGGAGCTGCTTAAGATTGTCTCTCTCTGCCCTTCTCCCCTGCTTGTACTCTCTCTCGAAATATTAAATTAAATTAAATTAAACTAGGTAAAATAAAATGAAAAAATAGATCAGATATATGCAGCATTTTGTGAATTATTCATCAAATTCCCATGATTCTCATATGAATCAACTACCAGTGGAGGTGTCATTTTTAACCAACCCCATTTGGAAACACAAGCCCCAGTGGATCTTGGCTGCAACTCCCTGGGTTATCCTGACTTATTAGTATCTTAGAGGATTCCAGAAAACAATACTAAAGGTCTTATAAAAATAATTTCACATAAGCTCTTACGAAGTACGAGGCAAATGTGTGTGGGCTCAGGAAAAAAGCATGTAATATGATCTGATTTTAACCTAAAACAAAGGTAAATAATCTATGTAAAAGATTTGCATATGTTGTAAAACTGCATTTGCCAGAATTTATTTTGGGCAGTATATGGTGCTAGTGTGGATTCATCCCTTGATAATCTCTGAAACCTGAATATGAACAAAAAATTCTTTTGAAAGTCAGGAGAAGGGTAGGGTTGGTGAAAAGTACAGGTGTAGTTAAATAGGAGGCTGGCAAATATATACACATAATATGCACATTTATACATATATGTGTGTGTGTGTGTGTGTGTGTACATTTTAAATGTATATTTTCTAGAAATGTAAATAGGTTTTCTGTACATTATGTACTTTTTAATTTTATATATCATTCAAAATATTGAATAATAACTTGCAAAAATCTAGAAGCAACATATTTACGAAGAAAGCTGTTTCAGGAAAATGTTTTGTTTTTAATGTGCCAGGAAAAAAAAAAATTAAGAATCCCTGTTCAGAAGGAATGTAATTCAGTGAGAAGTAGGGCCATGTAAAATGCTGAAATCAAAGACATGATAGGAAGGACATGACTCTGTGCCAGGAGTTTGAGTCAGATTCTCTCAAAAATCAAGGGAGTGGTTTCCTACATGGCCTCAGGGTGTCTTGGCTGACAAGAGTGAGGACTAGCATTTTGATTAATATGGTGTAACTAGTAGAGAGCATATTGATTTTCTTTTTTTTTTAATTTTTTAATGTTTTTATTTATTTTTGAGACAGAGAGAGACAGAGCATGAGCAGGGGAGGGGCAGAGAGGGGGAGACACAGAATGTGAGCAGGGGACGGGCAGGGAGGGGGAGACACAGAATGTGAGCAGGGGAGGGGCAGGGAGAGAGGGAGACACAGATTCTGAAGCGGGCTCCAGGCTCCGAGCTGTCAGCACAGAGCCCGACGCGGGGCTTGAACTCATGGAGTGTGAGATCATGACCTGAGCCGAAGTCGGAGGCTCAACCGACTGAGCCACCCAGGGAACCCCGAGAATGTTGATTTTCAAACACATTGAGCCAGTTTGTTTTCACACATCTCGCTGTAATTAATAGATTACGTGACCTCAAAAAGAGCACTGAAGCCAATGCCCAGGCTTCCTCAGAGGACAGTCGCCCAAGAGGGAGCTTCCTTTGTGCCCTTCTCATTCTGCAGCAATTGCTGAGGCAGGTCTTCTAGAGAGACCACAAAGAGAGAACAAGAAAAGAGGCGGGGAGGGGAGGGTGAGGAGTGCAGACTACATCCAATAAGGCTTCATGCACTTTTGAGGTCAAGTGAGAGAGCTCAAGAGAGGTGGAAAATCCAAATGCATATGGTGTCACTGCAAACACATTGTCCTTGATTATGAAGAACTCAACCTGCTTGCAGCGAAATAGAAACTATACAGTCGTGATTTGACGCCCTTTTCTTTGGTCACTTGTGTTTCATGACGGATAATTTCACCTTTTCCTCAAACGACTTAGGTTAAATCTATATTTATCCATTAGAGCGAGGATATGAGTGTATTTAAACGTGTTGGGGGATTCTCAAGAAAGATTTATAAACATGATATTATTTCATCAGAACTTTTATAGATTTTTGAAGCCATAGTTTAAAAAGACAGAATTTTCCAAACACAAGTAAAGCCTGAACGTAATGAATCAAAACTTTGAAACCAAATGCCTTATAGGAAAAACAAAAGAATGAAACAGTCTAAAGTGACATTTACAATATGACAAAATTTGATGCAGCCATATATGCACATTTAAATGTTCAGTTTATGTAATAAAATGTGCATCTTAACAAATATCTTCCAAGGGATATGAAACTCTAAAGAATAAGGCAAATGATATAACCGTTGCTAGAATCCAAACTTACAACCATTTTTCTTGGCCTGGGAAAACGTAAGGTGACTGGAAAATTCTCACTGTGACTGCAGATCTATAAGGTGCCATTTGACAATGAATTCACTGTCAATTTATTCTAAACACAATTAAATGAGTAATTATGCGAGAGTAAATAACTTTCATGATGGAAATATTTTCAGAAAGCTACTGTCAAAAGAGGTACTCAAATTAAGAGAAAGGAAAATAACATCATTACCAAGCTCATCAGAAAATAGATTATTATAATTTATTTAAAAAAATCTCTCTGGAGAGGTCAACTAAACAGCAAAATAAAAAAGGATATAAGAATCTGTGGTTACAGATCTGAGGTTCATTCTGAGCCATTTGGGGTCTAAAGGTTGACTTCCCAGGAGAAAATCGTTCATGTTATGCTCATCTGTTTACCAAGGATTCTGTTTACCAGAATCCTTTGAATGAATTGAGTAAATTCACAGTAATTTTAGAGTAGACTTCATATCTTAGACCCAATTAGACTCAATTTACAAACCTCGGTTTTTTTACTACATATTGCATGTCTCCTTTTTTAACTAGGTGGTGCTATAGTATCAACTAACTCATAAACCCCAATAGATTTAAAAAAAAAAAAAAGGTTTATTTATTTATTTTTTATTCATGTTCTATAGTGCTTGGTTTGCTGTAGATAAACTGCACGTCTCCCTTGTTATGCAATTCCAATTGAAGGAGTAGACTTTTTACAAAGGACACAGCTGTCCCATGGAAGAGGGAAGAAGATAAGTGATGGGACCAGAATTGAGCTTTTTTTTTTTTAAACTATAGTACATTGACATAAAACATTATATGAGTTTCAGGTGCACAACATAATGATTTGATTTGATATTTGTATATATGATGAAATGATCACGACAGTAAGTCTGTGTCCATCCATAGCCATACATAGTTATAAGCTTCTTCTCAGACATCACAAATACCACTTGAGTGTGCATTCAGCTGGTCAAAAGTCCATGATGCAAGGATTATAATTCCATCAGAGAGAAAATAGAAGCAATCATAAAATGGACCAGTCCTGTATGAAGGTTAAAACAAAATCTGTACCCTGTATGTTTCATGCCCCAGAGTCAACCACACATACAGATTAGATGGGAGACAAAACACATAGTTTAATTAAAATGCCCTGATAAATTATACTTTTGCAGTGATCATCTTTATTTGAATCCATGGCTCACAAATCTCATAACAATATATACCCAATGGTGGTCTTCCTCAGTTATCGGGCACTATTTTTTTTCTCAATTATTCTTTTTTTAGCCAAGTTTTTATTTAATTTCCAGTTAGTTAACATACAGTGTAATATTGTTTTCTCATGTGGACTTTAATGATTCATCACTTACATACAACACCCAGTGCTCATCACAACAAGTGCCCCTCCTTAATACCCATCACCCATTTAGCCCATTGCCTGCCCTCTTTCTTCCAGCAGCCCTCAGTGGGTTCTCTATCATTGCGAGTCTGCTTTATGGTTCATAGGGCACTAATTTTAAGTTGTGGTGAATATTGTCACAATGCAGTCCAAATATGCCATACCAATTTACACTCCCAACAACAAACATGAGAATCATGATTTGTGTAGATTATGATCACTGCTTGGTCTTAATCATCCTTTATTTTTTAATTTCAGAAGTGCAATATTATGTTTTATTGTAGTTTTGCTTTGCACGTATTTTACTGTTTGTGAGACTGTTTTTTTTATAGGGCTGTTGGTAATTTGTTTCTGTTTTGAATGGACAGTAGAAACAGACACTTAAAATACTGTGGAATGCCATAATTGTTTAGAGAGTTGAACTACGTATTCAGCACTGAACCATGTAACCCATCTATCTTAGGACACTGGAAGAATTTTTGCTCTTCTGTAACTATCATTTGTTGAAATAAACAAAATGATCAAAATATTTAGCAACTGTTTGCCAGAAATACATTACTTGGTGGTTGAGACTAACAGAGAATATATAGGTTAAATGTGGATAGAAGTCACAAATATTTAGAAGACTAAAGACACATCTACTGGCTCACATCAGTAGTCCAATTTTTATAGAAAACTACCAGTTCTAAAAAAGAGGCATTTTGTGTGGTATTTCTTAAGGAAAAAATAACAGAATTGTCCTTTATAAGGTGGTAGAGTTTAGATATATGAAGAAAGTAAGCTTTTATATGTGGTACTATAAATTATGGTCTGGATGAAATATTTGGTTATACCATAGGCATAATTTAATAACACTCAAATACTCTAGGTAACTATGAACTTCACGCCAAACTATTTATTCATACACACTGTCTATCCTTAAAGGACTTAAAATTTGGTGGCAGACAATACCAGGAGATATCACTAAAGGAAGTAAATGGGCAGAATGTAGGAAAGAGCAGCCTAAGTAACAAAAAAAAAAAAGATGTTAATAATACGTTAGCTTGTGAAAGAGAGAGAATAAGAATTAGTTGTTTGAATGAGGCTTGAAGGATAAGTAGAATTCCCAGAAATGAAAATTTTTGGGGAGAGTCTTTCAAATTGTAGGAGATACCATAAAAAATAGGTAAAATATATGTTTTGTTTTTTTTTAAGTGTCTGAATAAAGCATTAAGAGAATAAAAAGAACAAAACCTTGAAAGATCATCCCAGCAATATTGTGGAAGTCATTGAGTCTTGGGACCTGACGTTTGTACATGACTTTGTGATCAAACAAATCCACTAGGTATTTGAACAATAAAATGACTATCGCAAACACACACACATACACACACACACACACACACACACACACACACACACACACAATGGCATATAGAAACACAACTTATTTTGATACGTTTATTTTCTGTTTTGCAACATTACTGAATTTGTTCATTTTTCCAACAACCTTTTTGAGGAATCTTTAAGCTTTCCTACATATCCAATTATGTCTACAGTAGACAGAGATAAATTTACTTTTTCCTTTCTGATTTCGATTTATTTTATTTCTTACTGAATTGTTCTGGGTCAGGCTTCCAGTACTGTGTTGAATCGAAGTTCTGAGTGGGTATCCTTATCTTATTCCTGATCTTAGAGAAAAAAAACTTTCAATTTTTCACCATTGATTATGCTGAAACATAAAACTCCTGGAAGAAATCACAGGGGAAATCCTTTAGACGCTGGTATTGACAGTAATTTCTTGCATATGACATTCAAAGCACAGGCAACAAATGCAAAAATAGACACGTGGGACTACATCAAACTACAAAGCATCTGTACAGCAAAGAAAACAATCTATAGAATGAAAAGACAACCTATGGAAAAGGAAAAAAATATTTGCAAATTATATATATATATATATATATATATATATATATATATATATATTAAGTATAATATATGCATATAATATATGGCATAATATAATAATTTTCCTAGATATATAGGAAACTCCTACCACTCAATAGCAAGAACAAATAACTCAATTAAAAATGGGCAAAAGACTTAGATAGACATTTCTCTAAGGAAGACATACAAATGGGGACCAAGTATTTAAAAAAGTACTCAACAACATTAATTATCAGGGAAATGCAAATCAAAACTACCTTAGACATCATCTCACATCTGTCAGGTTGGCTATTACCAAAGCAAAAACAAAAACAAGGACAAGAACAAAAGATAACAAATGTTAGGATGTACGGAAATTAGAACCCTTGATCACTGTTGGTGGGATTGTAAAATGGTGCAGCAGGTATGGATAACAGTTTGGAAATTTTTCAAAAAATTTAGAAGTAGAACTACCATATAATCCAGAAATTCTGGATATATATATATATAAATTGAAATCAGGATCTTAAAAAGATACACTCCCCTATTCATAACAGCATTATTCAGAATAACCAAGATATGGAAACAACCTATATATGTCTATTAACAGGTGAATGAGTAAAAATAATGTTATATTCTATATATAATATAGATGTATATTATAATACAATATAATGTTATATTCTATATAACATTTTATATTATATATATTTTATTTTATTTTAGATTAAAATAAATTTTATATTGTTTACAATTTTATATTATTCAACCTTAAAAATGAAAAAGGCTGCAAAATAAGGGCAGGGTTTGGAATGAGACAGGAAGGAAGACACAAATGTGAGAGCTATTGCAAGGTTATATGCTAGAAAATAACAATGGATTAGGTGTGGGTAGTACAAAGGGCTCAGTGAAAGACTGATATGAGGCTTTTGAAATTAAGTGTCTGATGGATATTATCAACTTTAATAGAAAGTCAGAAGAAAGAGTTGATTTGTGTTGGAGATAAATGATTCTGATGTTTATTTTCATTCTTTTTGACTCCAACACAATTTGCTAACAAAGTTTTCTCTTAGAATTTCTTGTCACAGACTTTGAGACTTGGAGTTTACAAAGAGACCTATTACTGCTCAAGTCCAGTTACCAAAATTACAAGCAATTCTGAAGACTGGAAGCAAACAATCTTAGGATTGAGGATACTCTCTAAAATCTATCCCAGGAAAGCATCTCAAATGGCATCTCTTATGTCCGTGCTTTTCTATAAAAGAGCAAAAGATTTCAGGTTCATTTACAATAAGTTCATGCCAAGTAATGAGTGTAAGGAGGGAAAGTCAGCAAACAATCACATATACTTTGGCTGATACAGTGACAGCATTTGATATATTCAACTTAGTGTGAACTGCATAAAGCCACTTTCTTTTTATACACGTAAGTGTGGATAATAACATGGATCTCATCCATCACACTGTATCATTATTGTATTATAGTGCCCTTAATATACTGTTAAAGCAATAGGGGAAGTTTTGAGTCCATTCATCAAGTTTCATTAGCATTGTATTTTGTTATTGTATTAGCCAATACAGTTCTTAATACATTATCAAAGTCTGTACTGAACAGTAATATTAATATCAGGACGTTTTGAAGTGGGACTCCAAACTGCTTGTGCATCTTTCATGTGCCAAGATGTAATAAGAGTCTTAGAATTGTCTGCTAAGACTGCAAGAATATTTGTGAAGGGACATTATGGATCTGTTATGTTTGCCATTCTTAAAGGCATCCCCGTGTCCCATATGAGCCAGTAAATCTACTTCAAGAGTTGACAACATTTTCTATCCCAAAACTCATTTAAATAGGGGTAATTCTACTTAAAAAAAAAAAAAAGGAGGGCATGCATTTATCCTCTCAGGATCTATTTGGTTTTGGTCACTATTTACCATGTAAGAAATTAAGATCCAGTACAGTGGATAAAATATACATATGTGGACTAGTTAGGTAGATACTCAGTTATCTTAGTGCTATTTGCTTGAAAAATAAACTGACCCAGATGCAGTTGGAGCTATAAAAATATTTTTAATAGCAAGGAACCTATAGTTTTAGGTGACAAGATATCTATCTAATCTAATCTAATCTAATCTAATCTATCTATAGATATATCTCTGAAGATAGATATCTCGAGAGATATATCTATAGATAGGTAGATATATAGATAGATATCTTGATAGATATAGTCAAAATAATGGGGCAAATGATCATATAATAGAAATTCAAAGAAGTTTTCTTTCAGATGAGAAATGGGAATTACATGGGAGAACATTCTGGGAAGAAAAGACAGAATAAGGAATTAGGACTGATTGTTTTAAGTGGGCATAAGAAGGGAATAGGAAAAATAGAACCAGGTTATATTTTCTGAAGTTAATCCTATAGAAATCTGTGAAGCTATGTGAAGACTGTATGATAAAAATGGATAAATTTTAATTTCAGGATGACAAATACATCAGTGGTTTTGTACTTAGGGGAGGTGGTATAGGAGGAGGAGACAGAAGAAAAATTGATAAGACTATAACCTCAGATAAATGGCGGGATAGGGAGAGAGATGAGTTATTTCAAGGAAAATACAAAGTCATATTTAAGTTAGAATACAGTTCAAGAATCATCTATTTTGAATTTCTTGTTTATGTATAAGGCAATGTTGGCGGAATTTGGGACTATTTGTATATGGCCAATGAACATATGAAACACTAATTGAAAAAATATATTGTACAAACTAATGAAGTCAGAATAGGAAGAAATGAAGGTTAAGGAAAGGACCGAGGACTCTCCTTTGGAATATTAACTGAATCATTCCAGGCTGACTAGAAGAAAATGAATTTATGAGGTAAATTATGGTTGTTAACATTGACTTTGAATTCAGTGAAAACTGTAGTCAAAAGTTAGAATCAACTCCATAAGAAGAGAATATAGGAAAAAACCAGAGCAGAAGGTCAAGGACACTTGGCTCACTTTTATGATTTAGCAGTAAAATTTTCTAACACGAAATGGAAAGTCAATGAAAGGACAATTCTGTGCAAATTATACCTTTAACATATAGGTTAGCATGGTGATTTTCTAAAGCAGGTACATAAAGAGCAAGACCCAATTCCAATATCATAAAACTGCAAAACTCTTGTAGCAGAGAAAAATCACCATATTTTATTTTCACCATCTTCCGTATTGACCTGAACAGAAAAGAAAGAACAGAAATCCCTATTTATAGCCCCCATTTCTTTTGGTAGAGAAGATTTTATTGCATTTTTGACAGTTATTTAGATCAAGACTTTATATGAAATAGATTTTTCCCCCCTACATGGTCTACTGGGTAGAATGCCTCTTCTAATGTCAGAAAACATGATATATTTAATCAGTTCTGCCTTCTGAAGAACATGTTCAGTCAAGTAGTAGTAGAATTCCATCTGGTTGAATGCATTTTGGGAGTGGATGGTTTTCTGCACAGCTGATTCAGACAGAGCTCTCACAAGATGACTGAAGTGGTTACAAGAGACATTCATCTGTACTTCTCTGTCATTTACAACTGGAAATACTACCCTGGAAGCCAAGGACTAAGAGGAAACCAATTTCTCTAGCATCTTTATTGTGTGTGCGCACGTGTGTGTGTGTGTGTGTGTGTGTGTGTGTGTCGTATGTATGTATGTATGTGAGAAAAATTCTAAATAGAAGTTCCTGGAGAATTAGCAAAGTTGAAATTTGGTACTATTGAAGGAACAACTCACCAAATCTTTAGTCTTCATATTTGAGTGACATCATGGAGGTGTAACTCCATAACCTACCATTGCTATTTGTCTTAAAGTTCCCAATTAATTGAATTTTTATAATCTCTTTATTTTGTGAAAGTTAGGTGCATCTGAGGACTTATGAATCATGCAGTATATTGTGCAAGATATTTTTTCTAAGGGTGGTTTGCAGATTATCATCTAAATGAATATCAATTATGTTAATTGTGCGTTTGTGTGTATGTGTGTTAGAATGCAGTCTATTCACAGGGAATATTGTGCATAGTGTTTTTTTATCTGACACTCATCTCCTTTTTACTACATTAAAAAAAAAGTTTTTCTTGACCCCCTTCCATAGTGAATTTAGTTTTCTAATCTATTGTGTAATTTGTTTTTTTTACTGCATGATACCTAAACACAGACACACACACATTCAAAGACTTATTTATCAACAGATAAATGATTAAACAAAATGTGGGAAGAATACACACACACACACACACACACACACACAGACTGATATGCAACCATGAAAAGGAAGAAGTTTCTGATACATGCCACACAGTGGATGAAACTTGAAAACATTATGCTGAGTGAAATGTGCCAGATACAGAAGGACAAGCATTGTTTGATTCCCTTCACATAAACTAATATGTAGATCCATAGACACAGAAGCAGATTTGAAGTTATTAGGAATGGAGAGTAGAAGGAATAGCTTTTGCGTTTGAAGGACACAGTTTATATTTGGGGTGATGAAAAATTTTGGAAATAGAAAGCCGAACAACATTGTGAATATAATTAATGCAGTCACTGCACATAGATCTCACTCAGCTGCCGCCACCCGACTCCTCCATCAGAGTTCAGCTGTGAACCCCTTAGAACCATTTGGGCAGTAGTCTTGTGCGAGCTTCAGCAAGTTTTGATGCATAAAATGAACCTCACTAAGTAAAGTAACCACAATCACATTGCCTAGTAGATGCAAATAGTATTAGATAATTTTAGTAGTTAAAAAAATATCCTTACCACCCCAAAGTCTAGCATCCCAGAACAAGTAGGGAAATGCCGTCTAAAATGCTTACTCCATTCTTATTAAGGTTAGCTGTCAATGGGGAAACCGGTTGGGGAATTGAGCATACCCTGCATGGCTGCAGACTTGGAGTCCCCTTTCCTGATATAGGCTCATATTCCCTTGAGGTCCTGTGCAGCTGCATTTGGACCCAGACCGGAGTCGCTTGGGGCCAATTAGCAGCCCTGTTGAAAAGTAATAACAGCAGTAGGCTAATCAAACCTTTCCTTTCTCTCTACTTGGTGGAGAAGCTGATTGGGTGGAGAAGGAGAATTCCCTCTTTTGGAATATAAGGACCTGGGGTTCCTGGAAACTTGTGTGAAAAGGTGGAGATCCAGAGTGTCTTGCCAGATCTGTTGACAAGAAGGTAGTTGAGTAGGTGAGATTATTTATGGAAAAATAAGGAATGGGACATACTTGTATCAATGAGACTCTGAAGCTCTTCATAACATCTGTTTAAGTATGACACTTTAGGGGCCTTGTAAGAAATATCCAATTCTCATTTTTCCCTAGGGAAAGCGGGGATGGGAGAGGAGATATATTGAATTATATATCAGATTACAAATACAAGCTTTCTCATTTAGACCAATAACAGTAGCTAGTGAAGTGTTCTGTCTGCGTTGTCTATATATTGGTGATATTTTCATGTCATAATTTTTTGTGTAGGCAAATGTAAACCCAATTATATACAGGATAGGTATGATTTGTACAATTTTGTATGATATATCATGATTTGTTTCTTACCTGTTTGGGTTTCTATTATACCTACTCTTTTTCATGTTCCCTGAGGATAATGAATACATGTACTGATATACATGTATATAAATTTAAAATAATTTTGCCTTTTTCCCTGAACATTATGAAATAGAGTGATAGGAAAAATGAAATATATTTATTTTGCTTAATAAATGGAGCATTTAATAGAGCCCTTTAAAACTTTTAGATACAACCACATATATTAAGAAGACATTTTCTACATTTTAATTCTGACATTTCTCAGTCATAATATCCTAGATATATTATACTCACTAACATACTTAGACTGCTCTAATATAGCATTTTTGTTTCTTTGGAATGAGTATAATATAAGAAAAGCCTCACTTGGTTTTTAATATTTCTGAGTTCACGAAATATAAAATGGAATTGTTAAAATCCTTTCTATCCACGTAGAATAGAAAACTGTTCTACCACACGATTTTAGATCTCTTTACTTTAAAAGAGACTATTTCTAGCTGTGGATACAGGGGATGCTTTTTTCATGAAATAGGTTTATTTCATCAAGGGCTTTCTATTATGCTACTTATACATTAACAAAAATTAAAGGGGACTGTCTGAGTTTATGGTCAACTTGTGCGTGTGAACATAAACAGCAGTGATAACCTACCATCGGACTGTTTGATATCCCCACCTGGACTAAGTAGGTACCAAACAGAAACATCAATTACATCCAACAAATCTATCCTTCTTCCGGCCTTTCCTTCCCCCAGATGCTGCTTGGTCCCTCCGTTGCCAACCAGTGATCCTGAGTCCTCCTCTCCTCCCTCTCCTGCTTTGGCTCTGCTGTGTGTCCAGGCACCAGTTTCTCCACTCTGCTCAGCTCAGCTCATGTTACCACCCACCTTCCTTTTGGACATCTAATATGGCTTCTTCTAAATCACATCACCCGTCATCCGTGCACCATATGCTGCTGACAACTTGCCTGGCTCAGGTGTTGGCTTACAAGATGATGTAGATGCATCCTCCTTGGGGCCCATATGCAGCGCCATTATTCCTAGTGACAGAACACTTGGTTCTGCAAATCAAAGGGTGAAAGCTCCTTTCATTACAATAAGCCCTCATTTCCCATTTGTAAGATTGTCCTTTCAGCTTTGGCGTTCACTGGGCTAACTATCCTAGTGATCAAAGGAGAGATGTTTCCATCAGAGGGCCAAAAATAGTACAATTGCGCTAGAAGATGAGATTGCTAGCTTGTCATTGGTGTCCCTCGTGCTGCTGTGTCAAAAGTAAAAATGAGAGGAATTATGATATAGACTTCAGTAAATGATTTGATTGTTAAGGAGAAGGTTTGGAATATAGCTGCAGACCAGAGCATTCCCTGAGGGCACCCCTCACTGTATTCCTGTGCTCCCCGGTAAATCTTCCTAGAAGGCAACAGCAAACCAACGCAGGTGGAAACATGCACGACTTAGCCCATGAGAAACAAAAGTGTGAGGTCAGTCTGCTAGGTAATGAAAATATTATAAGCCAGCCCACTTCCCAAAACTAAAAGAAATGTAGACTGGAGGAACTAGGGGACCATGAGAGCAGTTGCAGAGATGAGAACAGGGCTGTAGTCAGTAAACCCATTTCTCTCCTTATACAAACACACTCACGTATGCACATAGGCATGTAAATATTTATTCATAGATAGATAGTATATTTTACCAGCTTTATATTTTAATCAATGTTTCCAATCACTTTCTTCTCTTTTCTAGAAGATTCTCTTTTCTAACACGATTACATTCATTGCTGTCTTTGCATCACCGGGCATCCCGAAGAGCCTTCTAAGTAAGGTAGAAAAGAATAAGGATGACTCTGGGTAGGGGTACAAAGACTTGTGGGAGTGAACCTTGATTTTATGAGGAAAAGTTGGAACATGGTAGGCAGAAACAAAATGTAATTTGCAATTGTTCAGTAGTTCACACTTCTTTAAAAAGTCATGTATGGATGCTGAGTTGACCAAGACATAGTTGAGCTGGGATTTTTGTGGGTACCTGAGCATCCCTAACGCATCCATTTAGAATCTCTCTGGCTCATCAGAGGAGACTCTAGGAAGGACCTTTCTCTGATTTCCAGTAAAGTTCCAAGTCAGAATCTGTCCGTGAGAGGGATTCACAGGAGATTTATCACAGAAGAGATGGAGAAAGCATTATCTTCAGATCTCATTTTCAGGCAACACATTTGCAGATAAGAAATGCCGGAAGATTGTGAGCTTTGATACAGCAGGGTGTTAAGTTTGACACCATCTAACTCCTCAAACCCCCGTCACTGAAATTCCTGAGTTTCACAGAAGCATCGCTGTGAAATCCTAAACATGTTTGCTTATTACAGTGGTTCTATTTGTACTCAAAGATATTCTAATCGCGTGTAATGTCTCCTGTTGCCTGCATTGAAACTGTCCAATTGGAATACCTGAGTGACGTTTGTTTTCCTTCCCAAATCTCAACTGGAGCATCTGTGAAGAGTATTATAGGCAGAGAAAAGTGCTTTCTGAGCCTCTGGGGAGGGAAAAGACACAAATTAAGATTTCAGTTAATTTGCTTTCTATTTGAACTTAAATAAACTTTCCAGTATCATAGCTTTCTTGACAATGTTCTATGAAATAATTCCTTAGGAAGAGCACTTAAATGATGCTTAATAGTACAACCTGTAGATGTATGTTTTCCCCCCGGGGTGCCTGTGTGGCTCAGTTTGGTTGAATAGCAGGTTCTTGGTTTTGTCTCAGTTCATGATCCCATGGTCGTGAGATCAAGCCCTGTGTTGCTGAGCATGGAGCCTGCTTAAGTTCTTTCTCTCTTTCTCCCTCTGCCCCTCTCTCCCTTCACACACACACTCTCTCTGTAAAAAAAATAATTTAAAAAAAGTAAATAAATAAATACAAGAAGTATTTTTCCCCCTCAAATGAAATCAGTCTGGTGTTTGCCAAGCCAGATTTCTACAATGTCTGAACAATTTCCTATGACTTAAACAAGTTGCTTCTCACACCCCAGTGTGGAGATCAAGTCCCTTGATTCTAGGTAATACATGACTTCCGTTAGGCTTGAATAATTCAACTGGTCTGAGATTTTGTAGTTTCATAAAATAACACCATAAGCATCCGTATCAATATTTTGAGTAGGTGAGTTGTGCTACTGGGTTTTTCCAGCACACTAAACTCCACTCTGTACTGAGAAATGAAGCTCAGTGTCATTAAAAATCAATGAGACATTAGTCAGTATCTGAGTTTTAGCTCCAATGATCATTGGGTTACAGGAAATTTCTCGAGTGAACTGAATACCCAGGGCCTCTTCTTGATGCTTTAATAGCAAATGATTTCCATAACTTCATTAATGGCACTGCCAATTGTGTATGAGTAGACACAAACTCAACACAATCACAGCCAATGACTTTCTTAATGTGGAATATGTTACCTCAGAAGTCTCCATAGGCTTTAGTCACATTAAGGCATCAGCAGAATCCAAATGGTCTACTTACTGTGTCTTTGAGTCAAGAAATCAAAACATTCAGGTGTCCTTGTTTATAATTAGTGTAGACCTTTCTTCTTACCTATTCTCTGTTATGTGGCAGCCATGTTAGAATACGTTTAGTGAACTTAAAGTTTGCCTTACAGCCAGACAACTGTGTATAAAAAATCCTTGCATCCAGACTCACCAGGGATCAAGTATATGGCACTTGAAATTTTAGTCCACTTATTTTCTTCACCATCGGTGAGGAATAAAAGATAATTCTTCATGAGCACCATTCTCTCTACAAATTAATGCATCTGACATACCTCATTTGGGGGAAGAAATTCAGTTAAATTCGAAGTCATTGAAGACCGGAGAGATACTAGTTCATCTGCTAAATGCCATTCATCTCTTACATCTCTAGCTCAGGCTAGGGCTCCTGAGAGCTTGATATTGAGGAGGAAAATGGTGGTTCTACGCTTCATCACAAAAGATTAGTTTAAAAGCTGTGTATGCTGTTGGGAATTCGGGCCAGCAATTATAATCCAATTTTGAAATATTTGCTTTAAATATGATTGACGTGCTGTGCCTCTATTAAATATTTGATAGTGACTATTATTTGTGAGGTTACTGTAGTATGTAATGGCTTGACGGTCCCAACTCTCTACAGCCTCCATGGCTTAACTTCTGCTCATACTGTCCAGCATTCTCCACTCCCAGCCAGGCAGATGTACGACATACTTGTCAGATTTCCCACTTTCTTAATGATACCCATTTTTGCTCCCGGTACCTAGCACAACTTTTTCTGTGTTGTTTCTACCTATTAAACTTTACTCGACTGTGAAGAGGCCAGATTCAAATTTGATCTCTGCTCAATAACTCTTTTCATTTCCTCAGTCTCCTTAAGTAACCAGTTAAACACTTTCTATGTCCTTAAAATATCTTGCCTTATGTTATTTGTACAACAATTGATACCACCCCTGGGGGGGCATAGTTTACTTCATGGTGTAGAGGTCAGATTGTATATACCTGTGCTTTATAGTAGATATTATTCTGACATTAGTTCGGGAACAGCAACATATTTTTCCGGATCTAGAGCAAAATAAAGTTCAGGACACAAGGCAGGGCAAGGAAGTCATTGTTCCCAGCCCAGGACAGACAGGATCCCATGGGATTGAAACTTTCACACCAGAAATGCCACCACCAGTAAGTATATCAGTGGTAGATGAGGGCTCCACTGAGTCATTTTCATGGATATGACTGTGCTGTGATATTCGTATCCTGGGGCAGGGACAACTATTTACTTCTCCCACCTCTACTCAGAGCATGCCTAGCACCTAACTCTAAACGTTCCCCGTATGTCTGTCCAAGACCCACCTCAGGGCAAAGGGCAGTGGTAGAAATGTTCCCCAGCCCCTAGTGACCTGATTGCCTCCCCAGGCGTGTGCAGGTAGAGGTGGCCATGTGGCTCTAGCAGGAAAAGGGATGTCCAATGTCATTGGGAAATCTGGGATATGGGAGCAGACAGGCAGGAACCCATACCAGGTAGATTGCACAAGGGGACACTATGCACAAACCAAGGATCCAAGCTGCAGGGAATCCTCTACTGTCCCATTGAACTTCACCTTCAAAACTCAAGACGGTGACCCAGAACATTAAACTCACATCGTGGGGCTTTTATGAGTCTGAGGCCTCCTCCTGTGACACTGGCCTTGATCAGATATGAAGTCAATCATCGTTGTTTATGTAAGGTGTTTATGGGACTTAGCCTTCTCTTAATCTCTAGTGAAATATACACATTTGGTTATTAAGATTCCAAAATGTCTGCACTTGATGAAATGGATGCATATTTTTATAGTCCCTAAACTATATTGAGTGCTTCATAAAGAAGGATCATCTAAAATTGTTTCAGATATGTTGGACTCAGATGATTCGGAATGTAAACTGGGATGAAAGACATTACACTGAAATACTACCATAACCTTAGTAGTATGTCATTTTAACATTTATTTATTTTTGAGACAGAGAGAGACAGAGCATGAATGGGGGAGGGTCAGAGAGAGGGAGACACAGAATCTGAAGCAGGCTCCAGGCTCTGAGCTGTCAACACAGAGCCCGACGCGAGGCTCGAACTCACGGACCGCGAGATCGTGACCTGAGCCGAAGTCGGCCGCTCAACCGACTGAGCCACCCAGGCGCCCCAGTAGTATGTCATTTTAATAATACTGATACACAGTGATGAAAACCTAATCTGGATTGGCAAAGTTTGTAAAGATAACAAGTGAAATTCTGTTCTAGAGATTTAGAAAGCACCAGCTCCTTTTGGCTATTAACTCACCCAGGCTTCAACAAAAAATATCATGACTTTTTTCAAGTATTGTTGAGAATGTAACCTGAAACAAAGTCACATCATGCAAAGAAGAAAGCATAGACCCATTGGTAAATAATTCAGAAATGAAGATTTTTTTTCAAACAAGATCTATTTTGATGGCAGTCATTAAATTTTATTAATTTATATTTGTGAATCATATTGATACATCATGTTTTCAATTCTGCTACCTTTCAAACACTGTCCGTTCTTTCTCTATCAAGAGCTTCGTTCTTACTAATTGAATTAACTGAGTCATCAGGTATCAGCAATACTAGGGTATGTTTGTGGGAATTCTGTCATACTCACCCATACTGAATAAACATACACACGATGTTCATACACGTAAAATACAAATACAGATTAAATGGACACAAAATTAAATTTGTATCATGTATGTAATGCACATATATGATATATGTACCTACAAATACAAATATTTAAATACAGATCAGATTTGCCACAGAGTTAAATTTTGCTCTTTATATTTTGCATATGCTTCATTACCTAATTAGCTAAATAAATATGAGTAAATACAGCTTATGTAGCATTTTGTTCTATCCTAATTACAAAGTGCTGCAAGACCCCCAGCACTAATGATGTGATCATGTGGTTCTTATGCTCTGACATATTTGTGTGTTTGGAAAAAAAAATTATCATATAGTTAAATGTGCTATCAGTTATCTTTCTATTAAAATTGTACTTGTTTTATTACTGTAGTGTTTCACTCCAATAAAACTTCATTTATCATGTAGTAACTTAGCTGTTTTTCAAAAATAATATTATTAAAGCTATTAAACACTTATTATTTAGGAGTGTTTTAGAATACAACATCGTTGTTATTATGAATTTGTGAATTACTGATGACCAGTATATTCTTGAGAAGATAAAAATTCAACTAAAGGATTTTGAGAAAGCATACTCTTAGTTTGTGTATAAATTGATGTTATTGAGGGCTAATTGTTCTATACTTCCTTTTGTCCTCCTAACAGTGTAATTGACTTAAGTTTGCCAATTAGGATAATAAATCATCTGAAGAAATTAAGGTATAAAAAATGCCAATTAATTCACTTATTCAATCATTCGTTTAAAAAAGAAACATACATTTAGTACTGTATGCCAAGGATGTGCTAGTTACTGGAAATACAGTCAGAAAAACACCAATTACTTGCTTCTAGGTGATTAAGAAAGGTGGGCAAGTTAATTAACAATTGCAATATATGTGTATTAAATACCATGAGACTTTGTTTCATATTTGAGCAGGATCACCTCAGGTGACTGAGATCAGGAAGGAAAATGTCTCATTAAAACTAAGATTGCAATGAAGTTCACTAGATAAGGAAGTGGTTAAGTTTTTCTGATTGCTTTTTTCAAACTTAAAAGGAAATATATTTTAATGTGTTTGTATTCAGGCAGAAGGGAAAAAAATAAACAAACCACCAACATTCTAGTAAAACCAACTTCTTGGAGTTAGGAATCCCCATCTATACTGCTGAGAGTGAGTAAACTCTGACTTCAGGTTTGTCTTTCCACGGAGGGACAGGTGGATTTGACCCAGAGACGAGCTAGACATCCGTAGAAAGCCAAAGCCGCTTGCTATGTATTTATTACATATGTGTTTAGCTTTCACACTGTAAGACGTTTGTAAAAAGATGGTCATATTTCTGTTTTTAGTAACGTGGTCTCCCCACAGAGTCTAAATTGTTTTAAGATTAGTTGAACCCTGGGGGCAGTATGTATTTTTATTTGATTGTGGATTAGGAAAGATATGGATGGCATTCCACAGCGTGTTTAACCCTCTGCCCAATAGATCACTGAAGAAATTGTTCTATAAAGAAAAAACAGAAGTGACTAAAGGATTTGTACTCTTTAAAGATGCACTTATTGGGGCGCCTGGGTGGCGCAGTCGGTTAAGCGTCCGACTTCAGCCAGGTCACGATCTCGCGGTCCGTGAGTTCGAGCCCCGCGTCAGGCTCTGGGCTGATGGCTCAGAGCCTGGAGCCTGTTTCCGATTCTGTGTCTCCTTCTCTCTCTGCCCCTCCCCCGTTCATGCTCTGTCTCTCTCTGTCCCAAAAATAAATAAAAAACGTTGAAAAAAAAAAATTAAAAAAAAAATAAATAAAAAAAAAAAATAAAGATGCACTTATTGGTTTGCCTCTCTTCATAAAGAAACGGCATCCAGCTGGATTCCTCTAGGATTGAAGGCTAGAATGTCTTTCTCGGGATCAATGCAAAATATCTATTGAGAAACAGCATGCCTGCTAAACCAAGTTGATTCCAAAAAAGAGCCAATTTTCTTTTACAGTTCAAAGACCCTCCCTCAAGTATTGGCAAATGAATAGTCCACGTAATAAATAGGAATGTAGTGCCCTCAGAAATATTTTTTGCTGAGGGATGAGAACCAAGGAAGCTTCATTGCTTCATATTATCCAGAGACTCCTGATAAACTAGATGCAATTCCTTGGATCTTTATCTGAGGCGTTTTCCTGATACCCATGCCTACTGTTTTATAACGATAGCTTCCTCTCCATTCCCAGATTCATTAGACTGAGGTGTTTGCAGACTGAAAAATGCGAGCAGTATCGGGAAGAATTTAGCTTTTCTGCATCTAGCTGTTTTTTATCTTTATGTTTTACATACACGGAAATGATACTAGACTAATAAGAATACAGGTGAGAACATTTCTTTGTAATATACGCTAATGACTGCAGTTTGGCCCAAAGTGTGCTGCTGTTTCCATGTAACACTTTTATACTGCTGGGAAGATTTTCCCCTAAGTGGCTTTATCGTTAATTATTATCGTCTTCATGCCTTAATTTGGATTCTATACTACCCTTCAACACCTTTCTCAGACTTACAGTACTTAGCAAACTAGCTCATAGTTTTATCACCTCTACTGAGATTTAGAAAATAAATTAAGAACAATTTCTTTTCAGATTTGATTTCTATGCCTTGAAAAACATTCCAGAGAACATTAGAATTTCTGCTGTCTTATATTACCTTGAAAATCGGGAGTTTTAAGTAGAAGCCTGGAATTTGCATTAAACAGATGGAGTGAATGATAAAAATCCAATGATAGTTGGCTTAAATCTCCACCAATCTGAAATAGATGAATAACAATTTTCAACATGAATAATTACCAGAACAACTTGAAATTATAGAACTTATGGGTAGTGTTAAATATTTGCGTAATAGCTATTGTTAGACTTAAGATACATTTATAGAAACCAAAAGAACTATATATGTAAAGAGCATTTTCAGCTGATTTCTCGTATACCTTGTTCTTTCCTTAGTGTTGCAATGAGAATGGGAATGAGTTAGGCCTATAGAATCATGCATAGAATTCTCTATGATAGTCTCTGTAGTAGCTGTGGCATGGTGACCTCAATAGTCTATAACCAATTTCTAGACTTACTTAATAAGCCACCTTACCATTTACTGGTTTATCTGCCTTTGAGAAGAAATTTGACATCTTGGGTGTTCAGTTTTTCCTATGTCAAATAGAGAGAGAAGGAGTTAGTGATTGAGTATAAGTGATCATACTTGTGCATTTTTTTCAGTACATAGTTGTGTGTGATACCTTCTAAATGTTTTTTAATGTTTATTTTTGAGAGAGAGAGAGAGAGCAAAAGCAGGGGGAGACTGGGGCAGAGATAGGGGAACAGAGGATCTGAAGCGAGCCCTGTTGCTGACAACAGCTAGCTTGATGTGGGGCTCAAACTCATGAACTGTGAGATCATGACCTGGACCGAAGTCAGATGTTTAACCAACTGAGCCACCTGGATGCCCCTTTGTGATGCCTTCTGAAGAAAGCATGATCCCTTCTATATATCATCACCTCTAATGCAAACTGGTTGTTAATGGATTTGTGTCTCCTAGAGAAACACTAAAATGATGTTTGCTTTTGAGACACAAAGTAGCCTCAAACTCTGGGGACTTCCGGGGTTTCCAGACATTTTGGATCTCCAAATTTTGGATCTCTGGAGGATTTCTAGATCCTCCCATCTGACCTCCTAGACAGCTTATATGATCACTAGCTTATAGCACCTTATCCTTGTCCCTTCGTCCTTTCCCACACCAGGCTTTGTATCATTGCTTCTGCAGCAGCAACCAAAGGATAAAAACCATGAGTGACAGAACCTGATGAAATGGGTTAAACCACAGTCCTGTTTCAAGTGAAGGACATACATCTTGGTTCATCTGGTTGGGCTCCTGGGCTTTCTATCTCTCATCATCACAATAATATGGAGTCAAGACTCTCTCTTTACACCCATGGTATTTGGGATTCAAAGGTAATTACAAACAAAGGCTGGGTTGTTCAGAGAAACTTATGCTCAGTCCACAGTCTCATGGAATTAGAAAGTGTACTAAATAAAAGGGAATTACATGTACTAGAAAAACTTTCAAAATATTTTAAAATCCCTAACTTTCAAAGAGTGTCTTCCTAAGTCTGTCTTTTATTAATCACAAGATAAACTATGTTCCTTGGGAAGGAGAGGTCAGAAAGTAGCTCCTGGTATGTTATTAATACTTTCTGTCTGCCACTGTATAACCCATATACCATCCCATACTACAGTGAGAAGCATATTAGAAGACCTTAGGTTACTTGAACTTTTCAAAT
The DNA here is from genome assembly GCF_028018385.1 of Neofelis nebulosa. Lineage (NCBI taxonomy): Eukaryota > Metazoa > Chordata > Mammalia > Carnivora > Felidae > Neofelis > Neofelis nebulosa. The sequence continues at coordinate 6,799,979 of NC_080792.1, read as the reverse complement.
GTAACTGGATTCCTGGATTTTTAAGTTAATTCATCAATAGCCTTCAACAGCTCCAACAACCAAAAGAAATGGTTATTTTAAATAGAAAGGTTATTTCAGATAGAATTAGTTAAATTACATGAATAATAAGTAATGTAGATTACCACTCAGCAACTGAAAGCACTTCCCCAAGAAGGACAGTTGAAACATTTAACAACTCATAAGAGGAACTATTAAAAATGGCTCATTGTCCACTGACAATGGTGAATATTTCCATCAGATATATGCCTGCAAATAAAATTTTGACTACACATTTGATTTGAATTTCCCAGGATGAACACACATCCACTGTTTTTGTAAAATTCTTTAACAATGAATAAGGAGGAAGTATAGGAAACTCTATTAAATAATATTTTTCAATAAAAATTGTAACTACATTAAAAACTTTATTCTTAGAAGACACAGGCCCCAAGTGACTTATGAAAATATTTATGTAGGTACAAAATAAAAGCTAGTTTATTTAGCTAACTAATCAAGTAAGTGACTTTTAATTTGATGCAGCTGTACCTACAGTGACTATCCTACATCACTGAACACTTAATGCTACCTTTTATCCTTTATCATTTTCGTTATGAGCTAAGGGATTGTTCATTCAGATTCTTCTAATCCTCATAATACCTGGGCCATTATTACAAATCCTTGCTGTTCGGATAGCATCCAATTTCTTATGAATCTCATGAGTATTAAAGAATCTTGTTAAATGAAACTGGAGGTATCACATCTTGCCTGGAATTTCATTTGCAATTCAATAGTTTAAGTGCTAACATAAAGAGAGGGCTCACTTGAAACTCTCACTAGTGTGTTATTTTTCCCTCTATCTGTAGGTATGCCACATTTAGAAGCCTATCTCTCATTCAATATGCAACATTCAGGAAAAGATTACTTTTGAGCCCTTTTCTTTACTTCCGGTGAGACTGAGTAAACTGGAGAGTGAAGGGAAATGGAGAGGGATTAATAAAAGTGGCAATTCTGAGAGATGTACAAATCTGTAATCAGTGTAATAAAAAAAAATAGGGAGTATTTTTAGGATAAATTTACTTAAAATAGTGTATCTGTTATTGTCCTCAACACAATTTTCTTGGTACCTAAACAAAGAGCTTAGAATGTTTCTACACACATTCTAATTTTTTTTTCTTTTTATGTTTATTAATTTTTGAGAGAGAGACAGAGAGAGAGAGAGCATGAGTGGGGTAGGGGCAGAGACAGAGGGAAACACAGGCTCTGAAGCAGGATCCAGGCTCTGAGCCGTCAGCACAGAGCCTGAAGCAGGGCTCGAACTCACCAACTGCGAGATCATGACCTGAGCTGAAGTCAAATGCTTAACCAACTGAGCCACCCAGGCGTCCCGTCTACATACATTCTTTAGATTTAGTTCCTAGTGGAATTTTCTCAACTTGTTAAAAAGTATTGCTATGTACTGAATGTTCGTGTGCCCCCAAATTTCATATGTTGAAATCCTAACCCCCAGTCTGATGGTATGAGGAATTGGAGCCCTTGGGAGGTAATGAGGATTCCACCCTCATGACTACTATTAGTATTCTTAGAAAAGAGACCCAGAGAGCTCTCTAATCCCTTCTGCCATGTGAGAACGGGTGGGAAGACAGCCATCTCTGAACTGAGGAACATCTCTTACCAGATACTGAATCTGATCTTAGATTTTCCAGCCTCCAGAACTTTGAGAAAGAAACATTTCTTGTTTAAGCCACCCAGTCTGTGGTGGTTTATTATAGCAACCCAAATGGACTAAGACAGAAACTGGTACTGAGAGTGAGATGCTATTGTAACAAATACCTAAAAATATGAAAATGGCTTTGGAACTGGGTAATGGGTAGAGAATAGAAGAGTTTTGAAGTGCATGCTAAGAAAAAAACCTGCACTGTCATGAACAATCTGTTAAGGGCAATTCTGGTGAGAAAGAAAGACTTGCAGAGAAAGCTTCTGTCTTTTTAGAGTATAAAGTATCTCGCAATTATAACATTGGTAGGAATATAGTTGGTAAAGGCCATTCTGATGAGGTCTCACGTGGAAATGAAGAGCATGCTGTTGGAAACAGGAAGAAAGGCCATCCTTGTCATAATGTGTCAAAGAAGTTGGCTGAATTGTATTCACATTCTAGTGTTTTATGAAGGGTAGAACTTGTGCATGATGAAAATGGATATTTAGCTGAAGAAATGTCTAGCAAAGTAGGGAAAATGAGACGTGGCTCCTTCTGACTACTCATAATAAAATGTGAGAAATTACAAATTACTTAAAGATGAAATTGGTACAAAAAAAGGAAGCAGAACTAAAAGACGTGGAAAAAATTTCAAACTATCTATATTGCATTAAATGAGAATACAAAGGCTGTGTCCAAGGAAACATTTGATAAGGAGATTAGTATGGATCAACCGAGTGGACAGAAGCCCGGTGCTATTCTTCAAGACCAGGAAGGTGACTCAGAGATCATCAGAGCTGTTGCTCCCACTTCAGGCCCAGACAGCAAAATTATAGAGGACATGACCGTCTGCCTGTTTTAAAGGACAGGGCAGCCCCAGAGAGCCACAGGTGTGCCCCCCACCCCCCCACCCCCCGACCGCCAACACACACTACATAGAGCTTTGGGGCCCTGGCAGAAAGCCATGGCATGGGCAAGGCACAGATGGCACAGGTAGTGTGGTGTGATCAGCCATTACCCATTACCCCCTTCCTCTTCCCTATTTCGTCCTCTTGGGATGGATATGTATACCTTATACATGTCCTACCAGAGTAGTTTGAAAGCATATAGCTTTTTTGGCTTCACATGTTTATGGCTAAAGAATAATTTGCCTTGAGATGAATCATATTTTGAGTCACAACCATATATGTTTTAGATGATATTTAGATAAGACTTTGGAATTAGATTTTAGACTTTTGAGGCTGTTGGGATGGAATGAATATATTTTGAGTGTGGGAAGGATTCAAATTTGGGAGAGTGAGTGGTAGAATGCTATGGACTGAATATTTATTCCCTCCTCCCCCCAATTTTCACATACTGAAATCCTAATCCCCCAGTGTGATGATATTATGAGGTGGGGCTTTTAGGGGGTGATGAGGTGCCCTTATAAATTAATGCACTGGTAAAAGGGACCCAGAGAGTTATTACTCATCCACTATGTGAGGACACAGGGATATAAGTTGGTCATCTATGAACTAGGAAGTCAAACTTCACCAGATATCAAATCTGTCACCCAGTTCATGGTGACTTATTATAGGAGCCATAAATGATTAAGGTGGATACCTAGACACCTAGAAAAAGTACACAGCTATCATCATTCTTAAAGGCAAATGTCTGAATGGTTTCCTTCTAAGATCTGAACAAGACCAGAATGTTTTCTCCACTTCTGAAATATCTGTGTAGGGAAATTAGGCAAGAAAAATATTCAAAAGCATACATATTGGAAAGGAAAAAATTAAAACTTTTTTCTTTTTGCAGATGCCATAATCTACAGATTCCATTAAAAACTATTACAATCAATAAGCAGTTTTAGCAAGATTATAGGATACAAGATCAATATATAAAAATAAATGTTCTGTGAACTAACAATGAACAATTCATCAACAAAATTATGAAATCATTGTATTTATAGTAGCATAACAAAGGACAAAATATGTAGGAATAAATTTAAGAAAATATGTATAAATTATGTACATTAAAAATACAAATTATTGTTCATGAGGCTCCTATCGCTTGAGTGTCTGACTCAATTTAGGCTCAGGTCATGATCCCAGTATCTTGGGATCAAGCCCCATGTTGGATTCCACAATGAGCATGGAGCCCACTTAAGATTTTCTTTCTCTTTCCCCAGCTTGTGCTTGTGCCCTCTCTCTCTCTCTCTCTCTCTTTCTCAAACAAAACAAAACAAAACAAAACAGAAAACATTGTTGAAATTATTTTTGAAAGACCTAAATAAAGGAAAATATGTCTAATGTTCATGTATAAGAAAACTTAAAATATTGAGATGGCAGCATTCACCAAATTGATCTACAGATTTCATGAAATCAGTGTCATAATACAGCTGACTTCTCTGTATAAATTGACAAGTGTTTCTAAAACTAATGTGAAAACTCAAGAAACATAGGATATCCAAAACAATCTTAAAAAAGATGAGCAAAGTTGGAGAACTAACAGTTTCCTATCTCAAAATGTACTATATTGCTGCTGTAATTGACACAGTGTGGTGCTGCCATAGAGACATATGGATCAAAGAAAGGCTATACGCTCTGGAAATAAACTCGTATATCCGTCTTCAATTGATTTTCAAAAATCCAGAAAACTCAATAAGGAATGAATAGTCTTTCCAACAAGTGATGCAAGATTATCTGCATGCAAAACAATAATAATAATAACAACAACAACAACAACAACAGTAGCAACAATGAGTTTGGATTCCTGCTTCTCACCATGTCCCAAATATTTGCACAAAATAAATTATGCTAAATTTAAAAGCTAAAATTATAAAACTGTTAAAAGAAAATATAGGACAGAATCATTATGAGTTTCAGTTAGTCAAAGCCTTAGTAGACACAACACTAAAAGCGCAAGAAATAAATTTTAAAAATAGATTAACCAGATTTCATCAAAATGAAAAAATTTGTTCTTCATAGAAACCGTCTAGAAAGAGGACAGGCAGCCAATAGAATGGGAGTGATATTTGTGAATCACATATATTAGTTGCCTGTTGCTGCTCTAACAAATTAACACAAGTTTAAGGTGCTAAAATAACACAAGTTTTTTATCTTCCTTTTCTGGAGGCTAAAAGTCCAAGTGGGCTTCATTGGAGTAAAATCTGGTTTTCAGCAGTCTGTATTCCTAGGGGTGTATTGGAATATCCATTTCTTTATCTTTTCCAGCTAGCTTTACAGAGGCCGCTTACATTCCATGACTTGTGACCCCCTTCCAGCCAGAAATTGCATCATTTCAAACCTCTGCTCTGTCACATCTCCTTCCTTTACTCTCCTGAATTCCTGTTTCCTCATAAGTACCCTTGTGTTTACATTGGTCCCGGGCAGATAATGCAGGATAATTTCCCATCTCAAGAGCCTTAAGTCAGTCACATTTCCAAAGTCTCTTTTCCACATAAGATAACATATTCAAAGGTTGTAAGAATTACGAGGGGTACGTATTTGTGGGGAGGACATTACATCGGATAGCTAATCAGGGGTTTATATCCAGACTACACAAAGCACATTTGCAGCTTAAAAATTGAAAGACAAATAGCCCAATTAAAAATGGACAAAGAAATTGTACAGACGTCTCTCTAACATCCAAAGAGCAAACAGGTACGTGAAGAGGTGCTCAACATAATAAGCTATTACGGATATGTTCATCACCACCACCTTGAGACACCACTTCATGATGATTATGATGCTTATAATAAAAAAGAGATAATTATAAATGCTGGCAAACATGTGAAGAAATTAGAAACTTTGTGTTTTGTGTGAGATTGTGTGAAATGGTATGGCCACTTTAGAACTCAATCTAGCAATTTCTAAAAATGAGTAAACAAAATATAAGTAAATCAAAATGGGTAAACACAGCATAATCAAATGACATAGCAAATACATTCCTGGTAAATGCCCACAATAAATGAAAACATATGTGGCAGAAACTTATTCACAAATGTTTATACCGTCATTATTTATAATAGCCAAAACTAGAAACAACCCAAATATCCATCAACTGATAAATGGATTAACAAAATGTGGTATATCCATAGAATAGAATATTGTTTAGCAATATTAAGAAATGAATTGTGGACACATACCTCAACATGCATTAACCTTGAAAAAAAGTTATCCAAGTGAAAGCAGCCATTCACCAAAGATCACGTATTGCATGATTCCTTCATATCAAATGTCAGAATGGCAAATCTATAGGCATAGAAAGTACAGTAGTGACTGATGAGAGCTGCTGCGAGGGGTGGGGAAAATTGGAATGACTGCAAATGGGCATTCAGGTTATTTGGGGGTTTCTTTTTGAATACTGAGTTTCAGGAGTTTCTTTTTGATAGTTTCTTTTTGGCTCTTTTGGTATGAAAGTATTCTGAAATTGTGTTTTTGATTGTACAAATTGGTAAATTTGTTAAAATCATTGAATTTCACAGATTAAAAACTTTTTTTAATGTTAATTTATTCTTGAGAGAGAGACGGAGTGTGAGTGGGGGAGGGGCAGAGAGAGAAAGAGGGAGACACAGAATCCGAAACAGGCTCCAGGCTCTGAGATGTCAGCACAGAGCTCGACGCGGGGCTTGGACTCCAGGACCGCGAGATCATGACCTGAGCCGAAGTCGGCCGCTTAACTGACTGAGCCACCCAGGCGCCCCTGAACTGCACATTTTAAATGGGTGAATTATTTGATAATGTTGATATCTCAACAAAGCTGTTTAAAAATGGAGAAACACAATGCTCTCAGAAACAATCGAGAGATTACTGAATGGCATAATGAAATTATTATGGGTGTTGAATACAAGATAATTGTGACCATACAGTACTCATGTCCATAGTCATAAATTAAAGAGGCTAGTAGGAAAATAAATATCAGAAATAGTTTTGTGTTCTTTAAACATGCTCTGTGCTGTTATTCCAATAATAAAATTGCCAGGAACATTTTCTTCCTTCTCCAGGAAAAACAAAACAAAACAAAACAAAAAACTTGGAGAGGTTTTATTCCAAGGTCTTCTTCAGTCATTTTAGTCACTGATGCCCTGATTCACTCATTCATTCAACATATAGATTTATTGGACATGTGACTAAGTACTAACCATTATACTTGGGGCTGAGATAAAATAGTGAGCCAACAGATGTTGTCCTTGCCTTTTGGAGCATCCCATGAAGCACTGAAGGGAAACACTGGTCATTTAGTGACATTGACAATAGTATCATTTGAACGTTCATTTAGAATCCACTGTGGAAAAGCATCAATGTAGGGACCTGACCTAATGGGGCAATTTTTTTTCTAAAGAAGAACGCTTGCGTTGGAGGGTTAGTAGATAGTAATGTGGTGAAGAGGGCATATGTGTGTGGCAGGTAGGAGTGTGTCGGTAGGAGAGACCCTCCAGGTGGAGGCCAGGGTCTGTGGGGAGAATTATGTGCTACAAGTGCAAGGAACACCCTGAGAGCTAAAGATCCCCGAGGCTGCAGTGCAACAAGGGAGAGACACAAGGGACCAGACAAACCTGGAGAAGTAGGCAAAGATGAGGCCACGCCATGCCTACTCATATATGCTAAGTATTTTGCCTTATTTTAAGAACAACAGGAAGTTATTGAAGAGTTTCTAGAAAGGACAAAAATATTTAGTCATAGTTCCACTTTCCCTGTTAGCGCTTTCCCTCATCTTTAGCTCCTCCTTTGTGTGTTATTTTCTCAGAGAAGGAATGTAATATCACCTATGTATATTGGTGTGTATATAATATACGTGGATATATGTGTATATAAAATACATATGTATATATAATATATATATTTATATGCATGTATATATTAAATGTATATTTTATATTATATAAGCTTACATTTATGTGCTGTTTATAAATATTTAAATATATATTAAATTAGCAAATACTAAATAAAATATAATAAACATTAAATATTATTTTTTAACTTACATAATATTTAGTATTAAATTTAAAATACTATAGGGGTGCCTGGGTGGCTCAGTCGGTTAAGCGACCGACTTCAGCTCAGGTCATGATCTCACGGTCTGTGAGTTTGAGCACCACGTCAGTCTCTGTGCTGACAGCTCAGAGCCTGGAGCCTGCTTCAGATTCTGTGTCTCCCTCTCTCTCTGCTCCTCCCCTGCTCATGCTCTGTCTCTCTCTCTCTCTCTCTGTCAAAAATAGATAATCATCAAAATTTTTTAAAATAAATATTTTATATATATAAATGTATACATATTTATAATATAAAATTTATGTATATATTTTACATATATATATATATTTTACATATATATATATATATACATACATACATATATATATCTTAGAAAAGTGTAATCAAAGGAAAGATTCATGCAAGGCAAGGATTTGGAATAACACATTGTAAGCAATGGCAAAAATTCCCTGCCCCAAACTAGAAAAATATACGATGTCTTGGCAGAGTGGATATATGAGTAAGGTGGAAATATTGCATAATTTTTACATAGGATTGATAAGTCTTTGAGGAAGATGATATGAACTATAGGCTCCAGGCTTTGCCTTTGTGTTTTCTGTGGGTTCAGAAAGAAGACACAATTTGTGTTTCATATGTTATGTAGATCCTCAGGGAATTAGCAACATCCTAGAATTTGGTAACTATTTTACAAGGTATATGTATACCCTTATGCTTACTTTCTCTGGCAAAATGGGTTCTACAATGATCTGCTCACCTGAAAATCTTTGAAATTTATCCCAGATCTAAAATCCCTAAGGTTATATGCCCTACATGGCAAACCCTAGTGAAAATGGCATCTTGTGGTGGAATCCATTATTTAGGACCTTTGCATACTTCTACTGCAGATGCCAAGAGACATTTGTCAAGAGACATTTGGCTTTCGATACTGAATGTCCCAGCCTCATATTCTGGTTTTCTTCAGGAGATACAGGAAGAGGCGTATAGACTCCAAATTTTCCAGATTGGATTGTCATGGGAACTTAAAATTCAGTGAAAATGATAGCAAGTTTTTGATCAGCAGTACATTTTTTGAGATTCTCACAGAGGCAAGAAGAGTTTGGGGGTCTCAAGGGATAGAGGACATTGACCAGAAGCCCAGAGTGATCACCCTGTGGGAGGTGTAGGGTCATCGCCATGACCCCCATGAGAAGGTGAGATAGTAAATGGACACCATTGCACTGATGGAAACAAGCACAGCTCATACTGCGGGAAACAACACTATTGCTCATCCAGAACTGACTGGGATGGAAAGCCAACTGGAGAGAACATGACCCTTATTCCCTCTTCCAGTATCCCAGGATCCTTCTATTATCTACTGTTTGTGAAAAGTCAAGAATTCAGCTGCAAAATTGGAATTGGCAGTGTGTAAAATCCAAGTTCTAGCATTTCAGGAGGATAGGTACAGAATTGAGAACAAAATAAGCTTAAAAAATAACTCAACTTTAATATTGGGAGGTTTCATCCTAAGCCTTGGGACAAAGAGAGTGGAGGAAAGGATCCATAAGGGGAATGAGATGATATAAAGGATCCTGGGTCCAGGCACACACACAGTAGAAAGAGAAAGTAAGTTAAGGTAAGTAAGTGAAGTCCCAGTCCTGGGTTGAGATAAGATGACCCAGTAAACACCACCATTATCTTCTCTGTGGGAGTCCTTCCAGGAGGAACTTCAGAAAATGGAGATGGGTATTTAAGTGGCATTTTTCCTCTGTGTCCTTAGCACTACTAGCTTTAGTGTGATTGGTCTTTAAGTTGAAGAAATGAATATAACAAAATCTGTAATATAATCAAATGTAATGAGGTTGTTCCAAGTTGAGTAAATGCCTTAGGCTAGCCTTGGTAATAGGGATATCACTGCTGGTGGCGTGTATATTCATATCAGAATGTTAAGACATCATCCATTAACACAGCATGGTTGAAAGAACAGCAACTTTGCAGTAAGAGTGACATGGTTGGTGACTTACTGCTTCTCTCCCCTTCAGGCAGTTATGTAAGCCCCTTGAATTTAGTTGTCTAGTACTTTTGTGATTATTAATTTATATAATTTATATAGTACATGCAGAGCCCTTTGAGAGTCCTAAACACTGAGTATACATTTTAAAAGTTATAGCTATTATTGTTATCAATATAAATTGTTTTTATGTTAAACAGGTGGCATTAAAACATCTATGGGGGAGTGGGCCAAGAGCAAGTAAAATTTGACGGTGTGGGACAGAGAAAAAATTGCTGTCTGCAACAGGAGCCATAGTTAGCGGTATACCAAGTGGGGGCAAGAAGTCAGAGATAACATGAGTAACTGGAAACTCTAATTGATAGCAGAGACTATATGCCTAATTAACTAATTTAATCAGTCTAATTACTCACAAGAATATGGGACCCAAGTATTCAAAGGGAAACCTATTCACTTAATTGGAAGTTTTGCTTATATTTTTAACCAAAAATCACAGCCTTTAATTTTGCAAAGAATAACAGCAGATAATACCGCCTAGCCAGCTAGCTAACTAGCTATCATCTATAAATAATCTGTCAAACATTTATCATTCATCTCAAGTAACTAAAATTATATCTTGAGAAACCAATATATACATAAATTAAACACATAAATTCTGGCTTTCTCACTTTGAACTTAAACTAAATATTTGTTGTTGGAAAAACATCTATCAATAATACAATTATCTACTTTTTCAGCAAAGCTTTCCACTGGCATTATTTGAAAGGCTTTATGTACCATCTTTTCTTATGTAATTATTCAAAAAATAATATAAAAGAACAGCCTAAATGATTTTCTCATCAATATTATTATTGCTGTTTTTATAAAACTAGAAGATAAAACAGAGATAAAAAAGGAAAAAATCATAACCACCAGGTGGAGAAACAGAGTTGTGCCACATAGTGCAAAATGCCCTTTCACTTTTCTCAAACATAATCCATTTTGTGCAACACAATTTTAATTTACATATAACTATTATCTAGACTTTAGTGGAATTCTTTCCTTATTAAATACATTGGTAACCCAAAATAAGTACCATTTTTTTCTTGTCGTTAAAGAACAACAAATAAAACCCCAGACATTTCTGTCTATTTTTTTTTTTTGGTGGGGGGTGGAGGGAGGGTGCAAGTGAGTGAGGGGCAGAGAGAGAGGGAGAGAGACACAGAGAGAAGCACACCTCACTGGAAGCGGGGCTCAAGCACATCCTATAGGGAACCTGAACTCAGGATCCGGAAGATCATGGCCTGAGCCAAAGTCAGATGTTTAACCAACTGAGCCACCCCAGCTCCCAGAAGTTTGTCAGTCTTTAAAAAAAAGTTGTCTGGCTTTGTTAAGGTGGAGATAAAGTGTGAAAAAATGCACATATTTAATGTGGACAATTTGATGAGTTTGGACATATGCCTACATCCATAAAATTATTATTACAATTAAGGTAATAGACCTGAAATAATTAATTAGTTAAATAATTAATAGACCCTTTCCAAATGTTTTCAGGTATCCCTTTGTTGTTGTTGTTGATTTGTTTGCTTTTCTGTTTTTACATTTGTATAAATACATGTGTGGTAAGAACTCTCAACATGAGATTAAAACCACAAGAAGAAAATCACTTCACATGAGTTAGGATGGCTATTATCAAAAACATCAAACAAAAGAAATTGGAATCTTTACATGCTATTGATGGGAATGTAAAATGGGGCAGCTGCTATGGAAAACGGTATGAAACTTCCTCAAAAAATTAAAAATACAACTACCATATGATCTAGCCACCCCTTTTCTGGGTGTATATCCAAAAGAATTAAAATCAGTATCTTGAAGTGATATCTGCACCCCATACTTATGGAGAATTACTCACAGTGGTCAAGATATAGACAAAACCTGACTGTCCATTGATACATTAAAAAGTATGGTGTAGGCGCGCCTGGGTGGCGCAGTCGGTTAGGCGTCCGACTTCAGCCAGGTCACGATCTCACGGTCCGTGAGTTCGAGCCCCGCGTCAGGCTCTGGGCTGATGGCTCGGAGCCTGGAGCCTGTTTCCGATTCTGTGTCTCCCTCTCTCTCTGCCCCTCCCCCGTTCATGCTCTGTCTCTCTCTGTCCCAAAAAAAAAAAAAAGAAAGAAAAACCCTCTCTGCTCTTTAAAAAAAAAAAAAAAGTATGGTGTATACAGATAATGGAACATTATTCAGCCTTAAAAACAAAGGATATCTTGCCAAGTGCAACAACATTATGACACCTAAGGGCATTTAGCTAAGTGAAATAAACTAATCTTGGAAGGGCAGATACCGTATGATTTCATTGTTTGAGGTGTCTAAATAAATAGTCAAACGCATAAAAGCAGAGAGTAGAATGTTGGCTGCCGGGGTCTGGGGCAAGGGGGAATGAGGGGTTGTCTTTCAACTGTAAGTCTTTCTTAGTTGATGTTTCCCTCTATTCCTATGTCTTCCATATAATTCTCTCATTAAAAACCAGTGTTATTTGAGCTATAGGGTTTCCTCGTGTTTTAATTTTGTTGACCTCATATCATGGCACAGGTAAAGGACTTGTTCTGTTTCTTCCCAATTTCTACTCAACCTAGAGACTCTGTCAAACTCAGGTGTAACTTCATTATTAGTATCATATGTGAATGGAGTGACATCTTTAAAGTAAAAATAAAATAAATAAAATAAAATACGAAAACACTGATTAACCTAGAGTTCTTTACCAAGAGAAAATATATTTCAAATATAAAGGTAAAAAGAAAAAGAAAAAAAAAATATATATATATAAACTTCATTAAGAAAATACTAAAGTATGGGCTCCTGGTGGCTCAGTGGGTTAAGTGTCCAACTCTTGATTTTGGCTAAGGTCGGGATCTCACAGTTTGTGAGACCGAGCCCCATGTTGGGCTCTGGTTGACGGCTCAGAGCCTGCTTGGGGTTCTCCGCCCACCCCCCTCCACTCCCCAGCTCGTGCTGTATGTCTTTCTCAAAATAAATAAATAAAGTTAAAAAAATACTAAAGTGTATGTTTTTACATACAGAAGAGAAATGATACCAGATGGAAATTTGGATTTACACAAGGAATAAAAACTGATGGTAATTGTATTTCATTTTGTTTAAGTATTTTTTTTTTTTGAGAGAGACAGAGAGAGAGAGAGAGAGAGAGACAGCCAGCATGCAAGCACAAGTAGAGGAGGGGAAGAGAGAGAGGAAAGAGTATCCCAAGCAGGCTCTGCGCTGTCAGCCCAGATCCTGATGTGGGACTCCATCTTGCACCATGAGATCATGACCTGAGCTGAAATCAAGAGCAATCAAGAGCTGAACCAACTGAGCCACCCAGGCACCCCAAAAACTGATGGTAATCGTAAATAAAGGGAAAATGAGATAGTTTCCTCAGTTTTAATTATTTAAAAAGTGTTGACTATTTTAAACAAAAATAAGTATCATATTTTAGGGAGTTTATGGCATATTTAGAAGTAAAATGTAATAACAGTAGTACAGATGAAATGGTATAATATTATTTGAACATAGATTGTATTAGGTTAGAAATGCAAATGGTAAAATGTATGCTAATAAGCCATTAGTGGATATTAAAAAAAATAATTAGTTGAACTCTTTCCAAAATAAAGCAGGAATAAAGAAACATGGGTCATATAGGACAAGTATAAGACAAAAAAAAAAGTATATTCAAGTCTAATACATTGGTATTTATGTTAAATTTAAATAGTTTACACCTACCAAATAAAAGAGGGTGATTATCAGATTGTACAAAAATATAAGATATCTCTATTACTCTCTAGAGGAAACATACTTCAAATATGAAAATACACGTAGATTAAAAGTAAAAGGGTGGAAAGAAGATATAGCATAAAAACAAATTTAGGGGCTCCTGAGTGGCTCGGTTGGTTGAATATCTGGCTCTTGATTTTGGCTCAGGTCATGATCCCAGGGTCATGGGATCAAATCCCACATTGGGCTCTGCACTGAGTGTGGAGCCTGCTTGAGATTCTCTCTCTCTCTCTCTCTCTCTCTCTCTCACCCCCTCCACCCTACCCCCCTGCTCTCACTCTCTCTCAAATAAAAATAAAATTTAAAATAGAATAAAATAAAAACGAAATTAAAGGTGAAGTGGATATATTAATACTAAGTTGAATTCAGAGTAAGAAGCAGGGTTAAATAATTTATTCCATAATGATAAAAAAGATTAATTCATCAAGTCATGACAATCCTAAACACAGCATGAAAACATGCAAGTAAAACCAGCAAATAATAAAGGAAAAAAACAAATCCAAACTACTTAGACAGTTTTTTTACTTATTAAAAAATTTAATGTGTGTTTATTTTTGAGAGAGAGAAGACACAGAGTGCAAGCAGAGGAGGGGCAGAGAGAGAGGGAGACACAGAATCCGAAGCAGGCTCCAGGCTCGGAGCTCTCAGCCCAGAGCCCAATGCGGGGCTTGACCTCACGAACAATGAGATCATGACCTGAGCCAAAGTTGGATGCTGAACTAACTGAGCCACCCAGGCACCCCGACATAAAGGAATCTTGAGGCCAGAATTTAGGATTTGAGGTTCACCATAAAAATGATTATTGAATGCATTGAGGAAGACGAGAGCTTCTAGAGTTGATGTAAACTCAGAGAACGCACACTTTGGAGAAAAGTGAGGTAAGAGGATCTTGAATAGAAAATGGTGGTAGAGAAGACAGAGGGGGAAAGTTTTCAAGCATTTGTTGAAAAAACAATTGTTTCCAATTGTTTCCCATAGACTCTTTGTCAAAAAGCAGATGATCATATAGGTGCAGGACAATTTTTGGAATCTACATTTTGGTACCTTTAAAATTTTTCAATTGAGTATAGTTGACACACAATGTTATGTTAGTTTCATATAGTGATTCAACTTCTTTTTTTTTTTTCAACGTTTTTTTATTTATTTTTGGGACAGAGAGAGACAGAGCATGAACGGGGGAGGGGCAGAGAGAGAGGGAGACACAGAATCGGAAACAGGCTCCAGGCTCCGAGCCGTCAGCCCAGAGCCTGACGCGGGGCTCGAACTCACGGACCGCGAGATCGTGACCTGGCTGAAGTCGGACGCTTAACCGACTGTGCCACCCAGGCGCCCCTCAACTTCTGTATTTGTTATGCTGTACTCACAAGTGTAGCTACCATCAGTCATCATATTACAATATCATTTTACATCATATTACAATATCATTTACTCTGTCCTTTATGCTATACCTTTTATTACTATGACATATTCATTCCATAACTGTACTGACCACTCCCCCTCACCCACTTTGCCCATCCCCCATCCCCTCCCCTCGTAAAGCCATCAGCTTCTTCTCTGTATTTATAGGTATGACTCCACTTTGTGTTTGTTTATTCACTTTTTGGAGGATTCCACATATGAGTGAAATCATATGGTATTTGCCTTTCTCAGTCTAACTTATTTCACTTAGCATAATACCCTCTAGGTCCATCCATGTTTTCTCAAATGGCAAAATTTCATCCTTTTTGTAGATATACATATGCTGTGTATTCTTTATCCTTTTATCTGTTGCTGGACATTGGGTGGCCTCCATAGCTTAGCTATTGTAAATAATGCTGCAATAGATATAGGACTTCATATATCTTTTCAAATTTGCATATGTCTTTTCATTTTCCTTGGGTGTACACCTAGTAGCAGAATTATTGGATAAATGGCATTTCTATCTTGTAGCTTTTTTTTTTTTTTTAAGAATTTCCATACTGGTTTCCACAGTGGCTCTACCAATTTAAATTCCCACCAACAATGCACAAGTGTTTCTTTTTCTTCACCTTCTCACAAACTCTTGTTTTTGTCTTCTTGATTTTAGCCATTTTAGCAGGTGTGAGGTGATATTTCATCGTGGTTTTGTTTTGGATTTCTCCAATAATTAGTGATGTTGAGCATCTTTTCATGTGTCTGTTGGCCAGCTGTATATCTTCTTTGGAAAAATGTCTATTCAGTTCCTATTTGTCCTTTTAGTGTAGAGCTGTGTAAGTTCTTTATGTATTTGGATACTGACCCTTTATTGGATATGTCATTTGCAAATATCTTCTCTCATTCTGTAGGTTGCCTTTAGTTAAAGCAGTCTTAAAAAAGAAGGCCTAAACTAGAGGTTATCACAATTCCAGCTTTAAACGTATATTACAAAGCTGTGGTAATCAAAACAATATGGTACTGGCACAAAAATAGACATGTAGGTTAATGGAACAGAACAGAGAAGCCGGAAGTAAAATACACTTATATGGTCAGTTGATCTATGACAAAGGAGACAAGAATATAGAGTGGGAAAAAAAGTCTCTTCAATAAATGGTGCTGGGAAAAGTGGACAGTTGCATGCAAAAAAACCCAAAAAAAAAAACCAAAAAACAACTGGACCACTTTCTGACACCATACACAAATATAAATTCAAAGTCAATTAAAGACTTAAATATGAGACCTGGAACCATAAAAAATTCTAGAAGAGAACACGGTCAGTAATTTCTCTGACATTGGTTATAGCAACATTGGTCTGGATATGTTTTATAAATCAAAGGAAACAAAATAAAAATAAACTATTGGGACTACATCAAAATAAAAAGTGAAGATAATGCACAGCAAAGGAAACCATCAGCAAAACAAAAGGCAATTTACTGAACAGGAGAAGATATCTGAATTCTTATACTTTTCCAAATTTAACCTTAGGCCAATTTCAAATGTCCTGGTTTACTGCAGGTTTGAAATACGTTTGAAACTAGATAGGTTAAGGCATTCTCTTTTTTCAAAAATTTTCATTCTATTGCATCAAAATTGTTTTGACTTTTGATTCTTTGCTTTCTACATACATTTTTAAATCTACTTGCCAATTTCTGTAAAAAAAAAATTCTGTGATTTTGATTAGGGTTGCCCTGATTTGTAGATAAAGTGGTGAGAATTAACATTTAAAAAATTGTCTGGGAGCTCCTGGATGGCTCGGTTGGTTAAGCGTCTGACTTTGGCTAAGGTCAGGATCTCAAGGTCCATGGGTTCAGGCCCCGCATAGGGTTCTTTGGTGACATCTCAGAACCTGGAGCCAGCTTTGGATTCTGTGTTTCCCCCTCTCTCTGTCCCTCCCCACCCTCATGCTCTCTGTCTCTTTCTCAAAAATAAATAAATGTTAAAAAATGTTTTGAAAAGATTCTCTTGTGTATCTATACTATATAATTAATTGTCTGACATTTTAGTTCCTCCACTTATAAATTGATTTAACAGCTCATTTAAAATGTAAATATTTTATTCAGAGCTCATTGTGCATATATTGAGTACTTTCATCAGTACAGGGATAACACTGATGCGTTGTTACGCAGCATGGTTGACAACGAAATAAATATGCAATTGCTACTTTGGTGTTCCACTCCATGCACTGTAAATACTGGTTCGTTTAAACAACAGCAACAACAAAAATGCTTCATTTTATTTTAGATTAAGTTTCTTGCTAACTTTGAGAATAGTTTGTTGCGCCTTCCTCATTACCCAAGCCTCAGTCTTGTCAGTGACCCAGGTTTTAAACTTGAATATCTGAGTTTTTAATTCATCACATTAAGTAAATTAATTAGAGCATAGCTGATTTTCTCTTTCCATTTATTAGGATTGTTGGTCTTCTAATGTGTGATTTTGTTTCACTATGTTTCTAGAAAAAATAAATATGCTATTATGTTTATAGAGAAGTGTTCCATTGACTTTGTGAGGCTTTCTACCTCAAGGTTCCCAATTATCTTTGGGTAAGATTATCTTTGTCTGTCTTGTTATTCTAGGGTTTTCTCTCTAATTGGCCCAAAGGCTTTGTTATTTTCATATGGATTCAATTGTGGTTATTTTAGGCCATTCCTCTATGTCATTAATGAGGTTTTCAGCTGTGCTCACTCTGTTGTGTAATCCCCTTTTTATCTTTTCCTCCTATAATGCTATTCATTTTGCTCTAGTGTGTTTCCCTCCTCTGCAATTTCTGGATCATTAAATTCTACCCTTTATTTATCTCATATTTAAACCTATATTAAGTTTTCTTTAGTATGAAGCACAGATGGATGATGCTCTTCATTTTGGGCACAGTGTGATTTGTTCTTAGTTTTACACCCTGGTACTTGTGCATCTGTCGCTGCCTCTCTCCCTTCCTACCTTCTTGCCTTCCTTCCTTCGTGCCCTGATATGTTTGCATAAATGCCAAACCAGTCGTGTTTGTACCTTCCCAATATGGAAAACGTACATTGCTTTTCATGCCATTTGGTTGTGCTGATGGATTATATATGAATTCCCCTTACTTCTCCCAAATTATCCTATATTTTTTACCTATTTCTGTGATGCTGCAGTTTAAGAAGTGTGTGTGTGTGTGTGTGTGTGTGTGTGTGTGTGTGTGTGTGTGTAATTTTTCCAGTGGAGGTATGGAAATCAGGCAGACTTAAGGCTTTGTATTTCAAAAAAAGGGGTTAAATTCCAAAGTTATATACCAAGTTGTGCATAACTTAATTTACTCATGTCTTTTCTTTTGTCTATCAACATTTTATCTAATACCTACTAGTAATCTTTCTTTGACTGCCCCATGTCCTTTTATTAAACAATCTGTCTCCCCTACCTGGTAATCTTTTGCTAATTATTTATTTGAAAATGTGTACAGAGATGTATATATTTCTTTTTTTTATGTTTTATTTATTTTTGAGAGAGAGAGAGAGAGAGAGAGAGAGCAGGGGAGGGGCAGAGAGAGAGGGAGACACAGAATCTGAAACAGGCTCCGGGCTCCGAGCTGTCAGCACAGAGCCCGACGCGGGGCCTGAACTCATGAACCATGAGATCATGACCTGAGCCAATGTCAGAAGCTTAACTGACTGAGCCACCCAGGTGCCCCAGAAATGTATATATTTCAACTAAAGACATTTTAAAAACTGGCTTTACTCCACTGTTTATATCTCAATTGTTCTTTTTAATTTCAAATTATAAAAAAACATAAAAACATGCAAATCATGCTAACACATTCTAGATCATTAGTATAATCATATCCAAACAACAGACAATGTTTGGGTTAAACAAGAGAGATGATTATCTTATGACTAAGTTGAGTTACTCTTCAAAATGAAAGGTGATTAAATATGGAAACATTTAATGTTCTTAACTAGATATTTTTAAAACATAAGCAATCAGGAACACTTTCATAATTGCTGGAAATCCATTTATTGGAAGTAACACTCATTCTTGAATTACAACAGGAAACAAATGTTTATCAAGATAGTACTATCCTTAACTTGATAAAATCTGTCTACCAGATATATATACATATATCCTTATGATTACCTATCAAGAATATTTATTCAAGTTAATCAACTGAAAAGCCATAAGAACTAATATAATCCACAACTGTAATTTGACATATGTGTATACGAAGAAATTATTAGGTTGAATATAAAGCAACAGTTATCACCTAAACATATCATGGACCTTAAGTGTAAACCTTCCAAAAAATTCTCATTAACTCCAGGTAAAGACAAACAAATAAACCACTGCTTGTCCTGTCTGTTCCTGGGACAAGTATGTTAAAAATCTCACATATGATTTTGAATTTCTCTGTTCCTTTTTAAAATTTTACCTTTATCGTTGGTCATTTCATAACATATCAATTTTGAATTATAACTTCTTGTATTGAGTATTTTGTCATAAGGAAATATTCTTCTTTGTGTCTCATTATTATTTAATCTTCAAGACTGCCTTGTCTACTACAAGTATAGTGACGTTGACTTTCTTTGTTAGTGTATTCATTGTATATGTTTCATTCTTTTTAAAAACTTTCTTGCATTTTACATTTAATATCTACTTCTTATGAGCCGCTTTTATTTTTTATTTTAAGTTTTTTTTAATGTTTATTTATTTTTGAGACAGAGAGAGACAGAGCATGAACGGGGGAGGGTCAGAGAGAGAAGGAGGCACAGAATCTGAAGCAGGTTCCAGGCTCCGAGCTGTCAGCACAGAGCCCGATGCGGGGCTCAAACTCACGGACCGTGAGACCATGACCTGAGCCTAAGTCGGAAGCTCAACCGACTGAGCCACCCAGGAGCCCCATGAGCAGCTTTTAGGTGCTATTTGGAAGAAAAATCCCTAGCCTATCTAACAATTTTTGGCCTTTTTTTTACTAAAATGTTTTCTCCAATTTTATTTAACGTCTGATCTTATTCTATTGTGATATCCTTATTCTATATTACTTTACTTTTCGCATTCTTTGATCGGATTGAGAATTGTTCCTTTCTAAGAAAGTGTGTTAGCTATGTTTTGTTTACTCTGATTTCAGTATATTTGGTTCTTCTTTGTCCTGGTTTCGTTAAAGACTCTATTCTTGCTGTTTTTTCTTTTCCAATAGTCACCACTGTCCACACTGTAGCCTCCCTGCCCCACATGCCCCCCTCAGCTCCGCCTTCTCTTACACAGTTGTTACATTTCTGCCCCCAGCATGTTGCTACCTTCACTAAGATCTTTGAATACATTGCATAATTTGAATCTGACAATTTATGGCATTTTCCCCCAGGAAATTATTTCTTTTTTTCCCCCAGAGTTTATCTTCCTATATAATTTGATGGATTCAATATGACTTTTTCTTTTCTTTTTTTGGAAAAGGTGATCCCTTTATCGGGGAGAAGATGGGCATAGTTGTATCAGCTAATAGAAATTCTCTGTGGCACAGTGAAGCATCTACTGGTATCTTAAGGGGTGTGTGTGTGTGTGTGTGTGTGTGTGTGTTATTATAGTCATACTTCTCTCAGCCAAGACAAACCAACTGTAACAAGATTTCTCACAATTAAAACTCTAGATCTCTGTATTATTTCCTGAATTTTCTGCCGGGTGTAAAGGAGCGTACATTTTCTCAGTCAGCTCTATATTCCCTTTTAGTTCATGGTATGAAGTCATGCCAAATGCAGTTTAAGGAACATTCTATCCTTGTAGGAAGCCCCTTGTTTCAGAGTTTGTTGGCTTTGCCTGTGGGATACCACCGTTTTTAAGAACTGCATTTTGGTGCTTTGAGAGTTGCAACTACAGTCTTCCTTTAAGGATAGTCTTTCCTCAGGGTGCCTGGGTGGCTCAGTCGGTTAAGTGTCTGACTCTTGATTTCAGCTCAGGTCGTATCTCATGGTTCCTGAGTTCGAGCCCCATGTTGCTGTCAGTAATGCAGAGTCTGCTTGGGATCCTCTCTCTCCCTCTCTCACTCTCTGCCCCTCCCCTGCTCACTCTCTCTCTTACTCTCCCTCTCAAAAGAAATAAACATTAAAAAAAAAAAAAAAGATAGTCTTTCCTCTGATTGAGTCTCCATGACTGAAAGGTGCTTTCCACAAATAACAATTTAAAGTTACTACTGTCAACACACTTTATCGGAAGTGAAGTTTCTCAGGTCTCTTATTTGACTCCGTGGCGAATAAATGCCCTAATGCCAAAATCTTCTATCTGGAAAGCTTACGCTCACTTTTCATTAAGTTTATTTCTATCTCTGTTCCAACTAGTTAACAAGGTTCTTTTTGTTTCTCAATTTCAAGTTGTCATTACAAGTACATTTTCCTCTACTACAGCTTTCTCTGAAGTGAAAATGGACGCGTGGACACTACTTGACGTGACAATTACCTAAATTAATAATCAAGTATATCCCTCTTAGTGCCCGGGAGGAATTGACAGGACTCATCCTTCTCCCTGATGCTGGGCTACAGATATTAGATGTAATCCCTTGAAATGTGCCCCTTGGGCCACAAATACCAACACTGGGCATGAGCAGAGACATCAAAGGTACACGCTTTGCACGTAGGAGCCACCCGGGAATCAGGTGTTTAATCAAATGTAGTTGCAGTGGTTCCGACACGTCTTCCTGGGATATGAGGTGGGTGCAAGGAGCTCCCTTCCTTGTGATGGCTTCACCGCATCTCTGGGTGCCGGAGGAGAGGCTGTGTCGGAAGGCACAGGCCGTATTGCAGGCAGCCTGTCCTTGGGTCGATTGGGGGGGGAACTGTTTTGTCTGAAAAGAACAAATGAGGGTTGCTGGTGAGTTGAGTGAGAAATGAGAAAAGTAAAACAGTTTCTTGCACTTCGGTAAAGAACTTGTCTAGGAGGGGAAGTGTAGTTCTGATTTACAAGAAAATGTCAAAATAACGGAAGGGTTTAACAGAAGAAGTAAGCGAGTCCAAGCTGTGAAAAAAAGAGATAGCTTTGGAAGTTCAGTTGAGATTCCAGTAAAGAAAAAAATAACCTCTTGGACTCCTATAGTGTTTTTGTAACATACAAAATATAGGGCATGAAGTAATTAAATATTAATGCCCTTTAGCTGATGTTTCCAGGAGAATATTTAATTATAAAAGCAGTGTTATTGTGCAGCACAGTTGGAGACAGGCTCAGGGAGACAGAAATATTTGGCAGGAATTCGGATGCAGATCATTTGTAAATGGTAATGAGTGGACCTTAACTGAACAAGCACAATGCTTTATGAAGGTTTTCAAGTGCATTATTTTGAGTAATATAAGAACACTCTAAAATAGCACATATGTTTCCATTATGGAATGCCAACACTATTGCATCAAGTCCAGCTCTAACTATAGTAATAAGCTTAAGATTTGTGAGTTAAAATATAAAGTGTAAGATATTCGGAAGAGAGCACATTTAAATACATACTGTATGACATTAGGTCAGGAGTCTGGTGAGTTTCTCAATCTCCAATGAGTCTTTTGGGCTCCATGAGTTTGAGAATTATAGCAGACATGTTTTGTTGCCCAATGGTTAATTGTCTGGTGCTAATGATGGCCTCCAAATGAGACAGAAGTCGTAGGTTTGCAGACACCAGAAAGGAGACCTCTGTCTTTGTTAGAGAGACAGCACTCAGGTGCCATATGGATTTAATAAGGAAGGACACTCCATGAAGGGTCACAGTGCCATGGCGGCTAGCACGACTGGCACAACAGAACTTGCTCCTTGTCCCCATGTCCTCCGAGCCTCTTGTGGAATGACCCAACGGCACCTTGCCGTCACACACCTCGTGTCCTCACTTCTGCTGTTTCAAATAACTCACCGTGCACCCACACTTGGGTTCCTCTGCTAGAATACATAAATCCAGCTGCAAGTAGATTAACAAATGTGGAAAATAAACCTTTCACATCTTAAGAAGACATAGGTGTTAAGTTCACAAAATGTGTGTAGGGGGAAAGATTGATAGTTTCGACTATATTGAGAGTAAGAGTTTTTGTTCATCAAAATACACTACCAAAATGCTTGAAGAAATATTTTCAGTACGTATGAATGTCAAAATCTTGCTAAGCTCAAATGTAAAGTAGGAGGAAAGAGTCAACCCATGATATCTTCTTTTCCTGGTGGGACACAGAGAATGACAAGCCTGGACCAGACATTCGTGGAAACATGTAAATGTAACATTTACTAGTAGAATGGTATCGCTTGGCAAATTTTACCTAAAAGCAAAAATAAAATAAAACAAACAAAAAACCGAAAAATCAAATCCTTTTTATGATGTGATACCTGGTCTGACTAGATTGTCTGTTATAAAAAAACATAATTTATGGATTTGGGAGGGGAGTTTTATGGAATTTGTGGATTTGGCTGTGTGGACAATGGATGTTCAGTCACATATATATTTCCTATCTGTTGGATTGATGTAGTGTAAAACTAGGAAGCCCTCCAAACCAAACAAGATCTCTTTGAAAACATTTCACCAGCAGTATTCTATATTCACCTGTCACTGGAAAACCGAAAGGTGTCACAGCATGGGAGAAATGGACATTATTTCGACCCTGCGCCTGATGGATTGGTCTCCCTTAGGTGAAGGATGTTGGGTCTGTGTTTGCTTCTGGCTTGTATCCCATGACTTATTAGTAATGTTTATGTTGAGTAAGATCTATGTTTCACATGAGTGTGTTTTGACAAGTCATCTATTGAGGCATTGGAATAAACATTTCCTATAAATCAATAGGAATAAAAAAGGTCCCTACAAAAACAAAGAAAAAAATCCGAATATTTCAAAAACGAAAAGTACAGATTTGAACAGATGTTCATTCTTTATTAACCAACATAGTACAAATTGTACTAAATATGCAAAAATAATCAGTATGGGCTAATTTGTCAAACATATTGATGAGAATTTAATGAAAGATAATGACAAGTCATAGAAGAAAACATACAATAATATTTGCATAAGGCTAAAAACCAGACAGTACATTGCATAAAGCAATACACATAGAGTTAAACCATTGGGAAAAGCAAGAGAATAATAAACACAAAATAGTGACAATTTGGGGGATGAAGGAACATATGATTACAGAATGCTATACAACTAGCTAATGTATGGTGATGTCCTATTCTTTAGCTTGGTAAATGGTTCAAAATTGTTTGTCATGTTATTTTTCACACCTAACATTTATGTTATATATATACATATATATACATATGTGTGTGTGTGTGTGTGTGTATATATATATATATATATATATATGACGAATATATATATATTCATAGTAATAATTCAAGTAATATATATATGTTCTACTTGAATATTTTTAAATCATATTTTAAATAAATCTAAAAGTGGCTTCCACCCATCAGATAAGGTCACCAAAAGAGAAGACATTGGGTAAGTTTGTTATTTACTTTAAGAAAAAGACCCTTTCTTGCTCCTAATTGCCTTTTCCTTTTTGGATATCCAAAAGTGTCTATGCACTTCTAGGAGAAAAGACAATTTTACTTTTGAGAGATATTTTGTGCCCTTTCTAAAATTTATGGGTAGATGTCAAACTCTTCATTTTTTATGAATCTCATAAAAAATATTTCTGACAAGTTTGATAAAGTGTTTTTTTTCTTTTTCTTGCAGCCATAACTAGACATTTTTGAGTCACCACACATACTATTCCAATATGTCAGTGCAGCATAATTGTGTGGGAATTATATAGGACAATTTTAAAATGTCCACCATAGTGTTTATAATGGGTAGAATATGCATATTATGTGGTGACGTGCAAAATGTATAGGTATCTACACATTATCTGATAGAATTTTTAGGTTTAAATGACATTCTGGAAAGTAAAAACCAATGTTGACATTAACAAATAGTGTTCACACTATACTTTTACATTTTTATCCATTTATTTTTATGATTAAGCATACTTAAAGTTGATTTCTCTACAAATTGAGAATTTACTTTTTTTAATTTCTGGGAATAGAAATATATATATAGGTTTGCTATTAAAATAAATTTTACAGGGGCGCCTGGGTGGCTCAGCATCCGACTTCAACTCAGGTCATGATCTCACAGTTGGGGCTTGTGTGCTGAGCTCAGGGCCTGGAGCCTGCTTCAGATTCTGTGTCTCCCCTCTCTCTGCCCCTTCCCCGCTTGTGCTCTCTCTCTCTCTCTCTCAAAAATAAATAAACATTAAAAAGTTTAAAATAAATTTTACAGTAAAATTATAACCACCATACCATTCCATAAAGGTGTAGACATTTTTACTGATGTCTTCAATAGACATCATATCCAGAGGTAATTGATTTTTCATTAGTATTTGCTAAGTAAGGTAATTTTTACCCAATCATTAGTATTTGCTAAATGAGACTTTTAAAAATAGTTTTTACAGTCATAAAGCTGATTTCAGGTTTTTGAATTGTGACTGAACTTCTGATTTGCGGGTTGTGCTCACAACTGAACATTGTTTTTGACAATACATTGTTCGAATATTAATTTCTGGGGAAAAACTTTCAGGTGCTTCCAATTTTAATGTTCTTTCTTTCCCTCACTTTATTTATTTATTTATTTTTTTGCTGGGGGGAGGTAAGCCTTTTGCTCTTATTTACTTAGTCTGCATTGCATGGTTACTTGCTGATCCAAGTTAAACTACAGTAAAACACTGGTATGCAAGCATTACTCATTCCAGAAACATGCCTGTAATGCAAAGCACTCATATAACAAAGCAAACTGCAAGAACCATCGGCTCAGTTGTGATCATGTGATGTTTAGCATCATGAACTACTCGTATTGCAAGACATCACTCCTTTAACAAGTATTAGAATGTTTGCTCATCTTCCAGAGCACTCACAGATCAAGTTGTCCCAATCCAATGTTTACTATATTTAACATTCTAGGGGTAGATAGTTTGGCATGGGTTCATGAGGAACCATCCAGAAGACTGATCTTTATATTTGTGGTGGTGGCTGTAGTGAAAGTGGCAACTCAAGCATCCATCGTTAGGATAATTAATTACAATGAGGCACATATACACTGTGGGATACTGTTCAGAGGTTAAAAATATCAGATTAGATATATGCTAAGAAGCATACATAGATTTTAAAAAGTAGTTGAGCAAACATTATGCTATTTACCCAGAACATAACTTCACTGATACATACCAAATGCATTAAATCAGTCACCTATGGCAAATAGGTAACTGGAAATTGGATATGGGGATAATGAGGAACTCCAATCAATCAACCAGTCAATCAGATAGACCTTGCACAGGCATGTTATTCAATGTGTTAGAAAACACAAAAATGTGAGGCATGGAATCGGATTAAAAAAAAAAAAAACAACAATAACAAAAAAAGAGAGCAAAACTATTGATATAAAAGCTTTCAGAAGAAGCAGAACTGTAGCAAAAAATATAATCCTTCTTTGGACTTATATAGGAAAGAAGATTATAGCTTGCAACTGAACATTTTTTTGGAACATACTATCACCAGGTAGAGTTTTCTAATATGCAAAGTTGTAGGCATGCTTGAGGAAATGTTTTAGAAAAGAGAAAAACCTGTTATCCAAATGACAAGGGTCCAGAGAGCTAACTAGAAAATGATAGTACAATTCAGAGTCTGTTTCAATGGACCTGAATGAGTTTAACTAGGAAAATCATGAGTAGAGGGCAGGGTACACAAGGGAGCTTTTCCACTATGTAATACGATGATAGATAGCAGGTGCCCACTGGGAAGTAAATACTTCAGGTAAAAATATTGCATATCTGCCTTTAGAATTATAATGGAACATAGGAGATGGAAACATTCAGGTCATATTATTTGGAACTATCATATAAAATTAAAGTGTTTGCATGTAACATGCAAAATGCAATAATTTTATGTCAAATGTTTACTATTCAAAAACTGCTAATGCTTGTCGATAGGGATACTCTCTGAGCGTGCTGAGGAAGGGAAAGACTATGGACTTGAACTTTGACCTATTGACAAATGCTGAATCATGTCACCCAACAACTTCGAGTCCTCCTTTTTCCTGAGATGATCTACTGGAAGGCCAAGTTTGCTGGTTTGGAAAGATACATAGTTCCAGATGAAATATCAGTTTCCAACTTTTGGCATAATTTTAATGCCTCTGTGAGGGCACATGCGAAAGTCACTTAAAAACATTTTGTAACATTTTATGCTCAAAGAATTTTAAACTAATAGTAGTAAAGTTGCAAGAATAAGACTAGGTCATACAGCCATATACGCGTAACCCCCATTCAACGATTATAATCTTACTGTGTGCTTTATTATCTGTACTCTCCTTCCCGCCTTCATTTATACGTGTGGATATATGTCTGCATGTATATATAAATATGAATACAAGGCCGCCTCTGTGGCTCAGTAGGTTAAGCGGCCGACTTCAGCTCAGGTCATGATCTCAAGGTTCACAAGTTAGAGCCCTGTGTCAGGCTCTGTGCTGACAGCTCAGAGCCTGGAGCCTACTTCAGATTCTGTGTCTCCCTCTCTCTGCTCCTCTTCTCTCTCTCTCTCCCTCTCTCTCTCTCTCTCTCTCTCTATCTCAAAAAAAAAATATTTTTCCTGGCCCTTTTCCTCCAAACACTTCAGTGTATATTTGGAGTAGGGGTATTTTGTTACATAACTACAATATATATATCCACTCAATAATTGTAGTATTGATAAGATATTTTATTTTACTAAAAACTTTTTTAATGTTGATTTATTTTTGAGAAAGCGTAAGTGGGGGAGGGACACAGAGAGAGGGAGACAGAGGACCTGAAGGGGGCTCAACGCCAACAGCAGAGAGCCTGATGTGGGGCTCGAACTCACGAACCACAAGATCATAACCTTATCTGAAGTCAGATGCTCAACCAACTGAACCACCCAGGTGCCGAATAGAATATTTAATCCACCATCCATATTTCTTTTTTTTCCCAATTAAACCTGTAATTTCCTTCGTAGCTTTTTTTTTTTTTCCCTCCAAGACAGGATCCAATCTAGGATTACATATTGCATTTAACTGCCATCTGTCTATAGTGTTTTTAGTCTGAACCATTCCCAAAGTTTTTCTTTATCTTTTCTGATATTATTTAAAATCTAATCATGCTTCATTTATTTTATTTTATTTTTTTTTTTTTTAATTTTTTTTTTCAACATTTTTTATTTATTTTTGGGACAGAGAGAGACAGAGCATGAACGGGGGAGGGGCAGAGAGAGAGGGAGACACAGAATCGGAAGCAGGCTCCAGGCTCCGAGCCGTCAGCCCAGAGCCTGACGCGGGGCTCGAACTCACGGAGCGCGAGATCGTGACCTGGCTGAAGTCGGACGCTTAACCGACTGCGCCACCCAGGCGCCCCTTATTTTATTTTTTTAATATCTATTTATTTTTGAGAGAGAGACAGAGTGTGAGCGGGGAAGGGGCAGAGAGAGAGACACAGAATCCAAAGCAGACTCCAGGCTCTGAGCTGTCAGCGAAGAGCCCAACATGGGAGGGGCTTGAACTCATGAACTGCGAGATCTTGACCTGAGCCCAAGTCCGATGCTTAACCGACTTAGCCACACAGGCGCCCCCTTCTTTATTTTTTTAAATAAAATGTTATTGGGAGTTTGACCGATGTTTCCTCATGTTTAAATGTAGGTTATGCATTACAGGTTTGTATACTCCTAAGCCATGTTGTGTTCTTTTCAGCATAGCATACCTCGAGGCATCTGATGCCCGTCTATTTATCATTGATGATGTTAATTTTTATCATCAGGTCAAATGTTAGATTTACCCACTAGAGAGTTTTGAGGGGTTTTTTTCCATATAACTAACAGTCTGAGGAAAGACACTGTAAGATCATCCACATATCCGCACCAAAATGTTCCTTTGAACTTAGCATTCATTCATGGGTTTGAGCCAACCTTCACAATGACGTCACAAAGTAATGTTTTCCTATTTCAAGTATCCTCTATGAATTTTCTTGTTGGCAGTCACATTTTACTATAAGTAAGCATCATCCTTAAATCTTTTATTTAAATGTATTTAAATATTTATTATAGCTGTAGGTTCATGGATTTCAAAATGTTAAATAGTTTATAATCTATTATTATAATTAATTTTTCTGGGTTGTTTACATTGACCCAGATCTGGCTCCATCCTGTGTCCCTTTGGCATAACCCTGTCCTTTCTGAGGGACACCAAATTGTCTTTTGACATAACAGAATAAACCAGTATCATATCTTTTTTTTAAAAATTTTTTAAACATTTATTCATTTTTCAGAGACCAAGCATGAGTGAGAGTGGGGCAGAGAGAGAGGGAGACATAGAATCTGAAGCAGGCTCCAGGCTCTGAGCTGTCAGCACAGAGCCTGATGTGGGGCTCGAACTCATAAGCTGTGAGATCATGACCTGAGCTGAAGTCGGACGCTCAACCAACTGAGCCACCTAGGCACCCCCAACCCCCTTCCACTATCATCTTTTATCTGCCCTGCTCAAGTCAGTTCATCAGGCATTTCTTCCAAAGAGTCCTGGTCAAAGTATTTTATTTTGTCTTATTTTACTTTACTTTACTTTACTTTACTTTACTTTACTTTACTTTATTTTATTTTATTTTATTTTATTTTAGAAAATCAGAAAATTGTTTAGAAATAGTTGTAGGTTGTTATTTATAATTTTATAAAAGACACAGCCACTACATATGAAAAAGAGGATAATTAAGTGTTTTGCTTATATGTATGTTTTTATCATTCACCATTCATAAAGAGCAATTGTGATTAATTTAATATGTTATCAAAAATTTATAGCAGAAGATAACATCCAGTACCTAATTTTGGAATGATAACCATTTGGATAATTTAATTTTTCGAAAAAGATGGCAAATGACAAAAATTGCGGGACGCCTGGGTGGCTCAGTCAGTTAAGCGGCCGACTTCAGCTCGGGTCACGATCTCGCAGTCCGTGAGTTCGAGCCCCGCGTCGGGCTCTGTGCTGACAGCTCGGAGCCTGGAGCCTGTTTCGGATTCTGTGTCTCCCTCTCTCTCAGCCCCTGCCCTGTTCATGCTCTGTCTCTCTCTGTCTCAAAAATAAATAAACGTTAAAAAAAAAAATTAAAAAAAAAAAAATTGCAAAGAGACCAACACCATCTAAACCTGAAAATTATTTCAAATGTCAGTTACTGTCAGGTGTAGTTTATGTCTTTTTGCCTTAAAATATGCTATTGAATTTTATAAATATTCATTTTCATTATCATATTTTATGCAGTGATTTTAAAGGAAGTCGAATTTTGTTAGTAGGCTGTATTAACAATTGTAAAATAAATCAGAATACAGGAACTTCAGCCCAGACCCTTGGGACAATCATGCTTGTGAGAACAAACTCTCAGAGAAGAAAATCAGTTTATTTCTCTAGAAACACTCCTAGTTTTTTTTGTTTGTTTGTTTGATTTTTTTAGTTAGTAGACATTGACCTATTCTATGCCAGGGTGACTGTTAAGGGTGAAGAAACTATGCATCTAAAAGTAAAAATACTTTGGAAATCTTCTCCCATAATCCCGCCAAGTATTGGTGTAACTGGTACACAGGTGGCCAGAGCTGGTCATTCCCCCCATGTATGCCCAGCAGATTGTGGAATACAACCGGCTGCACGTTGTGGGTGAAAACACCTCCTTTGGGAGCTGCTAAGGGAGGTGAAATTCTCAGTGATATCCCAGGTGGTATTCTAGGAAGAACCTGGGCTGAAACCATATTCATGTGTCATTACTGGAAGTGAAACATTTTGTACCTTATACTATACTTACAGGTAAATTGGCTTACATTTTGCAATGTCCTATTACAAAAGGAGAAAATGACTAGGAACATTTAGTAGGACACTGGAAGGAAAAACTAAATATTTTAAAGATGTTAATTATTTCTAAAGTACAGCTGTAATTTTCTTACCCACCATATGTGTGTGTGTATACATTTAAATTTAAATATATATTTAAATATACATGTTTTAAAAATGTAGATATTGGGGTGCCTGGGTGGCTCCACCAGTTAAGCAACCAACTCTTGATTTCAGCTCAGGTCACGATCTCATAGTTGGTGAGATAGAACCCTGAGTTGGGCTCTGTGCTGACAGCATGGAGCCTGCTTGGGATTCTCTCTCTCCCTCTCTCTCTCTCTCTCTCTCTCTCTCTCTCAAAATAAATAAACAAACCTTAAAAAATAAGAAATATATATACATTAAACCTGAAAAACTCTTAAGTTTCTAAATCTAAGAAGAATGAGTAGTAATACGAAGTAGAAACGTGAGAACTAGAAATAATGAAGTGATTTTTGCACTCCATAATTCTATAAGCAACAGTCAAGCAGCGGTCCTAGAAATTCACCTGCTTTGGGAAGAACTGCCACCTGCCAGTTGCCCTCTTAGTACACACAGCTGCTTCACCATCTTCCAGATGGTAAAACTCAGTTCCAAAACTGAGTTCATCTCGCCCTATTTTCTGCTCATGTCAACGACCCTAGGACACTGAGGGTCCTCAGTGAGCCCTTCATTCTCAGACTGTAACCTTCACACGTGTCCACGTTGCCCGCCCTTCATGCTTCCTCAGCTTCTGAAACCTTTTCATGTTCTTCCTCCCTCAGGATCTCAATTCCCCGCAACCACTTTTGTGAACTTGCACTTCTTACTTTCATTGTGATGGACTTTTACCCGCTGAGGCTTTCCCTGCCACCACGCCCCTCTCCCATGCAACCTTCTTAACTGGGCATGAGGGGTGTAAGAATTCTCTTTCTTTTGCATGCTCCCTCTTCATAAAGACACTGAAGTTCAACTACACTATATAAGACTGGTCGGTTCCAAGCTCCCAGCCACGCTGGCCCTCCTGGAAGCATTGTGTGAGTAGCTGTGTGTGTAAGAACACACATGTGAGTGTGTGGGTGTGTTCCATATCTGGTTAGAGAAGCCTTCCACTGGTTTCTCATTTCCTTCACTCTTCTCCACTAAAGAGTGTGTCCTGCAACCTACCCTAAATGTAATGAGGAGCTGGTCACAATCCAGCTCTTCATTACTAATAATGGGAACCCCTGCATAACCTGTTTCAAACATTGCGCTCTCCATTCATCTTCTGCTAAACTTCCAGTAAACTTTCTCTGGCAGCTCACCTTCACAAATTCAATTGCATCATAACTTCTATTTTGCTTGTCACACCCTATCAGCCCAGAAATCGCAAATACCCTTCATATTCGAAATTCCCTAAATTTCCAGGCTTAAAATCCATGGGCATCATTATAATCACTGCCATGTAAATAACGTAGGTTGGTTGATTCCTTCATCCGTCTACCATGTTCTTCTGAAGAAGCCACGAGTCTTTTAAGTGTAACTTTTTCCTTATTGTTGTCTGTGGCCTCACAGATGAATATGATGAGCTTGGTTAATATATATGGAAATATATATAATATGTGGAACCATAATGATGCTCTCTGTTTTAATTTGTGGTCAGTAACTTCAGATGGGCACTTGATGTTCCCTGGCTATCCCGTGGTCTTTCCGCAGCACTTCTCTCTCACACTACCAGGTGAGGATTTAAGGATTTCAGCTTTCCTTCAGACTCGTTACTCCTACCTTCAGATGGCATCATGTTTCCTGCTCCTCTAAAAATTTGAAGGCAGTTAAAAAAAAAAAAAACAACTTTGAGAAGCAAGTCACCACCTGCATCTGAGCCCACTTTTTCTACCTTCTCTCCTGGATAAATTTTTCTTGCATCCAGCTGAGATCGGCATCTCTTCTTAGGCATAGATCCACTTTCTCTTGTTTGAGAAAAACTCCTTTTTCTCTGGGTTTATCAATTTGTCTCTCACTGAATTATTCAAACCAGTATACGAAATGTTGTTAGGACTTCTGTCTTTTTTAAAATAAAAATTGCATATTTTTAAGCAGTACATGATTTGATATACATGTATACAGTGAAATGATTACTACAGTCAAGCTAATTAATGTATCCACCTTCTCATAGAGATATTATTTTGGAGAGTGGCATAGGAGCTCCTGAAATCTAATCTCTTAGCAGATTTCCAGTATCCAATGCAGTATCATTAAATATGGTGACCCTGTGTACATTAGATCTCCAGACATCAACTCTTCTGATTCCTTCATATCCCTCCTATGTGTGACTGATTCCTTCTGATTCCTTTATATCCCTCCTACAGTTTATTTGACTATGCCCTCACGGTGTACCCAGAATCTTAACGCATCTCTATCAACACTGCCCACACCTGGTACAAGTCACCAGCAGCTTTTGCTGGAATATTCTAAGACCTTTCTAAAGAGTATTCCTGCTTTTAGTACCTGTTTTCCCTCTGTATTTCTTCAAGATAGCATTAAAAGTGATCATTTTAAAACATACACCAAATCATGTTGTCTCGGTTCAAAATACTCCTAAATTCACTCATAAAAGATTGAAGCCAAAGCTATTGATATGACTACATTATCTTCCATGTCTGTGTGTACTATGACACTTTCCCTCTTTTAGCTCACCTTGGCAAAGTAATCTCCTTACTTACTCGGCTGTTTATGCCACACGCAAGACATTTCTTGAACTCAATGTCTGGGCCATCTTCCTTCTGCCTGGAAAGCTCTTTAACATCATTCAACTCCATATACCTGTCACCTTCTTAGGAAGGACTGCTGAAAATTTTCAGTACTGCCCAGCTTACTAATTCCCCATTCTGATTTTGTTGTTGTCAGCTCCTCACGCTGATACATCATAAATGTTCTTTCATTTCTTACGGCTGATATGTAATTCCCGTTAGGAGATAAGCTCACTGAGGGCAGAAAAGTTGTCTGTTTTTTTCACTTCTCTACTCCAGCCCTTATTGAAGTACCTGCTACATATTTGCTTGTTTACTGAATTGATTAAAATTACATGGAAAACGCTCACTTGACTGTTCTCTCATTTTAACACTTTAAGCAAAGCCGCATGACTGAATTTGCTATCCACTTGATCCCCTCTCCAGAATGGATTGCCTCCACCTCAGATTCCATACCTGTCAGTTTGGGGAGCTCTACGGACATTGTGAGACCAAGCGCTTACCTGAAACATTGCCTACGTGGTTTCCCCAGTCCACCCCGCACATAAGAGCTCATGAGCTGTCCGCATAGTTCGTAAACTGAATTCAATTATATTTGTGTTTGATAGTGCGTGGAGACTACCATGAAGAATATTAATTATGGGTTATTGTTTTTGACCTTTCACAACCTTCGATTCTATGAATGAAAATTGCTTACACACTAAGCTCAACGAGCTACATACAGACTTCCACAAACTTTGTCAAGGACCCTGAAAAACTGTAAAATTGTCAGAGGAAAATACTGTCACATACATTTTGGAACCTCCAGGGGGCAGTGTTTTGTCCTGACTTACTTCCTCTGGCCCCCCTGTTAGTTAATGCCTTTGGGATGTGGTACCTGCGCCGCGCTTTCTCTTTCCAACCCCACGGAAAAGACACATGTGCCAACATTATGATTACAGACATGCACATGAAAGTTACAGACATGTAAGTTTCAACTAGCTGTGGCGTGAGTAGAATGGCCGGCCAGTCTGAGCAACCATGACCCAATCAAGAGCAATTATTGAAGATCGACCATTCTGAAGATTGGAAGTAGTTTTAGATCCCGGTGACTTTAAACTGACTTACAAACTATACGACTCTAAAGCATTACACTGTAAACTTTTTTTTTTCTTTTTTCTTTTTTCTTTCTTTCTTTTTTTTTTTTTTTTTTTGCTCAAGTTTTTTTTGAAGGATCCAGCAGGAAGTTGCACTGTCCAAGGCTAAACAATCTCTGGTTTATTTTGCATGAGACCTTACTATTTACTTTGGATGGCACAGATGTCTGCGTCCCCTTTCTTGGGATTAGGTTAACATAAATTTACTGAACAGATGCAAAACAACCACATTCTGCTACATACATATGCAATAATAAGTAATAACTATGTAATAAATAAAACACATATTCGCCAATTTCAAGTTTGTAAAGCGCATTCACAAACAGTAATCACTTATTTCTCAGATACAATTTTTTAAAGTTTTTTAAACATTCATTTTTGACACTTGGAAAGAGACAGAGCATGAGTGGGGGAGGGGCAGAGAGAGAGGGAGACACAGAATCAGAAGCAGGCTCCAGGCTCTGAGGTGTCAGCACAGAGCCGGATATGGGGCTCGGACCCACAGATCTGAGCTGAATGAAGTAGGATGCCTAATGACTGAGCCACCCAGGCGCCCCTCAAACCATACAGTTTGTAAAGAGGTGACTCTCCTGAAGGTTAGAGATGAAAGAAGGGGAGACAGGAAGAACTTTTTTCCATGTTACAGAGATAGTCGATGACAATTCTTGTTTATTTAAAATCTGCTTGCTTTTGTGAATTAATTCTAAAATTATTTTTGGCAGACAAAAGGACCATGTTTTATTTGCATTCGAATACTAGAAAATAAATCAAAGGACACCTAATTTATGTAGAATATTGCCAAGGTGATCCTGCAGAAAAGCTTTTTGCAGATCTATTTTGATATTGCCCATTTCTGTTACGTAATTCTGTTTCACATTCTCCTTTCCACAACAGTAGTTTCAGGGGAAAACAGTAGAAAATACATTTCTTTTTTGAAGTTTATGAACTAAGTCATTTTACAGTGATTTAGAAAGTCTGTTTTTGAACTAACATGTTAAATTGTTCTGAATCTTTTATTGAAACATCATAGCATAAAAACCTTTGTTCATTTGCAATCTGTGTTGCTGTGGATTTATTATAAAATGTCTCACTAATGGGGCATCTAGGTGATTAAGCGTCCGACTCTTGATTTGGGCTCAGGTCATGATCTCATGGTTCATGGTAACAAACCCAGCACTGGGCTCTGTGATGAGAGTACAACTGCCTAAGATTCTCTCTCTCTGTCTCTATCTGTCTCTCTCTCTCTCTCTCTCTCTCTCTCTCTCTCTGTCCTTCCCTCTCCCCCTCCCACCCTCCCTCTCCCTCTCTCTCTCTCTCCTCTCTCTGCCCCTCTTGCCTACTCATGGACTTTCTCTGTCTCTCTGAAAAATAAACAATAAATAAATTAAAAATAAAGTGTCTCACTAACACTTAGGGGACTTTAATTCTCAACTTGTTTATAAGACGCATGCGCTAATTACATTCTGGGGGAGTTTATATATATGTGTCATCACTCCTGTCTTCTAGTTTAAAACATCTCTGAATTACCTCCTCACCTCTTTGGGAGGTATAGGCATGTGAAATTCTGAACTTTTTAATTAATTTATTAATACATGTAACAAAAGACAAAATTCACAGTCTTTATCAAGGTAAGTTGTTTAATAACAAATATTAAACAAGGCAAGAAAACTATATTGTTGACAAATGCAAGTCACAATAATTGAAAACAGTTAATATGCATCTTTTATGTGAAAATATGTGATAAAGCTCTGAGTGCCTAATTTATTTCCCCAAGATCCAGTATTCATACCACAGAAAACACTCATGTGGTGGGAATCTTAAATGGCGGCCAGAATCTATCTGAACACTGATCTGAAAAAATCAAAAGAAATTAATCCTTTTCTGTTACATACCTGTAAATTGTGGGATTAGCTACTCGTCCATAGGAAGATAATTTGAATTATTTTACCAAGATGTTACATTTCCTATATTTATCAACTTGTTTTTATATCTTGCAGTAACATGCAAATTATTTACAGGTAATTTGACTTTTCTATCACCAAAAATTGCTATACTTTCATTTATTTATATACAATGGGTTTATATTTTGGCTCCCTGGATAGTATTTTCCTTTGCTATACATTAGAAACTGATAGAAAAGTTTCACATGAAATGCATGTTTTTCAGACTGAGAAAATTGGCCATTCTAAAATCGTATAAGCATTAAAACTTCCTTTGAAACTTTAAAACAGATTAATTTCTATTTTAAAATTTTCTCTTTTTTTCAGATTTACCAATTACATGTAGTTTTCTTTTTTATTTCAAGTTATTTTTTTTAATCTATAAGTGTTTATTTATTTTTGTGAGACACAGAGAGAGAGAAACAGAGACAGAGCACGAGTGGGGGAGGGACAGGGAGAGAGGGGGATACAGAATCCAAAGCAGGTTGGTCACACCTGCAGTAACATGGTCCTTTACAAACTGTTTTTGGGGCATTGATCTTCTTTGGATTTCACAAAGCATAGTATATACTTCTATCACTAAGTTCACGCAGATACTCAGATAATTTAAATATTTTATAGTTTTAGAGAAACCCATCGGTATTAAACTGCTAATTTACCTTTTATTTCTTATCCATTTTTTGACTTGTCTCATTTTTTTATATAAATTTGTGTATCACAAGTAGTTGAATTTTTTCCAATATTCTATTAACCCTAGCTTTAAATCTCATTTTTCAGCCTATAAAATTGAAATTGACTTTTGAAATAATAGGAATCATTCAAATTTTATAATGTTTACAGGCTACTAACATGAAACACATTAAATCAGAGGTTACAAATGGCTTATAAATTTGAATGAGATTTCCCTTATTCCATACGAAACTAAGTGCTGTGCATCGCTCTGTAGTTTAAGTAATATTTTCTTATATTGAGCAGTGTTTTGAAATGCTTTCTTTTCATTTGGAAATCATACCCCTTACCTTATTCAACAAAGAGGAGAATATAAACTGCAGCTAAAAGAGACCTGTTTATTAATGGAGAAACTGGAAATAAAGGAGTGTATCATTTGACAGATATCTTCCATGTAGTAAGCACTGTGAGATATTAATTTACGGGTCTAATTGCTATTTGATTATGATGTTACTCCTACTATTACAAGTTGAGATAGAGTAGACCAATCACAACTATATAAGTATCAAACACTGCAGTAGCTTCTTTTAATTTAGTTATATATAATAAGGAAACCAATTATTTTCATAAAAGGTGAAATCTTCTTTTTATGGTAGAAAATCCAATATTCAATAATTTATATATTCATATATTAAAAGGTTGATTTATTAGCTATTCACTAAATTAACGTAGTTGATTATGAACAATGAAAGAATATTTCACATTACTGCGTTATGTTTATTTCTAAAATAAAATTCCCTGTTAAAATGATATATTTCTCCCTTAGTTGATTTTCCTCTATGAAACACCTTTTATTTCCTTAAAATAACAGCACAAGTTAGCATTTGACCTTTCATAGGAACTATTAAAATATCCTAACAATTTTTCGGGATACTAATTGTTCAGTGGTTCTTGAAAAAGAGTTTTTCTTCTTTTCATTTAAAATTTATTTGTCCCCACGGTCAGACTCTGTAAACTTTCTTACAAGGAAATCCACAAAATGTCATCTGAATTTGCTTGTTAAACACTCTTGTATTCATTTAACATTTCTAAAAATGCGTCTCTTCTATATTCCATACATCCTAATGTAAATTGGACGGGTGCTGGCATTCAAGAACAGTGACACTACACCCAATTATGGCAGATTATTCACAAGTCAACAAGAGGGTGACTTATAATTCACATTGAAAATATCAGACAAGGGGCGCCTGGGTGGCTCAGTCGGTTGAGCGTCCGACTTCGGCTCAGGTCATGATCTCGCGGTCCGTGAGTTCGAGCCCCGCGTCGGGCTCTGTGCTGACAGCTCAGAGCTTGGAGCCTGTTTCAGATTCTGTGTCTCCCTCTCTCTGACCCTCCCCCGTTCATGCTCTGTCTCTCTCTGTCTCAAAAATAAATAAACGTTAAAAAAAATTAAAAAAAATTCACAATATATGTGAAATTGTCGTCTAATGATTAAATGAATAGATCTATCAGCAAGCAATTTCATTGCTACATGGTAAGAAAGCTCACCATCAATGATTCAGCACAAAGTATTCTCAGATGTAAATCAGAAAAGAATCAATGTATTTTACTTACTATGTAATTAGAAGAATCCTTGAACTTCCATCAGCTGATTTGTAGAAATAAAGTTATTCACTTTGTTAAATAACAGAATCTGAAAAAAATTTTTCAAAATAATTTAAAAGGAAAAATGCTCTTATGATGATAATGATATGAATGATCACAAAATCAAATTATCAGATTATAAATACGTTACCTTTCTATGGATTGAAATTTGTTTTAGGTTTGGAAATATGGTATAAAATACTACAGTTGGAATTACAGTATATAACTTTAGGGATAAATTTCAGAATAACTAGAAAAATATTTAAAGCAATCCTAGAATATAAAATATATTCTGTAAAAATTCCAAATATTTTATTCTAATGTAAACTATATAAAAAATTTTTGACTAAGCTTTCATTTTCTCTACGAAATTTCTACAAGCAAGGCTCTCAACATTCTTTCTACCATATTATGCAGTTAAAAATCATTCTTTACTCATCTGCCTGAAAGTACCCTTCAGGAATTATGCCAAGCAAGTTTTTGATTAAATATTAAATGTAAATGATTTTGTTTGTCATAAGAGCCACATCAGTAAGTGCTTTGCGGACTTTAATGATTACTTGCTACTGAAAAGGTGCTTAGTGTTACCAAGAGTTCAATGAAAACTGTATCTCTGTCCATGATTACTACAGTACTTCAAAAACATATCCTAATGCAAGCCTTCTAAATCACATCCTGTTCATTATATCTCCATAGTTAAGGAGGTTCAGGTTCTTAAAGATGATTCCGGATAGGAATTTTGTCTTCACCTTGATTCTCAGTGTCACTTTTATCGCATCTGTCATGGAAGGCGCTCGCTATCTCTTTCTTATATCAACTTGAATTTGAACGTAAATGTCTTCTCATGATCTCCCACAGGTGGTTAACAACAATGAGCAAACGACAGTGTCAGCTAAAACTGAATATTAGATCTCACCGCCCCTTGAAACCCTGGAGGCTCTCCAAAGTATAATTACTTTCTTGGAGCCACAGCAAAAATATTCCTGCCACTTAGTTTCGCGTCGCAGTTCATCTCTTTCCGTGATTTACCTCTAAACTCAAGTTCAGGATTGCCTCTTTCTGTGCACTGACTTATTAACAGCTCTGTCAAAAGAAGGGCCACCTGTGGGTGCAAGGCTCCCTCCTGCATGATCACTAATAGTTCTCTTTCATTCTTGATAGCTAGTGATCTTGTCACTCTGCTGCTTTTCTTGGGGAACCAAAACCCAAGTGTGGTGTCCGCATTAAGATGTGACTTCAAAGATGGAATTTAGGTCCCTGCTCAGTGTCCGTTGTCTTTTATTTGTTCCTGGACTCGCTGTACAACCTTCTCTCTGTCTTTTGAGGGACACCGTGTCCCTGTGGTCACATTGGAGAATTGTTTTTGTCTACAGAGGGTCACATGGAGGTGTAAGAAGTGAGTTTACTGTCACCATCACCGCCTCATACAGATAATGTACATTTACATTGCACACTTACACATCTGTGTGTGTGTACATTTGTATAGAGTTATAATCACAGTTACATAATTTGTATGGTGTTGCAGTAGGGTAGGTGTAATTGGGGAAAGAAGGCTTGAGAGTCACTTGTAACAATTTCCATGCTTATAACGTTTTGTTAAAGCTACACCCAGCATGTTAACCTTAAACTGATCCATGTTTCAGGTGTTTGGTGAGTGGCTTTTAAACTAGTTTCTTTTTCTGCATTTCAAAGGGCCTCTGATTAATGGAAGTTAGCCTAGGGTCTTGATCGGAATAGCACTTTGCATAGGGATTTATTAGTGATCGTAATCCTTAAAGTGATGATAAGAGGGAAATGAGCATGAATAAACTAGAAGTGGACTTTTCTATTAACCTACTGATTGGAATAATAAGTACATAAGAGAACAGTTTAATTTTCTCTGTAAGGTGTTACTGCATGTTGATTTTGGCCTGTACAATTTTGCCCTATTATTATTTTTAGATTTGACATAAAATAGAAGTCAACCGTTTGAAATATACAATCAGACGAGGCTGCCATCAGAAGACAATATTTCGGTCACTTATGAAGTCCCCTGTGCACCTGGGCAGCCAGTCACCTGTCCCACCCTAGCACCGTCTCTGGTGCTTTCTGTCAGCATCATTTCATATTTTCAAGAATTTTACTTTTTCTAGAATTTATTTTTGTTGTGAAGCTATTGACTTATTGATGGCATTAGTTGACTTTTTAATTCTCTTTTTATTTTTGGGTGCCTTAAGTAATGCTGCAAAAATATTTGAGTATGTGACTTTGTGTGAACATATGCATTTTTTATTATTCTTCAGTAATTATCTAGGAGTAAAACTGCTGGATCTTACAGGAATCGTATCTTTATAAAAATGGGCACAAAGATTTTTAAAGTAATTATACTATTTTGCATTCCCATGAGCAACTTTTGAGACTTTTAGTCATCCAGTATCCACACGAACACTTGATTTGCCCGCCTTCAATGTTGACTATTCTCGACTCTGTGAATATTTATGTCACATTGTGATTTAATGTGCCTTTGCCTTATGACTAAAGAAGTAAGATACATTTCATGGGCTTATTACACTCATACATGGTTTTGATGACGTGTCTCTTAAATGTTTTGCCCACTTTTTGAAAATTGGGGATCAGTCTTTGTTAAGCCAGGAAAATTCCATTCTAGTAAGATAGGACTCAACATCTTAACCATATCCTAGAACTTTAAAGTTCTACTAAATTACATAAGGGGCATGTTCATAGGTTTTGAAATTTTGCTTGTTTGAAACCACAGCGGTGGATTAACATGAGCTCTCCAGTGGCCAGTGACTGACTAGTGCCCACTGAGTCTCTCCAAAGAGCCAGAAGAACATAAAGTTATAGAGAAGGAAGTAGTAGCGGGGTAACATTGTGTGTTTAGCTTCGACTTCACAACTCATCTCCCCGGTGCCATTTGCTGTATTTATCTTTCTTCCTGTTTTTAATATATAAAATGTGATTTAACATTGTTTTAACAATAAACTGAGTTCACAGATTTTCCTACCCTTTCTTTCTTAGACTATCCAAAGATCAATTCATCCTCGGAACATACCCCCTTTCCCAAAGTCACTACTCAAATCCAGACAGACACTGCTTTCCTTTAGTTGCTATAATAGCTTTAATACCCCCTATTTCAACACTTCCTCGACAGTGGGAGCCAGGCTTTGGTTCCCATTTGGAACTGTCAGTAGGGTTCTTCCTACATGTTTTTCTGCAGGCATTAGTCCTTAATATGTCCCAGTTCCCTGAAGTTGTTGGAAATGAATGACACACAACTAATTTTGATATGGATGCAGTTAAAAAATATTTTATTGATTGATTGATTGATTGATTATTTATTTATTTTACCGAGAAGTCAGTAACATATCCAGAATACAAAACATTTTGGTTTTCTTTTCGTATTAACAAAAGAATAGAACTTCAGTGAGAAACACGTTACGTATTCTTTTTTTTTTTTTTTTATTTTTTTTTTCAACGTTTTTTATTTATTTTTGGGACAGAGAGAGACAGAGCATGAACGGGGGAGGGGCAGAGAGAGAGGGAGACACAGAATCGGAAACAGGCTCCAGGCTCCGAGCCATCAGCCCAGAGCCTGACGCGGGGCTCGAACTCACGGACCGCGAGATCATGACCTGGCTGAAGTCGGACGCTTAACCGACTGCGCCACCCAGGCGCCCCACGTTACGTATTCTTAACACTTATTCCATTGTTTTTTCACAGCCAGATTTTGATAAGGTCTGTATTAGAGCACTCACAAAGTGAATTCTCAGGTGAAAATGTGCAGTCCGGATATTTTTGAGATGCTGGTTGAGCTGATCTAAATCCTTTAAACAACCTATTATTTGTCATAGTCCAAATACTTAAATTCATGAAAAATATTAACATGTAGCTATGTTCTCTGCCTCCAGGAATTAGACTTTGCCAAATTAACGTATGGGTGTTACTAAACTCTCTCCTGATATATAAAACCATTGTAATCTTCTTATTCTGCCTGGGCTAATTTAGGTTGATAAACGGTCAACGAGGAGACACATACTGTTTTGTCACAATTTTCAAATAACCTGTTTCTCAGTTATTAGTCAGATGTGATAATAACTATTTTTATTATAAAATTAACTTTGCAACTATGATGCCTTCATATTTACCTTTAGAAATGTAGGGAGACTTTTTTTTCAGAATTTGTGGAAAATGGCTGCTATTTTGACACACAGTGAAACTCCACGGATAGAGGATTTGGCTTACTGCGTGTGTTTGGATTGTCCATGTCAGGTGATCCTGTGCCCTGACTTGGACAAGAACAGAGAAAGGAAGGAGGGAAAACAAAGCTAGAGAAATCATGTCAGGGGGTTGAACAGCCTCTTATGTTCAGTGTGTAAAATTATGTTCAACTTTACACACATTTACCTAACAATTATGCTGAGATTGGGCTCATTCATCTTACTGGTGTGAGAAAATTGAAGCTCATCCAGGGTAAATTTCTTACCAGTTTGCTGAAGTGACAAAAAAGCCAATATTAACAATTTTATAG
This sequence comes from Neofelis nebulosa, assembly GCF_028018385.1. Taxonomy (NCBI): domain Eukaryota; kingdom Metazoa; phylum Chordata; class Mammalia; order Carnivora; family Felidae; genus Neofelis; species Neofelis nebulosa. The sequence continues at coordinate 6,756,611 of NC_080792.1, read as the reverse complement.
ACATGTACACTACTAAAATTTATACTGCTTTTGTTTTATTTGTTCTAAATTTTTTAATGTTTATTTATTTTTTGAGAGAGAGGTTGACAGAGTGTGAGCAGGGGAGGGGGAGAGAGAGAGGGAGACACAGAATCTGAAGCAAGCTCCAGGCACTGAGCTGTCAGCACAGAGCCCGACGCGAGGCTCGAACCCACAAACTGTGAGATCATGACCTGAGCGGAACTCAGACGCTCAACTGACTGAGCCACCCAGGTGCCCCTGTTTTATTTTTTTAAGGTTATTTATTTATTTTGAAAAAGAGAGAGAAAGAAAGCGCAAGCAGGGGAGGAGCAGAGAGAGGGGAAAGAATGAGAGTTCCAAGCAGGCTTCGCGCTGGCTGTGTGATTTGGGGCTCGAACTCACGAACCATCTTACCTTAACCATCTTTTAACTTAAGATGATATTACCAGACTGCAAGAGTTTTTAAAGTTTAAAGCACTATGCTTATCTTTCAAAAATAGTTTAGGGGCGCCTGGGTGGCGCAGTCGGTTAAGCGTCCGACTTCAGCCAGGTCACGATCTCGCGGTCCGTGAGTTCGAGCCCCGCGTCAGGCTCTGGGCTGATGGCTCGGAGCCTGGAGCCCGTTTCCGATTCTGTGTCTCCCTCTCTCTCTGCCCCTCCCCCGTTCATGCTCTGTCTCTCTCTGTCCCAAAAATAAAAATAAAAAATGTTGAAAAAAAAAAATTAAAATAAATAAATAAATAAATAAAATAGTTTATTAACTCAGATACTGTAAATTAATTATATTATGTGGATTAAAACATTATGGGAGGGTTATCTTTGAAGATACTGTATTGTGTCCCACAGAGTATCCCCAAGTGAGAAATCGCAATTTTGTAGAGGGTGTGACATGCTAAAATTGCAATTCGCTCAACTGTTTGTTTTGCTTCTCCCTTACTTAACATATTATACAATTCATTGAACTTAATATTCAAATCATCCCCAACGGGCTGTTAACTAAGACCACATGCTTTGCAATTTAAGGATCAGTAGTGTGTTTCAGTCCTTAAGAAATTACAATAATGCACAATTAGATTCATTTCCACTACCAAATAAATTATATAAATCCAAGCCTGGGTAGATATAAAATAAAAGTATATAAGTATATATGATTTAAAGCCTAATTAGTCTAAATAAGTGGCCATAAACTAGATCATTAATAGAAAATGAGGAAGCAAACAACTGGCCAAACACAAAATTAGTATGGCCATTAATAGGCTAAATTTTTGTCTCTTGACATTCCGTGTTTGGTGTCACATCTTGTTTTTCAGTGCCACCACACACCTATGGCACTAATCCATTTAGATCTTATAGTGAAGTAGCTGCCATTTAACGTAAATTCTGAGACCCCTTGCCTGTGGCAGAATTCAGGTCTTTGTGGTTGTAGGACTGGGGCCCTTGGCTCCTAAAGACCTCAGACCATCTGCTTCACAGCATGAACTTTTGTTTCCATCAGGTGGGAAGGAGAATGTCTCTTTTAGGGTCTGGTTCCTCTCTAAAGGTGTCACTTGATTAAGTCAGGCCAACTCATGTTACTTTCCCTTTGTTTAACTCAAGACCAACAGATGAAATGGCTCCAACTGATCTGGAGCACTTACTACATCTAAACAAACCCCTTTACCTCTGCCACAGAGCCAACCCTGATTACAGCAGAGTTTCACCTGTGTAAGAGTATACAGCGAGGTGCAACTCTTGAGGGTCGTCTTAGAACTCTACCTACCACTTGGGGCGCCTGGGTGGCTCAGTCGGTTGAGCGGCCGACTTCAGCTCAGGTCATGATCTCGCGGTCGGTGAGTTCGAGCCCCGTGTCGGGCTCTGGGCTGATGGCTCAGAGCCTGGAGCCTGTTTCCGATTCTGTGTCTCCCTCTCTCTGACCCTCCCCCGTTCATGCTCTGTCTCTCTCTGTCTCAAAAATAAATAAACGTTAAAAAAAAAAATTTTTTTTAAATTAAAAAAAAAAAGAACTCTACCTACCACAACTCCTTACAATAACACACCTGAGATTTTATTTATTTGATTTTTTGAGAGAGAGAGAGAGAGAGAGAGCACGTTCATATGCACTTGCAAGCAGGGATGGGGCAGAGGGTGAAGGAAAGAATCTTAAGCAGGCTCCATGCTCAGTGCAGAGCCCAACGTGGGGCTCAGTCTCTTGACCTTGAGATCATGACCTGAGCTGAAATCAGGAGTCGGACGCTTAACTGACTGAGCCACCCAGGAGCCCCAAGATACCTGGTATTTTAAATACTAAAGGAATTCTACCCCTTTGGCTACTAAATAATCCTGGCAATACGAACCATGACCACCTCAGTCAGAATAGGCCAGGTTATGCCACATTAAGAAAGGAAAAAAAAAGAAAGAAAGAAAGATCTCAAAGTCCAGTGGATGAACAAAACAGACTAATTTACCCCCTATATGTGCCCTGCTCCCCATACTAATTCACGGACCCAGAATGACAGAGATCTTACCATTTTGCAACTACGTTGCCTACCTCCTTGTCCTATAGCCCTGGTAATTTTTATTGATTTTACCTCTTTGATATCTGTCCATTGCACGTCCTTCCCCATGTACTAGAATCACCCCCAAACTATTTTCGCCTCTTTTCTTCTGACTTACAGTCTATTCTCAATTTAGTAGATAGAATGAGTCTTTTAAACAATATGGCACATCATGTCGCTCCTCTATTTAAAACTCTCTAAATGCTTCCCATTTCACAAGAGGAAGGGTCAACATTCTGGAGCTTCCACTGGTGCAACAGCAGTGTGAGGAGGCAAAAGAACACTCCATGCAGCCTTTGTGAACTTAAAATATCCCAAAAGTCCATTAGAATGAGAGTCAATGAATATGTTCTCCTACACTCAAAGGACAGAGTAGCATTCACTATTGAAAATGAATGAACTAGAAACACACAGCGTCAATTATAGACACATAATATTTTTTTTCAGAAGACATCATTGTTCATAGAGCATGACTGAATTCTAGGATAAAAAATATCCACATCGACTACAAAGGCTGATGTACATATTATGGATACAAAACACATTCCAGTGAACATATAATGACATATTTGTCAGGTATTGTATATCATATACAAATATTAAAATACATGTTGGAGACATCATGAACCAAGTGCCTGTCACATGTTTCCCTGTGTATGTTGGCCAAACCCAAATAATCCATCCAGGAATGTATATTAAGGTGAGACATTCAATGGATAGACACTAATGAATACATTGCAGGTTTCACATCATTATTTTTTAAACATGTCTACTTATTTTTGAGATAGAAAGAGCATGAGCAAGGGAGGGGCAGAGAGAGGGGGACAGAAGATCAGAAGCAGCCTCTGCGCTGACAGCAGCAAGCACAATGTGGGGCTCGAACTCACAAACCATGAGATCATGACCTGAGCTGAAGTTGGGCGCTCAACCAGCTGAGCCACCCAGGCACCCCTCATTATTTTTTTTAATGTAGTATTTGAGTAAAGCTTTCAAAATTATCTGAACAGGAAACCTAGTCTGTCTTTTTTTTTTATTATTACTTTTAATCTTTTTTCCATACTTACTGACTCTTGAAGTACATGTTATTCCACGGAGTGAAAAGGGTTACAGTTAATGAAGAAAGTGAATGAGGGGCGCCTGGGTGGCGCAGTCGGTTAAGCGTCCGACTTCAGCCAGGTCACGATCTCGCGGTCCGTGAGTTCGAGCCCCGCGTCAGGCTCTGGGCTGATGGCTCGGAGCCTGGAGCCTGTTTCCGATTCTGTGTCTCCCTCTCTCTCTGCCCCTCCCCCGTTCATGCTATGTCTCTCTCTGTCCCAAAAATAAATAAAAAACGTTGGAAAAAAAAAATTTAAAAAAAAAAAGAAAGTGAATGAAAATCCACAGTCATTTTCATGGAAGAAAATTGAAAAACATACTGCCAGCTGTTCTATATCTTTCTCTCTCTTCGCTGGCAGTCACCCTTTATTGTCATCATATAATGCTGTTTGGGGGCAGTGGTGAGGACTTAAAAGGACATTGTTCTCCGTGAATAATAATTGCCGTTCTTGTGTATGTATATTAATCAGAACTGTAGTCACTCACTTTTTCCCTTCTCAAAGTAGCATTTGCATGTGGAGAGCATTGCATCACTTCCAACATGAATGGAGAAAAGATGAAAAATTAGATGAGGCACAGTAATGTAAAAAAGCGAGATCAAGATAGAGAAGCAGAAGAAATACAAGACAAACGACAGAAGGCTAAGGAAGAGAGACCAAGAGATGACGCTACAGAATAGCATGAAACACCTGGCGAATCGATGTAAAGTCGTGACTCATTTCCGGCAGGGTTTTGGCAAAAGTACATGGTAGGCTTGTGAGGCATAGGAGGGGCGAATTTTCTGTATAGTGTTCCTAAAGTCCTGCCATGCGTCTCGTTCAGCCTGTTTCCAAAGAGAGGGCGTGCTATTGACATTCTTCCAGAAGCAGTTGTAAAGTAGTTGTTGCTCTCTCACAATAGAACACGTACAAAAATATTTAGGGGTGTATTTGGAACTCATAAATTACCATATAAATTGCCTCAGACTTTCAAATGCTTTCCCACAGTTTTCTATCACTTATACGTCAGTGAAAGAGAATTCAAAATAATAATAGACTTAAAAAGGTGGGATAGTTTTTGAAAAACAACCTTAATAAAAGTTGCATTACTTAGAAGCATTCAGAATGTCAATAAAACAGCTGCAACTTTTTTTTTTTTTGCAATTACAGAATGGTGTTCAGTTAAAAGAACAACAATGATTTTGTATAAGCTGCATCAGAGGTGACTGAAGGTGACAAATTGCCATCCCCTTATAGAACTCATGTGCGCTGTGCACCAACCAGAACCTGCTTTAAGTTCCCAGGCCAACATATAACCCCCATACTGTACTGGCCAGAGGGAGCAGCTATGGAAAATACCACCAGACCAGGGCTACCCAAAGACACATTCGGTAGAGTGTTAACAAAAGAAGCTCCTGGAGAGTTTAAAAGCAAATCTTACACAGCCTTACATTATAACTTTTCTTTTAAAGGAGTGAGTTGGGGGCGCCTGGGTGGCTCAGTCGGTTAAGCGTCCGACTTCGGCTCAGGTCATGATCTCACGGTCTGTGAGTTCGAGCCCCGCGTCGGGCTCTGTGCTGACAGCTCAGAGCCTGGAGCCTGTTTCGGATTCTGTGTCTCCCTCTCTCTCTGCCCCTCCCCTGTTCACTCTCTGTCTCTCTCTGTCTCAAAAATAAATAAACGATAAAAAAAAATTTTAAAGGAGTGAGTTGTGTACAGGGTGGTTAAATGTTTTATGGATCAAAAACTGTGCTAAAGCCAGATTGTTCATCACTTTCTTCATCTTCCTCCTCCTCCTCCTCCTCTTCATCTTCCTCTTCTTCATTTCTTCCTTCTTCTTGTTTCTTTCAGACTTGATGACCTTTTTTTTTTTTTTTTTTTTTTTTTGTAATTTTTTGCCACGTCAGGCTTTCCTTTAGATTGGTAGGCATGTTCTCCTTTGAATTTTGGGCAATGCTCAGAACAAAATGAGGAAAAGGCCAACGGAGGCCTCTTGGGTGCCCCGGGGTCCTTGAACTCCTTTTTTGTTTCCCCTTTAGGGGGATTATCAGTATTCTCTTTCATAGTGGGCCTTGTCCACCTTTGCCACATCTTCAAATATTCCTTTCTCTTTAGCAGACATAGTCTTCTAGCTCTCTGAACACTTCTTAACTGACTCGGAGAAGGTGACTGAAGCACCTGGCTGCTTCCTCTTGTGCTCCGCTCTGCAAGTTTGCACAAAGAATGCATATAATGACATTTTGCTTCCCAGCTTCTTAGGATCGCCTTAGTCCATGTTGAATGACTTTCCCCCACAAGGCACAGGTCGCCCAGTCTTCGACTGGGCCCTGGCACTGTGTCTGTGGAGCTCATTGTACTGCTATGGCTCAGAATTATTTAAAATAAACACCTCTCTTTACTTATTACCCATAGAATCTTAGGGCTACTTCCAAAGAATCCATGTTTATATATAAAGTAATTCCAGACTCCCACAAACACATGGCCCTATTTAGTTTTGCTCTGCATATTGCTTATACTAGCTTCTGACATAATTAACTCAGATTTGTTTTCAACTGGTCAAGTCTTTTTTTTTTCTTTTTGCCATATCCTTTGCATTGTTCCAGTGAATATCAAATTCTATCTCTTCAATTAACCCAAAATGATATTGCTTTTGCTTCACCAATCATGACAAATGTCGTGATCCCTAAGCTTTACTTTTCCACGTTCTCAGCCTTGCCATTCTTGCAGTTCAGGGGTGTGTGGGTGACCCTACTGTTCATGCTTTGTATCAAAGCCACTATTTTACAACAGTTTTACTGCAAAAATGTGCATTAATCTGGACTTTCCTAAAGTTTAACTATAAAACATTTTAGAATATTTTATGAATGTGTAAAATGTTTATGAGCAATTTTTTTTCTGGCTTTTAGCTATTAACACAGCTGCCATGGATATTTGTATGCAATATTTGTGTGCAATCAATTTGGAAATAATTTTTTTTCATGTTTGTAGTACATAGGAGTAGAAGGAGTGAAATGTTGGGAGAGACATATATATGTATATATATATATATATATATATATATATACACTTTATTATAGATATGTAACATATATATTATATATAACATTATTAACAACTGCTACACAGTTTTCTAAACATGGCATACCATTTTAACTCCTACAATCAATGTCTGAGAATTCCAGTTGCTTTTTTGTCTCCAGCACTTACAACCTTAACCATGTGATGGGAGCACAATGATCTCCTTACTGTTGTCGTTTATATTTCCTTGATGAGTAATAGTCTTGAATGTATTTTCATGTACATACCCCTTGGATAGTCTAATTTCTGAAGTGACCATTCAAGTCTCTGGCTCCTTGCTCCCACCCCCCACATTAGGTTGTTTGCATCCTATGTACTGATTTGTTAATGCTCTTTATATGTTCTGGACACAGGTCCTAATTCACAGTGCCTTAGTTGAACAGCATAAATTTTTATAAAATTCCACCTTCTCTTTGTTATCTGTGACTTCTGTGTATTGTTTAAGAAATATTTGACTACTTTAAGGTGTTTAAAATATTCTACTGTATATTTCTCTACAAGTCATAGAGTTTTAGTTTTTATATTTTGGTCTGTGCTCCTTCTCCAGTTGACTTTTTTCCCTTATGCTATAAATACAGGTTCTTTTTTTTTCCATAAGATATAATTTTGTTTTTCTATATCTTAAAGTGATATTCAATTTCCAATTGTAATGCATGGACCCTTTTTCTGAAAATCAAGTAACAGTATATGTTTAGGTCTATTTCTGTATGTTTTGACATTTTATATTATACTTCTTTCAACCTTACTCATCCATTTCAAAAATGCTTCTACTATTATATGTATTGTATGTATATTACATTCCCAAATGCATTTTAGAATAATTTTGTCAAATTTAATGTATAAATCTGGTATTTTATAAGAATAGTATGGAACCTATAGTACAAATTGATAAGGGGCATCCTAATGCTCTCAAGACAACCAATCCATGAACATAGTATATCCCTTCATTTTCAGGTCCTTAATTCCTATTAACAAAGTTTCACTTGCCTTTTTAAATAATTTTTTAATGTTTACTTATTTTTGAGAGAGAGATCACGAGTGGGGTAGGGCAGAGAGAGAGGGAAACACAGAATCTGAAGTAGGTTCCAGGCTCTGAGCTGTTTGCACTGAGTCCAACGTGGGGCTCAAACCCACAAACTGTGACATCATGACCTGAGCCAAAGTCAGACACTTAACCAACCAAGCCACCCAGGCGCCCATGTTTCACTTGCTTTTTAAAAATTTATTTAGCTAATTTTTAAGACAAATCACTAAAGATTAAGTGTGATATAGTTTGAGTGGATAGATCTTCTTGAATCTGTAGACACAAAGGGAGCTTGTACACAATCATGGGTTCTTTTCTACAGTAGCGGGGATGCATTTCCAGGAAAGGTTGGAAAAAGGGCAGGAGACTGAAGGGTTAGAAGCCTGCAGGAGGGTATCAGCCACTGCTCAAAGAAGAGCATAAAGCCCCTTTCCGGATCTTCTTCCTGTGGGAGGGCTTAAACAACTTGGAAAGGGGAAGAGAAAGTAAAATGCTAATTAAAGCCAGAACTAGACACTACTTTACACACAATAAATACGTAAATTAAAAATCTGATGATAAAAATGCTATAAAGTATGAAGGGTAACTGAACTCTTTTTTTTTTTTAATGTTTATGTATTTTTGAGACAGAGAGAGACAGAGCATGAACAGGGGAGGGTCAGAGAGAGGGAGACACAGAATCTGAAACAGGCTCCAGGCTCTGAGCTGTCAGCACAGAGCCTGACGCGGGGCTCGAACTCACGGACCCCGAGATCGTGACCCGAGCCGAAGTCGGCTGCTTAACTTGACTGAGCCACCCAGGCGCCCCGTAACTGAACTCTTAAAAGAAGCTGTTAGGGACACAAAAGGATCTAGCCAATTTGAAAAGCAGTTTGGAAATTTCTTAGAACTCTAAGTATATACTTGCCATGTGACCCAGCACTTCCACTTCCAGATATTTAACCATGGGAGATTAAAGCATATGTTCACACACACAAAAATCATAGCTTTATGTTTCAGCTTTCCATACATAGTCTCCCACAAAAAGAAACAAGCCAAATATCCTTCCATTTGTATTATTAACTAACTGGGATCCATCTGTACAGTGGAATAATACTGATAAAAAGATCAAGCCACTGATACAACATAAATACTACATGCAATATGCTGAGAAAAAGCACTAGAATAAAATGATCAGAGACTGTTTGATTCATTTATATTAGGTTTTGAAAAGACAAAAAAGGAAGGACAGAAAATAGATCAATGTTTTTTAGGATCTGGGCACAGAGAGGCAATGACTATAAAAGGTCATGAGGAAACTTGATTATGAAAATATCTATGTATTGACTGTATTGGTGGTTACAATACTGTATGAGTTAGTTACAATCCAGAGGCCTAGATTTTAAAATGAATTTTAATGTATGAAAGTTATTATCTTAATTAAGAAAAATCAATTATGAAAAAGCAACTTGAACCCTTTGGTCTCGTCAATCCCCCCCCTCATTGCTCCTTTGTAGTTTGAGAGAGATAGTCATAATTTAAGACCAAGAGAAATGATTTCATTTCTAAATATGTAATATGGGCACTTGGTGATATGGGCCCAAGTAATATGGGCACTTGGCCATCTCTTTTGTTTGTTTATCTATGTGTTTATTCATACATATATGCATGTATTATTTGAAAATGAATTCTCAGAATATAATGTGCCAAGAATGAGGCTATGCACCAGGCATAAACTTTTAAATGAAAAAGTTTTGATTTCTGCTAAAGGCATCGGGCAGTTCCTCTTACCAAAATAAACTGTAAAACTAGGCAAGATGGACGGTGTACTGGGTTTTAGCCAGTGGCTAATATTAGCTCATGTCCGCACCACTTGGAAGAATTTCACTCAGTTCTCTGCCTCAGAACCACTTCTGACCCAGGGTGAAGAGAGAACAAAAAAGTGGAATATGAACAGAGCATAGGAATCTTGCTGAGCTGAGGAGGCAGAGATCAAAGTTTGGGTCAACTGAAGCAGTGGGAGTATGTATGGTGGTCACTGGAGAGGAGTTAGCTGTGCAGAAAAGGAAGCCACGTAGAGGGGGATTACCCATCAGTTCTTGGCTGCAGGCTGGGTTTTAAATAAGCTGGTACAACCTCCTAGAACTCATCACATAGCACCTGATACAAGGATCAGAACAGAGTGGAGACATTTCAAATTGAGCAGGATTGGTGAAGCACCTTGTCAGTGGATGTTGGTTTTCAGTGAAGGGATGCTCATTAACATTTCATTAACACCTCAGCATACACCTGAGGTGTAAAGGGTTGCCATATTCAAAATTAAAACTGAAAAATTTCAGGGATGTTTACTTATTAATCCATTTAAAATAGCAATAGTAATACACTAAAAAGAAATGTAAACAATATAATTTTATGAAAATAATGATATTTTCCAAAACAAACCAAAGTGTATTGAGAAAAGTGGTATTTCACATTTTTGCAAATGACTTAAATAACTAGCCTAAAAGAAGTTAGTTGTATTCTTACGTCTGCCTTCTTTATTTGGTCTGATATGTTTGATAAGTTTGATAGACTTATCTGAGGGAAAATATGGCTTCACATACATGTGTGGTTTTAAAAGGAGAAATATTAATCTATTTTTCTGATAATTTTGGATATCCTTTCTACATTTCAAATAAAATATTGGTTGTTCTTATGACTAGTTGTGAAGGGGAAGCTGGGATCATATCAGTGAATGGATCCTTTCCATACATATGGTTTTGTAACATTAAGTAGGCCTTTACTGACTGACTAACTTTACTGACTGATCAGTGTACTCACAAGTAAAAGTTAATGCAGATATGGAAAGCTGAAGAATATATACTTACTAGCACAGTTTAGTGCCACTGTTTTGATTTCTGAGAAGACATCAGCAGATTTATCAGCCAATGCTTAAGGGCCATCTTTATAAATGTCAACGTGGTAAAAGGCTAAAAAAGAAAAATCCCACATATTATATTCATGAAAATAGCTTAAACTAACAGATATCTTGAAAGCATATTGGAGTGCAGCAGACTACATTTTGAGAATTGCTACACTATAATATAATTATTCTAGAACCATCCTATCTTAGATTAGAGAATTCTGTTAGGACCTGGAGGGTGACACCATATGATTTTTGTCTTGCTAAGTTAGACCTGCTCAGGAAAGATCTCTCTGGGTTTTCTTTGATTTACCCTAACTATTTACAAATTTCAAATCATTCGAACGGTAACTGAATCCCTCAAGAGTGAAGATTCTCTCTTTGAGGATGAAACACAATGTGAGATATCTATAAAATGTAACTTAAAATGTTCAGTATTTCATCTAACATCATTAGACATGCAAATTTAAAACATGCAATTTATGTTAAACCAGTGATAAGTAGAAATCATGCCCACTATGCTTTAGATGTTGAACTTAGACTACAAGTTTTAAATAGATTTATTTTAAAAACCGAGGAGGGGTCCCTGGTGGTTCAGTTGGTTAGGCATCTGACTTTGGCTCAGGTCACCATCTCATGGTCTGCGAGTCTGAGCCCTGCAGCTGGCTCTGTGCTGACAGCTCAGAGCCTGGAACCTGCTTCAGATTCTGTGTCTCCCTCTCTCTTTGCCCCTCTCCCACTCTCACTCTGTATCTCTCTCTCAAAAATAAATAAACATTAAAAAATTATAAAAATCAAGGAAATACAATTATTTTAACAAATGAACAGATAAAGAAACCAGATAAATATAAAATAAAACAAAACAAAATAAAATAAAACAATAAACCAAATGGAAATTCTAGACTAAGAAGTAAAATAATTTAAATAAAAATTTACCTGAGTGGAGATGGCATAAAAGAAAGCCTGTAAATTTAAAGGCAGATGAGTAGAAATTATGCAATCTGAGTAACAGGGGTGAGGGGTGGAGGAGTAGGAGGGGCACAAATCCCAGAATAAAAATAGTGACTTACAGACCTGTGTATAAGATTTACATATGAGATGAATCAAGGAAAAATAGTTTAGAGCAAATACACACACACACACACACACACACACACACATGAATTTGCACATATATATATATATATATATATACACACACACATATGTTTGTATATACAAGTATATGTACAAACAACAATAAATTGGTGTATATAAAAAACTATTATTTTTAAAATTTGTGAAAAAGGCAAAAGACTTCAATGAAAAATGATGAAACTGTAAGATGACATTTATAACATATGTTGATATATACTATATTAAAAATCACAAAAAAAGGATGGACAAGTAAATAGATTTATGTCATCCTAAGATTAGTATGCTTAGAAAGTGGGAATGTTAAAATTAGGAACTTTCAGGTAGGAAATAAAAAGTATCAATTATAAAGAATGCAGGGGGAGGTGGAAGTCAAGAATTTTATAATGTTTAATGTGAAATTTGACAAGACACAACAAAGATTCAAAATAAACCATGATAAGCAAACAACCCATATTGTTAGCCCAAAACAATCACTACTGGACCGATAAGATGTAGATAAGAAACTCATAGAGGAAACAAATTGGACACTAATCATATTCAGCTAACCAAAAAGACAAGATACAGGAAGAACAAGAGAACAATCCAGGAAAGTAGAAAACAAATAGCAACGTGATAATTTAATAACCAAAAATTTAGTTGAGCATAAATTGAATGAGCATTTAAATTAAATGGCAAAGTTTTTCAGCCTGTATGAAGGAGAAAAACCATACTACACTCTGTTTATTAGAGTATTATGAAACAAGAAAATATATGCTTTGAAAGAACCGGGCATTGGGGAATGAGTACTATGCACCCAGTAATCATAAGGAAACTTATGTGGTTATAACATTAGATAAATTAGACTTGAAGAGGAAGACAATTTTGGGAGCACCTGGGTGGCTCAGTTGGTTAAGCATTCGACTTTGGCTCAGGTCCTGATCTCACTGTTAGTGAGTTTGAGCCACACATAGGGCTCTGTGCTGACAGCCCAGAGCCTTCAGCCTGCTTCAGGTTCTGTGTCTCCCTCTCTCTCTCTGACCCTCCCCTGCTCACCCTCTGTCTGTTTCTCAAAAATAAATAAACATGAAAATAATTTTTTTAAAAAGTCAAAGGCCATTTTCACAGAGAAAGGGATGGTATAACAATGAAATTGGCAATGTCCTATGGATATGTAACAATCTTAAACATATACGCAACAGATACCAGAGCACAAAAATCATCAAGCAAAAGCCCAGCAGAATTAACACAGAAATAGATACATCTACAAGATAAATCTATAATCACTGTAAGATATTTTAATAGTATTGTCTCAGGAAATGATAGATAAAGGATAGAGAAATTTTGCAAGTCTAGAGAAGATGCAAACATCAATAACAAAATTTTCCTGATTGACGTGGGAAATTAAACCAAATGAAATAGTATGCACTCTTTAAAAGTGCACGTAGATATTCGCCAAGTGAGTTGCCATTTTTTTAAACAATATAATTGTTAATTTCATTAGACTGATTGAGACAAATGTCTGAAGATTTCCACGGTATTCAGATTAAGAAATAATACTTCAGTCATTTGAAATTCATTGAAGCTTTTGAGTGTCTACTATTACTTGTTCACCTTTTTCCTATCCATCCTCTCCCCATTTGTCATTGTTGCCATAAATTTACAGTGCAGTTTTTAGTAATAACTACATATGCTATAGGAAGACAAAGATTTAGTATAAGCCATGCAATGATTGTTCTGCATGTCTGCAATTATTGTATCACAAATATCAACATTTATTAATAATTTCTTATGTAAAGAGTATTTTATTCTCCTTTGTCTATTACTATTTCCTTTGAGGGGTTGTCCTAAAACATCTTATTTTAACCATGCTTTTCCTTCCTTGTTATTACCTTATTTCTTCATTCTAGTATTGTAAACTTTGTGGAATATAAACATTTTCCATCCATGGAATTAGAAATATACTGTTTTAATTTTTTTACCTAATATTCTAAGGTCTTAAACTCCTTTACCTTCTGTTTCTGAATCCCATTTTGTTCAATGCTTACTGAAATTCTCTGCACATTTTCCATAATGTACTCTTTACCACAGCAGATTTCCTTTTGGTTTGCTTAATAACTTCTTATATCTTTCTGTTAAATCCAATATCACAGTCAAATCTCTTGATGGCACATGTGATCACATTTTCCAATCAATTTACAAACACTAATTATTTTTTAATGTTTATTTTTGAGAGAAAGAGCACACGAGCAGAGTAGGAACAGGGGAAGTGGGGGACAGATTATCTAAAGTGGGCTCTGTGCTGACAGCAGAGAACCCGATGTGGGGCTCGAACTCACAAACTGTGAAATCATGACCTGAGCTGAAGTTGGATGCTTAACTGACTAAGCCACCCAGGCACCCACAAGCACTAATTATTATGTCAGAAGCTAATATTTAGTGACTTCTTGCTAATTAGAGACCTAAGCACCAACAAATGTGCTTGATTTTTCTCTACAAGGTGATTTATTTTTATTATCAAAAATTTACATGGGGAAAAGATGATGCCTTGTGGATCAAGGAATGTGTCTTACATCCTATGCCTAGTGTGCGGCAGAGTAAACACTTTACAGGAACAGCTCCATAATTTGAACTGCTCTGCCGTGTCTCTCCTGGTAGGATATTTAGTAAAGTTGTAAAGAAAAATAACCCTTCTCCAAGTTACAATAAAATGCTCTGAATTACAGTGATCTTATAAGTTGATGATTGATGAAATAAGGAAAGAATCACACATCCCTTTTTTGGTTCCCATTGGCTAAGGAAGCTTCCCTTAGTTGTGTACTTTTGGGAACAACATTAATAAAAAGTCACGAACCAATTCATTTGAACGATTTCTTTGCAATATCAACTTTTTCACATTTCCACAGTGAACATATGTCAGCACTGAGACCCACCAAGAACCTGACTCTTGAGTGGGATACAATATTAGTATTGTTCCTATATTTAAACACTTTACATTTTTAAGTCTTGATGAATTATAATTTTGTCATCTAATTGATGAGATGTTAGTAGATCATATAGACTTTTTCCCTGAAAGGGCATAAAACCTATGGATTAAAGGCATCTCTGTACACCAGAATCACTTATGAAACGTATTAAAAAGTCAGTTTTTGTGAAGAACCACATCTGAAGATTGTTTGAGTAGATGTGGGGCATTTCCAGAGATCTATATTTAAAAAAAATTACTGGGGCGCCTGGGTGGCTCAGTCGGTTGAGCGTCCGACTTTGGCTCAGGTCATGATCTCTCGGTTTGTAAGTTCAGGCCCCCCATTGGGCTCTGTGCTGACAGCAAAGAGCCTGCAGCCTGCTTCGAATTCTGTGTCTCCCTCTTTCTCTGCCCCTCCCTTGCTCATACTCTGCCTCTCTATGTCTCTCAAAAATAAATAAATGTCAAAAAAATTGTTTTAATTACTTATGCACATCAATATGAAGAGCTATTATAATTATTATCTCGATGTGTTTTTACTTAAAAACGAAATATAATTAACTATATATTAAGGTGAGCTTTCTTAAAATAAAAAAAGATCAACATATAAATCTATATTCAATTCTTTTCTTTTTCTCTTGAAGAGCTACGCAAGGTAGTTTGGAGAATAATGATTGTTGTTACCAAAATATTACTATACAAAAATTAAATTTGTTTTTAAATAGCCTTGCCAGTTTGCTACTCTACTATAAACAGAGCTTAGGACAGTCAACAGCAAGCTAGACAATTTCCCCTTTGCACATAGCAACTAGATCCTGCCTGCTCATGCTGGAATACTACTTTTATCCATGGACTTTCTTCCTTTTTGCCTTTTTCTGTAGAATAGATACATGGAAAGCCCTCTGTGTACTTTATGCATGGAATTTGCTGTGAACCCCAGCAACAGTAACACAGCCAGGGAGGGCATCCTGCTTTAGAGGGTGGCCAGTATCCCTCAGAGGCTCTAACCTGAACATAGTAGAAGGCAAGTCCATAAACGTGTATTCATTTCTTTAAGATTATGCACTATGCGCAAAACTTTTTTTTTTCAAAAAAATGTTACTCTAAATTTCAAGAAATGTTATTCATGCATGCTCAGATATAATCAACTTGAGGTTTTATTGCTTTAAATAAAACATGATATGGCACGTTTAGAATCATGACTAAGGAAAAAGTGGCTTGTTTTGTTAATGGTCAATAGTAAAGCGTAAGCACAGAATTAGTCATCAAAATGTGTAAAGTATGAAGTCAAATATGAATGGATAAATATTAATGAGATTAATAATGATGTAGAAGAGGGAACCTGGGTGGCTTAGTCAGTTAAGCATCTGACTCTTGATTTAGGCCCAAGTCATGCAATCGAACTCCACTCTCTCTCTCTCTCTATCTTTCTCTCTGCCCCTCTCTCCGTTTGTGTACAGTCTCTGTCTAACAAACAAACAAGCAAAATGATGTCGAAGAAATACAAGAGGGCTCCATGATCTGGTTCTACATCCGTGTACCGTGTCCCTGCAAAGATGGACTCTACTCATTCAGAGCTTGCCAGTGACACTGGTATCCTTTCATTTCTAGAACACAAACACACAAACGTTGTTTCACACATTTCCAGATTTGTGTTTTAACCTAGATTTGCTTCCTCCCAGATTTCGCCTTGCTACTTTGACATGGATTTTTAAGTCTTATGTTAAGAGTGACAACCTTTAGAGAGAGATACCCTGCTCGTCTAAGCCAATAATGTCCTCTCCTACCTTCCATTCTATATCATTCTATATCACCTTTATGGTTCTTATCACTAAGTGAATTTTCCTTATGGGAAATTGTCTGTTTCCTCTTACTATATTAGGAGTATTGTATTTATACTTGATCTTTTACATCGGAAAGCATACGTGGAGCAAAGCAAGCATTCAAGAGGTGTACTGAATTTTCATGAGTGAAGAAAAAAAATACTACCTCTATTATGTTATCCAGCCATTGTAAATTTTTTTCGGCATTTGTAAACGTTATGCAGAATAACTCTTATAACTTTTATCATGGAAATATCCTGCTCACCTGCTTAATCTACATGTTAATAAATCTCATTAACTTTTTGAGCAAAATAATTATTTTTATCAGAAGTAAATCTTTTATATTTTCTGCCTAGATCAAATCATAGTAAATTGCAATTTAATATTGCATCTTTATTTCTGCAACAAAAGATGTTTAAAACGCCTCTTTTTTTCACTTTTAGTGCATTTTATTAAATTTATCACTGCATGAAGAATAAAGGAAATACTGGTGTAAATACAAGATTAAAAACCAATTACTCTGATGGCATATCCTGAATCTAAAAGTAAAATGAAATATTTATATTTACATATAGCTTGGGGCAAAGATTCAAAAAAGAGACACTCAAGGTGGTGAAACTACCCTGTGAGATACTCTATTTGTGAATACATGATACTTTGTGTTGACCAAACATTTAATTGCCACATTTGCCAAAATTTGAATTTCACAGCACAGTGAACCTTAGTATATGCAATTAAAAAATATATTTAGACGGTCAGAAAAATCTGGGAATGAGCAAGGTAATAAAAAATCTAACTGTATAACAAATGTAAAACTGTAAAAAATAAAACCTCACTTGAAGGGGATGGAGTAAACTGTTGACCTAAATAACTTTGAACAAGTGGTATCCGTTAAAGCTGAAGAGAAAATGAATGGTGAATAAGCACTGTCTTCTAGTTGATAACAATTTCCGTGGGAGAATTGGTTAACAAATCTGATTCTGCTCTACATGTATAATGGATTGAATGATAAAGGAAATAGATGGCAGATGGTGGGAACGACGTGTCTCACTGTTGGTGCAGAAGGTTATAGATGAACAAGGGGAGGAGACTAGAATGATCCATGTAATGATTGACAGGAGCTGGAAACAACAGTATGAACCCATGCTTAGTTTCATATAGAAATATGGGAACCGGTAGAAATGCATGTGTGTGTACATGGTATAGATAGTATGCACACATATATCTTTTGGTTCTACTCGTGCTCTATTAGTGAGAAGCAGTGGTATTACATGGATTGGCTTTCTAAGATTCACAAACTAGAAGTATCAAAACAAAATATCACAAACTGGGTCACTAAAGAAAAGATATTATTTTGTTAAAGATATTTATTGTCTCACATACTTGAAAATAGAAGTCCTAATCTAAAATGTGGGCAGGGCTATGCTGCCTCTGAAACCAAAAAGAAGACTCCACTCTTGCCTTTTTCTAGCATTTGTCAAAAATCCTTGGCACTCCTTAGCTTCTAGACTGCATCGTTCCGATCTCTGCCTCTGTTGTCACATTGCTTTCTTCTCTCGGTGCATACATATTGCTTCTGCTTATAAGGACATCAATCAAATTGGATTAGGGATCCCCTTAGTCCTGTGTGCCTGCATTTTAACTTGAGACCTAGATCCCAGGTCTTGGTTTCTGATACCATTTTCAATAAAAGTACCAGAGCTCCTTTTAGAAATGGCTGATTCTAGAAGGATGGCAGTAAATATACAAGGTGAACCTGGAGCATCCTGTAAATGTCAGAAAGTAAGAAGACGCTCCCCCCAGACAAAAAAAAAAGTGATGGGTTATATAAAAGTGACACTGGAGCCAACTGAAAGAGCCCCAAATGACAAAACTGGGGAAATAGAAGCAAAGACAAATAACACAGCATAGGATTATTATCCTCAGTATAAAATACATATCTGAGTTTACAGTTGCCAATAATGGTTAAATAAATGTATAAATGAGTGATAACAGACAAATCTCCCATGCAGAAAAGTTCTACATAATTGGTGTAGATACTCCACTCTTAAGGATGTGGAGCCTAATTCCTAACACCTTACGTGTGGGGTGTGCACGAGGACTTCCTTAGAAAGAGTACAGTACGCAATAGGATAAAAGTAACTTTAGGAGGGGAGACTTGACAATATCTACTTCAACCAAGTAGTCATGGTCAATGTCAACAGCGGTAAGCCATGTTGATAATAGGTAGCCTTGATATCATGTGATGAAAATGGCACTTTATCGATATGGACTTCCTCCTCACGCCTGCAATTCTAGTCTAATAATAAGAAAAACATAGATTAATTTCAATAGAGAAGTACCTAACCAGCATCCTAAAAACTGTCAATATCATTAAAAATGAGAAAGACCTAGGGTGCCTGTTGGCTCAGTAGGTGAAGCATGCAACTCTTGATCTTGGGGATGTGAGCTTGAGCCCTATGTTGGATGTAGAGATTACTTAAAAAATAAAATCTTAACGCACCTGGGTGGCTCAGTCGGTTGAGTGATCAACTCTTGATTTCTGCTCAGGTCATGATATCAAGCCCCTCCATGCGCTCTGCACTGATCATGGAGCCTGCCTAAGTTTCTCTCTCTCTCTCTCTCTCTCTCTCTCTCTCTCTGTCTGTCTCTCTCTGACCTTCCCCTGTTCACAGACTCTCTCTCGAAAACATAAACAAATAAACAAGCAAACATACGAATGAATGAAATACCTAACCATCACAGTCAAGCCAATACCTAACCATCCACAACCTTGGAACCAAGGTTCCAAGAGGAACCTCAAGAGACATGATGGCTAAGTGTAATGTCCTACCCTAAGATCCTGTAACAGAAAAACACAATAGATACAAACTAGGGTAATATGAAAAAATAAATGTGGGCTTGACTTACTATCACTGTATCAATACAAGTTCATTTACTATAACAACTGCACCATGCTAATGTAAGATGTTAGTACTGTGGAATGTTGCGTGGGGTATTTGAAGACTCTCTGTATTATCTCATATCTTTTCTGTAATCTAAAATTGTTCTGAAAATAAAGTTGATTAATAAAGATCACTTATTACAAGCATTCGTTTGATTACTGATTCTAGAGATACAAGCATATCTGTATATGTCTGATATATATGATTCTGTAGTTGGATATATATCTACATATATCCGATATGTCTATATACATACAATATACAAGATCTATGCTACTACTATATCTGCTACTGTATAGATCTATATAGTATATGTATCCAATCAGATAGTATCTCTATATATATTTGATATATCTATATCAATATCAATATAGATATAGGTATCTCCAGCATGTTAGTTGTAGTATTAAGATCTGAGGGTTTGTTGGGGTGCCTGGGTGGCTCAGTCGGTTAAGCGGCCGACTTCGGCTCAGGTCATGATCTCGCGGTCCGTGAGTTCGAGCCCCGCGTCGGGCTCTGTGTTGACAGCTCAGAGCCTGGAGCCTGTTTCAGATTCTGTGTCTCCCTCTCTCTGACCCTCCCCCGTTCATGCTTTGTCTCTCTCTGTCTCAAAAATAAATAAACGTTAAAAAAAAATTTAAAAAAAAAGATCTGAGGGTTTGTGACAACCTAACATTTATAAAGTTCATCACTATTTAATAAAATACTAATTTTCCCATATAGATACATATATACATATATCTGTTTATGTGTGTGTGTCTATATGCATATATCAATAGTATTTAAAGGTCTAAGATAACTATTTAACTATCATATTATTGGGAACATACTCTGAATGCCTTTAATAACTAGTTAGATCCAGCTAAATGAATTCCTTTATTGTTCTTCCTTTTTGGCTCATAATAAAAGCCCTTCAATTAATATATAGGACCTATTATGCAAGGACATCAATTTTAAAATGTATTTACAAACCTAGATTCGATTAAAAAATATATACTAAAATATAGTGTGAACATCCAGCACCTAAAATATCTCCTTGGCGTTTTGCCACATCGTTTAAATATCATTGCCCTATTTCCGGTATAAAGGTTACCTTTTTTAAATTCTTGAAGGATTTTTATCATTTTCTGGTGTGCCCTAGAAAGGAGTACGTTTATCATCCAATATCTAAGTGTAGATAATTTTTCAACAGCGATATAGTAGAGAGCATCTGTTAAAATGAAACAGAGGAGGAATGAGTTATAAAGATACCAACTAATATCAACCAACTATCAACAAAAATAACTAATATGTATCCACTCAATTATTATATTACTCAAATGCAAATTGTGTATTGTTATTAGAAAATTAAAACAACTGAGCCTTATTTTGGTGTTCAATGCAAGGCTACTTAATAGTATTAATTTTTATAATGGTTTAAAAGATTATTAACATCAAACTTGGAAAAACAGAACACATGTTCACTTATGAAACAATAATTGCAGAAGAAACAATTAAAAAATATATAGAATTTATCTTCTTAAAATAACCATCACTTATATTTGATGAACTTATCCATGTATCTATCGATCTAGAAAAACATAGGTGGTAAATAGATAGGAATGTCATCAAGAATTGGCATCTTACTGCTTGCTATTATTGGCAAAAGTTGTATTAATTTCTGTATTTTTAGCTTGACAGAAGAAATAGAATTTCAGAGGTATTAAATTGCTTTCTATTTTGATACTTTATTAAGTCGGATGGAATCCGCTATGCATGTTTTATCAGAAATCTAATCCCCATATATTCTTGATGTCTTTATAAGCTCCTTATTCTCTTTCAGTTTTTCTGTCTCAGTCTTAATAGATGTAACTTCAGAATTATTATTGATATCTATCAGGGAAGATCTTCCTTATTCTTTTTCAGTTATATGTTGGTTATTTCTGTTCTTTTTTCCATTGGATGCATTTTTGTCAAACTTTACCACAAAAATTTTGAATTTATGTTGAATTTATAGATCAGTTAAGGAATATTGATAATCTCTATGTGTTGTGTCTCCTTATCTCCTTACTTATGAAGCTGGCATATGCGCCCATCGATTTATACTTTTTAACATATTTCAATATAATTTTGTGATTGTCTCAACCAGAACTTACCCATGTTTTGTGACACTGATTTGTAACTACACGCAATACTAACTGACTAACTTTAAAAATGTTTTATCAACTTGTTTACGGGGTAAAAGATGTAAATAAAATCTGTAGATTCCAGTAATTTCCTTTTATTTGTAATTGCTAAGAATGTTTTTAAATAAAAATTAAATGTATCTTATTCTGTATTATTTCTGCATTTACGCATAATCAGATTGCCTTCTCTTTCATCTCTTAATGTACTAAATTATATATTAAATTGTTTTCAACTCTTAAGCCAGCATGTCGCCGAGATATACCCAATGCGATCAACGTGTGCTACCTAGATGTATGCTACACGTATCCGTGCAGGTGTCCGTGAGGAAGACCGGCCTGCAGTTTGTCTTTCTTCTTCTACCACTCTCCCGGCATATTGACATCAAAATATGGTAGCCTCCTTTATGCAAGTCTTCTTTTTCTCTTTTTAGGGAGTATTTCTATATGACTAGAAGAATTTCTTGGAAACTTGCTGTAAAACTGATTTGAAAATCACCTTAATGAGCTTTCTTTAAAGGGAGTATTTACTGATCCTGTATCTTGAATGGGGAGAGGATCACTTTTTGGGGGGTTTGTTTTTTTGGGTTTTTGTTTTTGTTGTTAACAAATGCAGAGAGTTCTATTTCTTATCTTTTTTACATTTCTTCTAAGAGTTTCGACTTATTGGCATAAAGTATTATAGCACCTCATTGTTTTTCATCGTTGACAGCTTCTGATATAATGCCCCATTTTCATTCATGCTCTTGTTTCTATCTGCCCTTTTTTCCCTCATAAATCCCATGATAGTTTTGTCATTCTCATCAAGTGTGTGAAGCAGGACTGGCATCGGCATCGTTTATACACTTTGAATTTACTGTCTTTCCTGGTATATTCTACCTTATGTGGTCATTGGATTCATTTGTTTTGTTTTGTTTTGTTTTTTATCTAACTTCTGTAACTTCTTGGTTCACCAATGTTTCAGCTATGTTTTTCAATGCAATTATAAATGTTATAGTATAAATCAAACTGTTTTAGCTGTATCCTTCATCCTTCATATTTATATTCATTTTTCTCAATTCTAAATATGTTGATGTGTACTGTTTATAGCTCCTCTTGTCATTTTTTTTTTTTTTTTGGTTTCATTTCTTAACTTACTGCCTTGTATTTTTTAATATATATTTTAAATTGATTCCTAATTTCTTTGGTCTGCATAAAACGAATCCTTTGAAACCTATAATGATTTCAGGGGTGCCTGGGTGGCTCAGTTGGTTAAGCGGCTGCCTTCGGCTCAGGTCATGATCTCGTGGTTCGTGGGTTCAAGCCCCCTGTCAGGCTCTGTGCTGATGGCTCAGAGCCTGGAGCCTGCTTTGGATTCTGTGTCACCCTCTCTCTCTGCCCCTCCTCAACTCATGCTCTGCCTCTATCTCTCTCTGAAAATAGTAATCATCAAAAAATTTAAAAAAAATACCCTATGGTGATTTCCTTTATGTTTTATTGCGTAAGTGTTTATAGATGGCTACAATAATACTATATGTATATATAGTATATCAAATGTATTATTTTTACATTTTATATTTCTATAGCTTTACTCCCATTTTGTGTTTGAGCATACTATTACCAAAAAGGTTATGTTAATATAACATATAACACATAAGGGACATATAAGTTTAAACTTGCTGTGTCTTTTCTATGAATTTAACTTTTCATCATGAAGTGATGATTCCATTTACCTCTAGTAATGCTCTTTGCTTAAACGCTACTTTGCTTGATAATTTGTTCACATATGGTAGATCTACAAGTCAATCTTTTATCAGAAGCAAATAACAGTTGGTGATGAGACAGAACGACATTAATACATTTTGATTTAATATATAGTTCCAGATTAACCATTAAAAGAAACAATCATTGTATTATGGGATAGGATTTTAAGACATTTTACACAGAACAATGTCTCTGACTTACTGGGTAGTCTATACTTTTTCCCTCAAGTGTATTGCCATTCTCATCAACGTGCCGTTGAATTTCTATTTTCTTGTAAATATCAAATACTCTAAATCATAGGAAGTATTTTTGTTTATTTAAGTATCTGTTGGACCCTATACAATGTTTTTCTTTTACAACAGAACATATTATTTTCCTAAAATTATTTATTTTCAGCCTTATGCCCTCAGTTTATTCTTTACCTTTTGAGGCCTGCAAGTGGATAATTTTCCGGCTTCCTTTACACTGGTTTATGTGATACTCAAACTTCAAATCCATTTGTAATGAAGATGTATGATTTTTCCAGTTTCATTCAATTCAATTTATTTTCTTGTTAATTTTTTAAATTTATTTTGGAAGAGAGAGCATGAGCAGCGGAGGGAACAGAGAGAGGGGGAGAGAGAGAATCCCCAGCAGACTCCACATTGTCAGCGCAGAGCCCGACGAGGGGCTCGAACTCACGAACCATGAGATCATGACCTGAGCCAGAACTTAACTGACTGAGCCACCCAGACACCCCTCATCCGATTCAATTTAAATAGAGACCATGATATAAACTCGTGTGACTTGCCAGAATCCCTGGCTATAAGGAAGTGAGAGTCTAGGATCTTAATTCACACCCTTAGGTTGAAAACCGGTGAACATGCATAGGAATCATCATCTGTGGTCTGCAAAGTGTCACTGTCTTGACCCTACCTTTCCCTTAGCTCTTTTCCCATCACTGCACTTTTGTGGAATCTATCCCATAAAAGCAGCTGTCTTCACTGACAAGAAAATCTCTGTGTTAAGGATTCTGTAGAAAACGTATGTTTTGTAATAAGTGGTTCTTGGTCCCAGATTAACGAACTCATACAATGGCACATATTTGGCTATAAACAAAATAACTGTTAAAATACAATGCATTGTAAAGTGAAAATAACTACTTTAATCTTTCTTTTTGTGAGGGCAGGGAGTTTTCTAAAACATAAAATAGTTACATTGTTTGTTCCCCAAGAAATGTGTTAATTTATATAAAAGCTTTCTTTTTGAAATAAATTAATTTGTATATGGAACTACGGAATCATCTTTCTTCCTCAACAGTTCTCAGTAAAATAAGTTCTAATAATAAGCTTCTGAGTTCTGCGACATTGATCATAGCTCGTGAAATCGATGCTTACTTTTTCTTGGAAAGGGACGCTTATTGTGATACTTAGCCTTTCAGCTTGGGATGTTCTCTGCCAGAAATTATTGATTGGTGTGTCTTTATAAGACATCAGTTTTTTGTTTTTTTTTTTCCCGAGGCCTCTTTCAGTGTTGAAGTTTTTTTCTCTGAACGAGCTCATCCTATTTGCTGGCCTCTTCATTCCTAAGCAGGTAGAAGATACTTTTACAAATCTGAAGTTCAGATAAATCTCTACTACATGGACCTCACATCTTCAGGCTCATACCATCTCCAACACCTTATGCATGTTTGGCATCTATGGTTATTGCCTGTACTCAGCTCCCTTTGTGCTAAATGTGTGGTTAAGAATGCCTCCTCCTTTTAGGATCCCGGACCCCACTTTTCACCAAGACACGGTTATAAGTTTTATGGTGTTTATACCCCATTTACCATTTGGAAGCCCAGCCACTGTCTGGCAGTGACTCCTATTTCCACACTCAAGTCAGATTTCTGACTCACGTTAGAAATGGTGAAGTGTATGATTTTGTAGGTATAGAGTCATATTCTGAGTGTAATTAAGAGTTCTAAGGTTTAAGACATAAGAGCAAACGTAACAACATGGGTGTGTGCAGAGAGGGGTGTTACTCGGTGTACTTTTACTGGTGTCCTAGAAAAACAGTTGAAAATAATTTACCCTTGGGTTCAGAGACTATAGCACAGTATTTGAAGGCTTATGGGAAAATATCAGTCAATCAACACCAGTTATTTTTCATTCAAAGATAACATACTTTTTCAGGGAGAAAAGTAGAACTGTAAACAAATGAAAAGAATGAGGAAGAGGAGAAAAGGAATATAAAAATGGGAAAGAATAAAATAATTATTTAATAAATAGGTACATTTGGGTGAAATTATCATTAAATATCATTAGAGGAATGCGATACCACAAGTAATTCAAAGGGATTGACTATTCATTAATAGATTGAACTGAGATGATAGGCAAACACACACCCCACCATGTCAATTTGCTTCGGGAAACATTTTCTTTTTCTCTCTGTCTCTGTCTCTTTCTCTCTCCTCGATTTTGGTTGTCAGCCTTTAATTTTGTGTGTAGAGAAAACATCTATCCATTTGGTTTTTCAATTTTCAAGGATTTTGTAGCGTGTGTTCCCAAGAGAGTACCCTCCATCCATAATACCTTCTTCCTGTGATAAATATTTTATCTCACTTAAGACAGAAACATTAGCTCACCTCAAAGCACATAAAGATTTAATTCGAACATTTGGGCCGACATAGGCAACTCAGAACAAATACCCACTGACCAAAAGGGGCTTAACGTCTCCTGAAGGTTTGACTGACTTTACACAGGCGTCTTACCCACAAACCCCTTGACCTCCCTCTCACACTGGCCCTTACAGAATCCAGAAGACCTGATCAGAAGTGCGTCTCCGTCTTCTTTATAGAAATGTTTTTCTTTCATTTTCTTTATTTCTATAGTATAGACATGATGCTTTAGAACTCTTGTAATTGTGAATCCTCTCTTTTTGTGATGTAAAGCTTTTTAAAAGCCTCTTGCTAGCTTCACACCCCAGAGATGTTGTTCTCAAGGACCTGGGAACCTTCCCTTTGAAACAGATCATCAAGGAAGATAGTGTCCTCATCTCCCAATTTCTGTAGGTAGGTAGGTTGAATGAAGCCTCACCTCCTTGACAAGCCTTGCTCCAAGCTTCAAAACTACCTCCTGTCACGAGGAAATTTACTTTCCTTTCCAGTAAAGCCAGTTAGAAAACACAAATGGCCTATGATCACCAAGATTTTTCCCCCACTTCCCTCCCATTTTACTGTCATGTGCTCATATAGCAACTATCTGTTCTCTACTACTACACCTGTCTTAATTTTCAGACATTTCAATATGCACGTATATTTTAGTTAGCTATTGCAGTATAATTAAACATATCTTGAGTTTAGCATTTTACCACAAAGCTATTATTTCTTAGCAATTTATGTTTTTTACTGTGTGATTCTTCTAATCTCATCTGGGATCATTCATGTGACCTGCAGCTAGCTGCCCATTGGCCGGACAGCTGTACTGATATGACTGAATTCTTTCACATGATTCAGTGGCTTTGGGATGGGTTTGTGGTCAGCTAGTGTAGGACGGGAATGACCCTTCTGTTTGCCATGCACTTTCACATTCCTATAAGTAGTTGAGCCTACACAAGTTTTCCAGCTAAACCAGAGATGTTCTTGTGCCCACAGAACAGAGGCAAGAAAATGTAAGCCGAAAGGGTGACACATGCATGTTTTAGATGTATTTAAACAATTTGGAAATATTGCTTTCGTCAAGGCAATTTAAATAATAATCACAAGTCAGAGTGCAATGGACAAGGGCATGATGGGGAAAAGCCATGAACACAGAAAAGCCAATTGATTTCTTGAACTGTCCTCTTTCAATGACTTTGTCTTCATCCTACTCCTACTAATTACAACCAAGATCTTATGGTAGTGGTGCCTGGGTGGCTCAGTTGGTCAAGCATCCGACTCTTGATTTCAGCTCAAGTCATGATCTCAGCGTTGCTGAGATCGAGCCCCACGTCAGGCTCTGTGCTGACAGTGCAGAGCCTGCTTAGGATTCTCTCTCTCCCTCTCTCTGCCCGTCTCTCACTCATGCTCTGTCTCTCAAATAAATAAATAGACTTCAAAAAATTTAAAAATAGATCTTCTCGTAACAACTAAGGGCTACTTCTCCAACTAGCTCAGTTCCATGTGATCCAGGTCTTTGGTGCTGGTACCCAAATTTGAAGAATTTTTTTTTTAGCCCATTGGAATTTTCAATTCTCTTAGCTTTCTACTGTGCCTACCCAATTGATGCACTAACCCCTGTCCTTATCCTATTTATACTTCATGGTCAGGCATTACACTCACTTCATCATTTGTGTGCTTGAGTTTTTTGCATCCCTCTCTTTTTTGCTATATTAGTTTGGCAAAAATTGCATTTCTAGTGAAATCCATGTCTATAGGTAATACTTGCGTCCATGCAATAGAATGTGACTGGAAAAATCTACTGGCACACTCTTGGGTTTTATTTAAAATATATGGTTACAAAAAATGAAATGAAATGAAATGAAATGAAATAAAAGATTATAAAAAAAATTAATACCGCCAGTCATCTTGTACATTGTTGGTCCATTCGCAACAGCGTTGTCCCAAAATCTAAGTCCCAGATGCTCAGGTCACGCTGTGTTCTCTCCTCACTTCCTCCCACAATCCTGTCTTCTTCTCCACCCTCAGTGGACAGCAATTATATCCTAGTTCAAGCTATACATTTCACATTAGCTTGATCCTTTATCTGTCTTGTCCTCTATCCAATTGTTTGAACACCTCGTTTGCTCTGCATGACGTATATCCTCAATCTGACCTTTTCTTGCTTTTACTGTTACCTTGGTCTAAGCCACCAGCATCTTGTACCAATATTACTGCAATTACCTGCTAACAGATCTCCCTACCTATACTTATTCTTTAATCTGTTCACTCACAAAAGGCCACTGTGTTAAAACATTTCATTGTATCCAAACATTCACTGTCCCTCTCTGTCAGGTACGATACCTCCTAACCAATTAGCAGTGATCGGACCGGGAGACATAGATTGGTAAATAAAATGTGAGAAGTGGTTTATATCCTATCCAAGAAGTTTTATGAGCTAGCCCTTCTTTCTTCTCACCAGGAGAATGGCAAATCTCATTAACAATTGCCTACTTATCCCGTGCCCTGTAAAGAATAAAACAGAGAGGAGCATAAGAGCTGACCTGCAAAGACCATGTGATATGAGTGAAAGAAAAAAAAATTGCTATTTCATGGCAATGAGTTTTGGGGTTGTTATATCACCACAGCTGAATATAAGAAAATCAGACTGATAGAGAAATTGGTACATGGGGCAGGGGTGTTGCACCCCCCCTCCAAAAAAAAAAGAAGCTAAATTAAGTGGCATTGTGTCTCCAGCTGGGTAGTAGGCAGGGCAGAAAATGCTATTGAAATCTAAAATGGTATTCAGTGAAGCATTTAGTAAAACCGACAGGAACTAGATAATGCTGGTGATGAGTCTACTGTCTTAGGTGAAGAGGTTTGGAAGCAGAATGCTATTAGTATTTCTTTGTTATTTGTTATTTGTATTTCACAGGAAATTACATGAGCTGAGAAGTGATTGCCAGATTTGTAAGCAGAGTTAAAAGATTCATTTGTTTCCCAACTGAATAGCTAAAGGAGAACACTGAAAAGTGTTTTAAGATACAATCATTGATTAACACTTGCCTTTATGAGAAGAGCTTTGTTCAAACATCTTAATTTATTAAGCTGACACCTATGAAATTCTTTCCCTGGCTTGGAGAGGGAGGAAAGGAGTGGTGAGTGCAACTTTCCCAGGAAAGTCTGATGAGCTCAAGGTGATTTAAATGAAATCTAGAAGGGGAAGAATGTCTGTAAGAAATGTGACTATGAACATTGGCATGTGAAACCAACAGAAAAGAATGTATGTCAGTTGATTTGGGTATAGCGTGATTATTTACAGAAGTCCCAAACAGGCAGTACATCAAAATTAATTAAATGTGACTTCAGATCAGAATTTACTACCAAGTGACCAGGGGTGCCTGGGTGGCTCAGTTGGTTGAGCATCTGACTCTTGATTTTGGCTCAGGTTATGTTCTCAGGGTCGTGAGATCTTGGTATTCCCTTTCTCTCCCTCTGCTCCTCTCCCCTGCTCTCACTCTCACTCTCTCTAAATAAATTAATTAATTAGATTAAAAACAAAAGAACTTCCTACTAAATGATCAACTTTTACCAGCTTGTTACTTTTCTTTCTCCTCTCTTAAACGAATTATATAGATCTATATTGGGGAGCAATTATGGCAGCAATAAAACAAATAAAAATTATTGTGTTACATGAAGTTTCAATGAAGATGATATAGGACAGCCTTCCAGGAGGCTAAATTTGCCCTCAATGGCCTCTGATTGGCTGTGGTAAAGCTCTTATTTATTCCCTGAATTTTAATGATTTTAGGAAGGATGGAATCTTACTGTTTTACTACAATGGTCTCTTCTTCATTTCCTGTTACATATATTAACGATAGACTTTCAAACTTGTATCTGCCCAGAACCATGGGTATCTGATGTTTTCATCCTTACTTTAGACTATCTAAATTTAGTTAGATATTAAAACATAGATAGCCTTAGTATATCAGATCAGTAAACTCTTTAATATATTGGTTTTTCCCTACTTAAAGCAACCATATTATTCATATGTCAACTCTATCCATTTACAATTTAGAAAACAAGATTTTATTATACTACAATCACCGTGAGTTAGTCAAGAAATACCAAGTGAATGAAAAGATAAACCTAGAAATATTGGTGAAATTGCTTTCTTAAAAATTTGGGGGTAAAATATCTAATTATATGCCAGCATTTAAATAAACAGACATAATTTGGACCCCTAATTTCTGGAATCATTAATATTTATGTAATATACTAAGTTCTGTAGTAAATGTTTACTTATTTTTGAGAGAACGCAAGCAGGGGAGGGGCAGAGAGAGGGTGACAGAGGACCTGAGCTGAACTCGGATGCTCAAGTGACTCAGGTGCCCCCTAAGTTCTATAATATATACTTCAGGGTCTTATAATGTTCATGAAATATGTTCATTCACAAGCATCATAAAAACGTTTTCAGAGAAGAGGTAGATATTAAAATTGTGCAAATCATGAACACAGACTGGCCTCAGTGAACAGCGACTGCCTTAAAATTGAAGAAAAAACACTGAATGAAGAAGAATTTGAATATGGTAATAGTTATACATATCATATTTATGTACTCTAAAGTAAATATGAGATCATTCATATAAATTGCTACTGGAAAATTAGATTTTTCTTAAAGGAGTCAAACTGTAAATCATTTATTTTATGGTACTAGAAAAATTAATGCCAAGAGATAGAGAATTTAGATAATCTAAAGCAATTAATTCCTAGGAATGATGTTATTTAACATTTTTATGAAGTAATAAGAATGCATCTGCAGCTGATATGAAATAATGAATTCGGCTAGTTGTATCTCAAAAAGCAATACCTGAAGTAAAGAAATCCTAATAACATTTTAGTGCCCAACTGCAAATACTATGAATTTCAAAGAATACATTTCGTTGGCAGGAGATTTGTTAACAAAAACGCGAAATACTATGCAGTTTCCAGGAAAGTAAAATCACATTTAGGAAGCATTTGTAGAAGTAAAATGTCCAGGAAAATGGTAATGTTTTGCTGTTCTATTTTATGTTTCTCATATTACACCTGTTTCTCTTTCTTAAGTAGATCTTCAATATCCTAATGTAAAAACACGAAATAATTGATTTTTTTCTTCAAAGACACCACATCCAAAAAGTTGCCTACGTTAGAAGCCAGTGAGTCGTCGTTTACCAACCTCTACCCTGTACTGAGCAGTCCCCAGTCCTGTCCAGTTCATGCCTCTCTCCTGCATCACGTTCCTTCCATTTCAACGACAAATATCGCCTTCTAATCGGCCGTCATCTTTCACCTGGATTAAGTGATAGCCTCCTGTCTGATTAGTGCTTATTCTATCTTCCACCCCAATTCCAATCCATTCTAATCCATTCTCCAGAGTGTGGCCTGAATAACCTTGCATGTTCCAAGCACAATCCTCCCTCCGGAAAAGCTTCCACTTCCTGTCCTCTCTCTGCTTTCCAATCACAAGAGTCTCATTCTAGAAACTGGAATGTGCTTTGCTCCTTCCTGCCTCCATTGGAACACCATTACCCAAACCTGGTCAGAAAGTGGGTAAAATATATGATTTCCACTGTTATATTTTGAAGAGTTATCTGTCTATGAATGCTCATCTCAGGGCGGAGACACTTGACTTTTGGTTTCATTGAGTGGGAAGACTTTTTTTACTGAGATGATTGTTTGCTTTACCCTTGGAAAAGGTTACAGTGTAACCTTGCTTTTTGAAATAAAATAGGACAGTGTCAAGTCTAAGACTTTGCCTCCATTGAAGCTGATCTACAGAGACTCTCCCGATAATCCTTCACTCTCTTCTTGTGACCGAGGTGTATTGTTGATAATTAGAAACTGCAGCTTCTTTCATCAGCCTAACCCTGCTTTTTACACTATTTACAGCCACACATGCAAGAACATATGGGGATTTTCCATTTGTAATAATATCCATTGTTACAGGGACAAGAAAAACCATGAATAGACCATGGCATCTACTTAAACTAAACATTGAAAGAACTACGAACATTTTAAACAACTGTAATGGATACATAAAACTGATCCTGCT
The DNA here is from genome assembly GCF_028018385.1 of Neofelis nebulosa. NCBI lineage: Eukaryota > Metazoa > Chordata > Mammalia > Carnivora > Felidae > Neofelis > Neofelis nebulosa. Next base: position 6,724,577 of record NC_080792.1, on the reverse strand, counting down.
TTGTTTTTCATGTTTACCTAATTAGGCAGTTGGTCTATGTCTTGTCCATTCAACATGGAGGGTTGATCCCAGGGTCAGAGTACTTTTATGATCTTTCTTATTTCCAGAAAGAAAAAAACATCCAAAGAAACATTAACCATCCATTGAACTGGAAGAAATGATTCCATGCCACTCTATAGTGTACATGTGTCCTACTACCTAACTGCTGCAGTGTCACTTACGGGCTTAGGCAGCAAACTTATGAAATCTGTAAGAAAAGGTTGGAATGGTTCTCGTTTCTGACAGTGAAGTACTTGGATAACTCAGATGCTCAGGAATGGTGCAAGGAACAGCTGGAGGGAAGGACTCTAATGTCACTGGGACCAGGGTCTCTGGCATCTGTGGGCTGAACAGAGTGCTGGCACATGTTCCTAGAGTGTCTAAGGCATAAATTGGATACAACAAAGTTATTCTACCTTCTGTGATTTAATTTTCACTTGATCTCCTTTTCATGTGTATTTATTTGTTTCTTAGAGAGCAAAGATCAGAGAGAGAGAGGGAGATGGAATCCCAAGCAGGCTCCGTGCCACGCGCACAGAGCCGGTGGCAGGGCTCGAACCCGCCAACCATGAGATCATGACCTGAGCCAAAACCAAGAGTCACAGGCTTAACCAACTGAGCCATCCAGGCACCCCTCCCAATATTTTAGAGTAAAGGGCTATATTATGTATTTGAGCTATTTTAACATAGATGTTTACATCTATAAATTTCTCTCTGCACACTGCTTTAGCTTGAGAAATGTTTTCAGGTCTTCCCATGTCCTTTTCTGTTTCCTCATTGAGTGGAAGTCCTCACTACATATGCATTACCTTCCCAATCCCCAGGGTTGACTGACATCCAGGTCCGTGTGTGGTTAGGGGTCCTTCTTAACCATCTCTTTCTCTGTTCACAATTTCTGATTGTTCTGTCATTTTTTTTTTCTCACCTCTACTTGTATCCTGGACCTATGAGTGCCCTTTTAACCGCTCTCCAGCAAGCCCTCCATAGTGTTTGATGACGTCCCATGCATAGAATTCTCCCTGCTCCGTAAGGTCCTCTCGCCCCTTGGACAGAAACTCCTTGGCACTTCACCAGACCTAGGGATGAGGACAACAGCTGGCTGCTCCCAGAATGACACCCTGCTCTATGAGCAGAGGCTGAGGGGGATAGTGACTCTAGAATTCTTGTTTGCCCTTCCCAGCATGAAAACTCTGCCCCATGGACTGAGAGCCTCAGTTTTAGCGTCCTGCACCTGGTTAGCATGCTACCATGAGGGAGGGCTCCCTTGGGAAAGGAGCCTCAGACATGTGGGCCCACTTGCCTTGAATAAAGCTTCTGCAACATGAAGCTGGAGGATGGGGAATGCTCATGGCCTGGTCCTCCTGCTTGACTGGCAGCTTTGGGAGAGGGAGCCCCCATCTTGCTGGGGCTATGAGAAGGGAAGGAGAAGGCAAGCCGCATTACCAGACTCGCATCCCCTCACCGAGATCTAGTCGATTTTTAAATGTATGTTTCTCCAGTTGCTGTATGCCTTAGGACAATTTTCTAGAGTCTTTAAATTATTCTTGTTTTGATTAAATTATTTCATCCAATTAAATGATTATTTGAGAGTCCACTGCTCCTCACTCTTCCATTCCAGAAGTCAGGCTTCAGTTCCCTGGTTTTCTAGGTTAGCTTTCTGCATTTCTTACCAGTATCGACTAAAGTGGACTAGTATATTATATATATATATATATATATATATATATATATATAGTATAGGTATATTATTATATATAATTATATATTATATTATATTATTTTATTATATATCATATGTAATTTTATATATGATATATAATATATAATATCATATTATATATGATATAATATGATATATATTATATATATTTATGTATATTATATATTTATTTATTATATATTTTATTTTATTATATATTATGTATAATTTATATATATATATATATACATATATATATATATAACATATTTATAAATCTAAGGATCTTTGATTTCAAGTTGGATGAATTACTTAACTACTCGATTCAGATCCAAAGTGGAAGCATGAAGAATTTTGACATTTTGCTTGTAACGCCAGATACAATTTTGAACACACACATTATTTAAGAATAACTGGTCTAGGAGAAAAAAGGAAAAAAGAATAATTGGTCCATCCAAGTGATATTTGGGGAGGAGGGTGGGTATGTCAGGTGGAATTGTTATTACCAGTTCATGTGCAGACTTTCCAAGACTCCATGCATATGTGTTAAATGAAAACTAAGATCAGGAAAATTGGAAAGGTGAATTAATGTTATCTTATGGTGAGCATTGAAGCCATGGAGTACATCACATTTCCCCTCACCGCGTCCCCAGGCACACTAGAGGAGTCCACCTCTGCTGGATGAGAGTGCCAAGCACACAACTGTGTGCTAAAACTTGTTGCTGAATTTCATTGTCAAGGCAGAGTTTAGACATTTGGTATCGGCAGTAAACTGACTAAGACCTGGCCCTTCAGCGTGGGGAGCTGAAAGGGATAGGTGATGGAACATTTTGTTGACGTTTCAGCCATGAGATTAAAACTCATCCCATGACTACTGTCATAATTGCTCTTTTGGTTAATAAAGAAACCGAAGTGATGAGGTATGGACTAATCTCAGAATACTTGAATATTCTGCTAGCCAATTTATATTTGTTGAGAACAAACCAAGTACCATGCTAAATAGTACTAAACCATACATGAGTTTATTTAATGCTCACGAAACCATATGAGGTTATTCATGTTCCTCTTACCATTTTATAGAAGAGGAAATTAAGTTACTTGGCCAAAGTCTTCAGCTAGCAACAATTAAACCCAATATCTGAACAAAGGAAATCTACCTTCATGTACAACATACTCTAATGATAGTCCATCCTAGTGAAGTCATTGATAATCTCCAGTATAATGATAATCATAGAATGAACATAGGCTCTCCCCTTCACTTTGATGGAGGACCATGGAGATCGTCTCATTTTTTAAACTTTTGTAATATTACTGCACTGCTTAGACATTTCACTATGCATAAATACTGATGATCACTGTAATAGAATGATGAATGTACTAGTGTGAACATTTGAAATGGTGTTTACTATTTGTATTGAGAGCAAAATTATATTAAGCATCATATTAAGTATACATAAATTACTTTGAGATATCCATTGGTGTGCGTTCATGTATGGTTTTTATGTTTTAACAAGAAAAATCTAGTTTTCAAAATATAGGACAACAGTCATGGCAATCTTGGACTAACATAGAAACGTGCAAAAATGAAAGCACATTTACTTGTTTTATACATTATTATGTTTAAAAATATTTTAATAAGTTTTGTGATCCACCTTAAGCCTTTACCTTGGAGTAGTTCTACAGCCTGCCATGGTACTGATACTCCTCTTGTCAGACCCTGTGTAGCTAAATAGGTGTTGAGTTCCCTGTGGGCATGCATATTATCTGTTCCTAGCATAAATCATTTAAAAGGACAGGTTGAAGTTGTCAAATTCTTGCTGATGTTATTATATGTCCCATTACTCATAACCGGAGTACCTTGGTACTTTACATCTGGGTCTCAGAAAATAAAAGTCTTTTGCTTTTGTAAAACAAAATGTGAATAGATCGAAGCCTGATTATGTTTGAACATGTTGACCATCTTCATTCACATTAGCATTTAGATTTCTTATTTTGTCTCTAATTTCATTTGAAACAGTTATCTGAGGATTAGACTCATTTAGTTATTGATATTTCTGCATGTGGTTTATTCTCAGTGCCATGGAGTGTTTTGCTGTGTGTGTGTGTGTGTGTGTGTGTGTGTGTCTGTGTGAATCTTGTTTGCTTGCTTTTGATTTTCAGACTGTCCACTGGTATTCAGGCAAGTAAGTTATATAGTTAATATTCAGAGCCATTTGAACAATCACCTGAAACAAGATATTTAAGGAACTACAGCAGTGAGTCTTCAATCAGAAACCCCTGTTAGAAAAGAGGTGGAAATAGTAGTATAAAAGCAGGTCTCCTTAGCAAGATTTACAGCATCATAAATGCCAGGAAACTTCACCTCTTCAGATTTCTGTGACCTTGTGGCACAGATGTTATAGAATGGCACTAAACCATATTTTCACCTTGTCCCTAGACTACTGCAAACAATATTCTGATTGATGACATCTTCTGACTCATCTATAATCTTAAGGCCCATAGTTTTATCAGAGTCCATTAGCAAAGCAAAAAGGATATATATATATATATATATATATATATATATATATAGTTTCTAAAATATACAGAATGGTTAGATTATATCCTTATTATTCACAGAGTCATGAAAGCATGGCAATTCAGAAGGATGACAAATATTATCTCACCAGGTGGGAGTAAAGTAAGGAAATTCCCAACTGAAGGCCTGTGCTTAAGAATTACAATGTCATTTATTTCAAAACTTAGACTTGTCATCACTGAAGAATATAAAAAAATACTGGTGTTTATGTGAGAGAAATATTAAATTGCATGGCCATAGTTGGCCTGTCAGAAAATGAGATTAAAACAATTCCTATTGTATAGATCTGCCAGAAACAAAATATAAGGGAAAAAATGCTCCAGTAAAATCTATAAAATTTTCAGTTAAACTGTAAATCTAATCAGTATTGATTGAATGAAAATTTAGAATTCATATATGTTCTAAAAAACCCGTTTTCTATTTTTAACTGGATATTAAGACTTTAGGAGATTAAAACAGATATAAAATCAGTATTGATTTCTTTTCTTGATAAAGCTCAGTCCCTTAAAAGATATTCATTAGAATGTGGCTTTTTTTGCTTCTTTTCTTTTGTTGTTTGCTCTGACATTTATTATGGCAGAAGTTGTACTATTTAATTTTTTTTTTACATTTTATTTTTGATAGAGAGAGACAGAGCACAAGTGGGGGAGGGGCAGAGAGAGAGGGAGACACAGAATCTGAAGCAGGCTCCAGGCTCTGAGCTGTCAGCACAGAGCCCGACGCGGGGCTCAAACTCACAAACCGGGAGATCATGACCTGAGCCGAAGTCGGAAGCTTAACCGACTGAGCCACCCAGCCGCCCCAGAAGTTGTACCATTTTAAACACCAAATTATGATTTCGTTTTTATTTCCCATCAGTATCCTTGGCACATTTCCAGGGGAATAAAAATATATTTGTTGGAACACAAGCATGTGATTCTAGTTATTTTTGCAATTGACACAGTTTCCATATATTGAAACAGATTATTTTAGCCTAGTAAAAACTGTTTTATCATCATATGTTATTATTTTATTCATAATAATTTGGAATTCATTACATAGAGATGTCTTTAAAGCACATCTTCCTTTTTTCTTTATGTAATCTGTCAATACATTCCATACATATCAAGGATGATAAGAGCTTTTAAACTTAGTAGAATTAGGGGAAATTATTGACACGTGTATGCTATGTCTGTGTAGATTTAGTGCACAGATACTTTTATCCAAATATTTTAACGTAATCTATGCAACAAAATGCTTTCGATGGTAAGAAGATAATTCATGGGTGATTGTGTGTGTGTGTGTGTGTGTGTGTGTGTGTGTGTGCATGCGTGCGTGTGTGCGTGATCAAATTCAGTGGTCTCTTGTTCTTAGTAGAATTCATGACACTTGGGAGAAAATCTTTGTATGCTGAGATGTTAGTGCTTATTTAGCATAGAAATAATCAGCATTTTCACAAGAAGAACCCCTGGTGGGTTATGGCATATGCAATTCATGTGCAGCTTTGAGCCAAAAAGAAACGTAAAATATTAGCAGTTAAGAGGAATTTTTTTTTCCTGGTTTCATGGTATTGAATCATTCACTTTTGATTTTCTTGGCTAGGACGAATTTACTCTATTATTAAACAGAATTTTCAACAGCTGGTCCGAATGACAATAATTGTTGAAGGAAGTCATTGGGCAAAAGAATAATTCTATGAGAGCATTTATAACTAAACAAAACACAGGGAAACATGGAAAATACTCATATGGAGTGTATATAAAAGACATTTTTCCTTTTTTAAATTTATCCCACGAATAATTAACTGGGAGCACAATGAAGCGAGGCTTTAATCAACATTCTTGCAAGAACAGGTGTCTGACAACAGACAGACATGCTTGGGGTAGTTACAGCAGACAATTTATTCCTGGCATGCATCCCCCTCCTCTGATTCCCCATTGGCTGAGTACTACAGATGTTACAGCTTTACCCGGAAGTCGCCTATGGCCACCTAACACAAAAAGTACATTCCTTGAGGCGACGCTGAGACTTCAGTTCTTTGGCGCGTGCTCATTAGAAAGCCCGCGAAAATAAGCCCATGATGGAGAAGGGAAGAAGAACCGGAAGTCAAGTGTCTAAGGGTTTGGGACTCCGTTTGTGGGGGGGGAGGGTGGTTCGGACATATTTCCAATAGGTCTAAACCTATTGTTAACTAGACGGTACTGCTTTTATTTGGTATTTCTGAAAATGAAACATCTCACCTACTTCTCACAAAGGTGAACTGCATTCAGGTGAACAGTATATTTTATAAACCCTAGAGACCCCACTAAAAACACAAAAAGAAACAATAATTGATTATACATCATGGGAAATAATTGAAATAAAATATTCTCCTAATAAGAAATCATAAGAAAGAAATATAGAAGTAATAAATGCAATGTTGAGAATTTAATGAAAGTATATGGTTAATTATATGAAAGAGTAAATTGTCCTAAGAATCCAGTTGATAAACAGAGATAATAGGTGTTATAAAATAATTCCCAACTATATGATTTCCACAAGACAGAATCCACAAAAAGACACACACAGGTATGATGGGCAGAATTCTGAGGATGCTTCCTTCAAGATTCCCACCTCTTGGTTATTAAATTAATCAATAATCTGCTGAAGGAAGTTTGTAGATGTAATTAAATTTTTACACCTTATAATAAGGAGATTATTCTGTGTTTTTCAGGTGGGCCCTATCTAATCACCTGGACCCTGAAATGCAGAGAATTTTATCCAGGTGGAGTCACAGAGATATGGCAGGCAGGGAGGCAGCAGAGAGATAAAAATGTGAGAAAGCCTTGGTCTGCACTGCCAGCTGTAAAGGTGGAAGAAGGGGGCCATGGGCTGAGTGGTATGGCTGAACTTGAAGAAGCTGAGAATGACCCCACACCAAAACCTAGCAAGAAAATGAGGACCTCAGACTCCCAGCCTTGTGGAACCAAGTTTTGCCAAAAAATGGACTCACTTGGAATCAGATTTATCCACCAAGCCTCCAGCAAAGGATGCAGCCCTGCTGACGTGATTTGTTCATGCACATAAAACCTGGAGTAGAGAAGGCTGAGCTACCTTGCACCCAAACTCCCAACCCACATAAACTGTGAGTAAATAAATTTATGTGACTTTAAGACAAAAATATGTGATAATTTGTTACAGCAGCAATAGATAAATAATACACTATGTAAAGGATAAAAAAAAATACACCATCGAATAACAATCATAAGAAAGCTGAAGTTGGGGCACCTGGGTGGCTCAGTTGGTTGAGTGTCTGACTTCAGCTCAGGTCATGATCTCATGGTTTGTAGGTTCTAGCCCCGCATCAGGCTGTGTGCTGACAGCTTGCTCAGAGCCTGGAACCTGCTTTGGATTCTGTGTCTCCTTTGCTCTATGCCCCTCCCCCACTCATGCACTGTCTCACTCTCTCAAAAATAAATAAATGTAAAAAAAAATTTAAAAAGAAGCTGAAGTGGATATATTAATATGATATATATTATATGTAGATTAATATCAGGCAAAGTAGATTTGTGATAATAATGTTACCACAGTTTTTCACATTGATCAAAGGATTGACTCATTGAGAAGAGAGAGTCATCTTAAACATCTATACACCTAATAACAGTGACTTAAAATAAAAGAGCAGAAACTGACAAAAATTAAAGATAAGTAGACAAAGCTACCATTCATTTTGGAGACTTTAACATCCGAATGTCAGTAGTGGGAAGAATGTGTACACAAAATAGACATAAACAGATATCAATGATGCAGAAGGCATGCCAGTACTAAGGGATTTAACTTAAATGACCTTATGAGCCACTACACATACTAATTAATAGCATTACATGCATTCTTCGCAAAGAACAGAGAATGATCACCACGATAGATCACATGCCAGGCCATGACATGAATCTCAACAAACTAAGAGCATACTTAAAATCATATGTGGTGTATTCTTTCTCCATAAACAAATGAAACTGTCGGCCGGTAACAAAGGGATGCCTGAGAAATCTCCAAACGTTTACAACAAGGAACACACAACTAAGTTAAATTGGGTCAGAAGAGAAATTACAAGCAGCATTAGGTGATGATGTGAACTAAAAGATATAAATAAATACATACATACACATCACTCCACATTTCTGATGCAGCCTAAATGAAGCTGTTCAACTTTCCCTTTTTGTGCTGTTATTCACAGTTTTGTTTTGTTTTTTTCTGTTCCACTCTGTTGCAGTTTAAGTGTGCCCTTGAGCTATCTCAGAGCAGTTTGCGCTCATGGATAGCTGCCTGATTTTGGTGGGAGGGGAGAGAGGCTGGGGTCTCCTACTTTGCCATCTTTGTGACAGCTGAAAACATCCAAGGGGTACATTTGAAAGCAAAGGAAACAACACTTCAAATGTTGAGTCGAAAGGGAAATAAATCACTAATTTAGGGTATAATTTAAAATCTATTGTAACTTCCTGGTTTTTTTCAACTTACGGATGAAATAGGCTTTATTATGATAACTGTAGCACTTGAAAATATATAGCACTCAGATAATTTCAGCTAACCTGGGTTTTGTGTTTGGAAACCCTGACTACCTATTGCAGCATTATGTTTAATCTGGAGGCAATAAACCAAAATTGACACAGGCTTTTTCTCTTTCTCAAGCTCTCCAGTATATCCAGTACACAATAATTGTGCTAGAGATCATTTCCAGTTATGATTTTGCCAGAAATACAATGCATCTGATTATCTCCTAAAGATAATTTCAGTGGTTTCATTATCCTATATATACAACTTATCAAACCTGCCTTATAAATCAGTGTACATTTCATCAACACCAGTAAAGCTTGCATAAATAAAAGCCTTATAAGTCTTAAGTGATAATTACCACAATCTAATGAATTGCATAAATCACTTATAATGAAGGGAAATAAACAAGTATGCTGAGGTGAGCACATTAATAACTTAGGTTTTTCAAAAGCAATGAGTAATTTAATTTATATAGTATGTCCACAGACAGTAACAACTTGAATTTTATTTGTCAAATAATTAGTTGTTAATCTAAAGGGATACAACTTCTCTACTAGCAATACTTTAAACTGAAAAATCAAGATGAATTTTATCTTTGATGAAAATTATTCTGATAATACCCCATGATTTGAAAGTCAATATAAAGAAGGAAAAATGAAGATTGATTTAAGTTCATACTGACAAGCCTAGAATTTATTCCAAAATATGAATTAGCATGCTTCACAATTCCAAGTAGTTTGTGATGTGCTATAATTTTTAGTGATCCACTCACTCAAGTGCTAATTGGATTTTATTTTTTATATATTTATGAAGGAAGGGAGGGAATTTATTACTTCCTTCTTTAACATTTTAATTTGGGTCATGAAAAATACATTATTCATTCATGAGGTACACTTTCATTGGTTCAAAGAATATTCTCCCAGGCAACAAAAACCTCAAATACAATTAGCAAGACTGTTTCCCTCCACCCAAATTATATGAATATTATGCAGGCTAACATATTTTATGTATTTTATTTCTCTTGACCTACCTAACCGTCATCTTCTTGTCCACAATAAGTTTGAAGCAGTATTTTATTTCCAATCCGGTAAGCTTTCAGTTCATTCCTCCACTGAATGGTGAATGCATCACAGTAGCCCTGTCTCATACTTGAAATCTGCACATTTACTCACCTGTTGGTTTATTTGGCTATGCACCAAGCTCTGTGTTAAGATTGGTGTACTAAAATGAACAGCATATAACCTTAACTCCAAGGAGTTCCTAGCTGATGGTGAAAAGTCATACCAATAAATAAGCATAATATAATGTAAATGTCATTATTGTATGATTTACACCTAGGATCTAGTATTGAAGAAAGAGTCATGCCCTGGCTAGGTTATTGGGGTTTTTTGTTTTGTTTTTGTTTTTGTTTTTGTTTTTGTTTTTTGTTTTCACTGTGGAATTTCCCAGATGAGCTATTGGAAATTGTCAAAACTCAAGCTGTAGGTGAAACCTAGAGCTGTTTTTGAAGACAAAAATACCATGTCTCATTACAATGCATGTACACAGACAAAACTCTAACAGCCCAACAAGAAAAACAGGGGCCTAATGGTCACCAGAAACAGGTCTGAATAGTACAGTAGACTAGCAAGAAGCCAATACCTAAGAAAGAGCTGGTATATGGACATCAAACTCAAAAGCTGAGGGATAAGTACCCTTACTTACTTGAAATAAAAATGCTGCTGTTCACGGCTTCCCTTTTCAAGCTAACCTGCTTATAGGGGTAAACCAGTTCGACCTGAGAACTGAGACAGAATAGACAAATGTTAATATTTGGAATCCATAAAGAAATGCCTTCTTATACTATTGTTTTTTAACAAGTATTTCTTACAATACACACATTATGTCTGGGTACCAGATTATTGACTGCCATTTCATTCAAACTGAAGTAGATAAAAATGTGTATCATTTGATTTCTTTTTTTTTTTTACATTAAAAAAAAATTTAATGTTTTAAGTATTCTTAAGAGAGGGAGAGAGAGTCAGAGCATGAGCGGGTGAGGGGCTGAGCCAGAGCGACACAGAATCCAAAAGAGGCTCCAGGCTCTGAGCTGTCAGCACAGAGCCTGATGCGGGGCTCAAACTCACAAGCTGTGAGATCATGACCTGAGCCAAAGTCGGATGCTTAGCCAACTGAGCCACCCAGGCACCCCTATTTCATATTTTTATTATTTTCCCATGAAAAAATTTACCAATTTGAAAGGACAGTTGCCTTTATAGATGCATTTTAGACGTGCAGTACATTTTTATTTAATCCTTCCATGAGGAGAGCTCAAGGCCTATTTCTCTCTATGTTTCCTCCAGATATGTTCAAATCTATGCATATCTCTCCAAATTTATAAAGCTCATATATTCCAGGAAACATGGAATACTTCTCTGAGGAACTGTAATACAGTAAAAAAAAAAATATGTAGATTTTGGTCTTTGTTACCTGGTCTTGATACAGAGCTACTAAAGCCTTTGAATGTCTCATTGATAGGCGACTTCTTTGTTGTGCATAATGAACCCTTTTTGACCATCCCAGAGTTTATGCTAATATGATGACTCTTGGTGGGCCCCTAGATGGCTTCAATATGGGAGCTGGTCACCAGAGATAACCAAGAGATTAGATGGTTAGAAATTTCAGCCCTATCCCCAGCCTTGGGGAGGGGAGAGGGCCCAGAAATTGAGTTCAGTCACAAATGGCCAGAGCTCTAATTAATCATGACTATATAATGAAACTTACATTAAAATCTCTGAAACAGAGAGGGGAAGGGAGCTTCTGGGCTGGTGAACACATCCATGTGCCAGGAGGTGGCACATCCCACTTCCCAGGGAACAGAGGCCACTGCACTTGGGACCCTTCTGGACCTGCCTGTTCATTTTTATTCTTTATAATAAACTTGAACAGTAAGGATAGCACTTTCCTGTGTTCTATAAATTAGTCTAGCAAATGATTGAACCTGAGGGGAAGTCATGGGAGCCCCTGAATTTAGAGTTGTCCAGACAGAAATATAGTCTCCTAGGTAGTCATCTGAAGTGAGAGAAGTGATACCGAGCCTTTACTGGGTCTGCATCAACTATGTGTAGTAAGAGTCAGTATATAATTGAATTCTAGGACATCTCGGGGATGTGGGAGAATTGGAGGATTTCTGTTTGGAAAACCATGGAGAAATGGGGACGCAGTGATAGCCCAATAGGAGACATTACCTTAGAGAGATAAGGCTGGTAACTATGGCAGTGTTCATTTGGGGGAAAAAAAAAAAAGTTAATTTTATCAGAATCAGAAATGTTAATTTCATAGATTCGTAAGGAGTTTCACTGAGCTCAATTTGGAAGGGCATGTAGGAAAACAAATGAAAGCAGAGCTAACAGTTTTATCCCTCCATGTGGTAGAGAAGAAAAGGAAACCATTCAGTGAGCAGTTCAAGGTTTTCAACATTCAGCAGCGTCTACATTGAACCAGAGCAGAATGGAAAAGGAACATCAGAGGAAGCAGCATCGGGGCTCACTGCTGCTGGAATACAGATGGTAGAGAGGAATTTCTTTTGCAATTACAGTCCTAGGAAATTCAAAAAGTAGAGGAAAACAAAGTTTTAGAGGAGAAGGAGCAAAAAAAAAAAATCTAGGCATGGAGGCTCCTGAGGACACAGATTTTGGAAGTTTCAGCAACATCCCTCGGTCAGAGATACCTGAATGTAAGTCCGCAACTAGGACAAGTCTTGTCTAGCCTTGCCACTCCAAGGGACCATGCTGCCCTGGAGGAAGGAGGGCACGGACTCGCAGAATTCCTGCAAAGAAGATGGACTCGTTATGTTGAAATATTAAATGAGCCTCAGTTCTTTGTGAGGTTGGAGAGATCCAAAGCTAGTATCAAGCACTCAAGATTGATTCAAGATCAGGTCCTAATATCCAGAGAGAATAGATGCTGTTTTCTAACAATGAGAATTCATTCGACTTGCATGGCACATGAAATCAGGAATTCGAGGGAGACATGAATACAAGAGATCTTTAATATGCAGATTGGTCACTAAGAAAAAGAATAAACACCATAAAAGAGCAGTTGCCAGGGAAAATATAAGTTTTCAAGAAGACTGGACCACGTAAGATACTACAAAATGTCTGTCTTGATCGTTGTTTCCACCAGGTATGGTAAATACTATAATAAAAGCCTCTTAGTGGAATGTTTCTCCCTAGAGGATTGTAAACGAATATCTCAGGATATTCTGAGCATTCACAGATCACTATCCTGGCAAAAGGGGAAAAAAATCACAATTCGTCTTTAATTTTCCTCTTTGTGATCCTCCAGGAGAAAAAAAAATGCACAGAAAAATACCGTACACACATAACATCATCATAACAATAACATAACAACATCAATTAAATTTCAATTAAAACCTGAATAAGATCAGAAGACAGAATCCCAACCAAGCAAATATGTGAATGAGATACATTTTCCTAGGAGCAATTAGGCAATGAAGAAAATGAAAAAAGGTATTTTTAGAAGGTAATTTCTTCAAGATACTACAGGTAAATTGTGTTATATCAATTGATGATTCATTCCCTTAATTGTTAAGGAAATCGGAGAGCTAAACTTGATAATATTTTCATATGTTTTGCTCTGGAGTAAATTGGTATAGAAGACAGAACCTGAGCGAGGTCTTGTTTCCTATTCCACATAGCTCATCCCTTTCCTGTGAAGTGGGTTTACTACTCAGTTGAGGGTGCATGAGAAGAACGTCATAAAGGGGGAAAGTAGAGAGAGCTGACAGGAAGACACGCAGAAAATATTTGAAAATAGTGTGTAACCAGTCTTCTGGACCTGCACTCTAAATGTTTTTATTGAATCTGCACATATTTTCTCTCTTTTATCATTTTTTTTCCTTTTTTTTTTTTTGAATCTGCCCTGATTTTTAACTTTGTGATTATCTGTGCAATTAAGTAAAAGTGGGAATACATTAGTCAGATGCCTGTGTTGAATGATGCTGAGATGTGAGAAGCAGAGAAGGGCACTAGGTATTTAGCAAATCTTCAAAAATTGGTATACTGTATCTCTATTATGTTTGTGCTTTAGCAAAGAGATGGGCATACATTGTTCTATGTTATTGGAAAATTAGTTGGAAAACCATCTAGCGAGGCTCCCACAGTTCCATTATGGATCACTTTGAGTGGCATCAATTATATTTTTACCTAATAGTCAGTGTGCAAAAAGTATGTTGTTTCTTTTTTCAAGTTTATTTTATTTTGAGAGAGAGGGGATGGGGGAGGGGCAGGGAGAGAGGGAGAGAAAGAGGGAGAACACAGAGTCACCAAGGAGCCTGACGTGGGGCTCAAACTCACAAACCATGAGATCATGACCTGAGCCAAAACCAAGAGTCAGACGCTTAACCAACTGAGCCACACAGATGCCCCAGTATCTTTTTCTTTTCTTTTCTTTTCTTTTCTTTTCTTTTCTTTTCTTTTCTTTTCTTTTCTTTTCTTTTCTTTTCTTTTCTTTTCTTTTCTTTTCTTTTCTTTTTTCTTTTCTTTTCTCTTTTCTCTTTTCTTTTCTTTCCTATTCTTTTCTTTTCTTTCCTTTCCTTTTCTTTTCTTTTCTTTTTTGTTTTTTACAAAAGTCTGTTAATATAAAATTTGGCCAAATCAGGACTAGAATTCCCACTTCCCAGATGAAAGCCTCAGACACTGCGTGGGGATTTGGCTAACTGATCGAAATTTGTTCGAAGGATTGACTTCCAGCCCCAATCTCCTCCACTACAAATAGTTAATTTGACCTTGTGTACCTTGAATATATTCAGGTCAGCAGTCTTTAAATACTTTGCTCAGAGTAGACAGAAAGTATCATTTACTTGCCACGGTGCCTTCACTGTTGAAAGTGAAGCTTCCTGTCTGTTCTTTGCTGAAGTGTGATAGGCGAGCAGCTCAGCACTGAGCAGTCCGTGTGGGGAGCACTGCCTCTGAAGAAAAACAAAAGAAAAACCATCAGTTGGCTCCATCCACGCCTCCAAACCATATCCCCCTCTTATTTCCTCTGCAGTATTTCATAACAAATTTGATATTCCTTGACATTTAAATAGTAAGATTGTATTTTAGTAAAGCTTTTTTCTTCACACAGCATCCATCACATTTTTGTTCTACTCTAGGGATATAATAGATGAAATAGAGTTGAAGAGAGAAGTTTTAGTAAAAAAGAAACCGCACGCACACCCACATGCACACACACACACATCCATGCAATGAAATCCCTTCATTTGCAGGCTCCTTCTACAACTGACATGAAGTGAACCTTCTGAATAGATTCTGTAGTAGTTTTGTACAAGAAGATTTCCAGAGGCTTGATTTTTGTTAGTTTCATTATGCTGAATGCTCTTAAACAGTTTCACGGTAAAATAACACGAAACCTCAGGTTAACCATGGTAAAAACTAGCATACTATCGAATAGTCTTATAGGATTCCTTAAACAATACAGTTTCAAGCTAGTCTTGGTCGAAGGGAATGCATGAAAATGCAATTTTTATTGGGATGCTGAGAGAAGCAGAGAATCATGTTATTTTATGATCATCTTTTCATCACAAAATCAATTGTTCTACTAACAATTTTCCATAGCAGGTTTTTGAGAATATTATATTAGGAGTATCCTTTTTGTTCCTTTTCTCATGCACGGCTAGCAATGTTGTCTACATTCCACAAAGATGAGCATATGGCTGGCTGTCAACATCAGATCTGTTTTCTTTGAATTGCTCACAGAAAGAGTTAGTTGGGAATCATGCACGTTTATATATTAAAAGTAAAACAAAGTTAAACACTAAGGTGGGCAAAAAGAAGTTTCAATGCAAAGAATGACAGAGTTGTAGATGGATTGTGCCAATATGACTTTGTTCCCAATAATGGGGTCTCTCCCTAATAATCTTTCCCCATTTTTGCTGATCTCAGTAGGGGTCCACTCTTGCATAAAATGATGTGACACTTTTTTTTAACCTTTTGCATTTGGTAAATCCAGGTAAAATTATTCAAATAGGTACATTAAATAATTAGGGACAAGTAGTATTTAACCCAGCATATCCTACCTCTAAAATATTTCACATTGTTATATTTGTCATTGCCCTAACGGTTGTCTCCTACCTTTCTATAATTTGTTCGCTGTATTAACTCAGTGAAAATACTACTTTTAATGAAAGTTTAATTTAACTCAGTTAAGAAATGTTTACTGATAACTGATTAGTTATTGCATTTGGAGACTAAACATGTAGCCTAGATACTTTCTTATTCTTCAACATATTGCAATATAGTTAAAATATAGGACAGATACCTGCACCACGTGTAATGAATGCTAAAAAAAAAAAAAAAAGTTCATACAAATTGGTAGGGTAGATACTAGAGAACTTATCTTGATCTGCAACCCCAAACAAAACTTGATATGCTTATAATTAATCTTGTTTAAGGTTACTAAGTACATGCTCACATTAATTTAATAAATACAGAATATGCAAAGACCATGAGATATAGGTCAACAACAAATTGTTAGAAAACACATTGTCTATATTTAACAAATGATAAGTACTCTGGTTTTTTGGCATAGGTTACAGGCAAGGTGAGTGAATATAGTAGCTGCTGGGAATGCTTTAACTACTAATGACCTTGAAAACCATAAGCGTCGATCTCTCTATTACTCTTGTTATTATTAGAGATTTCAGTGTAGGTAAATTGCACTTTGAACGCTGCATTCTCTGTATTAGTAAATTCATTTGATAGAATGTGTTGGATAGTGTGTCATGTATATATGCCAACTGTTGTAATGAAAGACGGAGGAGGAAAAATGGAACTGCATCTAAAAGATCAAAAACAAACCCAAACAGAGATGCGGGCTAGAGCTAAGCCAAAGAGAATAATGGCTATCCCAATGACAAACTAAGAGGCTGTAAGAAATCAGAGCTGTTAAAGCTGAGCTACAGTTCCGATGACTGCAAGGGGCACTTGTGGAAGACAGGGCTGGTGTCCCTCCCTGTCCCTTCGCATGCTCGGGCACCAAGCGCCAGCTGTGGTTATTGTCCTGGACTGATAACAGATCATAGCTCCTCTCTTCTCCAAACATCCTTGGCAGAAGGGGGGCAGCTTCACTGAACAGACTACACCCCCTCAGGGGGGAATGCTTCTCGAGTGACTGACTGACAAGGAGGTTCAGAGCCTCAGGCTCCAGCCTTGCTTCAAGCTGGAACGAGCTGAGGGGTGCACTTGATCTACAGACCTTCTCAGTGGAATCAAGTGACAGTTTTTCTTCACTGGGACCATATTCCTGGCTTAGCTTTCTCTCCTTGGCACTATCATTTTTCACTCCACCTCTGCAAGAACCCCTAAAAGTCACCAGCGGACGAACCACACCAGCGTCTGCTTCCGAGGAACATACCCACACCTCACTGACGCTGACTTTGTCAGGGCACGCGGGAAGGCTTTCCCTCTTGTCCCTCTACAGCTTTCTACGGCTGTCTTCCAAGTGCACGTGATCGTACCGACTCTCTGGTCATGGCAAGCTCTGAATAAATAGTTTCTGTCCGCTCTTATTTGGGTTTGGTCTCTTTATTTCCACAGCAGAAATGAAAGCAAAGGGGTCCTTGGAAGTCACACCAAGTTCAAAGTCGACGAGAAGAACTTAGTCCTTATTTAGGCAATTGTTTTGAGAGAAAGGTTGAAGTCATTGCAAGATCATGAGGAAGTGAAAGACCTTACCACTCCTTCTACGTGTGAAGTTCCCCAGCGGGCATGTTTTCAGGTAAGATGTTTTATATGTTCCTATTAATTAAGCCAAAACTGTATTTCGTCTCAAATACAATTATCTGAATGTGCACTTGATGTTTTCCCTAGCTCAAATAGTCTAATATGTAATTTAAAGTGTATCGTTAGAGATATCCTAGACTTTGATTTTTGTTTTCTATTTTTTACCCCATCTGAATGATTTTAGTGTGAGCTGATAAGCATGCAATCCCCCTCCGCTGTTGCTGTGTTAGATCTCTTACCATAGGATTCTGAGATAGAAGGGCACAGACTCATGTAAATATAGAGAAACTTGGTTTTGTGTACAACAGACTTACTGTCGTAGGTAAAAAGTCAAATATTAAGATTTGTTTTTACCTCTCTGAATTTCTTGTCTTCTGAAAACCTCCTCACATTGAAAAGAAATCCATGTTGCCTTTCAGGAGAAATGATAATAACATATGGCAGCTGGTATCAGATGTGGATACGGGTACATTTCTGTTACTGGGGCTCGGAAAGGCTGCACCAGAATGACTAGTTTAGTGAATAGAAGGTAGGATTTCTGGCTGTGATATTGACTGATTGTGCTGTTGACTCCTGGGAGTACATCCTCTTGATGGTGGGGAAGGGACCACATGTTTGCTTCCCGAGCTTCTTTGGACATGATTGCTTCTTGCGATTTTTTTCCTCTTTAATCAGGTACATGACTTACACTTTAACACACACATAAAAATCTCTGTGGTCTAACTCTATGTTCACCTGGGTCCTTCTGTGAACATCCGGCATGAGTCCAATGGCATTGGGAAATCTTTCTGAAAATATTACTTCACAATGGGGTCTCCTTTTAGGTATATATGGAGGTTATGAAACACTGAATAGAATGATTAAAATGTTATGAATTTGAAGATAATTTATAGCTTATAAAACTGCATATTCTTCCAGAGTCTTTCCATCTAAAGGTTATCACTATATACAAACTCATTCTTCAGTGGAAAATAGTAATATGGCTTTTGAAAAATGATTTGCAGGCTTTAAAAAATGTGCATGTAAATAAATTTTATTTTTAAGGACATTTTATTCAAAAAGTTTCTTAATATCTTGATAGGCTTTTAAAAGCCAATGCCTTGGGGATAGACCATTACTAATATATATTCTATTGTGGAATTTATGTCTACTGCTTGTGAATTAAGCAAAATGCTTCTTTGAGTCTAATATATGTGACAACTCAGGAAAATGTGCAGTGCATTCAATGTTCTCAATTCCCATGTATTACTTGGGGAGTTTTACCAAGGATTATGAGATATAAAAGTCCCCAGATGATTTTCCTGTCATTTAAAAACTATTAATATTACAGTTATTCAAATATCATTTTAAAACGCATTCATTTAAATAGTTCTTTGTACCACAAATAAATTGTTCTGTGCAATGAAGCAACACTTTTAAACATAATTCATCTTTGCTCTATTGACTCAGAATCAAGTTGGTACACTATATTTTCCTGGCAAAATGTTGACTCGCAATATGCCAATAAATGTGTCCTATTTTTATGCTCAAAAGCTTTAGAAATATAGTCACTAAATAATACACACATGTGAATCTCTCATGAATGCACAGATCTCTTAGTAAATTTTATCTGAAATTAATGTATAATCTATTTGGTTAAAATCTGTTTGAAATGGAATTTAGATTCCTGATTCTGTATAACCCCAAACTAATTATTTTGTGATGTTTTTCATTTAAAAACAATTGCTGCAAGCATATAGTCCAAGATTTATGATATTTTAACTGGCAATTGCAAAAACATAGGACAGGAGAAAATTACCTGTATTAAAAATTATACTTCTGTATGTTATATCTCAATATATATACACATACACACACACACACGCACACACACACACACACACACACACACACATTTTAGTAAAAAGGATGCAGAACTGAAACATTAATATTTACTTCCTTTGAAAAAATGTTTATTTTTGAGAGAAAGAGAGAAAGAGAGAGAGAAAGCATGAGAGGGGGCAGGGCAGAGAGAGAGGGAGACACAGGATCCAAAGCTGGCTCTGTGCTGACAGTATAGAGCCCGATGTGGGGCTTGAACTCACAAACCGTGAGATCATGACCTGAGCCAAGATCAAGGGTCAGATGCTTAACTGACTGAGCCACCCAGATGCCCCAAACAATAGTATTTACTTCTTATTACTGTTATTTAACCCAGCCTTGATTTCAGTAGGAATTGCCTTGAGAACACCTGCCTTTGGCGGTCCCCCAGCCCATACTTCTCCACTGCTTCTAGAATTATTCAAGGATTAAAAAAATATATTTACAGGTAAACATATGACTTCTAAGTCATATTCGTAGGATAGCATGACACAAGAAATTTCCTTTTGAATTTTAATGGAAAATGTTATTATTACCACAAAAATGTGGGCCCTTAGTAGCTGAGGAATGGATTGGAGGTTGTTGATCATACACCCTCATTCTTCCAATCATCTTCCTCCTCTACATGTATATGAGTTACCTTGTTATCCTTTTGTTTTTAAACATGTTTTTATCAATTCAGAATATATGCTATGTACTATTAATTATTATTAGTAATAACGTGATTTGGGATTTTTCTGCATGAGACACTTTTCTCTATTCCATTTATTGATTCAGTTATTTATTTATATCAATATGGAGAAACGAATATTAATCTTATGCTTTGGGTACATAACCCAATACTGCTTTATTGAATCTTTCTCTGATTATTCCAGATATGGCTATTGGAAGCGCTTTCAATTAGCTCCTGTGCCCTTGACATACTTCTGCCTTTGTGTGTGTGTGTGTGTGTGTGTGCGCGCGCGCGCGTGTCTATGTGTGTGTGTGTGTCTGCGTTAGAAGTTCCTCACTCTCTGGCACTAAAAAGTGCTTCAGGATCATCTTGTATATTCCCTGCCCAAGTGCTAGAATCCGCACTTTCTCCAAAGGCCCTGGGTCCTTGTAATGGCATGAGAAATGAAGTTACGGGCTCTATTGTGCTCACTGCTACCGTGTGTTGTTGCTTATAGGCCCTGAGCTGACAAGGTAAAGAAGTAAGTGTGTATACTTAACCTATTTACACATATATATATAAATAATTTTATATGTAAGCATTTATATCTGTGTTAAACTAAACATGAACTTATCAAATTTGTGAGCATTATGTTCATAGATTTTTTAGGGGTGGTCTGCGTTTTTTGGGGGAGTGGGGTTATTTATTTATTTATTTATTGTCCTGTTAACATCCATGAGATCATAGCAATGGCCCCTCTTTCATTTCTGATATTAGTAATCTCTACCTTTTCTCTTTTTTTTCTTGATGAGCCTGGATATAGGTTTATCGATTTCATTGATCTTTTTAGGAACCTGCCTTTGATTTGGATGCTGTTTCTCTATTACTTTTTTAATCACACTGATTTTGGCTCTAATGTTTATTTTCTTTCATATGCTTGCTTTAGGCTTGAATTGCTGTTCTTTCTCTAGTTTGCTAAGGTAGAAACTTAATTTACATTCCCCTTCCCTGCTAGAGGCACGTGAGAATTATTCTTGGTTCTTCATCATAAGAATCTGCGTGAGGGTTGGGGGCGTCATGAAAGGAAAACCCATGAAAGTGTGGAGGCTGCCCAAGACTGGATGGGATCCCTACAAGCCACTCTCCAAATTCATTAATTAAAGGTGCCTACATTTGTCACACGCCTAATTTAATCAGTGCCATAACTAAGTGTGGCTGAGTTTTCCCAGGTCTCGCCTGATTTCTGGTCCTTCCCAGGTCTGTGGTCCTTCTCATTGTGGATGAGCCCAAATGTGTATACACTGTCTCTTCCATATGTGTATACACCGTCTCTGCTGTAAATGTGTACATGCTGCCTCTTCCATAATGGAAAAGTCAACCATCAGTATGGAAATTCCACACCCATAGTGGTTCCACCCGCTGGTTGATGAGTAGGTTTTCTTTTTTTGCCCCTTTTCTTTCTCCTTTTTCAAGTTAAAAACGATCAATAGTGGCCCTGTTTTATGTCTTTATGTGTTCTTAGAGAATATTTAAAACTCCTACTTATCTTCTCAAGAGTTTTGCATTTGTCTAAATGAGTAAATCCTTGGCAGCAATGTTTCCTTAGGTTTGTTTTTTGTTTCTTTCACATTGTCTAGTGTAGGTGGAGTTCAGCCGTGTATTTTTCATTATTATGCCGACTATATTAGCAACAATGATATGGAGAGCATACTCAAGACTATCTGTTCATTTTATGCTTCATTGAGTAGGTAATGGACTCGTTGATAGATTTGTGCTGCTTAAAAATCCTCCCATGGTTTCTGAGTTTGGACTATATAACAATGTATCATGACAGATGCCTTGTTGAAAGAGTGGTAACGGAACTTCCATCTACTCACTTTCCTTGGGAAGTAGATAGGTTAAAAACAAATATTCATACCTATTTTGAACACTGAGACACAATTTTCAGCTAATATTTGGAGGCTGAAAAGTAATTAAAGGTAATTGCAGAATTGTGGATTATGAATGATGGATAACTGTATTACACATGAGATTCAATCCTAGATGGTTTTTAGAATGAAACTTTTCAAATATGTTTGAATGCACAGATTTAAGTGTCTAGAAAGCATCACACAAATATACTATAAAGAAATATCAGATGCATAGGGTATAATACATCAAATCAAAATGCCAAACTCACTTATTCTTCTGTATTACTCTGAGAAGGCCCTCAGATACA
The DNA here is from genome assembly GCF_028018385.1 of Neofelis nebulosa. Taxonomy (NCBI): domain Eukaryota; kingdom Metazoa; phylum Chordata; class Mammalia; order Carnivora; family Felidae; genus Neofelis; species Neofelis nebulosa. The sequence goes on along the minus strand of NC_080792.1, from coordinate 6,702,233 downwards.
AAAAACACATATTGCAGGGTGAAAAATGTGCCTATGACTTGTCTTATGCCACCAGTTAGAATTTACAAGTTTATAAGGGGATCAGTTGAATGGACTTTTAATTTATAATTTATATACATACATAAATTTATAAATATATATGAATTCATATATGCATATGTCTATATAAACGGAAACATACAGCAATTTCAAAATGATGGCAGTTTTGTTATGATCAAAGAGAAAATGTAAAAAAAAAAAAAAGAAAATGCAAAGCCAAATGTTAACATTTCTCTCATTGTTGCTTTGGTGTCCTTATTTATTTATTATATTACTGTATTAATCAGGACAAGGCTAGGTTATGCTGTGAAAACAAATAGTACCAAAATCCCATTAGGGTAACACAAAAATATATTGTTTGTTATTTTTATTTTCAGAGAACTGAGCTAAAGAAGTTCTTTCTTGACATATGCTTTTCTGTTTATGAGGGTTCGGGGAGAGTATGTGATGAATTAGTGTTGGCTCTTAATTTCCTCCATCTAAATATTTATCGGCCATGTCTGCTCATCATTCATTGGCCAAGGTAGTTGTAGCTTCACCTACCTTCAAGGATCCCATGGGGCAAAACAATCCTACCATGTATTTGAAAGGAGGGAAGCTGTATGACTACTACACTGGAGTAAATTGAAAAGAAACCAACAAACACACCCTGCTTATTTTCTCAATTATCATGACTTCCCTAATGAAGAAGAAAATTAGACAGAATACAGTGTTATCACTGCAAAGACCTACCACCATTCCTAAGTGCCGGTGTAACCAATGGCTTCAGAATTTGAGAACAGAGACTTTTTTTTAACGGGTATTTATTTTTGAGAGAGCACAAGCGGGTGAGGGGCAGAGGGTTACAGAGGATTTGAAGCAGGCTCTGCACTACGAGCAGCAAGCCCAGTGTGGCTTGAACTCATGAACTGTGAGATCATGACCTGAGCCAAAGTTGGATGCTCAACCGACTGAGCCACCCAGGTGCCCCAAGAACAGATATTTCTATACTTCGTGCACTTGCAAATGTACACGTGACTTCACGGGTGCCGAGAAGACGATTTGCTGTCCAACCTCTGCCGTCCTAATATGAACAGGCAGGCATATCTATTTAGCCCCAGCTTCTCTGAAAAATTCAAAGGCTTCAGCTCTAGACTGTCCCACCTCAGGGAGAACAACTTCAGCTCTGCCTTCCCCAATATCTTAGCAGAGGTTCTTAATGATCTTGATTTATTCTTCTAATGTGCAACTATTCAGTTATTTTGTCCTCTACAGGCAAAGCCTCTGTGCAATTGCTTTTTTTTAAGTTTTTTCTATAATTGAAATCTTTTTGATTTATTTTTTGACATATGTTCCTCATATAACTTCCGTATTTATGGCAGCTGATTACTTTTTTCAACAAATAAACACAAAAACAATCTTAAATATTTCAACTACCGGTGTGGTAGTGATTTAAAATTTAAAAATCTCGAGGCGCCTGGGTGGCTCAGTTGGTTAAGCATCCGACTTCGGCTCAGGTCACAATCTCGCGGTTTGTGAGTTCAAGCCCTGCATTGGGCTCTGTGCCGACAGCTCAGAACCTGGAGCCAGCTTCGGATTCTGCATCGCCCTCTCTCTTTGCCCCTCCCCATGCTTATACTCTGTCTCTCTCTGTCTCTCAATATTAAGTAAATGTTAAAAAAAATTGAAATTTGAAAGTCTCCTATGCCTAATAAGTAGCAAATATCTGAAAAAAGAGTGTTCAAAATTCTGCTTTTGTTAAATGCTAAGTCTATTTTTTTTTTTTTTAGTTTCATAGAAATTTATAATTTAGGGGTACCTGGATGAGTCAGTCAATTAAGCATTTGACTCCAGATTTTGTCTCAGGTCATGATCTCATGGTTCATGAGACTGAACCCTGTAGCAGGCTCCACACTGACAGCACAGAGCCTGCTTGGGATTCTCCCTCTCCACCCCTCCCTCCCCTGCTCTCTCTCTTTATCTCTCAAAATAAATAACAATTTAGAAAAAAAGAAATTTAAAATTTATAGAGCAATTTAAATTTTATTCCCATTAGAGGTGATCAGAGGAACAAAAACATATACAAGAGTTGAATTTAAAGAGTGCAGTGGGGCAGTATCCCACTCTTATTTTTAACGGGGTTAGGAAACCTTGATGGTCCATGCCCTCTAAATGTAGGATGGTTATTACTGTTTTCAATAATATATATATAGTACACATTAGTTTATTAGGTATCAAAAACTTAGAGTCAACTTAAATTCATTTTTCCAAGCTATCTCTCCATGTTTTCTCTGACTTCTGAAGGTAAGAGACAGCAGCTTCAGTATTCATTAGTGCTCTCGGCAGAGTTGGAATTATGTGAATTTGGAGTAGCAGTGAGTGCACATAAATCCAGTTGTCCTAGTGGGTCTTAACGGTAACACAAACAAATTAAAATCAACTCTATTCCAGTTGAGCCATCCAAATGAACCTGATTTTCAAAGCTCGTGCTGTTAATAAATGATGGTTTTAGAGATATAATTGCTATTAATTATTGTGTTCTTCTTACCACTTCCATGTAGGCAAAATAGTCAAGAATTCAGGAAACAATTTTGATAATCACCCAGGTTATTTAGGCTAGTATCCTGATTTTAGAACTAGATAGTCATTATGGTTTTCCTGAATTCACTAGAGCCTGCCAGTTAATAGCGTTCAAGGTGCTCAGCACATTTGAATAATTAGATCCACAGCATTGTACAAGTTTAAAGTGTGCACAATGTTACTTTGATACCTTTATATACCGTGATCTGATTGCCAATAAAGCAATAGTTATATTAGTTATATTACATAATTATAGTACAATATTATTTTCTATATTCACCATACTATTCATTAAATCTCTATGGCTCTTTTACTACTCACAGCAAGTTTATATCCTCAAATACCATCACTCTTATCCCCCACCCATCTCCTGGTAATCATTTGCTCTTTTTTTTATTATTACAGATTTAACTATTTTAGATACCACATATCAATGATACATAGTGTCTGTCTTTCTCTGTCTGACTTACCTCACTTGGCATGTGCTCAGAGAGTCCATCTGTGTTGTCACGAAGGGGAGGATACCTTCCTTTCTCATTACTGAACAATATTCCATTGTGTATACCTACCACATCTTCTTTATCCGTTCATCCATTGAGGGACATGTGGGTAGTTTCCACCTCTTAGCTATTGTAAATAATGCTACAATAAACGTGAGAGTGCCTATATCTTATTGAAATCCTGTTTTCAGTTACTTTAGGTACATACACAGAGGTGGAATTTCTGGATCATATATTAGATATATTTTTATTTTTTGAGAAATCTCCATATTGTTTTCTATAGTGGTTTGGTCAATTTACATTTCTACTGACAGTGTATGAGGGTTCCCTTTTCACCCCATTCTCACCAGCACCTGTTGTCTCTTGTCTTCTTGATGATAGCCATCCCAACAGATGTGAGGTGATAATCTCATTGTGGTTTTGCTTTGCATGTTTCTGATGATTAGTGATGTTGAACATCTTTTCTTTTGTCTGTTGGCCAGTTAGATACCCTCTTGGAGAAATGTCTATTTAGTTCTTCTGCCCATTTTTAGATTGGGTTGATTGTCCTTTTGTTATTGAATTGACTGAAATCTTTATATATTTTGGATATTAACCCCTTATTTGATATTTGGTTTACAAAAATTTTGTCCCATTCTGTAGGTTGTTGTCTTTCCATTTTGTTAATTGTTTTTCTACTGTGCAGAAGCTTTTGAGCTTGATGTAATCCCGTTGATTGACTTCCTTTTTCTTTTGTTTGTGTTTGGCTTTATACCCCCCAAATTATTGCCACAACCAATATCAGTGAGTTTCTTTTCTGTTTACTTCTAGGAGTTTTATGGCATCAGGTCTTATGTTTAAGTGTGGTCCATTTTTGAATTAGTTTTTGTGATGGTGTGAGATAGCACTCACATGTTCTGCTGTGTTTCTCCAGTTTTCCAGCACTATTTGCTGAAGACACTATCCTTTCACCATTAGGTGTTCTTGGTTCCCTTGTCAAATATTAGTTGGCTGTATTTGACTGTATTTACCAGGGTTTAATTCTAGGCTTTCCATTCTGTTCCATTAGCTAATGTGTCTAATTTTATTCTAGTACCAGACTGTTTTTATCATTATGGTTTCATAGTTTAGTTTGAAATCTGGAAGCAAAATACCTCTGGTTTTTCTTTTAGTTTTGTTTTCTCATAATTGCTTTGGCTATTTGGGGCCTTTTCTGCCTCTACACAGTTTTAGGATTGTCTTAGTACTTTGAATATGTCATTCTACTCTCTCCTGGTTTGTTCAGTACCTGCTGATAGCCTAATGGGGTTACTGTATAGGTTACTGTCTTTTTTTTCCCCTGATTTTAAAATTCTTTCTTTAGCATTGACTTTTGATAGTTTTAATATAATAGGTCTTGGAGAAGGTCTTTCTGCATTGAGATAATAACATATTCTGTTAGTTTTGTGGATTTATAAATCCAGTTTCTTCCCCAGGTTTGGGAAGTTCTCAGCTATCGTTTCTTTAAATATGCTCTCTGTTCCCTTCTCTCTCTCCTTTTTTTTTTTTTTAAGTCTGTTTATTTATTTTGAGAGAGAAGGAGAGAGAGAGCGCAAAAGCAGGGGAGGGGTAAAGAGACAAGGAGAGAGAGAGAATCCTAAGCAAGCTCTACACTGATAGTGTGGGGCTTGACCCCACAAATCATGAGATCATGACTTGAGCTGAAACCAAGAGTTGAGGCTTAAGCGACTGGGTCACCCAGGTGCCCCAGGATATCCATTATTCTTATGTTGGCTTTTTTAATGCAATCTATTATTTCTCAAAGGGCTTCTTTACTTTTTCTTATATCTGTTTTCTTTCCTCTTCCACCTGAGTCATTTTTATATTTCTAACCTTGAGCTTCCTAATTCTCTCTTCCATGTGATCTATTTCTTTATCTTCCATATGATATTGAGTTCTTTAGCTCCAGAATTTCTGTTTCTTGGGGGGTTTTGTTGTTGTTGTTGTTGTTGTTGTTGTTGTTGTTGTTGTTTTAGAATGTCCGTTTTGTAAAGTACTCCTTCCATTCATTAATTTTATTTCTGAGATTATTGTATTGTACTTCTGAGTGTTGGTTTTTATAGCTCCTTGAACTTCTTTATAACAGCTCTTTTAAGTTCTTTTCTTTTTTTCAGTTAGATTGCAATATTCCATGTCTTTGGGTTCAATTGCTAGAAAATTGTCATTTTCTTTTTGTGGTATTTTCTTTGTATTACCATGATGTTTCATGGTGTTTGATGAGAAGTGCCTCTAGTTTCTTTTAGGAAAGCTAATTCACTACAAGGGTTGGGATTGGGCATTAAAAAAGACAGCAAAGGATGGCCACAGGGCAGAAGGAGGAGGGTACTTAGAACTTTGGATGCACCCACAGCCCTCAGGGGGATCTACAAGTTGGGTGGAGGGGGTGTCCCAGAGATGTGTGGTATCTCCCTTTCCTTCCCATTTCCTTTCCTTCAACCCCACTCACTGAGGGCTTTATTTCAGTGAAAACAACTGGTCTCCCCAGCCTCAGCAGGCATAGCCAGGCACACCCCCACTCAGCCTGTGACCTGGCACTGCCTCTGCCATAAACGTTGTGCTGGTTCACCACCATCCCTCCCCCCTTCACCACCTCCTTCAGAGCCCAAGGCACCCACCTTGGGGAGCAAAGATGGATGGATCTCTCAGCTGCCCTGATACACTTCTCCATTCACGGATGTCAGTGAGTTTAAATCAAAAAAGACAAAAAAAAAGGAATGACTTTTGCCATAATGCTGATGTCACTCTGTTCTTAGCACATTTTCATGTGACATTTAATATTTTTAAAACATTTAAAATTGAAGCTTCCTTACAAAAACTGCCTCTGAAATGTTGACACAGAATTATGTACCCATTTCAAGCAAGGCGAATTAAAACTCATTATTTGAATAACTTTACCCAAGGGCTCCCTCAATTTATACAACTAGGTGAGAAAGCCATAATTGTAGTCTAGTGGTGTATTCCCTGGAATAAAACCTCCTTTCTAGTACAAGTTGTACATATTACTTGGATTTATATAGAAACAATAATGGAAACAATAATTGTGATAATCCTTTCATATTATTTGTAAAGTCCAGTGGCTTTGAAACTTTCAAGTGTATTTTTTTAAAAAACAAGCTAGTCAAGAAAGAAGTGGGTGCTTTTGCTGTTGTTTTCGATTATTTATCTTAAATAATTATATGGAGAACATAGGAAAAGAGTAACCCGGTGAATATTGAAATTTGGAAAAATTACGTAATAGATATTTATTAAGCATCTATTTTGTATTAGGGGTCTTGCTAAGAGATGGTGAAAGCAAGCAATCACAATCCAAACTAAGGAACCATATATTCCAGACGAAAATATACACTGTGGTTATGTACTGGATTCAGACCAAAAGGAGATTAGGGCATGTTACATGTTACAGGATTCAGTTAACCTAGAGCTTTACGCCGAAAGTTTGCAGTACATGTTCTCTAGCAATAAACAGTTGTTGTTTGGACGACATTGGTTTAAACAAGCATATTCAGTTGCCTTTATTGCAGAATGTCTGAAAATTTTGGTTGCCGGTAATGCTAACTATGAATACCTGAAAAACATATACATGTTTTCTCAAACTTAGTTTCCTGCATAATTATTTCACTACAATGGTGTTCCAAGGAACAGAAGTCAGGAAAGTACAACCGATAAAAATTTTTTACCAAAATTGTTTGATCTGATATCCTGGAGTCCTGGGTCCTTTCTTCTCATTCAAGTTCTGCTAGATTCTTACGAATCGTTACTGTCTATGCAAAATTTATGTTTTCCAATGCTCACCTCAGTTTTTATGTACCTGATTAGAAAACAGTCTTTCAGAACCCAAACAATGACTGCTTTCCTTGTAACTTTCTTATGGATGTACACTTATGACATGTGAGTATTGTTTGGTGTCAGTTTTTTACCATTGACAGTCAAGTTTCGAATCTAGAGATTTTCTTCTAAACTCTGGAACTAATTTTTTTTAAATTTTCAGTTGTTAAAAAAATACTGAGAATAAGATACATACCCACCATAAAGTAACCACAGAGTTGAGAACAAAATTCGCATTTCTGTAAATAATTGAGACAGGGCAAGGGATATAGGAATAATTCTGGTATCTAACAACAAGAGTAATATAATATCTCATTTAATGTTACTTTTTTATAGTCGCATTTTGATCCTCATTCAATAAATACAACCTGAGGCATCACAATCCCAGACTTTAGCCTCTACTACAAAGCTGTCATCATCAAGACAGCATGGTATTGGCATAAAAACAGACACATAGACCAATGGAATCGAATAGAAACCCCAGAACTAGACCCACAAACGTATGGCCAACTCATTTTTGACAAAGCAGGAAAGAACATCCAATGGAAAAAAGACAGTCTCTTTAACAAATGGTGCTGGGAGAACTGGACAGCAACATGCAGAAGGTTGAAACTAGACCACTTTCTCACACCATTCACAAAAATAAACTCAAAATGGATAAAGGACCTGAATGTGAGACAGGAAACCATCAAAACCTTAGAGGAGAAAGCAGGAAAAGACCTCTCTGACCTCAGCCGTAGCAATCTCTTACTCGGCACATCCCCAAAGGCAAGGGAATTAAAAGCAAAAGTGAATTACTGGGACCTTATGAAGATAAAAAGCTTCTGCACAGCAAAGGAAACAACCAACAAAACTAAAAGGCAACCAACGGAATGGGAAAAGATATTTGCAAATGACACATCGGACAAAGGGCTAGTATCCAAAATCTATAAAGAGCTCATCAAACTCCACACCCGAAAAACAAATAACCCAGTGAAGAAATGGGCAGAAAACATGAATAGACACTTCTCTAAAGAAGACATCCGGATGGCCAACAGGCACATGAAAAGATGTTCAACGTCGCTCCTCATCAGGGAAATACAAATCAAAACCACACTCAGATACCACCTCACGCCAGTCAGAGTGGCCAAAATGAACAAATCAGGAGACTATAGATGCTGGAGAGGATGTGGAGAGACGGGAACCCTCTTGCACTGTTGGTGGGAATGCAAATTGGTGCAGCCGCTCTGGAAAGCAGTGTGGAGGTTCCTCAGAAAATTAAAAATAGACCTACCCTATGACCCAGCAATAGCACTGCTAGGAATTTATCCAAGGGATACAGGAGTACTGATGCATAGGGGCACTTGTACCCCAATGTTTATAGCAGCACTCTCAACAATAGCCAAATTATGGAAAGAGCCTAAATGTCCATCCACTGATGAATGGATAAAGAAATTGTGGTTTATATACACAATGGAATACTACGTGGCAATGAGAAAGAATGAAATATGGCCTTTTGTAGCAACGTGGATGGAACTGGAGAGTGTTATGCTAAGTGAAATAAGCCATACAGAGAAAGACATATACCATATGGTTTCACTCTTATGTGGATCCTGAGAAACGTAACAGAAACCCATGGGGGAGGGGAAGGGAAAAAAAAAAAAAAAAAGAGGTTAGAGTGGGAGAGAGCCAAAGCATAAGAGACTGTTAAAAACTGAGAACAAACTGAGGGTTGATGGGGGGTGGGAGGGAGGGCAGGGTGGGTGATGGGTATTGAGGAGGGCACCTTTTGGGATGAGCACTGGGTGTTGTATGGAAACCAATTTGACAGTAAATTTCATATATTAAAAAATAAATAAATAAATAAATAAATAAATAAATAAATAAATAAATTTAAAAAAAAAGAAAAAGATGATGCAAATGAGAATTTTATCTTGCACGGAGGAGTGACAAAGTAGGAGAATGAATCCTACTTGATTACAATTTTCCATCATTCTGATTTTATAATTACTGAATGGAATCAATCAGCTTTCAATTGTTACCTTGGTGAAAGATTAAAACATCATTACTTGTCCTACATATTTCACACTTTAGCAAATTTTAATAAACTAAATGCATGAGAAAAAATAAATAAATAAATAAATAAATAAATAAATAAATAAATACAACCTAGCATTTTGAAAAATATCTAGATTGGTCTTTTGAGACATTTTAAATTAAAGAAATATAGGAAGGGAATAAAAGTTTCACAATATAAAGTAAATGACTTTTAGCAAATCTTTGGACTATGTAATATATATTATAATTATGAAGGCATTAATAATGTCTTTATTCATCACATTTTATATATCCAGTTTTATTAATATATAAAGCTTTAGTGGTAGCAACTAAATTAGACACTGCTCAATTGTCAGTCTCTCCTATGTGAAGAAAAGTTATTCACCTCATTATTGAAGTATTATAATTAATTACCACCTTATGCACCAATAAAATAACATGGTATTTTACAAACCATGCCATGCTTATAAAATCAAATTAAAAGCAAATTCACAAGGCAAACTCCTAGATTATATATTTTGACACAAAATCTCCAGGGGATAATTGTGACTGAAAAAAAAAATCAAAATAAACCTAATTTAAATTGGAGCATTACCACTTTTGATTTTGGGTCACTCATTTAGCTATGCTTCAATTTTATCATTGATAATATAAGCATAATAATACCTAGGAAAATTGTTATTTGGAAAGATTCCATTTGATAGAATTTGCAAAGGTCTCCACATCATATCTTATGGTTTCAATTGTATTATTATTAATTGTTAATAACAGTGTGGTAAACTTTTTTTCAATTATAATCTAAAAACATCTGTTCAATTTACTCATTATGGCAATTGCCAAATAAACACTCAGCAAATTCTATTCTACTCTCTTTGTTATTTTGACAAATTAATCTTTGTGTTTTTATACAATTATATATTTTCCAACTCTTTAAATTATCAAGAATATATTATAATACTGAATATTGTAAAAAATATATACATGATAGATATAAACTATGTCCATGTATTCTTTTGGGAAAACTATGAAAGGAGTTATATCCTAGCTCTGCCATATCATAATTTCAAGAAATCAATCAGATTACTTACCCTCATTGAACTTTGATTCCCTTGATATTGGCTGTGTTTGGGTTTCATTAAGATGGTTTTACCTAAATGCATAAAAGAATGTCAGGCACATAGGAAATGGAAAATAATCTTATATTCCTAACATTATTAGTGGTCAATAATACCAAATAGATAATAACAATGCATGAAAGATAAATTCTACTATAAACACAAGTTAAATTTGGCTAAAAGACAGTGTCCTAAGTTATGTGGAAGAAAAGAGATGACAAAAAATGTTATGTTAGCATTCAAGTAATATTCTGTTCAATGTTCAAGGAAGTTAAATAAACAGTAGTAAATCATCTAGAGTCAGAAAGTGACCGTGCTATAATAAAAGATGATGAATGATTCATTAATCATACAGAACTCTCTTGCTTTTTTTTTTGTTTACTTATTTATTTTTGAGAAAGAGGGAGAAACAATCCCAAGTAGATTCTGCACTGTCAACACAGAGCCCCACATGAACCTCGAACTCATGAACCATGAGATCATGACCTGAGCTGAAATCGAGAGTTGGATGCTTAACTGACTGAGCCACACAGGGGCTCCTCTTGCTATTTTAATGTATAAAACAGGGGTGCCTGGCTGGCTCAGTCGGTTAAGCCACCGACTTCGGCTCAGGTCATGATCTCATGGTCCGTGAGTTCAAGCCCCGTGTCGGGCTCTGTGCTGACGGCTCAGAGCCCGGAGCCTGTTTCAGATTCTGTATCTCCCTCTCTCTGACCCTCCCCCGTTCATGCTCTGTCTCTCTCTGTCTCAAAAATAAATAAACGTTAAAAAAAATTTTTTTATTGTATAAAACAATCAGTTGAACTAATGGGAAATCGTTAGCAATGTGGACATTATATTGAATTTTGCTGTGATTTTTCTTTTTTTTTACAAAAAACAAGGGTATCAAATATTAGGTAAGTTTAATTGTTTCTGCCTCTTCATCTGTCCCATTATGTAATTTCTCTATTTGATTAAATAACTACCAAAACAACATACAAAATATGACAATATAAATGCCAAGCCAGTATTTGGCTATGTTTCCATATAGAAAAGTAATTAAGATTTATGTAAGTTCATCCTTAGTGTGATCTTTATTTAAGATTGAAAGCATTTATGAATGCCATTTTTAAAAGGGCAAGGTGATAAAGAAAATCATATAGCATTTTCAAAAGAGATTAATATTATTTCACATATTTTATAGTCATTTAATAAGAATGATTCTTAATCTATGCTGATTAGCCTCTTTGTTTCTATTATGGCTTTGCTGAATTAAAGAAATATTCACTTTGGCATTGTTTATTTCCATATGTCCTGCAACTACAAGATTGAAGAAGAAAAAAGTAGATAGCAGTTTGATTTAATATAGCTTAGCATTTTTCAGACTCAAATATTTACATAAGAATCTTATAATCTCAGAGCAATTTTTAGATACTGATTTCTTTGAAAATTTGATTTGTACTAACTCTTAACTAAGCTTGAATTATTCAAGCATAATTTCACTTTGCTGATGAATAAAAATAGCATAAAAAAGTATCACTAAATAGCTTAGTTTGTGTACCCCAGAAACAGAATCTGGGACAAAGCCTTATGCCTAACTACCTTATTAAAGAATTAAATTTCAAGTACACCAGAGTGCATAACAATGTGAATAAAGAAAGCTGGGAGGAAAACCAATAATAAATGTTAAATTGTTTGTCTGATCCTACCTACTGAACTTCTGATATAACTCAAGCGTGCCTCTTGCGTTCTCCCTGTATATTACTCTCAGCATAGCGTCCTATTTGTTTCTCTGTCAAAAGTTTCTTATTTCATCAATATATCTTCTACAGCATTGCTCCAAAATCATCTTAGAATAAAATTTTAAAAAAGCAATAAAACGTTTGATACCTCACAAGATGGAGTAACACAAACCAATTATACCCTTCCTACTGAAACTACTGGGAGAAACAAAAAAGAAAAGCCCAGTAGAAAATAAGAAAAATTTAAAATGATACAGCATAGGACAATTTTTTTAGAAATCAGGACAACAGTTATGAATTCTACAATAGTCCAGCTTACTGCCCCAAGCAAGCTTCCAGGCTACTGGACAGGCGTGAAGAACCCTGGTGAGACCCTGCAGTCTCCCTACTTGAGGAGTGGAAACTGATAGTGTATGAAGGCCAAGATAGAGGTAGTTTGCAGGGAGGAGTACCAGAGAGGAGGTAACTGCAGAGACAGAGAGAAACGAGAACCCTGGAGATCTGCTGAGGTCTTTCTTGGGTCGTCAGTCAAAAACCAATCAGCACGTGCACGTGAAGGAACTCCCAGGATCTGAAAATTAACCACTGAAAATAATTAATGCTCATAATTCCTAAATCTCAACAAAGGACCAGAGTAGAAAACTTCATAATACATACACAGGATGTAGGAAGAGTACCGAGAAGGAGACTGGCTACCACGCATTCTAAAGGCAGGAAAATACAAGCCACAGTAAGAGCAAAAACAATCAGTAGAGACAGAACTGTAAATGACACAGGTAATAGAATTAGCACACGGGGGCTTAAAAACTTCTAAGTACATTGCTTATGAGAAAATATTTTACAATATGAAAAAAGGCAAAATGTAATGTCTAGGGATGACCTTTACAATGGCTGGGATGAAAAATGCACCACGTGGGATTATCAGCAAATTAAACGCCACGAAAGATAACATTAGTGATCTTGAGGAGACAAAAATATCAATAAGTGTAGAAAGAAAGCGACATTAAAAAAAAAACACCTAGGAACACAAAACTTCAAAACAAAAGAGGGCTAATTGAATGTCAAAACAAAACAAAACAAAACAAAACAAAACATGGGACAACTTTAAGTGGTTTAAATACATGTGAAACTGGAACCCACAAAGGGCGAAGGAGAGGACACAGTAAACAGAAATACTGAAAACAAAATAGATAAAAATTTCACACCTTTAATTTGAACTCCTAGAACCAAGATCAATCAATTCAACGTAAGACATGAAGGGAACTGTGGCAAAGCATATTTAATAATCAGATGTCTCAAAAACCGTGATAAAAAAACAGGTTAAAAGTGGCCAAAGAGAGAACATTTTACCCAGAGGTACAAAGATGAGAGGAAAAGCAGGTGTCTGTTCTGCAACAACCCAGGGCACACAACAGCGGGCTGTCCTCTGTAAAACATGAGCAAACAGCAATAGTAACAATAACAACGAAAGCAAAACTGTCAAATTGGAAATCTGCATGTATATATTTCAAAACCAAAGGCAAAATAATTCCTTTGATATACAAAGGCAAAAACAATCAATCACAAGATGTCCTGTGCTAGTCACTATGAAAGGATCTCCTCCTCCTGGAAGAAGGAAAACAAAACCAGCAGTTAAAAACACATTAAATTGCAAATGTGTGGGTAAATACCATTTTTTCTCTTTTTAATATCTTTAACTTTATTTACCTGCTTGAATCAAAATCAATACTAATGATAATCTTATTAAATGTACATAGTATGGGGCGCCTGGGTGGCGCAGTCGGTTAAGCGTCCGACTTCAGCCAGGTCACGATCTCGCGGTCCGTGAGTTCGAGCCCCGCGTCAGGCTCTGGGCTGATGGCTCGGAGCCTGGAGCCTGTTTCCGATTCTGTGTCTCCCTCTCTCTCTGCCCCTCCCCTGTTCATGCTCTGTCTCTCTCTGTCCCAAAAATAAATAAAAAACGTTGAAAAAAATTTAAAAAAAAATGTACATAGTATAAATACACCACCTAAAGAGCGTCCGATTGGATAAGAAACCAAGAACCAAATATATGCTGCCTAAAAAAAAACCTACCTTTTGTGTAAATACACAAACTGTTTAAAAGTAAATAGCTGGGAAGACTACCATGCCATGACCAAGGCAAAGAACATTTAGTGGATAAATTAATAGCAGACTAGGTAGATTTCATAGCAAAGACCTGGGATAAGGTGGGCATTTTCAGAATGACTAAGGGTTAATTCATCACAAAGATATAGTAATCCCAAATATTTATGAACCCAGTAACGGGTTCAAAATAAGTGAAGCAAAAACTTACAGAATTATAAGGAGAAATAGAAAAGTCCATAATTATGGTCAGAATAATTGATGGAAGAAAGCTGACAGGCTATCAATAAGGACATGGTTGCCTTGAACAGCAGTCAACATGAACTAACGAACATTTGCGGAACACTTCCTCCAAAGGAGCCGAACACACATTCTTTTCTACTTCTACCCGGAATCGGATTACCATTTTACCAATTTTCCAAGAAACACCAATCAAGTGCTTGGCAAAGAGTGAATTCAATCAATGTTGAATAAATGAATAATTAATGAATTAGTATGTCTGTATATTTCCCTTCTGTCAGATGACCTTTAATATAAAATTTAATGTAATGTGGCTAATAATAAGAAATATGGGGAAGTATTTGCTGAATGCACAGATTCTATGCACACGAATAGAAAAAAAATATGTATTTATGAAGTGTTCAAGTTTAGGTATATATTCTAGTATTTCAAGAGAGGATTGTGTTTGATAAAATATCCTCCATGTTTACTTGTAATCATTGTATAACAGGGACATTGAGGTCTTCAGCTCCAGATGAAAGAAGGCTCTCACAAATGACAATTCATTTCCCACTCCAATTTAGCCTACTCAGTTAAGTCTGATTAATCTTCCTAATATAGATCCCTTTCCCCTAAATACAAAGAGGGTAAGCAGCTTGCCTAAGCAAGGAAGCAGAAAGTCTGGGATTTGCATCTAAATAGATTGTGTTGTATACATTTTCAACAACTCTGCTATTCTGCCTCTCAAAAGGCAGTCTTCTATAAGAAATGAAGTGTCATATGTATTATGATAGGGATAGCAGGGATGCTCATAACTTTTTCAGGTGGAGCCCTTTCCAAATGGGTAATTCTTCCTCTGTGAAGTTCGCCAGGTTGACCTGACAGAATAAACTCCCTCTGAAAATCAAAGGCTAATGAAATACTTACACATTCTGTTTACATTATGACTGAACTCCTGGTTAAATTATGGCTTCTTTGGGAACTAAATATGGTTATATCATATATATATATATCATGCATGATATATATATATGCAATAGAATTTGTAATTATTGTGCAGGTGTAGTATGCAGATTTTAACCCTTCTAGACTTTGCCTTTTCAGTGTGTTTTCTTATTTTGGCAATTAAGTGAAACATTATAGTCTCTCAATAAACTTTAACTTTCTCCAGCTTCCAAAATGACTGTGGTCTTGAATTAAATCTCTCCTTCATTTCTGACTATTTTAATGAAGTGTTGGATAATCAGGGTATGGTTGTCTAAATTAGAAGAAAAATATTTGTATGATTAAATTTAAGTGCTATCATATTTATGTATTTATATATCAGTATTTATAATATTTATATAACTTTAAAATCCATTAGCTAATTAGAATCCTTTACCTTTAAAAAAAATCTGCGTTTTAACTTCATCTTCTTTGCCATCAACTGTTTCATGTTGCCTTTGGGCATAGTTATGGTTGATATCAGTTGTGTGAAGGCCGAACATAAAGAATGCATTAGCTCCATGTTGCTTAAACATTTAAGTAAAAATAATAATGATAATAATAATAATAAAGTTCCTAAGTTAAGCTCAAAGTGTTAATTGAGCTTGTCAAAGTGGCAATTCTCTTTGTAGACAAGGCTAGATTCAGATACCTGTTTTAAGTTTATTTTGCAGCTTAATTAGTTAAAATGTTCCTTGAATTTCGCCATCTGATATTGATTAGGAAAGTTGCTCAATTGTGTTTTGCGGAAGTGTGTTGTGTGTGTGTGGTGTGTGTGTGTGTGTGTGTGTGTGTGTGTGAGAGAGAGAGAGAGAGAGAGAGAGACAGAGAGAGAGAGACAGAGAGAGAGAGACAGAGAGATCAGAAAGCATTTTATTGCTCTAATGGAGAGGAATATTTGTCTAGCAGCCAGACCCCGGATACTCCCCTGACCCTCCAATGTTCTTTCCCGCAGGTGTTGTGAAAGGGACCCTCTTAGGGCAAAGCGATTGTTAGAGTCCCTCCAGGGATAGAACCCGGAGCTTCCCAGAGTGTGGCCTGGGGCCCGGGTCCTGGGCTCTGGACTGCAGCACTGCTTCTGCTTTGTTCTCCCCTGTCCTCTCCTCATCTCCTTGGGTAAAGGCACCAGGACCAGGCAGGGGACCTGCCCTTCCAGCCCCCGAGGGACTTACACAGACAGTACTCCCGGGGGCCAAAGTGGGTCTGGTGAGAAAGCTCCTGATACTCCTGCCCTTCTTTCGTGAGGGTCTCCTTGTTCTTCCTTAAGATCTTTTGTGCAGTATCTCTTGTTCAACATGGTACTTGCAGAACATTACATATGTTCTTAAAATATGTTTATTTGTGGAACCGAGTTTATTTGATACCTAGGCCTATATGTCTTTTTCCTTACTCATCACTTTTCAACACAATTTAAATTTAGGAAAACCAAACCT
The DNA here is from genome assembly GCF_028018385.1 of Neofelis nebulosa. Classification (NCBI taxonomy): domain Eukaryota; kingdom Metazoa; phylum Chordata; class Mammalia; order Carnivora; family Felidae; genus Neofelis; species Neofelis nebulosa. The sequence continues at coordinate 6,685,680 of NC_080792.1, read as the reverse complement.
ATTACTTACTGTTTTCAAGTATAATTCTTATAACCCCTGCTCTCATAGATGCATATTAGATGCAAGAACGAACACGTAATGGAACCTGATGTCAAGCAGGACTAGTTCATTTCACATGGTCTGTTATTCATATGCACCTGCTTGTAATTCTTTTCACCTCCGGGGCTCAAAGAACACTAGCATATCCTGCACCCTTCTGATAAGGTGTAGGCACTACCTGTCTCCATTAGTCAGGGGATAACACGGGAAATAGACGCCACTATAGGTATTTTAATCAGTAAGAGATTTAATACAGGGACTTAAGAGCTTACAAAATCCTTGGAACTGCTAAAAACAAACAAACAAAAAAGCCCTCTGGGTGAATCATTGTAGCGAAGCCGGTCCGATTTTTCTAGCTGCTGCAGAAAATCATAATGATGCAAGGCAGCCGAAACAGCTATTATTGCAGAAAGATCACCCCTGCCTAACTCCTGCTGGCAGAAACCCACACAAAATCATCTAGAAGCCAGGGCCAGTGATTCATCTAGAAACCACAGAAAGAGAATCTGCCATATATCCAGCTGTATAACTCCAGGACTGTGGAAGACAAACAAACAAACAAAAAAAATCCAGGCCATCAGTAAGAAGTTCGTCACAATTTTGTTGTTGCTGATGTAGCTGTTGTTTTCACAAAAACATTTGTGGAGCTTTTACAGTTTACCTTAATTTCATTTAGGTAATTATTTTGAATCAGACCGAACGAAGCTTTCACCCAGAACTGCTTTTAAATCGATGTGGCCAATGTCTTTCCTATGGACCAAGTGCACTGTCCTTAGTTTTCATCGCATTGAATTTAGCAGGACTGATGAAGAAGCTTTCTCCTCTAACAGATTAAAACTAGAAAACAAAATGTTCTTCTTCTTCAGTACGTTGACTTCAGTAACCCTCTACCTTCAAGTTACTCCTCCTGGTTTATAGCCCTTCCCAGTTTCCTTCTTCAAATATTCAGTATTTGCCTTCTCTATGCTACAAGTCACAGTACCTCAGCGGCTCTTCTCCACACACCCCTTAAGGGAGCATCCTGTCTCCTGATTTTAACTACCATCCTTTTGACATTCAAGCCTCCTCACGAGTCGTCTTTCTTGGAGTCCAGGCTGATGGATTCCAGCTGCCGACACAAAATCTTAGCTCGCATGTCTAATAATTACCACTAGGTTCACATGTCCCGACTCAACTCTTGATCACAACTCAGCCCCCCAAACAGCTCTCACCTCCACAGCCGGCCACTCAGAAAATTCTACAAGCTCTGTTTTCACGTCATTTCCCCTGATAGACATCTGCTCACCACGTCCGCCATCGCTTTTCCTACGCCAAGTTAGCGTCATCTCCTGTTTGCCCCTCAGTGCATCTCCTTCCTATCATGCCAACCCTGGCGTGTTTCCAAAGGCCAAAACCCTGCACATTTACCTCCAAGAGATTACAGTTCACATTATAATTAGAAAGACAGTTTCTTTGAAAAGCCATTTCGGTTAAATATGCAAAGAAAGAAAAAGGCTCACGGGAGTACAATAACAAGAGAAGGTAAATGCAGATTGATACCTTGTGACATAAACCATCACTTATGGATTACTCAGCCTCTGAATGCTCTTACTACTTCCATTCCTTCCCAGTGTTTACACAGTGACTACTTTCAGCTGTTACTAAATTTGGTTATGTCACCTTCATCATATCTCTGAAATATGGCTTCCTGTGGCTTCCTGCCTAACTCAAGTGAAATCCTTCACCTCAAGATGCCTCACGAACTTGTCCCATTGGCCAACCCTCTGCCATTTTCTCTGTCCCATCCTTGTTGTCCATCAACTAAGTCAAACACATCTTTCTTTTGTTTTTTTTTTAAATTTTTTTTTAGTATTTATCATTTTTGAGAGAGAGAGAGAGAGGGAGAGAGAGAGAGAGAGAGCCGGGGAGGGGCAGAGAGAGAGGGAAGCACGGAATCTGAAGCAGACTCCAGGCTCTGAGCCATCAGCACAGAGCCTGACGCGGGGCTGGAACTCACAAACCGTGAGATCATGACCTGAGCCGAAGTCGGTCGCCCAACCAACCGAGCACCAAGCACATCATTCTTAAGTCTTTGCTCTTGCTCTTCCCCTTGTTTGGAACTCATTTCCTTTATGTAGACACATGGATGTTTCTTCATCTTCTCAGGTCTGTGTTCAAGTTCCACAGTTTTTTGTTTTTGTTTTTGTTTTGGCGGGGGTGGGGGGCTCCCAATGCAGTCCCACTAAAATATCAAGACATATGATTCTCTAGTTGAATAGAACTCTCCATCTTTATCCATAGATTAATCTTTATTCATCTATCTTTATTCATATTTACTATATGACTCCATTTCTTAGATCACTTTTGTTAAGATTGTATCATTCAGAGGCTCTGCTGCCTCATAGTTGCAGGAAAGTAGGATGATTTTGACTAGAGTTATATGCCTTGGTCTCTCCATCTGTGCGATGAAGGTTACAACATTTTCAACTTGATAGGATTATTTTAAAGATTAAATGGGTTACTAAATAAACAAAATCAAAACAATGATGGCACATTGTAAATACTCAATAAATGTTAGCACTCATAATATATTTGTTCCTCCTTGTTCATCCCCATTAGATTCTAAGCTCTCTATGTACTCTATATGATTTGTTTACCATTACCGGGCCCTAGAATAGCATAGCAAGCATTCAACAAATATTGTTGACTGAACTGAATGAATCCAATTAGGTAATAGCAGGTAACTGAATTCCACTGAGAGAATAGGAGTTTTCATTTTAAAGCCAAACACAAATTTAACTGATAAAATAAAGTGCATCTTAGTTATTTAGCAAACCAGTTAAATAAACTCAAAATCATGGACTTTACATACTTGCCCAAATATCATCACTGGACAGGGTCACTTTTCCAGGAACAGGAGTAAAGGAAATTGCACCAACAGAAAGGAACACTGGGATGTATGTGTGGCTGGACATTCTGTTTTACTATTTATGTGTGCACCAATGAAGGCTAGATTGTCTAGCTGAACAATCATTTCACTTATTGATGCCTTTTTCCTCTTTGACCCAAAATGAAAGGACAAGATGGAGAACCACAGAGCGAGAGCTAACTGGCTACATTGACTAAATAAAAACGTATCTGAAGCCTCCTGCGTTATTTTAGTGAGACACCGGGAGAGTTCTATATATGAGATGGATAATGAATAGACCAGCTCTTACTGAAGAAAAAAAAAAAAAAAACCTAAAAATATTACAGGAAAAACTGACATTGTGATCAGCAGGCTGCCTATAAGATATAACCTTGACAGTCAGTAAGCACAGGTGTTCGTATAAAATCAAACCATAGTGAAATAAGTTTATCAGCTTCAGTTCAAAATTACGAGTTTTGATAAAGGAATACCCTTTGTTACAGATTGGTTTAGGTTCCAGAAAAGCAGCTTTGATTCCATTTGTATTTAATCCTATCGTGACACAATACAAATGACAGAAAATACCATCTTTTTTTTTTTTTTTAATTTGGTGGGCACAGTTGAGACTTTGTTCTGTTGTATAATTTTGCGCCTATCAATGAAGTTTCATAAGAAAAGGAGTTTCTATATTTTTTTTTAAATTTTCATTATTTATTTATTTTTGAGAGAAAGAGAGAGAGTGTGAGTGGGGGAAGGGGAGAGAGAGGGAGGCCCAGAATCCAAAGCAGGCTCCAGGCTCCAACCTGTCAGCACAGAGCCCAACTCGAGGCTCGAACCCACAAGCAACAAGATCATGACCTGAGCCGAAGTCAGACGCTTAACTGACTGAGCCGCCCAGGCGCCCCGTTTCTATAATTTATTACACACTTAACATACTAGAAAGACTCACTGGGCTTCATGCTAAAAGAATCAAGACTTGAAGGTGAGTTTTAACATCAAAACTTTAGTTCTGGTTGTAAATTGATGTCTTCTGACTAAAAGTTCTCCCTGCACTGAGTTTAAACAAGGTACAGCCTTGAGCACTTAACACTAGACATCACAAACTATCTGATTACAGATGTTCTTAGAAACTATTTTTGCGTTGAACTTTGACCTAGCTATCTGAAATGCTTCTGGACTTCAAAATGTGTTTTCTGTTCCTCTCCAAAGCAAAACAATAAAAACCTTTGCCTTTGCGAACTTTGCCACCTGAAATTGACGTAATTGCCAGGGAATTAGGTTGTTACCGCGGAAAAGGACGCCCAACCTGGTGATTCAGTGCTCTGCTTGCTTCTGATAGAGGAGGTAGGGAAAGAAAAAAATAAAATAACATAGTAACATCTTGAGTGACGTGCAGGAAGACTAAGTTGTGGAATAATCTCTTCTTTGAAGATTTTGAAGGATATTTGGTATCAGGGGCATGGTAAATATAAACTCTAATTACAACCTATGTGTGCTATGTGAATAACAATATTTTAAGCTTTCTGTGTTTATCATGGCCTGGTAATGTTTCCATGTGATGCCTCAGTAAGTCCCTGACCATCACTGTATCTTGGGCTGCCAGGCAATCCTTAAGCAGTAGAGTTGATGGAACCACCTGAATGTCCTTCTTACCTCTGCTCACATGTTGTCACTCCATCTTGTTTTTGAGCCTTGTTGAGGCTCCAGTGTGGGGAAAGCCAGAGGGATGGGTAGCCATCTATCTTGGTTTGAAGATGGTCTTATATGACTGATATACACCTTTATAAGTATAGATATAGATACAGATACAGATACACATATACATATATAAATATATAGAGTATAATATAGTATTATATATACTTGATATAAAATAGGGCTTTTATAAAGTAGTATTTTAATAATAAATTTTACATTTTAGGAAGATTTCGATTTTCAGGAAAACAATCGAGAAGTAGTTTACCTTCTTATATACCTCACACTGTTTCCCCTGCTAACATCTTAAATCAGCATGGTGCACTTGTTACAGTTAATGGAGAAATATTGATATGTTATTATAAAGCACATTCCCTTTCCCCTAGTTTTTACCCAATGTTCTTTTTTCTCTTTCCCACCCAAGATACCACATTACGTTTATTCATCTTGTCTCTTTAGGCTTCTCTTGGTTGTGTCAGTTTCTAAGATTTTTTTCTTGACTTTTCTGACATTGGCAGTTTTGAGGAGTACTAGTCGGTTATTTTGTAGGATGTCCCTTCGGGGAAATTTGATGTTTTTTCAGGATAAGATGGGGGTTATGGGTTTGGGACGGAGACCACAGAGCAAGGTGCCAGTTTCATCACCTTATATCAAGGACACATGCGGTCGACCTGAGTTATTACTGCTTTGAGTGTTGACCTTGATCACCTAGCTGAGCCATATTTGTCATTTTCTCCACTTTATGTTACTTTCCCCCACCCTGCACCTTTCTATGCCATAATCTTTGGAAGCCTGGGCTTAAGGGGTGGGAAGTTATGGTCCAGCTTTCATGAGGGCAGAATCTATATACATTATTTGGATGTTTGCACAGAATCTAGTCAATCATTTATTTATATCATTTTAGTCTCATGGAATTTTTTTTTAATACATGGGGTTATAATCCAAAACTATTTTATTTACTTTTTAGTTAAAATTGTTTCAGCTTTGACCTTTGGGATCCTCTTCAGTTGGTTCTGGCGACATTTGATATGCACTCATCCGTGTGTGTGTGTGTGTGTGTGTGTGTGTGTGTGTGTGTGTGTTAGCACTCACTATGAAATGCTTTAGGTTGATCACTTTAATTATCTGCCCCAGTCCTAGAATCAGAAACGTATCCAAGGAACCCTGGTCATTTTATTGTTTTGTTGTTTGTCCTTCCACATAGGATAAGCATCTTGGTTGCTTCCTTGAGATTATCAGTGAGGTGCTATACCCATACCTGTGTAGGTCTTTTGTGTACATAAGTTACCAGATCATTTGGGTAAATACCTAGAAGCACATTTGCTAGATTACAGATTAAAAGTATGTTTAGTTCTGTACGAAACGGCCAGGCTGTCTTCCAAAGTTCATGTATCATTTTGCGTTTCCCTCAGTAGTGAATGAGATTTTGTGCTTCTCTGTATACTTGCTGGCAATGTTCATTATCAGTGTCTTTGACTTTAGCCATTTAAATAGGTATGTAGCAGTATCTTATTATTTTTGACAAACATTATTAAGATAGTTTAGGGGCCCAGGGCAGGCTGCCACAAGATGAGCCACATTGGCACAGAGATTATTTAGAGTTAAAGTAATCAAAACCCAGCAGATGCAGGAAAAGTTCTGTGCCTCCCCTAACACTGCCTATATTTACATTGGAAAGGAGAGTCTGCAGAAGGAAGAGAGCTATTAATAAAGACTCCCCTTTACCTAAGGATCCTATCTGCATAATAGGGCAACCTTGTTTTTCCAGACATCTCTTTCCACCTTCTTGCTAATGAGCTTTCTTACTTTTGTATCCTCAGAACTTCTCCCTCTCTTTAGGTCATGTTAGTTTCATGTTGCCTCTTGTCTTCAAAATTTCCTGTCTGTGTGGGTTCCCAGTACCTATGCTATTAAATTTGATTTTCTCCTGTTAATCTGTCTCATGTCAGTTTGATCCTAAGTCCATCTGGAAGGACCATAGATAGGGCAGAGGAAGGTCTTCCTCCCTGACAGTAACATTTTGTTCTCTTATTATTTTGATTTAGAAAAACAAATTCTTTGGAAATCAGGTCATTTGTCTCGATAGGCAAGAAAAATGACATATAAAGGTAAACACTTCGGTTTCTCATCTGTGAAAGTGTATTTATTCATAATATATATCACATATTGCACTTGGCCAAGATCTTAAAAATTAAGGAAAAAAAGAACACAAATGGTGAGCAGCATTTCTAGCTACATCCTATAAAATGGTTTCAAGGTGTCAGTTTTCTGAGGTAACAATTTTTATTGCAGAGTAGTTCAAAGCACAAAATAGGTAAGAAAAATAACACAAGTAAACATATTTTTAATTTCAAATATCTGATTATTACATACTCTTATAATCATCTTCACAATTCACTGTTTGCCTTGTGATATTTAAACAGGGACAGGTGAATTCAAGATATTTATAGAGTGTTTTTCATTCGATGACATCACTTAGACTAAAACTTAATGAAGAACAATTTCTTTAAATGATAGTAAATTTTTAAAAATCTGGCTCTTTTATTCTGTGAGATATGAAGTGGGATATGTTTTACTTGATCTGTTCTTAACATGGATGACAGTAGTCCTTTGGTTTCTTATTACTTCTAGAATTTTCCAAAGAATGTGTGATGTCAATTCAATTCTGGTCTTCTATAGGCTACAAGTGATAAAGATCATTTTATAAATTTTACCTACAGTCAATAAAGTGAACATAAAAAGCGTTCACCTTTTTTCTTTGGAAAGGAATGAAATAATTTAGAAGAGAGGATATTTTGCTAAGTACCAATACATTTTTTCTAATAGATTTCATTATATTAGAAATCCTTTGATGATATTCTGTCTCACTGTCTACTAGCCTGGAGAGACTAATGTAAGGGAATAAATATACTAAATGTAATATCAAGCAAAAGGTTTATTTTCTTGGTCCAGTAGGTTTGACGTGAAAGTAAAAATAACTATGGTAAAAAAGAAGAGATGACTTTTGCATGAATACTACCAATTCAACAAAAAGAATAGAATTTTTAAATTGTAGGCTTTGACAGAATGAGAATACAGTAACTGTATGTCTACTGTTATCATTGCCATAAGATAATCAAACATTTTAAACGTTCTCAATGTAACACAACGGTCCTCCCTGTTTTAAGCTATCCATACACCTCTTTTTTACCCTAATCTAGTGTAGCACTTAGCATATGGTGTATTTACTGTTAAATTTCTTCCTTCCTAGCTAGATGTGAGATACTTTGAGAACAGAAGTTCAGTCATATGGATGTTTTTATTTCCGGCATTCAGCTTAAAGTATGGTATAAATTATACACACAAATACATGTTTGTTTGGTTTGGGTTTTAAACTGAATCTAGAAGGAAATATATTGTGGAAGTCAGATTTATATGAAATTGAAAGTGTTGGTTGTTGAACACATTGATGATATAATAGCCATATTTGTACTTGATATTTACTAACATACAGCCATACCATTATAGAAGGGAGTTTTATTATATAAAAAATATGACTCCATACCAAGCCTTAATACAGAGATAAAAAAAGAAAAGAAAAGAAAAGAAAAGAAAAGAAAAGAAAAGAAAAGAAAAGAAAAGAAAAGAAAAAAGAGAAGAAATCCCAAATCCCCAGAATTAGTTGGTTTCTAGGAGGTGATAGGAAACTGTTCATACTGTTGTTTTTATTTTTTACTTTATTGTATTTAATGTATCATAAGCCACACTAATTCCAATCTCAATTGTTTATTTAATTGGCAGATTTCCAGAAAAGTTGCCTAAGTCTCCACAAACTTTCCATTCTATCCTGCAAATAAAGACAGTAGGTTTTGCAAAATGTCAAACTAAGAAAATGCAACAGAGCTAACAGTTCTTAGAGAACAATGTTACAGAATATCCAATTATTAATCTCAGAATTCTCTTCCTGGAGAATGTCATTCAAAGTGTACATTTTGACTGCAGCAGCAATAAAGAAGGTCTGTGGGTTTTATGATAAAAAGAATGTCAGCAGTATTTTTAAGAAAGTTATATCTAAATGGCTTATATAATAACAATTTTATAATCATTTAACAAAAATAAGCACTGTCAAAACTGTCCTCCATGATCCTTTTATCTCAGAATATGACATTAATTAGAATAAAACTTAACAGTTAGAGCATAGCTGAGTCTACCTAAAGGGCAAACAGTATGGATCTGGGGAAAGACCTGGGGAACAGTTCTCATGTTTATTCATTTTATATAATATTAGTTTAATTCTATTTTTTTAGGGCATATGTATTAAATTTATTTACCAAAATCTACTTGTAATCAATATCTGTATACTTTGATATGGGAAAGTTTGATGAAAGAGTATTTAATTGTATTACTTACTATGACCATAATATCAAATTATCTAAAAATGAAAAGGTAGTAATGAGTTATGACTCTATCCTTCAGATCTAACATGTAGCTAGAGAAAACATTTTGAGTACAATTTGGAAAACTCTGATTAAGATTCTTATATTGTCTATTTATTGAATACATGTTACATATTTGTCCTAGGTATGATGTTATATTGCATATATAGGTTTCTTGGGACGTGGTAACGGCGTAAATGAATTGGAATGAAAAGTGAAGAAAAAAAAGAGAGAAAGTGAGAAAAATGTGATATTTGTTGAAGGGAATCAGTTCCAACATATGCTGTGTTATGGTCAGATCTGAAAGGTTGGGTTTGCCAAATGTTTTTTTCAGCATAAGCAGGAACATTTTTGAGTCTTTTAAATTTGATTTAGTTTTTATTTTTTTTTATTTGAGAGAGAGAGAGAGAGCACAAGCAAGGGAGAAGGACAGAGGGGAGAAAGAGAGAGAGAGAGAGAGACAGAGGGAGAGAAAATCCTAAGCAGACTCCACACTCACCATGGAGCCCAATTTGGGGCTCAATCCCATCACCTTGGGATCGTGACCTGAGCCGAAATCGAGTCGGACACCCAACCGACTGAGCCACCCAGGCGCCCCAGCATCAGCAGGGGCATTTTGACCACAGTATTTGAGGTAAAAAGTATACTTTTGACTGATGTGTATGAATCATATTTTAGTAAAATATAATTTTTAGTATCATACTAATAGGATTATAAAGAAAATCACACTCTATCTCTATTCATAAAACCCACCTCCTTCTCTTCATACATTTTACAAATGTCAAATCCTGAAGATAAAATTTAAAACTAACATATTTTAAAGACGGCTATTGACAACTAGATTAATGAATATCTGTTCTCTTACCAGCAAATAGGACACAGACATCCAACTTCCTGTTGGCGAGTTCTGTTTCTATCAGCTTTAGGGATCATCAGGTATATCACTATACCTTAGGCTAAATACTGGAGCCATGTTCTTATTTCGCTGTGCGAAGAAGTAATGGGTAACAATTTTAGAAACTGGTGGAAATAAGCTCTGTCTTCATAACTATAAATTAAGAGCAAATTCAAATAATAAAGTACAAAATAAAATGACAACATCAGTTCAACTTCCACAATTTTTATCAGTAAAGCATACAGAGTCCTTAAGATCAAAACGTCGTGCCTAAAAACAATGCATCTCTTTGTAAATGTTTGTTAATGTAAACATATCAGGAATATTTCTATGCATATTAACGCTTAACTTTCTTCTGACATAAAACCAGATTCCTTTATAAGTGAACAATGCAAAAATATTATCTACCCAGGTTCCAAATCCTAAACAAAATGTTTAGCCATTAAGTTTATTTAGTAACCTCTGCGGTATTTTTAAATTAAAATACCACAATCCCTGTTTGATGTTAAATATGCCTGGAAATTCAGAATATCCCTTATTGAATCATACAGATTTAATATAAACCCAAATATAAACATGTGAAGATAAAATTAACTTACCTTCTTACTATAGAAGAAGTGAATTAAGTTGATTAAGTAATAACACCTCAATGAATATTTTGGGAAATATTTTCCTGAGGGCTTTCACTAGTGATATATAATTAAAATAAGATTATTCATAATCCGCTTTCATACCTTCATCATAAGTTTATTTCTTTATTCCAAATCAATATTCTATTTTAATCACGCATATTCAAGAATGAGCCTTTAACCCCTCAGAACCATTGTTGTTGTGGGAGCCATTCTTACTCTAATTTCTAGGCAGATTTTATGAGAATTCAGAAAGTAGAGAATTGCATAGGCCTAGAGGTTTTACACTCAGGATTTATGCACAGAGAGCATTTATATCTCCCCGTATGATTTGACTTCCTTTTTATGACACTATTTTGATTAATTGTTAGTCAACCAGTGTTTGCAAAGTACCTAAGATGTGCTCACAGTTCCTCTAATCCTTTGCTATTCAAAGCGGAATCATGTTCCTCCTTTTGGAATCGGAATCAGGGAGAGGGATGTGAGAAATTATTCGATATTCAATTTGAAACCTGTTGATACATTTGGTGTGTTATTTCAGTGCAAATATCTATGGAAAAGGCATCTGATAAGGAATTGCTTTGGGGAAATAGGTCAGGCTTCACACATACATCTACAGTTACCTCAGGAGAGTACATTTGATATTTCTATCCCTAAAATATTATCTGGTGGTATGATGAGGGCAGAATCTCAGAAACAGCATTTCCCCAGCCCCTACTCCTTCTAACATGAGGAAAAGAAATGTAAGGTGTGTGGAATTGCCAGGTGCTCGTGTAGACACCACCCACCTCGGGACACCAGACCGTTCGACAGCAGGGTATATTGTACCAGAGTCTCAGGGGCTTCCCTTACTATTTCTTGAATCTCCCCAGTTCTTCAGAAAAGTTCTTGTTTTACGTTTAAACAGGAAGAAACTTAGTGACTTAACTAAGGACACGTGTCTCCATCTAGCATTCAAACACAATCTGTTTGCCACAAGATGCTTCGTCCAGTTTTCAGACGTGGGCAACTTACACACATCCGATGCGTCATCTCTTAGTCCTGGACTGCTGGAAATTTTCTCTCGTGTTTCCATCCCAGCATTGACACAAATGGCAGGATTTATAATTTTCTTTTTTTTTTTTTTTTTAATTTAAGTATAGTTGAACCCATAAGTTCTTTGTAACTGCAGGGAAACAGTTTTGTAATAATCAACCTTGAGCTGATACTTTAAACATTTCAAAATTAGAAATTTTACATTTTAAGTCAACCTGCTAAGTATAAGAAACATTTAATCCAATTTTATTTTATTAATTCTATTCTTCAATTTTCTTCCATTGGTTCAGCATAGGAATTAAATTAAGAATTGCTGTTTTAAATGTAAAATATTTTCTGTAATTATGTTTGTGAATTTGTTTCCACTCATTGGCTGATTTTGGACATGAGTGTGGTCGAGAGATAGTGCCTGTGATAAATGTAGACAGTTGTCAAACACATATAAAGCCGAAAATTAAATTTTCACTCAAACCACAGAACCATCATGCTTATTGTTAACTTATTATTATTTTTTTTAGTGTTTATTTATTTTGAGGGAGAAAGAGACAAAGTACGAGCAGGGGAGGGACAGAGAGAGGGAGACTCAGAATCTGAAGAAGGCTCCAGGCTCTGGGCTGTCAGCACAGAGCCCCATGTGGGGCTTGAACTCACAAACTGTGAGATCATGACCTGAGCCAAAGTCAGGAGTTGGATGTTTAATCGACTGAGCCACCAGGTGCCTCTTGTTAGCTTATTTTAAGGAGAGTAAACCAGTTATGACATTAAACATCAACAGTCCAGTAATAAAATAAGCTTCTTGAAGCTACTTTCACTTCAAATTGCATTTTACATGTAAGAATTGATGAGGATGATTTACAGGTAGATTCCCTTTGAATTTCTTAGTGCAAATATGCAGTATGATATGGGGAACACACCTGCTGTCCTTTTCCTGGCTGCTTACACGATGGGGAATGTGCTCAAAGTCTCTGTGGAACATTATTGATGTCACAGGTGACTGTAGAGGATTTAGTTCACATCACAAACACGACCTCACGTCACAAACACGACCACCTCCCTCTAGAGAATTCACATATCAACTAAGTTCATTTCACAAAGCGTTCTGTTTGGTAAAAATTTATTTTTTTAACAAAAATAGGGATGGACCTTCGTTATCAAGGGTTTATTTTTAGTAAGCTTATTTACAGTGCTTTATTACCATTGCCATTGTCTTTAAACACTTTTACTGTTTACATGTTCAAGGGAAAGTGCATACGATGTAGCTCTATGACCTACGCCAGGTTGAATAACTTCGCCCCCAAATTCATGTGTACCCAGAGATTCAGGGTGTGGCATCATTTGGAAATGTAATCAGTCTGTGCATATGTAATTTGTGAAGATGAGGTCACTCTCAATTTGGGTGGATTCTACAGCTATAGACTGAATGTTTGTGGCCCCCAGATTTCATAAGTTGATCTCCTAACCACCAGTGTGAGATGGTATAAGGAGATGGGGCCTATGGGAGATGATTAGGTAATTAGGGTAGAGCCCTTATGAATGAGAAGACCCCCCCAGAGGGATCCATTGTCCCTTTTGCCTTGTGGCAAGAGAGAAGACAGCCTTCTGTGAACCAGAAATGGGGTCCTCATCAGAAACAGAACCTGCCAGCATCCTGATCTGAGACTTACAGTCTCCACAACTGTGTTCCCACAAATTGTTGTGTTTAAGCCACCCAGCCTGTGGTAATCTGTCACAGCAACCCACACAAACAAAGACACTAACCCAGTGATTGGCATCCTTATAAAAGAAAACAGAGACACACAGAGAAAACATGTGAAGACAGAGGCAGGAAGAGCTGTTAATGCTGCCACAAGCCAAGAACACTAAGCATGGCCAGCAGCCTCCAGAAGTTAGAATATCACAAGGAAAGGGATGCGCTGAGAGCCCTGTGAAAACGTGGCTCTGCTGACACCTTGATTTCAGGCTTCTCTCCTCAAGAACTGGGAAACAATAAATTCATGTTATTTAAAACCACCCAATATGTGGTAATTCCTTAAGGGAGTTCTGGAATCTAATACATGACCCTACTCTCTTTTCATGCCATATTTTTCCATTTTGAGGAATTGGAATTATACTTGCTTTGTTTTGTTTTTCAATGTTTACTTATTTTGAGAAAGAGAGAGAGAGAGGGCAGGGGAGGGACAGAGGGAGAGAGACGATCCGAAGCAGGCTCCATGCACAGAGCCTCATGCAGGGCTCGATCCCATGAACTGTGAGATCATGACCTAAGCCAAAATCAAGAGTTGGATGTTTAATCTACTGAGCTACCCAGGTGTCCCATACTTAGTTTTGAAGTATATCCACACTTTAAGTTTTTCTAAAATTATACAGTTTCTCCTGGTTAGGATGAGTGGTTCTTTTGTCTTTTTAATTTACATACTTTGTTCATAAATTTGAGGTCAGTAATGAATTATTAATACAGAACTGAAAGCGTGAGACATTAAAGAAAAAATGATTAGTATCATTAAAATTAATAACCACTGCTCTGTAAGAGACACGAAAATGACAAGATACAGACTGGTAGAAAGCATTTGTAAAATCCATTATCTGATAAGGAACTTGTATTCAAAATATACCCAAAACTCTCAAAACTCAACAATAAGAAGTCAACAAATTGAATTTAAAGTGTGTAATAGATCCAAACAGAACAAGAAAAAAAGAAGATATACAAAAGAGAAACATAAGACGCCCAGAATTATAAATCCCTAGGTAGTTGCAAGCTAAACCAACTTTTCATCTGTTAGAGACTAAAATAAAAAGAAAACAAAGATGCTTGATATCAAATGTTGACAATAATTTAGAGCAACAGGAATTCTCCTTCACCAGGGTGAGAATGCAAATTGTACAGACCAACTGGAAAAAGTGAACGCATAGGGGCCCCTGGCTCTGTCAGTTAAGCCTCCAACTTCAGCGCAGGTCACGATCTTGCTGTCTGTGAGTTGAAGCCCCACCTTGGGCTCTGTGCTGACAGCTCAGAGCCTGCAGCCTGCTTCAGATTCTGTGTCTCTGTCCCTCTCTGCTCCTCCCCTGCTCGCACCCTGTCTCTCTCTCTCAAAAATAAATAAGCATTAACTTTTTTTTAAAAAGGTGAATGCATAAATTTACTACGATACATCTATGTGATAGAATATTATTCAGCAATAAAAATCACTGAGTTATAACACCACAAAAACACATAGAGAAAACATAAATACCGATTGCTTAATGAAATCAAATGGTATGAAAAAGCTGCATATTACAGGATTTCAAATCTGTGACATTCTGGAAAAGGCAAAATTGTAGAGGCACAAAAAAGATTAGTGAATGACAAGAGATATGGGCACAGGGGGAAAGGGTGAATGTATAGAGCACAGGGAATTTTTAGGGTTAAAAACAATAATGTTCTGCGTTTCTCAAAACCCATAGAACTGTATGATGCAAAGAGCAAGTTCTCAGGCAAACTATAGACTTCAGTTAATAATGATGAGTCAGTGGGGCACCTGCGTGGCTTAGTGGGCCAAGTGTCTGACTCTTGATTTCCACTTAGGTCATGATCTCATGGTTCGTGAGTTTGAGCCCCACGTCAGGCTCTGCACTGACAATGTGGAACTTGCTTGTGATTTTCTGTCTCTCTCTCTCTCTCCAACCCTCCCCTCCTTACTCTCTCTCTCTCTCTCTCTCTGTCAAAAATTAATGAATAAATATTTTAAAAAGCAATGAAGAATCATTATTGATTTATTATTGTAACAAATGTACCATGCTGATGCAAAATTTTAATAACAAGGGAAACAGTGACCAGGAGAGGTAAGGCTATATGGGAACATTCTGTTCTGTCTGCTCAATTCTCTATAAATATAAAACTGCTCTAAAAACAAATAGTGTATATATATATGTATATATGTATATGTATATATACATATATATACGTGTATATATATATATATATACACGTATATATATATATATATATGGCTAGATTGCCTAAAGTATTAGATTAATCATATCAATAGTTTCACTTTCCAGTCTAAAATTCTGTAAGTTTTTTTTACTGGACATTATGCCATTGAATTACATGTGATATATCACTGCATTAATGCCCTTTAAAACGTCCTGCTTTAACATGAAATGTCCTTTTCCTTGGCTTCATGTCTCCGTATAAAGGGTGTCCCATTGGAGTGACACCCCTCATTTCTTCACATATTTCTCCTCGACAGTCTGCTTGATGTGTTTAAGGAACAACATGGTGAGCGGACAAACCCATGGAGCCAGGTGACTAAGAAAGTAAGTAGCGTCAGAGACGGAGGGTGTAAGATGTTAGAGCCCATGGTAAGGCTGCCCGACTTACTTCTGTCGTGAAGGGAGATCATCGGAAGGCTAGTGGGAGGGCAGCGATGTTACCTGACTTATGTTGTAAAAGGATCATACTCTTAATTTAAAACAAGGCTGCCATAGTCAAGGTAGAGAAAAAGTAGTTAAAAGTAAATTCCAACGGTCTATGAAACAGGATAACGTAGATCAGAATGTGGGAAACAAGTTGATGAAGGATCGGGTGTGAGGAGTAAGAAAAAGACACGAGTTAAGGTTCTTTTAAAGACTGAAGGCCTGAGGAAATAGTAGTGTTATTTATTGATTTGGACAACACCGGGTCATGGCAGAGATAAGATTTAAATTAACAGAGCAGACCAAGGATGGATGGCCTAAATTAATAAGCTAATCTAATGGAAACTTATACTTGTGGAGTATAAATAAGCAAATAGCAAAAGAAGGAAAGGAAGACTAAAAGGCATGTTGTTTCTGCTTTTTTATTTTCCCTAGGGCAATTGTTGCTTTCATTGGGTTGAAGAATAAAAACAAGAATCAATATTCAATGATTTTCTCTCTAAATATATGTATAAGTAAGAAATGTGTTCAACTGCAAATAATAGAAAACCTGACTAGAAGTAGAACAAACACATAGGTGTTTCTTTTTCCCCTGCTTATCAATACCCAAGGGGAGGCAGTTTCAGTACTGGTTCAGCTACTCAATATGACCATGACGAGGCTCCTTTATTCTGCTTATCCAGCCGACCGCATGGCTTTTTTCCTCCTGTTTATTACATTATGGTTGCGAGGAGGTTGCCACATCGCTGGGTTTACCTGTACATTCTTGGCAGGAAAAAGAGGAAACATATATGTGGACTGTAAACAAAATAAACCCAAAAAACCCAGAAACGGGCCTCTAAATACAGAGAACAAACTGGTGGCTACCGAAGGGGACAAGATGGGGGGATGGGCAAAATAGGTGGAGGGAAGTCAGAGGTACAAATTTCCAGTTATAAAATAAATGAGTCATGGGGATGAAGAATACGGCCTACAGAGCATAGTCGATAATATTGTAATAATGTCATGTAGCCATAAATGGTCACCACACTTTCATTGGAGAGCATCACATAATGAGAGGAGTTCTCAAATCAACGTGTCGTCCATCTGAAGCTAAGACAACATTACGTGACAACTAAACTTCAATTTAAAAGAATGAGAAGGAAACATCAAGACACACATTTGTCTCTTTACCTCAGAAAAGTAAAAAACAATCATAGAAATCTCCACAGCACACTGAAGACCCTCATTGACAAAAAGTGTTCACACTGCCTCCTTTGAGGAAGATAAGACGGGGTGAGGTGAAACTCAGATTTGACGCTCTGGAGTGGGTAAAGGCAAGGACAAAAACGCTACTCATCATCAATGTGTTTTGGTCACGTGTGCTCATATGACTGCCTCTATCTCTGTCTCTGTCTCTTTGTGTCCCTCACCCACGGTCATTTATATATTTTTAGTTATTTTAATTCTTATTTAATTACTTTAGTATATTCAGTTTTCCCGTGATTGCAAAGATTAGCTAAAATATATGACAAGCATTCCTTGCATCTTTATGAACCTGAAAAGTAAGTGAAATACACAACGTGACAAGTATATGAAATAAAAAATGGCATGCGATACTTGGAATTCCAAGAAAAAAATTACATAAACTTTTTGTGTTGTATGTGTTTTAACCTGTGAATAAAAGCAAAGCACTTACAACATATACTTCCTAGGAACCTACTGTGTGCTTTTCAGGTTAGAAACGTCCAAGATGTGGGAGAGGCTCCTGTTCCAGAGATATCTGAACAAAATTCCAAGTTCTCTGCCTCCGGACAACGGAGATAGGGAGAGGAAAAAAAAAAAAAAAAATGGCCACAAATGCTTTCTTTGAAAGGATAAGTTAGAGGAACACACAAGTAATTGACCCATAGCCATTTTAAAATGTAACTAGGCACCTTCTTCCAGAACTCAGCATTCCGGGGCAGATAGTGTTCCTTTGGAAGGCATTGATTTTTTTCCCCTGGAGCGAAAATCCACCCTGAGGTTCTTTATTGCTGTGTGGGTGTGGTGTCCAAGGTCAGAGTTCAGGAAACATTTTCTATAAAGGTTCCAATAGTAAATATTTTAGGCTTTGTGGGCCTCATAGTTCTATTGCATAGTCTTTTTTTTTTTTTTAATAACTTTTTAAACATACCATATCATTTTTTTTTTTACTTGAGCAGTGAGTGGCCGCTCACTTCCTCAGATCTTTAATACGCTCTCAGACCTTAGAGCATAGATCCCAGAGGGCATAGACCTCTGGCTCTTTCTTCTTCGTACATAATAAAATTCCCATCAGTGCTAGCACCTGAGTAAATAATTCAGCTTGCTTAATTCCCATAAAAATACCAAGATCCCACAGGAGATTATTCGAAGGTCTCAGTTTCTCGTAGTCCCATCTGGTGGTTGATTTACCAGTACAGGAACCTAAAAACCTGATTCGCTCAACACTTCATGCCCCCAAATACATATCCATCATTCTTTTCAAGATCAGCAGGCCTGTAACTAAGTACTTTTGTCATGCCTGGTCTCTTTAGATAAGACCCTGAAGAATTTGAGCAGTCTCTCTGCCTAGCTGAACAGGTCAACCAGGTTCTGCTTAAATCTTTCAAGAATCTTAGAGAAGAATCTTTGAGCCGTGTAGCACACATCTTTATTTGATCTGTATGTCCAGGTTATACTTGACTTTGAGGACCTTTTGCTGATGGAGAGATTAAGGATGTAAAAAGTTTTTTTGGTTTTGTTTTTTTTTCATTCCCCAGCTGAACACACCTCATTACTTTTGTATTTCTTTTATATTTGGCTTGCAAAAAGAACGGTTTCCTTTTTTTTTTTTTTTTTTTTTTTTATCTCTCTCTTCCTTTACCTTATGATATAGAGCTACACTAAACGAGCAACACTTCCAGCATTTACCAGGAGATACCCACAAGCAAACCAGCAAGTTCATTAGTTATTCTTCCCAAACTGCTGGGAGGAACAATTGGGCCAATCATATGGCTATTAGATAATAAGATGACCTTTTATTACAGCCCGCAAAGGTAAATGTCTTACTATTTTTCCAGCCTTTGCTAATGGTTTATTCAATGCTTTGCAGCCTCTGCTGCTGTCTGTCCCCAAAGCCAATGTCACATATCTGTCTTTTGTTATGGCAGCCCATTCGTGTGGATCAATTTTCATGACATAAAAAAGAGCACTTATTTAGCAGGTCAATTTGGAGTAGGACAAGTGGTTCTGATCTTGACAGAGCTTCACTCTCATCTGCTGAGTGCAGACAACAGGTCTAAATATTAGATATGTGAGGTCAGGCACCTCTACTACTCTAACTGGAGTTTGATAATGACCGCGGCATTTTTTTTCTGGGGTGTCTTAAGGAGAGGAGAAATGGTGAGCTCAAGAACCACAGAAATAAAGCTCAACTCCATGATGGAGCTCACTTGGCGCACTGGATTGTCTGTTACCATGTTTTACCATCACAACTCAGCTCCCAGGCTGAAGACTGAACTTCCCAGAATCCAATTCTTGGTAAAGTTCCAGAGTTTACCTGTGAAAGGAACTTGCAGAAAATGTAGCATGTGAACAATGACGTGGAGGCTTTACTATTTGGAGGTCACGAGTCCCGTAGCCACCTTTGTCAGGCATGGTGTCCTCTTCAGGTGTACTGAATTCACAGAACGCCCCATGAGAGCTCCTACCTAGTATCATAGTTGTAGTGGCAGGTTTATATGGCAGGCTCTTGTTTTGGTCGCACTGACACTGGAGCAACTCTTGGATACTCGGTCTTCAACATGTTTGTGCATTCATTGCTCTGGCAATTGAATAGACTCTTCGTACTTGACTCTTGCTGACTCGTGTGTTTGCAATTGGTTCTTTTCTACTTGTGAAGCTTCACGTTTATGGGCATCCTGATTTGTTGGTTGAATTCTATCTCAGACCCTTGCCAGAGCCACATCCATGTGCACTCCAGTCCCTGCCAATTTGACAGCTTTCTAAGGAAGCCACTGGGACCCCGCTACCCAAGGGTTTTGTTCTGTCCTTATTTTCCCAGGCTGCTCACAGGGCAGGGGGTAAGCTGGAGAATTAACAACTTTGGGAACAACTCGTAGGCAGCCAGTGAGGAGCAGGAAATGGAGGGTGAATACTTGTTTAAATACACTCAGATAATAGGTTCTTTAAAAATAAAGTCTTTAGAGCTAAAAATAAAATATTTGAAATTAAAAAAAAAAATCAATAGGAAAGTTCAGAAGTTCAGACACACCTGCAAAGAAAATTGTTAGTTGGAAGATAAAACAATTACCATCATCATCACCATCACCATCACCAGCAGAATGCACTTCTGAGAGGCAGAGTTGTGCTCACTTGTATGAGATAATGCTATGTTATGCTTTGGGTGCTGGGAGCCCCCGAATCCAGCTGCTTGTTCTTTAAGTACCATTTTGTTAGGACACAGCCACACACATTCTTTTACACATGGTCTGTGGCTGCTTTTGCACTCCAACAGGACCGAGTAATCACAGCAGAGACTGTATGATTGACAGAGTTTAACGTATTTACTCTTCTGACTCTACAGAAAAGTTTGCCACCCCGATCCACACCATCCCCAAAGGCCCCAGCGAGCTAGAGTTCATGTATCCACAGTGGGAACCTGCTTACTAAGGCACACTGTCCTGACTTCCTTTGCTTTCCTACCTTGCTTTTCCATTCCCCTCTAAGAGTATCTTGGGATAAACCCAACATTGAAATAAACCAAAAAAAGAATTCAATAGATTTAATTTTGGTTTACAGCTGGGGAACCCAACCTGAAATTTTTGAAATCAATTTTGAAAATATTTTTAGCCATCAGTTCTTCAAATACTGTCTTTTTTTTCCCAGTTTCTTCTTTTCTCTCTTTCTAGAATTCAAAATCTCTCAAACCACTGCATTTATTTATTTTCTTAAACCTCTGCATTTCCTATAAGTCTTCATGTTTACAATCCTCCCTCTCAAAAGTGCATTCCGATGGTGATGATGATGGTAATTGTTTTATCTTCCAACTAACAATTTCCCTTTCAGGTGTGTCTGAACTTCTAAGCTGATTGGTTTTCTTTTATTTCAAATATTTTATTTTTCACTCTAAAGATTTTTTTAAAGAACGTATTATTTGAACATATTTAAACAATTTAGTTCACTTATGGAAAAAAGTGAACGTCACTTATACTCAGTTTCTCTCTTGAGTTCAATAATTCTGATTGGCGATGGCTTTGTGAGTATGGCTGTTTTCTGTTGTTTCTACTGGTATTTACATATGGTGGTTTCTTGTGTATTTTGTCGGTTTTTCAACATGCATTTCTCACTTTTCTTTGAGGTGTGAGAATTCTTTGTATTAAAATGGATTTCTCTAGAGAGAATCTGTAATTGTTTTGTTTTGTTTTGTTTTTTTTCTCAGCAGCCTGGGCTCACTATGACTTGGAATTATTTTAAATTAAATTACTGATCTGAGTTTTAAAAATCCACTTAAGAGGATTTCATTTATTTGTCAAACACCTAAGAGAGTTGGCTGGCTTTGTTGACAGTTTCTCAAATGCACATAATTCTCTCCTCCTCTTCTTCTCCTTCTTTCAACTTCTTTTTTTTTCCTTTTTCTCCTCTCCCTTTTTTACTCCTCTTCTTTTTTTCTACTTTCTTTCTTTTTTTCTTCTCTCTCTCTTTCTCTCTCTCTCTCTCTTTTTTACTAATGTTATTATTACTAGTAGTACTCTTCTACTCATGACCATGCTTAGATGAAGGCTATTTTCAAAAAACTCCTCTTGGGCGGAGTGGGGGAGTACTTTACTTCTAGTTCACTATTTCATTGAGGTTTTACATTTAGGGGACTATCCTATTGTGCCTATCACTTAGGATGAGCCTAGGCTTTTCTCTTTAGTGCAGAACCTTCAAGACTTATAAACCAAACCTCAAAATCCCACTGTGTTGTAATGAACCTCTAGGAAAATTCATGCTTCGATGATCTAGTTATCTCTCTCTATCTGTCATCACTTTGTCTTTGGCACAATATTCTTTATTTTCTTGCCAGATCGTGAACACGGTCAAGAAGGCTTAAAACGTTTTGGCAAGCATGGTCTATTGTTTTCAGGGAAAGGCTAGACCAGGTCTACAAATAGCCAAACTACAAGGAATGGAAAACTTCTCTCCCAGTGCGGAACATTTGTATGAATCAGATTCAGACTCATCTCTGCCAGCATTGCGCTTTCTATACGTTATTTTTCAGTAACGATTTAGAAAAGTTCCTGGTTTACAGAGAATTTAACTATATATTTATATTTGCACCACTCTTATACTGTCCATTAGTTTTAGACTAAGAGTAATAAGACGGGCTCCGTCTATCTTTGTTGATCTATTTTACATCAGAAAATTAAAATCTTATTTTACTATACAATACCCCTTATATCTGCCCATTTAAAAAATGTGAAAAAATGAAAAAAATGAATACACATACTGATAGTTAGAAAGTAGCTGACTTAAAAGAAAGATACATCTAGAGGTATACCCTAGACACCATGAGGTACAGGGAAAGAAAAGGCATAAATCAACTTTGTATTTCAAAACAAAAGCCCAACAACCTTTCTCCCAAAGAAAACATTCTGATTGGCTCTCCCAAACTGTTAAAAATCCCTTAAAATTAACTAATAGCTGGGTTTGCCCATCCCCTAAAAGATCAATTTGCCTACAATGGATCATGGCTCTCCTTAAAGTATAGAGAAATGTATCAGAAACAGACAGGATGCTGTCAACTCCTGTAACTCCTATGCACACATTATTGATCCGTCTGGATATCTTCCACACTTCCATTCTCAGTCGTTTTGTGTGACAGAAAAATGTCTCGCGGCGTGGGCAAACATGCCAGATAGGACTGACTACCCTCAGGCCATCCCTTTAAAACAAGGATTCAGGGGCACCTGCGTGGCTAAGTCGGTTAAGCATCCAACTTCGGCTCAGGTCATGATCTTGCAGTTCATGGGTTTGAGCCCTGTGTTGGGCTCTGTCCTGACAGCTCAGAGCCTGGAGCTGCTTTGGATTCTGTGTCTCCCTCCCTCTGCCTCTCCCCCAGTGATGCTCTGTCTCTCTCTCTCAAAAATAAATAAACATCATCATCATCATCATCATATCATCATCATCATTATTATTATTTTAAGTAAGGATTCAGTTATTCAAACTGAATCAGAAACTCTAAGGCCTACCAGCCAGGCAGGAGGGCATTTGGAACCAATGTCAACCTCTGCTTCCAAGCTGATGTAGCTTCCACTTAAGAAGAAGCCCCAACTGCTGTAAGCAACATGTTCTTTCCGGCAGCACTATGTATGATCTTGGGCTCATACTACTTGTTGGAAAACTAAGCACAAATTTGTTTCCTCCTGGAAACACTGACTTAGAGTTAGGACAGTCCTAAGAGACCTTCAAGTGTTTTAAAAACAGCACCAGCTAGCCCTCAGATGACTCAGAGATTTCTCCAGAATGAAGCTATCCTTGGTTACTCAGTGAGGGGGAGTGGGCTTCTTGGAGAGATAACTGAATGCCCCCCTTTGTAATTTCTCCAGCTGGCCCCTTCCTCTTCCCCACCTCTCCCAGGCAACTACTGATCTATACTGACACAACAGATTAGTTTGAATGTTCTAGAGTTGTATATAATTGGGACGATATAGTATGTACTCATTTGTGTCTGTCTTCTTTCAGTTGACATAACTTATTTTGAGTTTTTCCATGTTTTATTTATGTATATTAATAAATAGTTCATTGCGTTTTACTGTTGAGTAGTAATCCAGTGTATGGATATACTGTATTTGTTCATCCATTCACCTGCTGATGGGCGTTTTGGTTGTTTGCAGTTGTTGGCTATTATAAATAAAGTTACTATGAGCATTCATGTAAAAAAAAATAAAGTTATCTTAACAGAGACAAAACTAACTTAACTGGTATGTTACAGTATTTCTGAAAGATAGGAAATAAATAAGAGACAAAAGGATGCGAGGTTGTCTTTGGACCCGTATGATAAATAATGGTGCCTCACATACAAGAAGAACATAATGCATTTTACATTGACATTAGGTCTTTCATCGTATCTGTCTGTGTTAATTTTTACCTATCAAGATAGCTGCAGATTCGTATGCCACTTAGGCTTGGTATAAAAATTCTCTTTACTTCTGACTGACTTTCAAATGACAATTATTGTTATTTTTCAAGCATTTACATACAGCTGTGCATTTATTTGACTCTACTGTGTCTAGAAGTAGTCAGTTTAAAGTATTTCTATTGTTTAATAATATATTAGTTTTTAATGACTCTAATAAATCCGAAACGATGTCAATTAGTTTGTTTACTTTGCACATAAACTTTTATTGTACTTGTAACCTGAGAAAACAAAACTTTTTGCAATAATTTAGGAGTCACGGCATTGGACAGTAAGATTGTCTTCATCATTTAAATGCTACACTACACAATTGGAAATGAGGAGACATACGTATATAACAATTTTATTAGGACTCCTTTCTTGCTCTAGTGTCCGTGTATGCAACTTTGGTCTATAACATATGCTATTGATTTAATGTTAGGACGCTGTGTAGCATTTGGGTATCAGGCATTATAAGTATGCAATTTTAGAAAGTATGTGGTGATTTGTTAGTGCCAAGTTTAAGCCATCTGTAGACACTGAAGTAAGGTTTGTAGATATATTCAAATTATATGCATTATTATAATTGTTGAAGTGTGGTATTGGAGAATGTATTTCATTCAAGCCTAGTTTTTTGAAACGGTTGTGTTATTTATGATCGGTTTTTCATTCTAGTAATTGGTTGAGAGCAGTGTCTCAATTTCCTGGGTTTGCTGAAACAAAGTAACACCAACGGGTTGACTTAAAACAATAGAAATGTATTCTCTTGCAGTTCTGGAGGCTAAGTTGGAAATCAACTTGTCATCTGGGCCATGCTCCCTCTGAAGCCTCGAGCAGAGAATCCTTTCCATGCCATTCTCCTGACTCTGTTGCTGTCAATCCTTAGCATTCATTGGCTAATAAATGTGTTGCTTCAGTCTCTACCTCCCTCAGTGATCACATGGAATTCTCCCTGTGCCTGTCTCTGTCCCTTCTCCTCTTCGTAGCAGGACAGCAGTCCTACTGGATTACTCTACTCTAGCAGGACCTCACCTTAACTAATTACATCTGCAACAACACTATTTCCAAATATGGTCACTTTCTGAGATTCTTGGGATTAGAACACCATATCTTGTGTGTGTGTGTGTGTGTGTGTGTGTGTGTGTGTGTGTGTGTGTGTGTGTTGCAGGGAGGTGGGAGACACAATTCAACTCACAGCAAGCAAATCTGTACCTGGAGACATGTATGCTGTCTGCCCCCATGCCTCCCCTCCCACCCTGGCCCTCCTGGAACACCACCTCTCAGCCTACAGAAATGCACCTTGGAAATCCCAAACCATAGTCAGCCAAGTATTAAATCAGGCCCAGAGATGAAAAAGAGGACCCTACCCTCTCCTGTTTGATTTGATGCTGAAAAGCAGACTGCCAGAGGTTTCAAAAACAGTTGGGGCGCCTGGGTGGCGCAGTCGGTTAAGCGTCCGACTTCAGCCAGGTCACGATCTCGCGGTCCGTGAGTTCGAGCCCCGCGTCAGGCTCTGGGCTGATGGCTCGGAGCCTGGAGCCTGTTTCCAATTCTGTGTCTCCCTCTCTCTCTGCCCCTCCCCCGTTCATGCTCTGTCTCTCTCTGTCCCAAAAATAAATAAAAAAACGTTGAAAAAAAAAAAATTAAAAAACAGTGTATGCAGCTATTAGATACTAGGTCTGGGGCAGAGAGCCTCTAGCCATGTGATTTTGGGAAATTAAGTACTTCTCTAAGTATATGTTCACATCAATAGCATTAAAATAATAATATGTTGTCTACTTAATAAATTTACTGGAATGATTAAATAAATTAGTTCATGTAAAGTGCTCAGGAAAATAGGAATTATAAAAAGTGTTCCATAAATATGAAAGAAAATGATGATGATGTCATGAGTAATACTTCCTTTGACATTGCTTACAAAGTACATTTTCATACAGATTCAGGTAATTTTTAGGTGAATTAAAGAAACATATTACTTCCAATGATACTGAAGATATGTTTTACAGCCAGTATGCATATTATTTTGGTTATTAATAAATGTAAACATAAAAATCCAAAATTTTAGGAAGTTGTAGCCATCAAACAAAGAAAACTTCAGGTGTTCATGGAAACTACTTTGGAAGATAATAGCACTGAAAGATTTCTCTGTGAATTATCAATAAGAATTTTGGGAGAACTTATGAAATAATAAACAACGAAACATCTTTAAACATGTAAAACTAGGCAAAAAAGTCTTATAGAAAAATATGAAATGTATGTGTATTTTTCTAGTGTTTAGCATTTAACAATTTATATAACAGGAAAAGTTTGGGAGATTAAATAGAAATTTCAAAAGTTGTTAAAATTTTGCCTGTTACAGCATAAATAATAAACTTAATGGAAAGGAGTCTAGATATCATTCATGCATGGGTCACCTGGGTGGCTTAGTCGATTAAATGTCCGACTTGGGCTCAAGTCATAATCTCACAACTCGTGGGTTCAAGCCCTGCCTAGGGCTGTGTGCTGACAGTTCAGAGCCTGGAGCCTGCTTCGGATTGTGTGTCTCCTTCTGTCTCTCTCTGCCCTTCCCCTGCTCACGTT
Organism: Neofelis nebulosa; assembly: GCF_028018385.1. Classification (NCBI taxonomy): domain Eukaryota; kingdom Metazoa; phylum Chordata; class Mammalia; order Carnivora; family Felidae; genus Neofelis; species Neofelis nebulosa. The sequence continues at coordinate 6,658,970 of NC_080792.1, read as the reverse complement.
TGCTCTCTCTCTCTCAAAAATGAATAAACATTAAAAGAAATTTTAGATATCATTAATGCATAAGTCAAAGTGCAAAGAAAAATAAAGGCATTTTTCTAGCAAATTTGGTTGTATGTCTGTTTGCAAATTGTAAGTAGCAAATTATAAGTAATTAACAAATGAGGGAAAAAGAGTGCTTCTGAAAATCATTCCTTATTCCACCAAATCATTGTATATTGTATCCTGAATGTAAATAATATTCCAAAGGAACTTGACTAGATCACAGATGTTTCTAAATTTGCATACTACTTGAGGCAGTGCTGTCCAATCTGTGGGCTGAAATGTCCATATGCAGAATGTAGAAAATATATGAAAAATTCTTGGCTTCTGTAACTGCTCCTTATTTGTCTACTTTTTTTTTTTTTCTGTCTCTCTTGTGAACAGGTCATATTTTCAGTTTTTTTTTTTTTTTTCATACACTGTTTAAGTTTGGATTGCATCCTGTACTGTGTGGAGGTTATATTGTGGAGCTGGGGATAATTCAGACGTGAGTGGGACATTTTTCCTTTCCTTGAGGTTGCAAATAGTTCTTTAAACTATTATCAGGATGGATGCGTGGGTGGTTCAGTTGGTTAACCACCCAGACTTGGGTCATGGTCTTCTGGTTTGTGAGTTTCAGCCTTATGGTGGGCCCTGTGCTAACAGCTCAGAGCCTGGATCCCGCTTCAGATTCTGTGTCTCCCTTTATCTCTGTTCCTCCCCCACTCGTACTCTGTCTCGCTGTCTCTCTCTCAAAAACAAATAAAGAATACATTTTTTTAAAAAATAGGGAGCCATTGAGAAAGATATGTGGACATGTCGAGAGAAAAAAAAAAACTAGAGAAGTTTTTAAAAGACTTTTTTTTATTATTATCAAATACCTAGCACGGAAAAATAAAGCTAACGTTAAAAATAAATCTTGTATTGCAGCTAATTTTAATTTCATATGACTTTATTGAAAGGAATCTCTGAAAAGGAAAATTCCTGCTTTTCACATTAATAACTGTATACATTTGAATGTTGTTTTGAACTCCAAATAAGTACCTTAGGTTTTGCTATAAAAGAACAACATGTACTCTGTATCTCTCTAGGAGAATTATTAAAAGTTGCTACTTTATTATAGTTTGGAATCAAGCCATACCAGTAAGTAAACTACCTACAAAATGATTCAATAAGGAGTCTGAGAAGTTTCTCTTCAGATGCCATTTCCAGAACATTTTCCCTCACCGTGAAAGACCATTCTGACTCTACTGTTGATACGGCACAATTATCTATGCCCTGTATTCATCAATATCCCACATTTATAGACTTTAGGGACATTTACTCAGGCCTCCTTTCTTTATTGATTATGAGCTCATAAGCCACTCTGCATAGTTGATCTTTGCAAATAGACTTTATCTATTTCTTCATGTACATTAATAATTAATTTGATAACTTTTAAAATACTATTTCCAGGAGGAAATCTGACCAAAGGAAAATAATATATATGAGCTACTCACTGTTATCCTGGGGCTATCCATGTAACTTAGTATATATTATCATAATTGAAAGAAGTTATTCTTTCTCATGAACTACCTGAATTACATATAAAATTCTTTTTAAAATAGTGCTATGGCTGCTGGTGGGAATGCAAACTGGTGCAGCCACTCTGGAAAATAGTATGGAGGTTCCTCAAAAAATTAAAAATAGAACTACCCCACGACCTAGCAATGACACTACTAGGTATTTATCCAAAGGATACAGGTATGCTGTTTCAAAGGGGCTCAGGCACCCCAATGTTTATAGCAGTGCTGTCAACAATAGCCAAAGTATGGAAAGAGCCCTAATGTCCATCGATGGATAAATAGATAAAGATATTTAAAGATAAAGAGATTATACACACTCACGCGCGCGCACACACACACACACACACACACACACACACACACACAATGGAGTATTACTCGGCAATCAAAAAGAATGAAATCTTGCCATTTGCAACTACATGGTTGGAACTGGAGGGTATTATGCTAAGTGAAATTAGTCAGAGAAAGACAAATATTATATGAATTCACTCATATGAGGACTTTAAGATACAAAACAAATGAACACAAGATAAGGGAAGCAAAAATAATATAAAAACAGGGAGGAAAACAAAACATAAGAGACTCTTAAGTATGGAGAGCAGAGGGTTACTGGAGGCTTTGTGGGAGGGGGGAAGGGCTAAATGGGTAAGGGGCATTAAAGAATCTACTCCTGAAATCATGGTTGCACTACATGCTACCTAACTTGGATGTAAATTAAAAAAAAAAAAAAAAGAAAAAAAAAAGCCCTCACTAGATGTAAAATAAAGTTGACTAGACCAAGAGTTTTATTTGGGAAAAAAAAAATTCCACCTCTCGGTGAAGAATTCCCAATAAAAGTGTCATTGGAAACAATTTCTATGGTTGGAACTAGTCATTACCCATTCACCCCAATATAATGATCATACTCACAAATGCTTAGAAATTCTGTGTAAAACAGTTACTAAATGAACCCCTGAAACTTTAATATGACACTGTAAAAAATAAAAACAGGTTGTAGTATGCTGAAAAAAATAAATGAAATAAAATAAAATAAAATAAAATAGTGCTATGGCTATAAATGCAGTAGAGATAAGCAAAATTTTGAGTGGAACAGCTACTTTTCTATCAAGTGATAAATAAATATATTGTGCTTTGAAATTATGTGATATATATGTGAAGATATATATATATATATATATATATATATATATATATATGTATAAAACATTTTATACTAGAATTTTTCTGAGACAAGAGGTTACCAATAGCATTATTTACCCTTTGGTTCAAATACTTGGAAATACATCAATTATTATAAGTAACTATAAAAAGGAAAGCACTAGCATGACAAATTTTATCTTTTAAAAGTTCAGTTCTTTCACACAAAATCCAAATTCAGTTCTTTCTCACAAAATCCAAACTTTTTTTTCTTGAAAGAAACACTTTACTGGTTTCTCTCAGATTTATTTGGCAATACACCGGGATTGGGCTTATTTACATATGACCCATACTTGAAAGTTAATAATATTTACATGTCCTTCTGATGTCATTAAGACATCTCTAGCCAATGGGCAGTGCCATCAAGAGGTTTCTTTTGTCCTCTCCAAACTAGTTTGCTGGCAGGCTTTGCCACAGCTCTGAAGGTATGTCCAAACTATCGCGTTAATAAGTTCAGTAAAGCAAATTGGATGATGCTAGAAAGAGTGGCAGAATGAGAATCTTTGAGAAGTCACTCCTCCTAAAAGGAGCAGCAAATGGCACAGATTGTCAGAATCAACTTTTTCAGAACTCTAGAAATTAACCAAAACTATGAAACAACCTGAGAATGTTTATCCAAGAAGTGAGGAGAGATCATGAAAACAGCGAGTTTGGGGCCATTTTAACCCGTTCCAGCTCAACAGGTTCTTGAAAAGTAGCATATACATTCCTGGGATATGAGGAACAAAATGGAGCCCATGCCTTTAGAAAGCCTCACTTTTTTTTTTTTTTTTTTTAATGTTCATGTTATTTTTGAGAGAGAGAGAGAGAGAGAGAATGAGAGCGAGCAAGCAGGGGAGGGGCAAAGAGAGGAAGACAGAGGATCCCCAGCAGGCTCCACTCTGGCAGCAGAGATCATGACCTGAGCCAAAGTCAGACACTTAACCCACTGAGCTGCCAGGTGCCTCTAGAATGGCTCACTACTAAAGAATTATTATCATTCAACATGTCTGGTGGTTCCCTGGAAGACCCCACTTTAAAGACACATCTTTATTTGACCTGATTCAGAGATCTCTCCCTGGGCGTGTGCTAAACATAGGTACAGACATATTTTCAAAAAGTTTAAAAGGGAAGATAAGAAATGAGATGCCCATAGTTACTGAATGTTCACATGTAGATATTCGTCTGGGTTGGGTACATACCAAAGCAGACTCTAAACCCTCTGCTGGTTTGGAGGTCCTTGGCTGGCAGTCTGTAAAGGCTCAGGCACAGAAGTAAATGGCCTGCCTCAGCTTTGAAGCCTTGCCCCCCCTTTCTCTCCCCCCCGCCCCCCCACCGCACACTGATTTACAGTTTCTAAACATTTAAGCAGACTATTCAATTATCAGCTGACCATGAAGTGAGCTCATGGGAGACCTCAGTGGCCATACATGACAATGAATATAGGCTTTACAGAATTAGTTCTAAAAGTGAATTACAAGACTGCTGTGAGAAGCAGCAACAACTACAAATTCAATTTTAAATACTTACGTTGCTATTTTTGTCGATCAATTTTTTAAACATGCTTTGCTAGTTTGACTCATTCAAGAAATATGTCCAATTATGCAAAGTATTGAATTTATTAGCTTAAAGTTGTTTATAGTATTTACTTATTTTTCATACCTATAGCACATATAATGATATTTCCATTTTCTGTCCTGATAGTGGTAATTTGTATTTTCAGATCTTTCCCTTTTGTTTTTGTGATCAGTCTGACCAAATGAGTATTATTTTTATTAGCCTTGTCAAGATCCGACTTTTAATTTTGTTACTTTTCTTTATTTTTAATATTATTTCATCGATTTTTCTTATATATTATTTCAGTTTGCTTTGTGTTTATTTTGATCTTTTCTAGTCTCCCAAGTGAATGCTTCAATCATAAATTTTAGACATTTCGTTTTCTCATACAATACTATAATGCTATAAATTGCCCTCTGTTGCTTTGGTTGCGTCTCACAAATTTAAATGTTTTCTTTTTATTTGTATTGAATTAAAATATATCCTGTGATAACTCTTTTTTGTTCCTACATGTTATTTAGAATTTGTTGTTTGGCATCCACAAGGTAGGGCTTTTTGAGGCGTCTGAATGTTTTCTACTCTGTGTGGCGGTCAGAAAATATAGTTACATCATTTTAGTCACTTAAACAAATGTAGAGAAGTTTCTTTTATGGTCTTAAATATGGTCTATTCGCTGAATATCTGCATGCACCTGTAAAGAATGTGCATGTGCTCAACGTTGGGTGGAGTATTCTATAAATATCAATAACGTGAGTTTCTGGATGGTGTTAGAGTCTTCTGTGTACCTTCTCATTTTCTGTCTCCTTGTTCTCTCAGTCAGGGAAGGGGAAGCACATACATGTGCCTATTTCTCCATTTAAATTTTGCCAATTTTTACCATATGTATTTTGAAGCTATGTTTTTAAGGTCTTACGCTTTTGGGATTCTCACATCCTCTTGATACTTTTACCATTTTATTATTTTACCATGTATCTCTTTTTCTTTTGTAATGTTTTGTTTTCTCATATTTATTTTCCAGATATTAATAGAATCATTCCAGCTGTCTTTTGCTCACTTATAGCACTGTGTATTTTTATCATTCATTCAATTTTAACGAATCTGTGCTTTATATTTAAGGCAGGATCTTACAAACAGCATATAGTTGGATATTTTGCTTTCATTTTTCCAACCTGACAATCTGTCTTTTAAGTAGAATTTTCTCCTAAAGTAATAAACAATATAATTGTTTATTTTCTCCTAAAGTAATAAACAATATAATTGATTTCAAACCTACCATCATCATACCTATTTTCTATTTGTCCAATTTTTTCCTTGTTCTTCCTTTTCTGGATTTTTTCAATGAACAGATAATATTTTTATGTTTAACTTAATATTTTTTCATTTGGACTATCATCTTTAACACTTCTTTTTAAATTTTTGTGGTTGCTCTAAGGTCTCCAAAATGCAATTTATCACAGTTTATATAGAAATCCCATTCAACTATTTAACCAAGAATTTAAAACCTACAACAATATATGTTCATTTCCTACATCCTGTCCTTTGTGATATTGTTACCATGCATTTCACTTATTTTTGTGTTATTATACCCCAAAATATTCTTGTTACTTTGGTCATGTTTTATATATATATATTTGTGTGTGTGTGTGTATATATATATATATATATATATATATATATATATATTTGTGTATATATATATTTATTTATTTACTTATTTTAAGAAAGACAACTATAGTGTGAGTGGGGGAGGGGCAGAGAGGGAGGGAGAGGGAGAATCCCAAGCAGGCTCTGCCCTGTCAGCACAGAGCACGACTTGGGGCTCAAACACATGGATCATGAGATTATGACCTAAGCCGAAATCAAGAGTTGGACACTCAACTGATTGAGCCACCCAGGTGCCCCTCACCTACATTTTTAAAAGATATTTTTCAATGTATGTGAAAATTTGGGTTGAAAGGATTTGTTTTTGTTTCTGTTTCTGTTTTTGTTTTCCTTTTCAGTGGCTTAAAGATACTTCTTTATTGGGGCCCCTGGGTGGCTCAGTTGGTTAGGCGACTGACTTTGGCTCAGGTCATGATCTTACAGTTTGTGAGTTTGAGCCCGTGTTGTGCTCTGTGCTGACAGCTCACAGCCTGGAGCCTGCTTCGGATTCTGTTCTCCCCCTTCTCTACCCCTCCCCTTCTCACACTCTGTGTCTCTCTGTCTCTCAATAATAATAAATAAACGTTAAAAAAAAATGACAGATACTTCTTTATTGTCTTCAGTCTTGTTAAATTTCTGACAAGTAAATTGTGGGTATTCTTATCACTATTTGTACCTAATTTTGAGGTCTTTTGTTTTGTTTTGTTTTGTTTTTGTCATATTGGTTGACAGCATCTGCATGTAAGGTAGGTTATGTAGATTTATGTTTTTTGCTTGACTTTTGTGGCTTTCATTGAGTTTGGATCTGTGGTCTTAAAATGTTCATGAAATCTGAAAAAATGGCTGTACTTTCTCCATAATATATAGTTTTGTTTACTTTTCCTCCTCCTGGTTCTCCTAGACTAGTCACACATAGGGAAGATGGCTTGATACTTTTCACAAATCAATCATCCTTGCCTATTTCATTTTTCAGCCTCTTGCTCTCTGTACTTCATTTTGAATAGTCTCTATTAGTTTCTTATTTCTTCAGTAGTACCTAAGTACTGATGATCTCATCACTTGTATTATTTATTTCAGATATTATTTAAATTTCTAGATGTCCCATTGGATTTTTTATACATTCCACTTTTTTTCCTCTTTGTCATATTCATGATTCTTTTTTTTTAAAGTTTATTAATTTTCAGAGAGAGACAGCACAAGTGGGAGAGGGCCAGAAAGAGAAGGAGAGAATCCCAAGGAGGCTCCACACTGATAGCACAGAGCCTGACACAGACAGAGCTCAAATTCATGAACCTTGAGATCATGACATGAGTAGAAACCAAGTGTTTGATAAGTTCTTTATAAATTTTGGATACTAACCTCTTATCGGATATGTCATTTGCAAATATCTTCTCCCATTCCGAAGGTTGCCTTTTAGTTTTGTGTGTTGTTTCCTTCACTGTGCAGGTTTTTGTCTTGATGAAATCTGAATAGTTCATTTTTGCTTTTGTATTTCTTGCTTCATGAGACGTATCTGGTAAGAATTTGCTACAGCCGTTATCAAAGAGGTCACTGACTGTTTTCCTCTAGGATTTTGATGGTTTCCTGTTTCACATTTAGGTCTTTTATCCATTTTGAATTTTTTTTGTGTATAATTGGACCAAAAACCATAAGATGACTAGGAATAAACCTAACCAAAGAGACAGAAAAAGCTATTTTAAATTAAAGGTGACAGACAATCAGGATGGATTTGCAGAAATACTCTCTGACAAGTCAGAAATTTCCTGGATGGGGTATGATTCAATAAGGAACACAAATTTCTTGTGGTCAAGAAGGTAAAGTTTTGGACTGTGATATCCCAAACCGATAAAATAATTCTTAGGGAGCTATATCTTAGGGATAAGAACAATTGGGAATTTCAGTTTATATGTACTTTTAAAATCTTAAAACATTAAGACCAAGATAAACCTTAATTTTAATACTGTAGTTAATAATTTTCTTTCTTTAAAAAATTCATTTTCTGGGGTGCCTGAGTGACTCAGTTGGTTAAGCATCGGATATTTCCGCTCTGGTCATAATCTCACAGCTTTGAGATTCTTCCTCTTTCTGTACCTCCCCCACTCACAATCTCTCTGTCTTTCTCATAATAAATAAATAAACTTAAAAAAATCATTTTCTTTGGGTGCATGGGTGGTTCAGTTGGCGAGCATCTGACTTAGGCTCAGGTGATGATCTCATGATTCAAAGGTTCAAGCTCCATGTTGGTCTCTGTGTTGACAGCTCTGAGTCTGGAGTCTGCTTCAGATTCTGTGTGTCCTCTCTCAGCCCTTCCGCCACTCACTCTCTATCTCTTTCTCAAAAATAAACATTAAAAAAATCATTTTCTTATTAAACATGAGATTCAAATATGTTTCTTTTTTTTTCAGCTTGCTCTCTGTATATTTGATCAAAAAGAATGGGTAATGGGAATTTGACATGTAGTTTGATCAACTTATGACTTAATTTGATTTAATTGATTCTAAATAAATTTAGACCAGGATTGTATTTATGTGAATATATTATTTCTTAATTGTGGGATTATTCAATGGGAAAATTGTTCACCTTTCTTAAGAACTAATTTGCATTTTGCAACAATATTCCATAAATGTTAGCACAGTGTCAACCTGTAACTTCAGTGTCAAATTATGTGCCCGGTACTCTTAATTACTAGGCTTAATCCCTCAATTTTATGTTTTCAATAATGTGCATTTTATTCTTTTGGATTAGATATTAACTAAAAAATAAACAACTCCAGAACTTCAAGACTAACCTGAGATTATGGAAATCTTTACACAGTAAAAAAGGAAAGTCTTTGGTTTTCTTCTGGATAAGCATTGGTTGCTTAGAGATATAGACTGTCTCTAAAAGGAAAGACTTCATGAGTGTAGACTATTTTAATCATCAGCATTCTGAATATATTCTAGACATGGCCAGCCAATATATTTTCTCTATATAAGACAAGGTTTCTGATGATAACTGATTTCCCCATTGCTTTTAGTAGCTCTGGTATTTGCTTTCTTGAGCTGGCATTACGCAGTAACCATGTGACAAGAATTAATCTTGCAATGTGTTCTTGAAAACACCTGAGCAGAAGACAGTAATCTCTTTTTTGTATTATGGCTTTGAAAAATTTTCTCTCCTTTCCTTCCTTCATTTATTCATCCCCCCTTCGTTCCTTCCTTTGTTCCTTTGTTCGTTCCTTCCTTCCTTCCTTCCTTCCTTCCTTCCTTCCTTCGTTCCTTCGTTTGTTCCTTCATTCGTTCCTTCCTTCTTTTCTTTTGGGAGATCTCAGAAACATATGTCTCCAGTGACCCAGAGAAAGATAAAGGTGTTTAATTTCCTAATGTGCAGAACAAGTCTAGCATCAACTACAAAGTATTCTTCCAGTATGCTTACATATCTCATCATTAAATATTAGGCAGTTAAAATTATACTTGCTATGTGGGGCAATTTGCTTGGGAAACTAGTGAGTTTCTTCCTATAGAAGAAAAACTACAAAGTCCTCCAAATTTCAGAATTAAAACACAGGTATTAACAAAAAGGAAGGGAGAAAATCATTTAGACTCGGATATTTTTTATTGGTTTTCTAAGAATACATTAACACTTTAAAAATATTTTGGCTGCCCACATAGATATTGAGGGAATAGTGTTGGCTAAATTAAAATTATGCCAGACAAATTAAAATGAGCTGGTTTAATTTTTCACTTTGATGATTTCCATGTTTCCGTTATAAGTGTACCTATCAATCTAACTGATTCATAACCAACAAAAATACATTTCTTGTGTCTCCACCTTGGGAGAGCCTGGTCTTGGTAAAAGGGAAATCAAAATAGGAACTTTTGGGTGAGATTTAACTGGGAGCAAAGTGTTGTCATCTCCACATTTAAATATGGAGTTGGTCATTGCCACTTCTCAGAATTTGAGGATTAAATATCTGGAGTCTGAGATCTGAAATGCCTGGCCATTGTTGCCTTCTCCCACCCACACTCTTTTTTAGGCTTTGTCAGGGAACTAACAAATGACTTCATTTAAAACATTAAGCCTTCTACACTAATGAAAAAAAAAAAAGTAGTAATACCTCTCAGGGTTCTTTTAGAGATTAAATGAGTCAATATGTGACAAGCCTTCAGCACTGTGCTTAGCAGAGAACAGCTCAATAAATCAGGGTTATTTTCATACAGGGCTTTTAAGTACACATTAATTTGAAAAATACGAAAAACAAATAAGACATTTGTCTCACGCCCTCCCATTGTGGCTGGCAGAAAGGATCTTTCTTACCCGATCTGCCTGTATTCGCCAAAGGCAGAGGGTAACAAACCTAGTGCTTGAAGGTTTTCATACCGCAGGGCTTTCACAGTTGTGCACTATTGAAGATGGCCAAAGAGGTACTTCGTATATCCTTGGTGATGAAGATAATAGAGAATGCAGTGCGCTAAATCATTCTGGAATCATCTGACGTCTAACCCACCTTAAGTCCTCCACAATTGTCGCAGGCACTGCCTTTCCAATATTCTCAACCCCAGCTTACATAAAAATAGAAGTGAAATACAAATGACTCGATATTCCCTTGTACTCAAGTAATTTGTGATATATTTTCTTCTCTTTCCTTCATGTCACCTTATTTTAGATTTGAAATAACTGTTTCTAAGGTAATCATTCTATGCCATTGTTTTTTTATGTATTCCTTTCATAATATAGCTCAGAGACTTGCATTTATGCCTGTTTTTCTTTTCCAAAATGAATATTTCTCATGGTATCCTGTCATTTTTTTTCTTTTAGGCTGAGGAGATCGTTAAAAAAAACAGAATTTATTAAAATAGGTGGTCTCTTTCATGGCAGGGATTTTATTACATCATAATAGAAAATGAGTGTCTGAAGCCATACTAGGAAGTGACTTATATTTTCATTTATTTTTAAATAAACTGTTTTACAGGTTGCATATTATAAAATCTCTGTAGTCATTACAAATTATTTTTTAAACTCCTCAAAGAGGAATGGTTATAAAAATATGCACCCCTATTAGATGATCCCAAATGCAATTTGGTTGTGCTCAAAGAATTAAGTTAAAGTAGCATAGAAAAAATAATGCCTTTCAGAGGCATAAATGATAACTAAAGCATCTTTTAAATTGTGTAATTTAGATCTGGGATGGTTTTCAAACACCTACTCCAGGTGCAAACACCCATGTCAGAGGACAACCATTGACTTGGGTGCCATATAAGTCTCAGAGTTGGCCTTCAGCTATGTGTTTGGCTTTATTGGACCTTTTTCATTCACTTCATTTTTCTTTTCTTTTCTTTTCTTTTCTTTTCTTTTCTTTTCTTTTCTTTTCTTTCTTTCTTTCTTTCTTTCTTTCTTTCTTTCTTTCTTTCTTTCTTTCTTTTTACTATTCACAGCAAATTATATCTGCATTTATGACTATGCTTTTGTTCGTGTGATTTTTGTCACTCTCTCACATTAGAAAGTAAACTTAATGAAAGCCTGTGATTTATTTTTCTGCACAGAAACTGCACATTAAAAACAAATGGGTTAGTAAATGCAGGTAGTGAACCTGAGATAATCCACCAGGTTAAAGCATTAAACTCATCACAGTACTAGAAAGTAGGATAGGGTTTGAAGATGATGTGTTTATGGTGGTGGGAGGGTTTTGTCGAAAAGGAAAAGAACTCCTACAAAAGGTTGATACATTAATGTCTTATGGTAGACTGATTGCTTCCAGAGTGGCTCCTTACCTGAACTGGAGATTTTAGTTTGGCACTGGTGTTGATAAGAAAGGTAATTTTTAAATCCTTGAATATATAGGGAGAATAAAGGCTACCACTTAACCGTGAGATTTTTAAATCTTAAGGGAATGAAGTCATTAGAAAATAAAAGGAAAATAAGAGAAAAATAATTTAAAATAAGAGAAGACAGGAGTAAAACTTGAGATGCAAGTGAATGTAAACAATGAAAGAGATGAGCAAAGAAAAAAAGTATGCATGTGGAGTGGTACATTCAATAAAATATCTAAGAATGATTCCCATTAAGGTACATCCACTAGAACTTGCCAGTATGAAAGACTCATTTATAGAGTGTGCTGCCTTTTCTACTCAAGGATGAAAAATAGTATTGCATGTATGGGAAAGGTCCTGCAAATCAATACATACAACATTTCTAAAATACCCAGTGGCTATTTATGAATGTCATTATTTTGTTAATGTATCAAATCTCTAGTTAATATAGATTATTTCTTTATGCCAAAATGTGGGGGGTTTTGGTTATGTTATGTTATGATTTTATTTTGTCAAAAGATGATCATTGTTTGCATCAGCCGTCACATCCTGATAGCCAATCGCTCACCGCAATGTTCTTGCGAAAGCCCTTTAGCTCTCAGCTAGTGTGAATCATTGACAATAACATTTAAAAATCCATTGGAAGAAATGTTTTGACTGTTCATTGAGTATTCCAATGAACTAAGATTGTGTCTTCTCTTTGTGAATTCAATTATTAATTGATCAATCACCACACTCTAAAATAACCGATGGTTTAGGATTTTCTGTGCCTCCTAGGAAATTAAATGCAAATCTATGTCAGTCATCTGTTAACAAAGGCTCCTTTAAGGAATCCTCTGGAATACAAATGGAATACCCTGCAGCGGTTTGGTCAACTGTTAACTCACTCTCTTTTATTTTTTTTTCTTAATCACCCCATATTTAAGGTGCCCATTTGATTTTTCTCTGACTTCTCTCCCTTAAAAAGGAAATCGGACTTGAAGGTAATATATCAAAGTACTTAACACAGATACAAATTAGAGCTCTGTCTTTTTTTTTCTTTTTATACAAGTTTCTAGTGGATGTCGGCTTGGAGAAGCCTGAGGACACAATAAATACCAAAGTCCCAGCTATTTGGGACTTCAAGGAGAGAATGATCCTTCTTTTTTTTTTTTTTTTTTAATTCCTAAGCAGAGAGGCAGTCATTTTCTAAAAAACTTGAATAAAAGGTGCCGAGTTTTTTTTCTTCTAGTGTTTTTGAGAAATAATTGACACACATCACTGAATAAATTTAAGGTGTTCAGTATGATAGTTTGTTTTCTATCTGTTGTGATGTGATTATCACAATAGGCTCAGTTGACATCATCATCTTATATAGATATGGTACAAAGAAAAGAAAGAAGTCAAGAAACAGAAGTTCTCCTTGTGATGAGAACTCTGGGGATTTATCCTGGTAATGACTTTCCTGGGTACCACACAGCAGTGCTAAGTGCCGCCACCCTGCTGTGCATTATACCCCTCCCACTTACTTCTCTTACAAGGGGAAGTGTGTACATTTTGACCACCTTCCTCCATTTGCTCGTGCCACCATCCCACCTCTGGTAACAACACATCTGATCTCTTTTTCTATGTGGTTGTGAGTGTGTGTGTGTGTTTAGATTTTCCAGATAAGTGAGGTAGTACAGTAGTTGCCTTTCTCTGGCTTATTTTGCTTGGTTAATGCCTTCAAATTCTATCCATGTTGTTGCAAATGGTAGGAAAACAGGGTGCTATCGTAAAAAAACTACCAGACACCGAATAGAAGCGAGGCAAGATTTTATTCCGGCCGAGCCAAACCTGATCTCCTGATCTTAAGGAGAAAAGTGCAGAGAATGGCCCCGAACAAAGGTAGCAGTGAGCTTATATGGATTTCAGCAAGTCAGACTATGTCATTGTTTAGTTAACCAATTACAATTTATAGCATTTCATGGTAGCCAATTATATTGTGACATACAGACGTTAGTTTTGGAGGGAACCTATCAATTTAAAGTTCTTTGTCCTAAGAGGGTTTAAAATGACCAATCATAGTTAGACCCCTGCGATACCGTGGGGCAGGGAGTTGGTGACTTTTTACATGTGGGTCTTTGCCTAGGCCAGATCTTGGTAGAAGGGATGGGGGAGCGTTTTGCAACCTAAGTTATCCATTTAGCAAGCAGGCAAAGTTACGGAAGCGAGATAGGGCGGTTAGTCATTTCCGATAACCCTAATAGGGAACTACATAAGCTTTTATCTCAATTATTCATGAAAGGTGAGTTTAAGCCGAACTTGGATACAATAAACTTTCTGATATCTTATAAGTTGACCTATTACAGGTAGGATTTCCTCATTTTCTTCTGGCCAAATAACATGCCATTGTAGATTGTTGCCAGCGCGCTGTGAATACAGCGCGTGAGTTGTGTCTTCCCACGATGTCAGCTTGAGTCAATCGTAGAGCAAGATTGACACAGTTGAAAAGCCAGTTCAGGATTCCAAACTCAGTGACCTTTCACTACACATTTAGCTTCGTTTCAGGCACCTCACACGAAGCGAGGCACAAAACGAAGTCACACAACAAACAGGGTACCACACGGGGTAGGAAATTAAGGAGCCAAACTCGAAGTCCGTCTAGGAGCTTAGAGTCGAGACGAAGACTTGGTGTTGTCCAGGTCAGCTCTCTGCACATGCTGCCCATTACGTTCAACCAAATGGAGGGTCTCTCTTTTATGTTCAGAGGTCAGTGGGGCAGAGCCTCTGGTGTCACTTGCCTTTTTGGTGTAGTTACGATGAGGGAACCTAAACCAAGCTGACAGGCTGCAAACACCCCCCTACCCCCAGGTGGGATACGTGTGAAATTTCTCGGGCACTCCTGGCTGCCCAAGAACAACGCAAAGGTGAAAAACACAAGGTTAACTGACAGAGATCGTAGTCCCGCAGGACCCGAGTCTCCATCTATTTACAAATATCTTAGTAAATTACAAGAAAAAGGCACTCTTATCAATAGCGTAATCTACAGAAACCGACAGACTCCATTTCCTGGAACCCCAGCATCACCCCTGCATAGTGATGTGGGAAACAAAGGCAGAAGGAAATGGCAGATCGAACTCAATTTCCTTATAACCTGCAGCCCATTGACAAATACTTGAGGCAGCAGGGTCAAACATTTCTCTGGGAACTCCCATCTTAATGCTAATGCTTTGCTACAGGGCAAACAACCCTAGTTTGACAATAGCTAGGCCTCCACTATCCTGGGAGGCTCCTTTAGCATATGAAAATCTCACTGTAAACTTCCCCTGGACTTTATCCCCCCCCCCCCCCCCCAACTCCATAGTATATAACCAGTATCCTGATGGTCCCAGGGCAGCTCTTTCTGCCCACAGGTCCTGTCCCCAGGCTTTAATAAAATCACCTTTTTGCACCAAAGACTTTTTCAAGAGTTCTTCTTGGTTGTTGGCTCCTGACCCCACAAACCCCACTGTTACCCCAGACGTCTCATCAGTTAGATGTGAAAGGGTCAGTGTCTAGAGAGTCTGACACATTGCTGCAAAAGTCCTCCCTTTTCTTTTTTTTTTAAGTTAATTTATTTATTTTGAGGGGATGGGGCAGAGAGAGAGGGAGGGAGAGAATCCCAAGCAGGCCCTGTGCTGTCAGCACAGAGCCCAAGGGGACTTGATCTCATGAACTGTGAGATCATGACCTGAGCCAAAATCAAGAGTTGAATGCTTAACTGACTGAGCCACCCAGGCGACCCCAAAGCCCTCCCTTTTTACAGCAGTTGAGTCACTCTTGGGCTTTGGAAGTCCTCCTCTGATTCTGCGCTTGTCAGTTCTGCGTGTCATTAGCCCATGCTGGTTTCTGTGATATGTGGTCTTAGCAGCAACACCACTGCCTGGTTGTGTCACTGCTTGACGTGAGTGACTCCATCTTGCTCTGTCTCTATATATACCACAACTTCTTTATCAAATCGTCCGTCGATGGACACTTAGGTAGTTCCTGTTGTGGCTATTATAAATCGTGTTGCTATGAACATAGGGTGTTTTCATTTTCTTTTAATATATCCCCACAGTGTAATTGCTGGGTCATATGGTAGTTCTATTTTTTACTTTTCAGAGGATCCTGCAAACTGTTTTCCATAGTGGCTATACAAGTTTTGTTTTATTTTTGTTTTTGTTCCCTCTCTCTCTCTCTCTCTCAGTAACCTGTGATACTGGAAATTCATTTTAAGTAACTTTTTGGCAAAAAGACCTAAAAGATAAAATATTTTATTTTTTGATATAAATTATAAATGCTGTTGAGTGAGCCTTTCCCCACACTAGCGTTATATCATACATTATCCAATTAGTCCAGGCACATGCATCGCCCCTCTCCTCGTTATAGCTAAAATGAGGAAAAGCACACAATGAACAAGCTTCTCATTCACTCATTTATTGATTCAAAATACTTGCTTCACCCTCTCCTTGTCAAGAAAGGTGCCAGGTTTTATTATTGAAAAATAAAAGATGAAAAATATACGTCTCTTATTTATGAACTAGCTGTCCGTTAGGGAAGACCCAATCATTGTTTATCTCTTTGATAACAGTGCATTGCTATTTATATTTTTCCAAATGAAAAAAAAATACAAAAAGCTCAATTATTCTGACAAAATCACTATTCCTTTTAATCTCTGTCAACTTTGTCCCTTTTCATACCACATATACGATTACCACATCTTACAGTTTCTATTCTGAACATTACTAGTATTTTTGTGGCCTTACTTCCCTGTGGATCCAGGAACATGAAGGACTCCAAAACTCCACTGTCTGCACCTCTCTTTGTCACTTTCTTTAAACCCAGTGTCTACTTATCCAATTTAATGGCATATCTCCAACCTGAGGTCTCTCCACACCACTCACTGACAAAGCCTGTTAGTAATGACGTCTCTGCTTTTCTTTCTACTCAGTTATTTTTTCATTCTGGGAGATTTAATATTCATGCCCATGATACTTTAAAAAGGCTTAGCCTCTCAATTTCTTGGCATCCTTGTTTCCTATGACCTCTGTCTAAACTGAACCTACCCACACGGTGCCGTGGCCACAGTTCAGAGCTTACAGGTCTGTTAACATCTGGAAGTGTTCCCAAATATCTATTCTCTGCCAATACTTTTCTTTTCACGGTCCCTTACAATGATTAGAATCATGACACCTGTTCTATCAACAAACTGGCACTCCAGTACAATGAACACTTCCGTTCCCTATTAGCCACTTCTCCCTTTAATGTGCCTGGCTGTACAGTTTCATTTCTCAATCCAACATTGAATCAGATTCTGTCAAACTGCTTCGACATTTCCCGTCCATCAGGCTGCATCCGTCAAAACGTTGTTATATCTACATTAAGTCCAAGTGCCTGCTCTTCTCCTGTCCACAGGGTTCAAAAACAGTGCTGCTAAAGAAAAATCGTGGTCACGGGATCAAGGCTTGCTTCGGGCTTCTCTCTCTCCCTCTCCCTCTTTCTCTGCCCCTGCCCCTCCTTCTCCCACCTCAGATCTCTTGAAACAAACAAACAAACAAACAAACAAAGAATTGATAGGAACTCGCCAATTGAGGAACTTGTTCTTACCCAAATGGAACTTATCAACGTATTTGTTCTTTCTGATGGCCCTGTCCCTGTGGAAGATGTATATCTACAGCCAGTCTCACCACCTGCTTTTTGAATGCAGTATTGCTTAAAGGCTGTGGAGTTACATGGGTTTTAACCTTGGCCCCGCTGCTTAAGGCTGTCTGATTGTAGGTGGTGGTAACTGTTCAGTGCCCTGCTTTCTCGTCTTTAATTGAAAATCAGTGATAAACACCACTGTTAATTGCCACTGTCACACTGCTGAAGGTCATGGTGGTGCCTGACGAGAACGAACCCGTTTCAAGTATCTTCCTCTTTCCTAATCCTCCTTGTCTTCCCCACACTGTTGGACTGCTAGGACTTTTTTCAGATTAGAAGAAGTTGATTTCTTTCCCATACAGCATCAGTGCCAATCTCGGGACTATTGATTTGTATTTTTGTCTACAATGACTTGTGTGGTTTTTTGAGACTGTTGTAAATCATACTCCCCCTTGAGCACTGAAGAGCGTTTTCTCTAAGACTTAACATAGCTTATAAACTGCTTCCCATTTAAGACAGTTTCAACAAGTATTTATTCAAATAAAATATAAATGAGCTAAATCCTCTTTCAGAAAATTAGAGTTGCAAAAGGCAATTGGTAAAATCACCTTTCATTTTGTCAGCTGAGATCATACAGGGAATTCAGTTTCTCATAACATTGGATCTTATCTCAGTTACCTCCTCATGATGGGGGAAATGTTTTGACAGAAAAATCACTTTGGATTGCTATTCGAATGAAGGATACACTCCCTTCCTACTCCTATCGCTGTGGTACCCTTTATGGAGCTATACCATTAACTTATAAGACACATGATTCAACTGACAAGGATGCTATTTTTTAAGTAATACTTTAGTCCTTCTTCTCTCTTGTTCTATTTCTGAATAATTCCTTAACTTAAACCTAATCACGTTATTAGTCTTCTATATCCATTTCAAGATTTTCCAAAATCTAGTTTAGTTTACTTCTGAACATCAACTTAATGGCTACAAATTTAGAGTATTCTAGGGAGGCAGGATAGGGGAAATAGAAACATTTGAAAACATTTGGAAGTGTACTTCCTGCACTTTATCTGATATATGTGCAAACCTCAAAATATATTTGCCCATTTACTTCCCAGGCCAATTTCCCTTGTGATAAGCTAAATGTCATTGTTCAGAGAGTCCGTTAACCTCTGGCAAATATACCATTTCCCCCTTGTGATGAGCTCGCTCAGGTTTACAAACATGTCCGTAATATTCTGCTCCTGAAAAAGATACACATTTTACATGTTATTTAGTGTAACCTATGGTACTTACTAAGTAGTCGGCTTAATTCTAAAGACTTTATGATTATTAACTCTTTTAACCATCACAATCAGCATAGGTGGTAAGTACTATTCATTTGTTTTCACGAGGAAGAGGTTGGAATCCAGAAATGTTGCTGACTTTCCTCAGGGGCCACACATCATCGACAGAGTTTCCAGAATGATAGCTAGTGCTCTTTTCTCCAGGGCCAACCATGAATACTAGATTCACCCTAAAAGACCTGTGACACCACTTATGAATGATGCTTTGTCATATGGTATTTCAAGTATAGATTTTAATTTAAATGTTGTCGCCTCACCCTAAACAGATTGTCAACTATGGTTCAATTGTCAACCATCTATATTGACCTCCAGAATGTCATGTTTATAATTAACGACCACCAGAGATACATGGAGGTTTAATTGCGGGTCTCTACAATTGTAGACCGATTACTGTCACCCACCATGCTTTTTAGAGAGCTAAGTGTTTATCTGAGGATGATATTCTCTTCTAATCCTTTGTAAAACAAATGTGAAAATTAAAAACGTAACCCCTTCGTCACCTTATCGGTTACTATCCTAGTTCATCATTCTGAGTTTGAAACCAAAAGAGTTGCAGCAGTGAATGGCACCGTGTGGCAAACATAACATTATTACAATTAATATGAACAAGTAGAGTAAATAATAAATAAACATAAGAACAGGTAGAAAGTGTCTTGGGTTGTCTACTGAATGGGTCTCTCTATAGACTACAAATACGTATCATTGAGATTCCATAACATGAATTGAAATTAAGGGTTTGAAGAGAATTCGCATTTTCATATTTTAATATGTTACATGGTCATTATCGGATTCAACAAACACTTAACAAAAAAATTCCAGGTACTATGCTTAGGACAGAATGCAAAGTGCTCTATAGAACTCACGCTAGTAGGGGAAACATATGAATCGAAAGTGTAAAAGCTAATGCTTATTTACAATAAAGAGAAGGGAAATACTAGTACAGGGAAATATTGGTTTTGACTGATGGGGTGGGCATGTTTGTTAGAACTCTTCCCTGATTCGAAATATGAATGAGCAGTAATTAGCAGATGTAGTGAGAGTTTGGTCGGAGGAAGGGTTCACAGCAGAGGAAACTTCATGTCTGAAGGTCCTGAGCCAAATTGTCCAATTGAGAAATGGAGGGGGGCCTGATACCTCAGTACGTTGAACATGCAACTCTCAATTTCAGCTCAGGTCATGATCCCAGGGTTGCGGGATTGAGTCCTGCGTCAGGTTCTGCACTGAATGTGAAGCCTGCTTGGGATTCTCTCTTTCTCTCTGTCCCCTCCCACTCCTGAGCTCTCCTTCTCTGAAACTAAATAAACCAATAAAAATAAGAAATGCAAATAAACATATAGATTTTAAAATGCATTAAGTTTAATAAGCACAAAGTTAAATTTCTTGACACCAAAATCTTCACAGTTGGGTAATAATTATTTTAAACAAATACAAAAATCATCACCAAGTATAAAGCAAATTAACAGAAATGTTTAAATTTTCAATAGGTAGTGACCATAGGAGATGAAATCCTCATTATTAGATAATTAAGGGAAACATAATGTCTCAGACTTTTAAAAACACTTACACTTCCTTTATCAGTTTCGTGGACAAGAGACTCGTATTTCTCCAGCAGAAGTTTTTGATCTTCTCTCAGACTGAGTGTGAGTTATTTGCCAGTCCTTGTCAAGTGTTGGGACCAAGTCCTTGAACTCCTAGGCCAAAAAAGATCAGCAGTATTTCATCTTCCATTCTCAATTCTGGACCTAATCAACAACAGTGTTTCCACCAAAATGGGAGACCATATAATCATCTTCCTGGGCGCAGCAGAGCAGGAAGGGGGAAATAAAGGAAAATTTGGAAGACTGTTGTAGATAGTAGAGGACTAAGTTTACTGCTGACCAAACAGAAGCTTTTTCCCTTGGATTGAAGCAAGTTTTTTTTGTTTTTTTTTTTTTTAATGTTTATTCGTTTTTGAGACAGAGTGTGAGTGAGGGAGAGGCAGGGAGAGGCGGGACAGAGGATCCAAAGTGAGGTCTACACTGACAGCAGTGAGCCTGATGTGGGGCTCGAACTCAGGAACTAAACTGTGAGATCATGACCTGAGCCTTTGCTGTTGCTGTGGCTACCACCTGAGGGCCGAGGCGCATTGACGGCACCTCAGTTTAGCCACAGCAGCACATTTAACTCACTTCCTCACTTCCTTGGCCTCCAGCTGGAGTTTCCCCTGCAGGAATCTGCTCATCCATTCTATTGTGGATAAATCTGAGAAGGTGAGGGAGTCGAATGCTGATAGGGGAACTCATGAATAAGAACCTACTCTTGCACCTCAGAAGACCCCAGTGAGGATTAAACCCCAGTTGTCCATAGCAGTGCCTATTTTGATAATGGCTCCTTGGATTTAGCTCTTCCCTTCCATGACATTATCCCCTGGCCCACAAACCTTACCCTTGGCATCATCTCTCAAAATAAAGACCCAGCAAAGATACTCAATACATGTATATACAAACAGACTCTTAACTACAGAGAACAATCTGGTGGTTACCAGAGGGGACGTGGGTCGAGGGATGGATGAACCAGGTTTGCAGATTAAGACTGCGTGTGTCCTGATGAGCATGGGGTGATGATGTATGGAAATGTTGGATCACTGTATTGTCTACCCGAAACTAATATAACACTGGATATTACTTAAGTGGAATTAACATTTTTTTAAAAAGAGGAAAAAAATACTTTTACATATAGTTAATTAAGTATTAAATGAATTGTCATTGGTGATATTATTAATATGTCTTAGGAAAAATGGCAGTTTTCTGTATATGAGAAATCTGAACTCAATACAATCTTCAATAGAGAAATGAATATATATTAAAAGGTTCTGTCTAGTCATTATCATTAACTGTAATAATTTTTCAATTATTTCAAAAATTTTAAGATCACATCACTATTACATGATAGAAATGTTATTTATGACCCTAAATCCCATTTGTTCTTTTTGAATAGAGACTAATGTGTGTAAGGTATAAGGTAATGTGTCTAAGGTAAGGTATAAGGTAACTAATGTGTATAAGGTGATAGTTTTATAGGAAACTAGGATCCAGAACAACTGAATATATTAATGGACACAAAAATAGAATGTGGTGGAAGTCTCTCTTCCCCAAACCTTTGTTTAGAGTTGAAAACATTTGTGCAATTTAGCCCACCACGAGCCTTTGTGTCAGATAAAGGTTTTGATCCAAGAAACAAAATTAGCTAGGTATAAAACTAAAAATATGAGTCCTGCCCAAAGGAAAGCACAGATAGGAAGGGGCAAAAAAACCCAACATGAATAATAGAGCAGAATATTAGTAGCAAAGTGGACAACAAAATGTGGAATTCAGACAGACAAAGAACAAATGTCTGGCGAAGGCTTATCTATCATCTCTCTGATAATTAAGAATTCAAAATTGAGAGTGGGGCCTCCATAGATTTTATTTACAATCTAGTGTATATAATAATGTTTACATTCTCTATGAGGTAAAAAAAATTCTACTTCTCAGCCCAGAGTATATGTCTCAGAGCTCATGACCACTATAATAATTACGTATTTATTTTTGTGATTATTAGTTTAATGTCTGTCTCTTCAACTAGACTGTGTCTTGTGAAGTCAAGTCTTTGTTGCTTTTTCTCAGTAGTAAATCTCCAGGGTATCTATCTATCATCTATCTATTTATCTATCATCTATCATCTATTTACATATCATCTATATCATATAAAACGCTGTCAACAAATATATTGTTTACAGAATGGATGGGTGTTGCCCTCCAAAGTAAGTCATTTATAATTTTATAAATTTCTGATAAAACAATAATAATTTTGGGCTATTTTTCCCAAATTGATATCCAGAAATTAAGTTTCTAGTACTAAGATTAGGCAAAGCCAAATATGTAAGTTCTGGTAGTAATTCTAGTATGCTGGGGGTGGCTTTCCATACTAATAAGTAATTCTCAGGACACCAGCTGGGAGTCCTACAACTCAACTCTATTCTGACACTATCTACCTGGAGATCTTAGAGGTTAAGGAGTCAGGCCTATCAGACCGCTCGCCCCTCAGATGCCGGTTACAAGCCCACCTTATCAACTGTGCTTCTGACCTTCTGGCTATAAATCAGAGGTTCCCATGGCCCCCTCCTTGGGTTTAGTTAATTGGCTATAGCGGCTCATAGAATGAGAGAAATATTTTATTTACTAGATTACTGGTTTATTATAAAAGGATTATAAAATAATAGAAAATATATATTGGCCTCTGCCCCTAGTTTCTGGGAAAAACTCCTGTAATTCCCTAAGTTATATTTGGCCTCAGGAGCCCTTCTGATTTCCTGGGTGATAGGAGTGTCTTTTGTTCTAATGAGGGAGCTCTGGGTGGGCTCCTGGATCGCTCCTGGATGAAGGTTGGTCCAGAAGGACCAAGTCTTGACAAGTTTGGGACTTTTAGGCTCACCCCCATTCTCTTGAGAAAGGAGAAGGGATGCAAATAGAGTTAGGAATGGATCCTGCCTGCAGATGAAGCCTCCATAAAATCCTGTAAGCATGGGGTTTGGGAAGCTTCTAGGTTGGTGAACACACAGCGTTGCTGGGAGAGAAACATGTGGAGAGGGCACGAGAGCTCTGCACTCTTTCCCCACACTGTGCCCTGTGCATTGTTCTGTCTGGCAGCTCCTGAGTTTGTTACGTTAAGAGAAAAACTATAGGTTTTTCTCCCTGTGTAGGGTAAAACTAAGTTCATCCCTACTGTTTGTTTCTTCCATGCGAACACCTCGCTTCTCTGACAGATAAATGTGATCTACTTATTTTATTTTATGTTTGACCTCAACTTTGAGAAATATGATGCAATTTATCTTTGTGTTTTTTTTTTAATTTTAATTTAAAAAATTGTATAAGTAAGAAATATGAAGAGATATAAGCTATACAAACAGAAGCTCTGGAGTAGAAACTCAAGAATCTTTAAGATGGTAAAACAGCGTGAGACTAAAACTTTGAGAACACCTTTGCGACAGTCTGTAACACAGAGTCCCGTACAGCCAGCGATGTGCCTCCCAGAAGTGAAGAGTATGTGGGTGAGCAGATGTATCATGATAGATATGGTGCTGTGACGTGATTATTTGAACTCTGCATTTATTACCTGACTTCCTGACTCTAGAAGAGCCTTCATGTCGCTCCCTCACTTGGTATTTCTTCTTTAGGGAACTATCTGAATTCTTCCAAAAAGCTAATGCCTTGATACAGTAGTAATACTCCCGTCTCCAACAGTTTAAATTGTAGTAGGTTGGGGCGTCTGGGTGGCTCAGTCGGTTAAGCGTCAGACTTCGGCTCAGGTCATGATCTCACGGTCTGTGCTTTCGAGCCGGGCGTGGGGCTCTGTGCTGACAGCTCGGAGCCTGGAGCCTGGAGCCTTCTTCGGATTCTGTGTCTCCCTCTCTCTCTGCCCCTCCCCCGCTCATGCTCTGTCTCTCTCTGTCTCTCAAAAGTGAATAAATGTTAAAAAAAAAAAAAAAAAAAACAACTTTAAAAAATTGTGATAAGGTGCAGCATAGTAAACAAAATGTTATAAAAACACCTGAGCTATATTTGGGCATCTAATGGTAAATCCTTTTAGGTAATTTCCACAGGAAAATGCATCAAAAGTCTAAAAGTCATCATTGACATCTCTTTTGTGCCACAACCCACAGAATCTATTGATTATTGAATCCTGTTGATTCTGTCTCCTAAATAGAATAGAGCCTCCTGCCCATCACGCTCGGTCCCCTGGGGATGGATTCAGAGACACTGATTTCAATATTCCCTGGTAGCATCTGTTCTCCTAGAAATATTGTTAAAAATGTTGTCATCTCAGTCTTCACCCCTTTCACGAGCAGGCCAAGCTCTCAGTGAATCATGACATTGAACGCTGCTTAAGATGGGTTCTTTGGTGGTGCATAGAAGTTGCCTGATGTCTGAGTTTATCACCCAGATCCTTCCAGTCAGGGCATTTCACCAAATTTGCATATATCTAGATAAAATGAATCTGTCGGTCTACTATAGCAATGAAATGATGAGGATAGGAAAGGATGAATTGAGGCTCTGACCAGGTGAATTCTGAGTAGAGAACAGCTGTCATAGACACAAGACATCTCAGAATATTCCAATTCTGAATCCTAATAAATGCAGCTAAAGAAAGATCAGATAAAAACTATTTATTTGCTAGATAGGTCTTGGAGCTAAAGCTTGGAACTAAAGTATGTGCATCTTAAATATGACAGACCGAAGAAAGGAATGTCTTAAAAATATTATCAATATTTCCTATCAGTAGAACTGCACTTATAAATATTTATTATATTTCTGATAATAAATGAGTCTGAATGAGGCAATATAAAGGCTCGACTTCTATATACTGAATTAATAATGTGTAAATTTTAAGTAGTCATTTAAAATATGTCACGTTTTCAATGGACACATAATGGAAATTATTTTAAAAGGTGAATTAGTTACTTATACAAATAATTACAGTAGTGGATTTATGCACTCATTAGAAAAATTGCTTCTGAGGCTTTTATGAATTTCTGAAATACATACGTAAATCCAGAAAGTGAAGGTTGTATTATTCAACCACGAAATAGTAATAAGGCACCTGTTATGCACTGTGCATTGTTAATGTCAATGATAAAACAATCAATTAGACACAGTCTTTCTTTTTGGAGGAACTTGTTTCTCCTTAACAGAACACTAAACAATTAATCCCGTGTTATGGGAAGAAGCATATTAACACGAAATAAAACTCTGATGTGAAAAGCTATCCTCACCTTTGAGACAGATGCTTCCCAGCATTTGTGGCTTTGCTGGGGCTCTCTCAGTAACATGGAGACATAGAAGGATAAAATCTCATTTTCAACCTAATGGAGTTACAGGTATGGAATATTTTCTAAACCAAACATTTCTGCAAATAAACTTTCAAATGTAAAGGAGTATAATCGGGTCTTACTTTTTAGCATAGTTGGAACAGACCAGTTGGTCCAAGGCTCGAGTCTAGATAATTTCTTTATAGGATTGAATCTCATAAATGTTTGTAATTTGGGCCTATATAGAACACTTCGAAGTGTCAGCAGCTATGACAGCACATTTAAATGAAATAAAATCTGCAACAAACCAAAGGATTTAAAAAAAAGTCTCCCCCCTTTTAATTTTAGTTTGCTTATCAAAGCAGGGCAATATGCTTTTTTTTTCAAATCCTTCATTTCCTCAATTCCAAGGAGTCCTGAGGTCTCCTGATGCAACTCTACAGTTATGATGTTTTTATTTTTTTTAATGTTTATTTATTTTTGAGAGAGACAGAGACAGAGCATGAGCGGGGCGGGGGGGGGGGGGGGGTCAGAGAGAGACAGAAATACAGAATCCAAAGCAGGCTCCAGGCGCTGAGCTGTCAGCACAGAGCCTGATGCAGGGCAAGCTATGCTGTCTTTAAAAATGCTTTTGTTCAGGGCGCCTGGGTAGTTCAGTTGATTGAGTGTCTGGCTTTGGCTCAGGTCATGATCTCGCAGTTTGTGTTTGAGTCCCTTGTGGGGCTCTGTGCTGACAGCTCAGAGCCTGGAGCCTGTTTTGGATTCTGTGTCTCCCTCTCTCTCTGCTCCTCCCCTGCTTGTGCTCTGTCTCTGTCTCTCTCTCTCAAAAATAAATAAATATTTTTTAAAATGCTTTTTTCTTAGTAACTGTCCTATCAGCAGCAAATGTCCTGTTTGATTCTATCTGCACAGAAGCTAATATAAGAAACAAGAGGCAACAAAGTCATGGAAAGACCTAATGATGTTAAATTAGGTTCTTTAATGATATATTTTTCTCCTACTGGAATCCTATTTTTCCTCCTATTTCACCTACTGGAATCAAATCATTGGTACGTATTTAAGTAGATCATTTATATAAACTGGCAAAATAAATACAACAAACGGCTTTACTGTGAACATATCAGACAATTTCACTGTATTTGTAGCGATAAATAATATTTAAAAATTTATTTTTAAATTTAAATAACATTTAAATTTAAATAATATTTTAAAATTTATTTTTTTCATTAAAAAAATTTTAAGCTCATTTATTTATTTTGAGAGAGACAGAGACAGTGTGAGTTTGGGAGAGTCACAGAGAGAGAAAGAGAATCCCGAGCAGGCTCTGGACTGTCAACATGGAGCCCGACATGGGGCTTGAACTCATGAAACCATGAGATCATGACCTGAGCCGAAACCTAGAATCTGATGCTTAACTGACTGAGCCACCCTGGTGCCCTGATTCAAAAATGGCTTAAGAAAGACATGCCAAAATTTAAGCTGATGTCTTAATGTTAATCCCAAATGCTAATGTTCCATAAAATTATAGCAGATTAATTTTCCCAGTATTAACGTTACTGCATTCTACCTTTTTCAATGTACAGACTACATCCACAGGGAATAAAAAATGAAAAGGTTATCTGTAGTAAAACCGCCTATGTAGTGTCAATGGAAGCCATAAGAAAACTTGCACAAAGATGGGTTCTCACTCCAGTGCTCTTTTCTGTCATGAAACCCATGTTTTTCATTTTATTTTCTGTATCCTTTTTGCATAATCAGTTCTCATCCTACAACAAGGGCAAAGAGAGTTAGAAAATAGATTCTAAAGAACGAGCAGACCAGTTGAAGGAAATTTTCATGCTGCTGCCATCACGCTGATACACTTTCATTTTTTAATTTTTTTTCACACTAATTCACTTCTTTCCAAAATTCCATTTTATTGTATTTTCCCTTTCAGGCCTTGTCATTCTATCTATTGCTCTTTGTGTCAGGAAAATGACCATAACTAATACTAACAAATTTGAAAAAAAAACGTGTCTTTGGCCGCAATGAAGAATAAAGAAGCATTAATCTCAGAAAACAGAAGTCATAGATAAACAAACGAAATTTGGGGGATGTCTACTCCTTAAGTACTGCTCCAAAATTCCTATAAATAGGGTCATGGTTTGCCAGATCACCTGCTGCACCTGAGATTTCAACTATTAGTATTTTTCTTTCAGGTTAATAACATGTGGATAACTATTAAAATGTATAAAATCCAGATGGGAATATTACATTACCATTGCATTGACTATTATTCCATTGAGGTTTATTTAAATTATATTTGTGCTCACTGAGGAAGAAACAGGGTCTCAAGAGACTCATGACACCATGTGTGTAGACAGGTGTGTATAAAGCTGTTAGATATTATTTAAGAACTGGTTTCCAGAGGGGTCAAGGTGCAGAGGGCACCCCGGAGAACTCAGAAGATGAAAATAGCGTCAGGACAAAGTTCACCTGCACAATCATTTTGCCAACAGCTAACTTTAAACCTCAGAGAGACCCAACAGTCTGAATAACGGGCAACATTATACATAATTTAAAAGCCCCTAACTGTGTGGGCTGGTTCTACATTTGATCTCAGAATTTGTATATCACTGCATCAGATATAGTTTTGGCTACCATTGCTAAGATTATTCATCATTTTATATTCTTTTTGGTATAAAATTAAAACTTGATATTTATAAAGAACTTCCAAAAATCATAATTGATCCTGTTATTATCTACTTTAAAAAAATCATCTCTCTCTCTCTCTCTCTCTCTCTCTCTCTATATATATATATATATATATATATATACAGCCAAAAATCTAAATTCTAATTATGACATCTGATACTTTGCATGCTCTGGCTTTTGCCCATGTCTTTAAACTTGTTCACATGATGCTTGCCATGTATCTGTTACTCCAATCTATGTCTATATTCATAATCATGAATTCCATATCCAATATATGACAGTTTGTTACATTGCTATAAAAATTCTGTTAAGGTATTACTTCTCCTTGCAATCTCTCCCTAACTCCGCTGCCTTGAAAGTACCTCATATTCTTTAAAGGGTTAGCAAGTCACTTTTCTATAATTCTCTTCCTGACCCTGATCCATGAAGACTGACCATGGCCTTTAAATAGTGCTCTTTCCACCCCAACACCTATCATGATGGGTACCATATTCAACTTCACTTAATTGCTTAACTGTTGCTTTCTCCTTACTGGCCTCCAAACAAGGCAGAAAAAATATCAAGCTCAGCTATGTAGGTCCACTCTATGTACTGCATTGGATTCCTTAATGTGGTCTGTCAAAACAAAGAAACAACTGAACATTGTAGTAATAATTTTATGTGACTAAGCAAGTGTATATATTTAACTGAAGTAAGGAACCGTATATTTTGAAGAATAAACTCCATCTGATATTCAAGGAACCACAAATGTCAGACCTCAGGCTTTGGCTAAAATCACAAACTTTTCCACTAGCGGGAGAGTGTAACCAAGAAGAATACCAGTGACTAAAGAGATGACATCTTATATATTAGAAACTTTCCTTTGTGTCCTGTTACATAAATGGAGATAAAAAGGGATGAAATGATTTTAGTCATTCAGCTAATGTTAAGTATCAGGTGGTCACTCCACAACATATTTCTTTTGCTATTAAACTTTACCTCAAGTTTATTTTACTTAAATGTAGTGTCCAATCTCCAACAAGAAGGAATTTGCTACATAATGTATGGGACATTCAAATACTGAACTATTATCATTGATATATGTTTACAAACTAATTACACAAGCCTATGCTAGTTTAAACTATTTACGATAAACATTACACAGTAATATTTATAAGTCCAAAGCACGTGTTTTGTGTAAACACCCTTTACTTTAGAAACACTTCTTTAGGACTTGACAAAGGAAAGTACAGTTAAGCTTTATTTAAAAGTTAATTCTTATGAGAGAAAAAAGTGAAACTACAGATGCTGTCCTCATCACTGTTGACAAGAGAAAGCTCATAAATGTAACACTTAATTCAGTGTAATGAAATCGGAAAGGATCAATTCTTCAGAACTGAAAAAGTCACTGAGATATACGCAAAAGACAGAGTGCTTCCATTAAGTGTATTTGTTTCAATAAGAAGAGATTATACAGTGACCTTTTCTTTAGCTGCCTTGGTTTCTCCATTTTTAATCATTACACGAGATTTGGTAAGAATCTTTGCTGACACTGTGCTCCTCAGGGGGCAATTAAAAGAACAGTGAATTCACTGGAAACTGAAAATCATTTCACTTTACGACTAAAAATGGCAGGAAAGAGGCCAGCGTATCTGGACCGTCAAAGTACCCGCCCAATGGTAATAACACAGAATCCATGAAGTTGTGCTTAAGGAACATTATGTATCCAAAGGAAAACCGTAAACTCCAAACACGTCACAAATAGATCAGTTACAATTAATGCTCTATTACACAAAATTTAGAGCTATAATCCTCCATTTATCATTTTGCACATATATAAAAATAGGCTTATTCCCAGCCAATGGGCTATTTTGGTTTTTGTCTGTCTTGCTTTTTCTATTTTCTATTTCCAAAGTATGTCACTTTGCTAAGGATTTTGTTTTTCAAAGCCGAAAAACAAATATCAACATTTTTTTTAATCCAAATGAAATTAATTTAAACTGAACAATTATGTTGGTTGTTTGAGAAATATATAAATATTTTATATATATATATATATATATGGAAAAATTACTGAGTAAAATGTAATAGAAGAGGTTTATGATATTCAGGGTAGGTACAATGAGCTGCCTTAACAAGCAAACACCCACATCTTAGCAGTTTAACACAGCTGAAGTTAATTTTTCCTCTGTTGTCAATGACAATGAAAGATGACAAACAGGCTTGTTTCCCATCCTGTGGCTTCTCGGTCCCTCCTTAGATCCCCTGATTTTTCCATTAGACCCTCTGTACGGGGGAAGGAGAGGAAATTACATGGACGTCCAACAAGTACATGTATACCCACTTTTTGAAAGTTTGAGTTATACCACTTTGCTTTTATGAAAGGCCTACATTAACCCCGTATCTGTTTCACCCACTGAGGTAAACATAAAGGGGAATTTCTCCTTCACCAAATAAGGTGAAAAGTGAAAACAGCCTCCAGTGTTGGCTTTGCAGCCAGCAGAACCGTGATAAAGGCTGCTCCAGGAGAGTGGCACTGCCCACCTCTCCCCCAACTGCCACCCCCAACTGCACTCAACATTTCAGCATCCAGCCCCTGGAGCTCTGAACTGTGTCTGTGAGTGTCTGTGCTCATGGCTTATTTGTGCATCCTTTAGCAAAATGTATCCTGAGGATCAGATAAACCCGAGGGGTTATTTTGGGGGTCTGGAAATGCTCCAAACGTTTTCCATTTAAATGAATGCTAATTGCCTCTGCCTGACGCCATTTTGGTTTCCTGGGAATGGCCTATTTTTGAATAGTGGGGAATTTCGGTAATTTTAGAGGCTGGGCTTGGTTGTTGCCCATGTCCTTAACTCTTTGTATTTCCCTATCCAGATTTCCACAAAATTATCATGGGTGATCACTTGTCTCTGCAGTTTTCTCAACAAGGAGATGAAGGACAGAGGTATTAATGGTCATTAGCCCTCTCTATGAAAATGTTTCATTTGAAAGTTTTAACAGATATCAACTTGAGTTATATATCTTTTTTGAAGTAAATATTTATTATTTTCGGTGTGATCACTGTGGCCGTATCTTTCTTAACTAAGATATTAAGAGAGGACAAAAATGAAATAACAGTTATATTTATGAACTCTCTCTATATAAATATATCTAACTATACATAAATATAGAAATATATTTAAATATATATAACTCCAATATTTACATGACCAGTCTAGATCTTTCCTTTGAACTCCAGACCTGGGCGACTGATTGCCTGTTTGAAGATGTGCTCTCATGTCTAATCTCATTTAATGGACAGTCCATTCTGTTGGATGTTTAACGCTACTCCTTCCTTAACATCCTGCTTCTATCAGCCTAACTTGCCAACATTACCCTGAAAACAGAAGCAGAATCTGCCCACCGTCACTGATATTTCTCTGGCCCGATCCACTAGGGTCTCTTTACTAGCCGGCAAAATACTCCTCCAACTGTTGTCTTCCTCTATGCGTGACAACTGTGTTTTGTTCACAAAGCAACCAGAATGGTGAAATGAAAAAATAAAATAAAAAGAAAGTTAAATGCCTTAAATCGATTTACAAAACCACAATGATCTGCCTCATGCAGTTCAGCTCGGACCTCTGACCTCTGACCTCTGACTTCAGCTCTTATCCTTCTCTCCCTTTCTCATTGTGCTTCAGGCACACTGGCCTCCAGCCTGGGCCTCTGCAGGTGTCTGGGCCTCCCTGTCTCTCCCTCATCTCATCAGGCCTTTGCTCTAATGCTGCTCAGTGAGGAGCCCTTTGACTCATCTATGTAATATTCAGTATCACAAGCTCCAACTCCTGGCAAGGCTCAGCCCCATTTTCTGTTTCCTGTAACTACATGTGAGCAAGAAAATATAATTTCTCAGCCACTGAGATTTCTTCTTCTTCTTCTTCTTCTTCTTCTTCTGCTTCTGCTTCTGCTTCTGCTTCTTTTTGATTTGTTTTTGTTTGTTTGTTAATGTTGTTACAGAAACATAATCTGCCGAAGCAGGCTAATAGATCTTAAACAATCTCTACTTTAATTACTTTTTAAATTGCCCACTTCTCTGCACTAAAACTGATTTCTCATGATAGTGACGTGGGCAGACCTGGTCCGAGGACTCCGAGGCGGTCCTGCAGGACCAGCCAAGAGGGCTCCTTGGCTTTGCACAGGATGGAAATCAAATGTGAGCCAGTGGGAAGCGAGAGCAGAGTTTACTGAAGAAATAGAGAGAGAGATACAGACGGAGCATCTGGGAGACTCGGAAAGGAAAAGGAGCATACGTCTCATCTTTGGGGTCTGGGTTTTTATTGACAGTGTTGTGTGGTGCACGTGTCCTCTCAGGAGTCCAGGAACTCATCAGATCAAGGACAGGGTCCAGGTGTCCATCATATTGGACTTATTTCCTGGATCCAGGAGGTCTTGTCATCCAGATGTCCAGTGCTAGTGGTCTGGAGTAGCACATGATGACCTTGTGAGGTCACTCCTTAGATATTATCTACTGTGCTGAAGTCTCCAAATAAGTCCCTAACTCCTTTTCCCTTACAAGGAGGATATACATTAAGGCATGTGTAGGGCAGAAGGTACAGGTCCTGGAAGGAATAGAAGCAGGAAAAGAAGCAAAAGAAGAAAACAAAACAGAACAGCTCTTTCTTTTACGGGGTCTCTTTAGTTTCTCTGTCTCATTAGCAGTAAGTTTGTGTATTTCATACTCTTGCTATATCCCCAGTGCCTAGAGAGTGGCTGTTCTAAAGTCGACTGTATTTGGGGCCCCTCGGTGGCTCAGTAGGTTAAGCATCCGACTTCAGCTTAGGTCATGATCTCACGGTTCGTGGGTTCGAGCCCCACATCAGGCTCTGTGTTGACAGCTCGGAGCCTGGAGCCTGTTTCGGATTCTGTGTCTCCCTCTCTCTCTCTCTGTCTTACCCCCCCCCCCCCCCCGCCCCCGGCCACCGCTCGTGCTATGTCTCTCACTCTCTCAAAAATAAATAAACCTTAAAAAATTAAAGTGGGCTGTATTGGAATAAGTAAAGTTTAATGAATATACTTTAGGGTGCAGTGTCTCCCCATTTATACTGGAAAAACACCTACAGTGGGAAAATAGACTTAGATTTCATCTTAGCCCAAGTTTACTAAACAATAGTTAAATTTTTATGTAGTACTTGTTTAAACTCAGTAGAACACTAGCCCAAATAAGAAGTAGTAAAACTACATGCATGTAGAATGGAGGGAGATAAAGTCTTTCCCAATTATTGGTCTGCAATTCTTTCCAGAGGAGCCTGCCCTTTATGATAACTCTAGATACCTAACAACCTGGAATGGATGATTACTAAGATTCCTTTGGAACTTAACCTTCTATGATTTCATGATACTCTGCCCTTTCAGAAAACGGTTACCTTTTCTTGTCAAGGAATGCTGGGAAATCTGGTTACAATTTTTAAATTGCTCAAGTGAATAAGGATCCTTTCAGGATCCTTGCTCTCATAAAAGAAGAATTATCTCCCTATAATTGTATGAAAGTAGTCCCCAAATATTCTCCACAGAAACAGAGCATT
This sequence comes from Neofelis nebulosa, assembly GCF_028018385.1. Lineage (NCBI taxonomy): Eukaryota > Metazoa > Chordata > Mammalia > Carnivora > Felidae > Neofelis > Neofelis nebulosa. Next base: position 6,625,190 of record NC_080792.1, on the reverse strand, counting down.
CTAGAAATTCATCCACCAAATAGTTATTTCACTGGTGTATGAGATGAGCAAAACAACGTCTTGTGAACGCTGCTTTAAATATTGCTTAAAGGAGTGAAATGTTTTAATACATGTTTTAAAAATACAAAGGGGGGAAGGATACTCTAGGACATTAACCCACCCTTCCTGAGTAGGTTCCTTCCTCAGAATGTACACAGTTTTGACCTTCTGAGGTTGTTTATGGTTCACTAGATTATAACATAGACTTCCCATACAAATATGTTTATTTTTTAAATTATATTTATTTTTGGGAGAGAGAGAGAGCATGAGCAGGGGAGGGGCAGACAGAGAGGGAGAGAGAGAATCCCAAGCAGGCTCTGCATTATCAGTGCAGAGTCTGACGTGGGCTCAATCTCACAAACTGGTATCATGAGTCTCATTTTATGAAACCAAGAGTCGAGGGCCTAACTGACTGAGACTCCCAGGCACCCTTCATTCAAATATGTATTAAATAAATAATGACGGACAGTCAAAATGTCACAAATAATGCGTCTAGAATTGGAAGATAGATCAGAAGAGTTGATACCCCCACAAGAAACTTGTGAGATCAAAAAAGGGAATGGATTTTAATGCCGCATGGAACCTTTCACAGAAAAACCAGCCTAGCACAATCTAAATTGTTTCCACAAACAGGTGCTAGACACAGGTCGAGGGGGATGAGACCTAGCAGAAAGAACAGAGAAATTATATGAGTTCTCACTTTGTGAGAAAAAAAGTCCCTGACAATTTAGTGATTTATTTTCTACTCCTCTCACTTGATTTAGGCTAATTGAGATTCTCCAAGATCCTGTTGAGTACTGTATTCTCAATTTCTAAGACAACATTTATAATATAGTGGTGATTGAATAAATTCTTACTGAGGAGATGCATGAATTGATCAGTTGAAGAAAAGAGCCTCATGGAAAGTTGATTTACCAGTGAAGAAGTCTAGTTATGAAAGGTCTGAGAAATCTACACTGAACTCTCAAAATTCATTGAAGAAATAATGTAAAATTTCAGGGGTGTGACTAAATTTCTTTCTAGGCAATTTCTAAACTGTTTTCTAAAGACAGCATCTTTTTTTTCCCCTTTAAAAGAGAACTGAAGGAATATTAAATCAATGTATATAAAATGGCTCAGTTTGGTGGCATAAATTGGGGCAACTTCCTAAAAGTAATATAAATGATTAAGGAGTGAAAGCAAATTACATGATAATTAAAAGGAGGAGCTAAAATGTAGTTAACCCACTGAAGGTTAAAAAATGCCAACATTGATACAAAGGAATACAAGTAGAACACTAAAGATTCAATGAATTCAATTATAAAAATAGATTAGAAACTGAAGATAATTTTTATAACTATGAAATTTATTAGGCAGTAGACTGAGCTCCTAAGGGAATGTATGTGGATTTTGTACTCTGAATCATTTAAAAACTGAGTGCAGTGAACACTTAAAAGTACCCTAAAGGGAATAGTCCTTTACTAGGAACATGATTCAATAGATGAACTAATATAGCTTCCATTTATAATTTTTCATATGTTGTCAATCTTTGAGTAAAATGGTATACAAAGAGTCTCTTGATATGAGTAGTTAAAATACATTAAATAGAAGAATTGGTGCTGCTAATTAAAGCATGGATTATTAGATATAATATTTGTAGATATTTATAGATATAAGATTTATATAAAATGTCAAATTTCCGTCTTAGAGTAAAATGGATTCTCCAGGCTGTAGTTGAAGTCAATCATGTATTCTGATCATAAATGATCAGAATTTTATTTTTCTTGGATAGCATGTGAATATTTTTATTAAATTGTTGTGCTTTACTTTGATAAATAACAAGTAATAAAATTAAAATCAGAAGGAATTACAATTTTCAAATAATTGGCAAATGTTTACTTAAAATCATACATAAATGTAGGCACGTGTATACAATCGTTTTCAATATTTTAACTTAACTTCAATCACGCTTAAAATAGAGATGATGTATCATTGTTTTATCACGAGTCGGAGGTTTTTCTGTCAGTTAAACTAAAAGATTTAAGAATACTAAAAAGTACAATTTTCTGGAAATGGTTCAAATTATGAAGCCCAAAATGTAGTTTAAATAATAGCTCACACAACTAGTTGTGTAATGTAAGGTAAATTGTCTATCTCTTTTAAAAAAGTTTCATCATTAATTCACTAAAATAATAAATAAATAAATAAATAAATAAATAAATAAATAAATTTAAAAAAATGAAAAATCAGTATATGGCCACCTGCCTGGCTCAATCAGAAGAGCAGGAGACTCTTGATCTCAGGGTCATGAGTTCAAGCCTGAGACTGGGTGTAGAGATTACTAAAAATAATAAATAAACTTTAAAAAAATAAAAATAAAAATAAATGCAATTCACCACATCACAAAATAAAGAAGAAATAATTAATAATCATCACAATAAATGGAAATTAAAGCACTGACAAAATCCAAGATCCATTTATGATATGAGCTCTCAGTATCTTAGGAATGAAATATAACTTCTTCAACACCCCCCCAAATATTCCATATGAAAACTTACTGACAACGTCTTACATCATACTTCATACCGAAAGCCGATTTCTCCTCTAAGATCAGGTTAAAAAAAGAGGATATACACCTTACCACTCATGTGCAATATTACAGTAGAGGTTTAAATGATGGTATAATGTAAGCAAATTAAGTAAAAAGCAAAAAGACTGGCAAAAAGCAGTACAGTTTTCTTTATTTGCAGACAGTGTGAATATCGACCCAGAAACACAAATAATTCACAAACGAGCTACTAGAAATAATGAGCGATTTAGGAAGTGTTGCAACATTCAAGTTCAATAGAAATCTTACTCTATATTAGCAGTGAATGGTTTCATTTTAAACATAAACTAAAATTACTTTAATTTAAATATAAAAGTAAAAATAAATTTAGAGACAGTACCACTTAAAATAGCACCAGTATACATGAAATACTTAAGAATAAATATAAGGGACATAGATATGTAGTGTGATATCTTCTACTGAAAACTACCAAAAGACACAGATGGAAGGAGTCAAGGAAGACGTACAGGGAGTGCAGAGTGTTTCTGGCATAGCAGCATCGATATGGCGAAGAAATCAATCCTTTCCAAATTGTTCTGTAAACTAAATACAGTCTTTATCAAAGTTACATTAGGATCCCGTGGAAATGAACAAGCTGATTCTAAAATTTATCATAAAATGTAAAGAAACCAGAATAGCTGAGACACGTGTGAGAAAAGGACAAAATTATACCAATAATACTACTTGTTACCAAGATGTCTATAATCCTAAATAATCAAGCAGGTATTGTCAATGGGACAGAAGAAGATGATGGAACAGAATCTATAAGCACACACACATTCAGTTGGTGGCATTGTTCAGTGTTTTAACAATTGGTGCTGGAACCATTGGAGATGTGTATAAAAATAAAACCTGAACAACAGCTCACACAATCTTCAATAATTCACTCCAAACTGATCATAAGGTTTATTTTAGAATATAATTTTTACAAAATTCTAGAAGAAGATGTAGAAGAAAAAAGATGTGTGACCCCGGTGTAGGCTACTGTTGCTCAGGTATAGATCCAAAGTCACATTTCTTAAAAACATTAATGGACCCCGTGGAAGTTAAAAGTTTTCCCGATGCCAGAGACACATGTAAGAGAATGAAAAAAACAAACCACCAACTCTGAGAAAATACTTTCAAAACCCAGAGCTAAAAAAGGACCTTATGATCACAGTATACAAATACCCCTCAACACTAATAAATAGGACTCCCAGCTTCCTTTAGAATGTAGAAAGCTGGAATATGCATCCTTCCCACACAGGTCAAAAAAAAAAAAAGAAAAAGAAAAATCACCAAGTTAGCAAGTTCCTTAAACTCATCTGAGAATTGATGTGGGGACCACTCAGGGAACATGGTTGCTGCAGGGCCAATCAGGCAAGAGCGCTGACTTTGAGTGAGCGGAAACGGGAGACACCGGGAGAGAGTTCAGATCATTTTCTCTAACAAATTGCCAGCAGTTGAATGTGGGCAAAGGAGGGAACACAGAGGGCCTGGGGGCCCGGAGCACAGGGAATATTTTGTTCTTACTCCTAGGTGATTTTTCGAGCACCGCACTGAGTACACTAGGAAAGACTGGGGCGTGGCCAGGTTGTGGGAGGGCGGGCCTTGTGGTGAGAGCCTTGGGGATTGCAAGAGCATCCTGCTGTGCAAGTTGCCACCTGGACCCTTCTCTTATGACCCTGGTCTAACAAAGGTCTTACATTACTAGGAAAAAGCAAAAAAATGTGTTTATAATGTTAAGGCTCTAGTGCAAACCCCATGAAGCTGGAGGAGGGGAGCAAACAACAACAACAACAACAACAACAAAGAAACAAACACAAAAAGAAAGAAGGCGGTGGGGGGGGGGTGCGGAAGGACAAAATGAAGGGAAGGAAGGAAGGAAGGAAGGAAGGAAGGAAGGAAGGAAGGAAGGAAGGAAGGAAGAAGGAAAGAAACTTTATCTGTGGGCCAGGGCCAGGGATGTGTTCTGAGCCGTCTTGTGCCTGAGCATGGGGACGTGTCAATTCCAGAGGCAAACTTCTGAGATCCTAGAACAAACTATTAGCCTGAGACAGGGGCTTAATCAGAACGACAGAGAACAGAGGTCCAGCATGACCCATGTCAGGCCGCAAGGCATCCAGCAAGGAGGAGTGGCAGTCTGCAAAAAGAGCAGGACTTGGGTATGAAGAGACATCCTCTTGGAGGAGCAGTGCGCTAGGAAGACCGGCCCTGAGGAGGCGGCCTTCCTGGAAAAACCATCCGACAAGCCCACACCTCAAGCACCTGTAATCACAGATGGCTGGAATTCTGTGTGGTGCCCTAGGACGACCCAGACTGCTCAGCTCCTGACCACGGTGACTTGATCCCCCACATGAAAGACCTGGCCGGAGAAATTATGCTGATTTTCAGGCATAAAAACTGTAGTTTTGAACCTCTTGCCCTCCATAAAATATTTGTCGTTCCATACAAGGGGAGGAGGCGTACATAAAACAAATAAACACATTGATGACAAAACAACAACAGATCTCAGAAGAGAATGCGGCTCACCAACGGAAACAGACTCAAACAGGACAAAGTTATTGGGACAATCAGAGAGAATCTAAAATACGTGTGAATAATATTTAAAACAATTTTTTAATGTTTATTTATTTATTTATTTTTTTAATGTTTGTTTTTTTTTAAATTTATTTTTGGGATAGAGAGAGACAGAGCATGAACGGGGGAGGGGCAGAGAGAGAGGGAGACACAGAATCCGAAACAGGCTCCAGGCTCCGAGCCATCAGCCCAGAGCCTGACGCGGGGCTCGAACTCACGGACCGCGAGATCGTGACCTGGCTGAAGTCGGACGCTTAACTGCGCCACCCAGGCGCCCCTAATGTTTATTTATTTTTGAGATAGAGGGAGACAGAGCATGAATGGGGGAGGGTAAGAGAGCGGGAGGCACAGAATCCGAAGCAGGCTCCAGGCTCCGAGCTGCCAGCACAGAGCCCAACGCGGGGCTCAAACTCACGGACTGTGAGATCATGACCTGAGCCAAAGTCGAATGCTCAAGCAGCTGAGCCACCCAGGCGCCCCTGTGAATAATATTTGAAATGCTGTGGTGGAAATATGAATGTCATGAGAGAGCAGGTGGGCATTTTCAACAGACAGATGAAAAAAGTACCTGAAAAAAATCAAACAGAAACCGAAGAAATGAAATGCATAGTAAAGGAGATGATCAACACCTACAATGACGCATGACTATACTCAAAATAGCTTAGAAAACATCCAGTTCACTCAAAGAAAGGCTAATTCAAACTCTTGCATAGAATAGAGCCTCTGAGAGCTAAGGAACAACAGATGCCCCAGCTGATTTGTAAATGAAGGCCTGGAAGTACAAAAGAGGAAACTGAGCAGAAGATATTTGTGAAGAAATACTGGCTAAGAATTATGTGAACAAAAGACATCGAACCACAGGTCTAAGAACTCCAAAGACAACCCAGTTAAGAATGGGCAGAAGACATGACCACGTGTCCAAAGAAGACATCCAGATGGCTCAAAGATGCATGAAAAGAGCTTCAGCATCACTCATCATCAGAGAAACACAAATCAAAACCACAGTGAGATACCACCTCATACTGTCAGAATGGCTAAAATTAACACAAGAAACAACCGGTGTTGGCAAAGATGTGGAGAAAGGGGAACCCTCTTGCACTGCCGGTGGGAATGCAAACTGGTACAGCCACTCTAGAAAACAGCATGGAGGCTCCTCAAAAAACTAAAAATAGAACTAGCCTATGACCCAGAAGTTACACTACTAGGTATTTACCCAAGGGATACAAAAATGCAGATTTGAAGGGCTACCTGCACCCTGGTGTTTATAGCGATACTATCAATAAAAGCCAAACTGTAGAGAGAGCCCACATGTACACTGACTGATGAATGGCGAAAGAAAATCTGGTACATATAATGGAATATTAGCCACCAAAAAGAATGGAATCTTGCCATTTGCAACGACATGGAGTAAGTTGTGAAATAAGTGAAATAAGTCAATGAGAGAAAGAAAAAAATACTGTATGACTTCACTCATAGGTAGGATTTAAGAAACAAAATAGATGAACATATGGGAAGAGGGGGGAAGAGAAGAGAGGGAAAGCCACAAGAGATTCTTAATGATAGAGAGCAAACTGAGGGCTGATGAAGGGAGGTGGGTGGGGGTGGGCTAGATGGGTGTTGGATATTAAAGAGGGCATTTGTGGTGAGCACTGGGTGTTGTATGTAAGTGATGAATCACTGAATTCTACTCCTGAAATCAATATTACACTTTATATTGGCTAACTAAAGTTAAAAAGAGAGAGAGAGAGAGAGAGAGAGACGACAGAATTTTTAAAGACAAGTGGAGAGATGGGGCTCCTGTGTGGCTCAGTCGGTTAAACATCCGACTTCGGCCCAGGTCATGATCTCACGGTTTGTGAGTTCGAGCCCCATGTCGGGCTCTGTGCTGACAGCTCAGAGCCTGGAACTTGCTTTGGATTCTGTGTCCACCTCTCTCTCTGCCCCTCCCTTGCTCACACTGTGGTCTTTATCTTCCTCAAAAATAGATAAACATTTTTAAAAAGTTTGAAGATGGGTGGAGAGATAAGAGAAGCAACGTATGTAGAGAAACAAAGCAATTTGAGTAGGTGTCTCATCAAAAGCTAAGCAAGCAAGAAAGACCCTGGAGTGACTTCATTAAAACACGGAACATTACAAAACAAAACTGGCAACCTGTAATTCTATACCAAGCAAAGATATTAAAGAAGAAGAAGAAGAAGAAGAAGAAGAAGAAGAAGAAGAAGAAGAAGAAACTTAAATTATTATCTATGATTCTCATTATGTACGCGTTACATCTCTCTTAGATGTCTCAGTCGTTGAATATCCAGTGGTCTTTTTTTTCGCTCTCTGTCATTCTTGCTTTTCGGTTTTCAGGGTCTCTATTAGACATCCTCTGAGTCTCTCCTTGGCTGGGTCTAGTCTACTGATAAGCCCCTTCAAAGGTGTTCCTCATTTCTGTTACAGTGTTTTTTATCTCTGGCATTTCTTTTTGGTTCTGTCAGGATTTCCATCTGTTCTTGCCTGCTGTCTGCTTTATCCATTAAGTTGCCTGTTAGTTGCATAATAATCATAGGTTTTATTTATTTTTTTAAGTTTATTTATTTATTTTGAGAGAGGGAGAGACAATCCCCAGCAGGCTCTGGCTGACAACACAGAGCCTGACACGGGGCTCAATCTGAAGAACGATGGGACCGTGTCCTGAGCAGAGATCAAGAGTCCGATGCTTGGCCAACTGAACCACCCAGGCACCCCAATCATAGTTGTTTAAAATTCCCGGTCTGATAATTCCCACACCTCTGCCACGTCTGGCTCTGGCACTTGCTCTGTCTCCTTAAACTGGTTTTTGCCTTCTGGTATGCCTTGTAATTTTTTCAGGAGAGCCAGGTGTGGTGTTCGGGATAAGGGGACTGCTGGAGACAGGCCTGCAGTGAGGTAGGGGTGGGCCAGGGAAAGCTGCCTCCAGCCTGGGATTTGTGCTCGGTCTTTAGTGAGCCTGGGCCTCTGGACTGGATGCATCACCAGGATTTCTCAGCTTTCTTTTTCTCTCCGGTGTCGGTGGAAAAGCGAAGCCACACCTGGCTGGGTATTCCCCTTCTGCCACCTAGGTTCTGATAATGCCCCTGCAGGTTCGGTTCTGGTTAACTGGTTTCTCCTGGGTCCAGGCTTTGTTAAGAAGAACAAAGCTCTCTGGGTATTTCAAAGTGGTGCCTTTTTCCTGGTCTCCAAGAGGATTTTTCTCAGATGTTTCTTGTAGCCACACAGTTGAGCTCCTGGGGGTAAATGTCCCCATGTTATGGGGACCCCCTATCATCAAGTCTTCCTGGAGTGTTTGACTCTCAGACTTGTCCATGCTGAGCCGTCAGCAAGTTAGCAATTAACTATGGTTCAAGTTTTCTATGTGGTTCTGATTCCCGGCTCTGGTTCCCAGTGTGTCCAGCTCCTGGGTCTGCATAGGTACAGCTGTCTCTTTAATCTTAGGGGCAGGAGTGTGGCCTGTGTTCTCTCCCTTGTTATGGATTCATGGACAGTTGTTCATCTTTTCGTCTCTGCAGTGTTTTGGTTGTCAGGACCACGCTCCCTACCTGCGGAACCGGAAATGAGTAGTCTTGTGTCCTGTTTCTTCACGGGTGACTTTTCTCCTCTTACAGAATCAATCGCCACTAGCTTCTCTTCTTCCCCAGAAAACTGAAGTGCAACACGTTCCTCCTCTGTCAGCATTAGAAGGGAGAGACACTTCCCTCAAACATCCTTTTCCGGAGTCAGTCATAGTACAGCCTTTTTGGCTGGAACGCATTTCAGTGTCATGAGGGAATGTGAAAAGTTAGAAACGTTCGATAACAAAGCCGCAACCACTCTGTCAACCAAATCTTGGTCTCATGTCCATCAGCGTACACAATTCTGCAATTAAGCCCAGTAATGTTACTTCTATCAATTTATAGTCAGTACAACAAATTGAGGATATTCGTAAGGCTTATGTTGAGCTTTACTGATAAAAAGGTTTGCACCTGCTTTACCCTTGTTGATTTCACAATTCTACTGTAATGTTTTTTATCATTATGATTCCCACATTACATGTCATGCCACAGAGCCTTAGAGACCGTGGACAATATAGGTTTTTAGAAGTGAACCTTGAACCCTATATTTATTTACCCTGTCTTTTATCCTATGTATGTGTGTGTGTATGTGTGTGTGTTTACTTTTATTCACAATCATTCTGTACAGAGCTTGCCCCCTTGCAGTTTTATAGGACAGACTTGGAAAAACAGCCCTCACCCCACACCAAAGTTGGTGAAAAATATCCCAGGCTTATTTCTGTAAGTGTAGAAAATCTCTCCTTTTGTAGAAATACTGTTCTTGACTTAACATCTGAGAGGTTGAGTAATCAATCAATCACAAATTCTTGACCTTAACTGTAAATATAATCTGAGTGCAATGCAGATTTCAATTTGCTATTTATCAATAGCTTGATATACGACAGAAAACTTCTTCCAGAGAGCCTTGTTAACTGAGTTTTGCAATGAAACATGATATTAATCACAGGTTTCAAACATGTCATGCTTTTAATTTGCCAGTGATCCATACTCTTCAACACTTGTCCTCAATTTTAATGTTTAAAGGGAGCATTTAATGAGAATATCTTTTCAGTGACAACCAGTAACTCCACATGAAGGCATTAAGGTGTTTGCCTCCCTTTAAAAACTATCGATCTAATATGTTTCAATTCTGCCAGCGACATTTCCCTTATGGGCACCTAAAAATAAAGAAAGCCTGACCCAACACTAATGTGCCATTCTATTTTCAGTGAGCGACTGTTCTGTTTTGTTGATTGATTTAATTGAGGGCACAAAAAGTAAGCCTATGTACACTTGCTATGAAGAGAAGGAGAGGAGGGTTTCACAAACCCACAGAGGGACCACCCTGGTGTCCCTGGAAAGATACACAGAGAGGAAAAAGATGGATAGCTCCTTGCCATTTATAAGACCACACGAATGTGAAAAAGTAAAGTAATATTTGTGTTTTGTGTGTTTTTTTTTCAAGCTGTGAAAAATTTCCAAGATAGCTCAGAAAACATACAATGGAGAATATTACTCCCTTTGTCTTTAGTCATGGATGCTCCTTCTTCAATCCAAAAGAAAGAATTAAACAGATTTATGTTTGTTAATCACGCTCATATCTTCAAGTGTGTCTCATATAGTTTATCATCTAAAAAAATAATAGCCTGTAAAACAGACTTGATGACATGAACATCAGATAACAAACACAGGCTTGATTACTCCTGGCCTGACCGCCATCATCTCGAGCTGCAGAGGAAATACACAATGCTTCTCATGATCTCTAGAAATCAGTTTGGCTATGGATTGGTCCAGTTTGAGAGTGGTCCAACTCCCCACACCTCAGCATACTTAGAAAAGTATTCCTTCCAAATGACTACTATATTGTCCTACCTTCGAGGATGTGTAATGGATAAAGTTCTCTCGCCCTTTTACACTATGTGGAAATCATTAGCGAATTACCCTGAAAATATATTTGTGCTAATAAGCATGACTTCTATATGTGTGGTTTGGTATCTGGATTTGAATATATTACAAATGCAATGTAGGTCAAATTTCATTAATGTTTTTGTTCACATGAAAGAAAATGACAAGGGACACCTGGGTGGCTCGGTCGGCTAAGCATCCGCCTTCAGCTCAGGTCATGATCTCGCTGTCCGTGGGTTCGAGCCCCGCTTCTGGCTCTGTGCTGACAGCTCAGAGACTGGAGCCTGCTTTGGATTCTGTGTCTCCCTCTCTCTCTGCCCCTCCCTTGCTGGTATTCTGTCTCTGTCTCTGCCTCTCTCAAAAATAAATAAAATAAAAAAATATTAAAGAAAGGAAAATAAGAATGAACTCTTTAACTTAATAATCCAAATTAAAAACAGCCTACAGCAAACGTAGGTCTGTGCCTTAATCAGGTTCTGCATTTGAAACGGTTAACTAGAATTGTTCTGTGGTTGTGTTAAGTAGAATAATCCCATTAACTGTTCAATGAGATTGTAATTATTTTTTGTAAATTGAACATAGAGTTGAAAGAGAGGATGTGAAGCTGTATAACTTTTTTAAATTAAATGCAGGATTCCTGGAACCCAGAAGTAATACATGGTTTAATGTCTGGCTAAAGAAAATACACTACCTTTTAAGGGCATGGGCATCTCTCTCTTACGTACAAAAATGCCTGGCAGGCATCAAGAGACAGAAAGAGAGAGAGAGAGAGACAGAGACTTCCTTACTCACATGCTTTTCGGCAAGAGGGAGAGAGACAGAGACAGAGACTTACTTCCTCACATGCTTTTTTGCCAAAAACAGTCCAAGTGGTAGAAACCAAGGAGCTGAGCTGAGAGGGAAACCAGAGGCTAGAATTCGAGCATATGTGGCAGTAAGATTTCTAAGTGATAACTGGTTTTGTCAGACCCAATGATCTCATTATAGCATTTAGAAGTATTGATTTAAATATTACAGTCTTGCTTCTTCCTGAAATGAACAGGCTAAAACCGTTCTGTTAGCTTACTTGTGTTACACATAGAAGTCGACACTGTTTTATAAGAAAAATTAATATAATCTGTCAAATTAGAGAAAACTCTTCATTTACAAGTATTTTGATTAGATCCTGAGTCACCTGAGCTGAGCTTTGATTTCTTTTTTTTTTTTTTAATTTTTTTAACGTTTATTTATTTTTGAGACAGAGAGAGACAGAGCATGAACAGGGGAGGGGCAGAGAGAGAGGGAGACACAGAATCGGAAACAGGCTCCAGGCTCTGAGCCATCAGCACAAAGGCTGACGCGGGGCTCGAACTCACGGACTGTGAGATCATGACCTGAGCCGAAGTCGGACGCTTAACCGACCGAGCCACCCAGGCGCCCCTGAGCTTTGATTTCTACATTGTGTATTCTGCACTTATCTCTGACTCACTTCTATAGATGCTCTATCACAATTATTTGCAAAATCAGTTTTGAACTTCCTGCATAATCTCAATTCTACAAGTATGTTCCAACGGTAATTTGATTATGAGTACATTTGTTCTACAATGTCAAATAACTGATGGAACCTACCTTTTAAGGCCTTAACAGCTAAGTAGATACAAATAGATATTTTCATATCTAGTAAGTGTGTTATGAAGAGTGAACAAGAAATAAATATACCTAGAAGCTGTTTTCACGCGAAAAGATGCCATTTATCTCAGTGCTGTGAGTTCATAGAGTTTAGGGAAGAGGTAAATGGCGGGGGGCGGGGGGTGCCTGGGTGGCTCAGTGGGTTAAGCGTCTGACTCTTGATTTCGGCTCAGGTCATGATCTCACGGCTCATGAGTTGGAGCCCCACGTCTGCCTCCATGTTAGCACGGAATCTGCTTGGAATCCTCTCTTTCCCTCCCTCTCCGCCCCTCCCCTGCTCATGCTCTCTCTCTCTCTCTCTCTCTCTCTCTCTCTCTCTCTCAAAATTAATAAATAAACTTTTGAAAAATCGTTAAAAAAAGAAGTAAACTGGTACAAAGCTACTCCAGATTAATAGAATAGTTTGAACAGAGAGACTAAAACAGAAAGCATGGTTTTAGAACTGTGCACAGTTCATTTAGAATGACATCATCATATAGGTTATGAGAATCGAGACAAACAATGGAGACTAATCAGAGGAGGCCAGGAGGTTTCAATGGCGTTAGTTTATAATTAAGTCTTCCTCCACCCCAAACCAGACTCTAGAGATGTGAGAACCGGCCAGGGTGGCTTGCAAGACTTTTCAGAAGTACAAATAGAGAATTTTTAAGCTTAGAGCAGAAGCTTCAGTAAACATAAAAGTGTATACACCCATATATTTTAAAAGTTTGCATCCATTAAATAAGTTAATAAAAAGCAAATGAATAGAATCCAACATCACCAAGTTCCCTTCAACAGAAAATGATTCTGCATTTCCTCATGCCATGTTTTCTTTTTCCTTATCTGCTCCTGACAACGATAACCTTGAGTATCATCTGCATTGTCTTTTGACCGAGCATTACGTACCCTGACTTCTGTGATCTTTCCTACTTAAAACAAAATTGTATCCCCTGTGTCTCTTACCTTCAGCTTTGATGGTTGACTCTCTTGGGTAGAGTTTTGTGACTGATTCCTGGTTTTATTTTGGTATTTTAAAAATGGTAATAATTATCATAATAATGTCTCAGCTATAAATGAAGAAATGCTTTCTGTGGCTCCAAGCTACAGTGGGTGAGTGAGGTTATGAGCTACAGAGCCTCTAAGAACCAGATCTGAATGATGGTTCTGCTGTTAACAAGCTAGAAAATTTTCACTTCTACGGTGATAAAAAAAGGGGTCTATTAAGGTTTTGTGATAATAACAGAGGATAGTGTACAGTGTCCAGAAGTTTACTCCATAAATGTACAAACACAATCCAAATCCATCGCTGCTGTTTACATTAATAATCTTCACGCTTCACCCCAGCCACGTCACCTGCTCCTCCCTTTTCTGTCTTCATGGTCCCTCTAATTCTCACGGTCAAACGTGTCCCTATCTTCAGTTCTGAAATTCATATCCATCGCATTAATGAAACATAATGTGATGCTTGCTAAGCCATCATATTGAGTGCATGTTGGATATTGAACAAGTGTTTTCCTTCACATTTGAGTCAAAGCTGTGCATGAGTCCTCGGAAGGTGACTGTGCTAACCACTACACCACCAATGCTCGGGTGTGTGAGTCCTTGATTTACAGCCACGTGCTCTCTATCCCATCCAACTTTTGGAAGTGCTGTCACCTCCAGTGTCCAGAATCTGTCACTGCTTTTCTATGTCCCATATAGAGCCATTCATCAATACACTCTCAGTAATTGCTCTGGGGTTTTTGCTTTTATCTCCAATAGCAGAAATGCAGCTTCCTATCACATTCACAGGCTCACAGTTTCTGAGACCCCTGACATTAATGGTTTGTCAAGATGATGCTCACACCGCCAGTCTTTTCTCCGTGATGTGATCGTGTAACCATGATAAATGGACAGCGTTAGGAATACATCTTTTCCAGGGGAAGACTTTCTCGGTTCCACTTGAACCTTATTTTCTGGCAACAGAGTTAACTCTAGAGAGAGGTCAGTCCAGTCGTGACAGGAGAGCCAGCTGATAAAGTATGACTCTAGAAACAGAGATACAGCCCTACCCCTTTGTACATCAGCATGTTAATACTATTTTTTTTTTTTTTTGTAATTTTTTCAGCCATGAATAGAGACGATAACAATACAAACGGGCATTGTGAGGAAAAGTGCACAGGAAGTACAGTGTCTGAAAATAGATGTAAACTATTGCTGTTGTTGTTACCATTATCACAATCACAGCAGGGCAAAGAGAAATTGCTCCTATTTTGTGGCAAATTGTTTTCCCGTTTTCTTTCTTTCTTTCTTTCTTTCTTTCTTTCTTTCTTTCTTTCTTTCTTTCTTTCTTTCTTTCTCTTTCTTCTATCTTTCTATCTTTCTTTCTATCTTTCTTTTTCTTTCTTTATTTCTTTCCTTCTTTCTCTTCCTCTCTTCTTTCCTTCCCTCCTTCCTTTCTCCCTTCCTTCCTTCCTCCCTCCCTTCCTTCTTTCCTTCCTTCCTTCCTTCCTTCCTTCCTTCCTTCCTTCTTTCCTTCCTTCCTTCCGTGCATTTTCAACCAAAACACTGATATTAAATGTAGTATAATATTACTATTATACTTTAACTTCATCAGGTGTTAATTGACTGTTTTCAGGGATTCTGTTCACCGGTATTTCTAACTTGTATGTGAAAATGCAGTCAAAGGTTGGTAGATTTCCTTCTGTTCAGTGTGGAGTCTAAAAAGGTCATAAATTGGAGCTGTCTGTATTCCTGTGAGAAGGCACCACAGTTACCTTCTTCATTTTAGAAGAAATGATTGTCATAAACAAGGTCATCGCTTTTTTTTTAACTATAGAGCTGATGCATTATTTTGATGTAACTATTTGAATTTTCTGCCCCAGAGAAAACATTTTAATGCTTTATATCAATATTTGGAAGGGAAGTATTTACCATGCTATGCATTTTTGCTTTATATATCCCTTAGCACAAAGGAGAACTTTTATGTTTTTCCACTAATGTGTTTGTTTTAGGAAGGCTGGGATTCAGAAACCATTCTTCTTTCCTCCTTGATTCATAGATTCTCTAAGGCCCTTGCTTCTTAATGCAGGGTGTATTGATATACTGATTTAATATAGTAGCAGCCCTTATTGAGATATACCTCCCTAATGCCGTCGGGAGCAATGAACCAGATAAGATGCTTGCAATATTAAAATCAATTAAAATCCAAAAAAAAATGTTAAATTGCATTCTTATGATGGAATCAATTTGTAGAGTTGGCGACTAAGCAATTAGGGGAGAAAATTCCACTGGGATTTCTTATTTCTCTTGCTTTTTTAGCCAAGGAGATGGTGTTGATAAGTTAAGAACTACCAATGTGTATTGTTGAAGGCCAAAGTAAACTTTTCTCTAGAAGTGATGGCTTCAACTTTCACATCTCTGTTTACTTCTACTTAAGATTCTCAAGTTTGAAGTTGTCTATGTCAGTCCCTATTGCTAATTCAGGATCTTGGGAAGGCACCTTGACATTTCAGGGATCTACGGTACTGTGTACTGCATTAGTGCGAGAGGAAAGGGGAAATGCTGTTCTCTAAATTATTGGTAAATATTTTAAAGGTGAGAGAACTGTGGCATTGTGGGAACAGTTCCCATTTACTTCTGTATTCCTTTAGAAACATCAAAAGCATTTTAAAGTATTACAATTTCTCTATAGGATCTGTAAATAACCACTTACTATTGGAGTATCAATCTGTAAATCATATAATGGAGTATTAAATAAATCTGTTAGGGGTGCCTAGCATTAGGTTGGGGGTGAAAGGAAATAAAAATGAAAAAAAAGTTGCTACTGAAGAACAGAATATCTAAAGATCTATGGAAAACCTAGGAGTATCTGAGATTACATACTAGAATGAAAATGTATAGAGGCCTATGAGAACTATAAAAGGGTAATTGAGTGTCGATGTGGGCTGGCACTGTTAGCAAACTCATCATAAGGAGTCTAGACCTCACCTAGGGTTTCAGGTTGTGTACGATTTCAGTGAGAAAATGACAGGGATATAGAACATTACTCGATGTTTTGCTGCCTTCAAAGTAAAGACTATAGTTTACCAATAAATTGTTCAGGTTGCATGTAGGATGTATCATTTATGGGAACCGGTCCTTGTCAGTAAATTCCAGGTGTGGTAGTGAGGATCCTTTGCCACCGCCATCATGGTTAAGGTCCTTGTGGTTCTCATTGTTAAACTTATCATCAGAAGATGGGTTATTTCTCTTGAGGGTAAGGCTGAAAGACTCATGGCTTTTGACCTTAAAATCTTCAGAGCACTTCCTATGGAAACACATACAGAAGATGTAGAGTGCTATTTACTCTATATCTCGTACTGAAACAAAGTCAGGAAGGAATCATCTGCGGCAGCACACGTGGAAGATAGGAGCTAGCAAAGCAATGATTTACCCAGAAGTTGATAATGTTTCAGCTGGGAAGACAGAGAGGTGGGAATGCAGAGAAACTGGAAAGAAAGGAGCTATTAGGGGAGAAAAAAATAGACTCTGGGTAGTTGTGATAGATCCATTGAGAGGAGAGAAGAACTATGATAAAAGATTTAGGAATTTCAGCTCCGAAAGAAGGAAGAACAATGTCAAAGATGGTCATAGGATAGTTGTTGATATGGATTGTCTTGATGTGGAAATTTAGGACTTTTCATTGAAGAGGAAACAGTAAGAACTGTCTGATGGATTAATGTAGATGAATAGCCACATGGTAAGGACTGTGTCTGGAAAACTAAAAAGAGTCAGATATTTGAAAGTAGAGAGGTAATAGAGAGGAAGAATTAATACAGAGGATACTGGAGCATTAAGAAGTGCTGAAGAAATCGTGAAAGAAGAAATGGTCAGAAGGCGCATTGGTGCGCGGAGGTCGGGGAACATAAGTTAGGTCAAAAACAACAGTATAGCTGAAAACTTGGATCCTGAAAAATACTCATCCATTATTAAAGAATAGGCGATGGAGTATGTTTTCCAAGATGATAAAAGTTACTTAAATGTCAACTAAAGACTTGAATACTTCAGACTAGGAACACAAGCTCTTTTTCCTGTGTGTCTCCTAAGTCTGGTCTTCCCCACTGCATGCACACACACAGAATACCTCTAAATATATAAAAGTCAAAAGGCTGAGGAAAAAATGAGTTGGTGTTGATTATGTAAAACCAGGATTAAAATTTAATGGGCAGAGATTTATAGTGACTTTCAAAAGTCGGCCTATTTAATAGGGATGTAGATTAATGACATTAATATCTTTCACTTTTTCACAGATAAGCTATTCTATATTTTCATCTTTAGATTATTTTTGAATGTAATTTTAGTGCAGTTTTTTTTTCATATGCTTTTACAGAATTCTTTCAGCCTATCATTTTGCTAAGTAAATTCACTTTTATAGAATGACGTAAATTATAATGGGGCCGTGTTCTTTTAGCGATTCTCAGATAATGGAAGTCATTTTCTTTTTTTTTTTACATTTTGAATTTATTTTAATTTTGTACTAATGCTCTGTTTTGTATAGCTCTCTGACACTTGTTTATATTCTAGAATTTTCTGAGGGCAACAATTTTAATATTTGAAGGGTTACAGACAGTAAGTAAAATCTTTCAAGTATTTTTGTTGAACAGGTTCTTAGATGGTTAAATGAGATTTCTCCTCAAAGTCTTAAATCAGAAATATTATTCCAGTTATTAGTCATCCCCATACTATTGTGATGTTTGTGAATAGCTTTAAAAATGTATACCAATACTAATAATGTTTTTATAAGTTTATTTATTTATTTTGACAGAGAAGGCAAATAGGGGAGAGGCAAAATGGGAGAGAGAGACTCCCTCTGTCAGTACAGAGCCCCACACATGGCTCAATACTGATAATACTGATGATATTAAAGCAATGTTGAAATCACATTGTATGAAAAACTTACTGAGTCAGCATGAAAACTGTTTGTTTCTATATGGAAAGTAAATTTATCAACCTGAGTAAAAAAAGATCTATTTCTTCCCAGTCTCATTAAAAAAAATGCTATTATTGGGGTACCTGAGTGGCTCAGTGGGTTAAGGGTTGAATTCAGCTCCGGTCATGATCTCACGGTTAGTGAGCCAGGAGCCCACTTCAGATTCTCTGTCTCCCTCTCTCTCTCTGCCCCTCCCCTGCTTATCCTCTCTCTCTCTCAAACATTAAAAAAATATGCTATTATATTTCACTTATATGAAATTCTCTATCTTCACCTACAACGACATCTCTCAGTCTATGTAAATAGATGTATGTATAAATATCTTTACAGAGAAATGGATGTAGAGATGTTCATGTGTGTATACATGTTATATGTGTGTTTATATATACTTATTCTTAAAAAAATAGATAAATTTATTAAATCATCTTATTTTAGAAAACTGTTGAACACAGGCAGATGTATTAATTTCTGTTCTTTTTTTAAAATATGAGGGAGGTGCCTGGGTGGCTCATTCGGCTAAGCATCCTACTCTTGGTTTTTAGCTCAGGTCATGATCTCATGGTTTGTGAGTGTGAGCCTCTCATCTGCTCTGTGCTGACAGTGCGGAGCCTGCTTGGGATTCTCTCTCTCCTTCTCTCCAAATAAATAAACTGAAAAAAAAATTAAAAAATGAAATATGAGAAAATATGCCTATAATGCAAAATTCTTTGAGACAATATTATGGAAATGTAAAAATATATAAAATTAATCAGAGAAAAATGGTCTGTGATATTGTTGAAATAATATTGTCCATGGAATAGAGGAAATTCTAATTAGCAGAGTGACTTACAATGTTTCAAAATAATCATGTAAAATTTTAAAAAATGAATAATACTTCACTGTATTTCATAGCAAACAGAGGTCAAAATATGTATTACAGAAATCCTAATGCATTCTATATCAAAAGGTATATGTTATATGTACAGCGATGTCTAACACATAGATAGAAAGGTTTCCTGAATCTGTCTTTCACCTAAGATCTACAGAAAAAAAACAGTAAGAATAAAAAACAATAAACGGCTGTCTTTCATCCCTTAAGTAGCTGTTGTGTAATGTTGTATCTTATTCTAATTTTGAACTATCTCCAGTTTGCTGTGTACTTTTTTTTTTTAGTGTTTATTTTTGAGACAGCAAGAGACAGAGCACCAGTGGGGAAGGGGCAGAGAGGGAGACACAGAATCTGAAGCAGGATCCAGGCTGTGAGCTGTCAGCACAGAGCCCAACATGGGCTTGAACCACGAACTGAAAGATCATGACCTGAGCCAAAGTCAGTTGCTAAACCAACTGAGCCATCCAGTTGCCCCTGCTGTGTACTTTTGAAGTAGCTATACACTGCTCAATTAATCACCTATCAGAATTTATTTTCAAATCTTCACATCATGCTTCAAATCATATTGCAATTTATTTACAAATTATGCTCAAATGTTAAAATACAATTTATTTTCAAATGTGTTTCCTTTGTTCTCTATGCATCTTTTCAATATATTCTATCAATTATCAACTGTTTAGTTTGAAATATTGTATTGAAAGATTTTTATAAATTGTTTTGAGAAGATTCATTTCTTTAAATATTGAGTCTTTTAGGGGCGCCTGGCTGAGTCGGTTAAGAGTCCAACTTCGGCTTAGGTCACGATCTCATGGCTTGTGAGTTGGAGCCCTGCATCGGCTCTGTGCTGACAGCTCAGAGCCTGGAGGCTGTCTTTGGATTCTGTGTCTTCCTCTCTCTGTGTCCCTCCCCTGCTTGCGTGCTCTCTCTCTCTCTCTCTTTCTCTCTGTCTCTCCCCCCCTCCCAAATAAATTTAAAAAAATTAAAAAAAAATATTGAGTCTTTTAGTGCATACACTTTATTAAATTTTTCTATTGTTTTTATCCTTTGTTTCTATTCCTTAGCAAATTCATAAAGATTACTTCACTAGTACTTATATGTTTGTGACAAAGATGTAAGTAATTCCACATTACTATTCATATATGCAAACAAAATATAGCATGCTTATTTTCTATTGACTGATTTGTCCTTGCTCATAAGCTCTTACATCTTGAAATAAAAGAAATCTTAAGTTGTCCATTATATATTCTCTTTAAAACAGTCACTTTTGATGATGAGGATATCAGATCATCCTATATGCTTCATTTATCTGAAATAGCTCTATCTATCTACCTACCTACCTACCTACCTACCTACCTATATGCTCTTGGCTAACTCCATTTCTCTGGTATAAAATATTCAGTCTTTTGTTTTTTTCCCCTGATCTTCTTTTGGTCTTTAATGGCTTCAAAGTATGGGGTATAGTATGACAGGAAGGGAACAGTGATGTAGTCAGGGAGAGAGCCACAGATCTGCTTGATGTCTTCTGGACTCTGATTACATTGCGATCAAGTTCTGGACTCTTACTTTGGTGGTTCCCATTTGACCTCTTCAGCCAAGTTCTTCAGCGCTGTGGTGGTGCATGCTTCTTGAACCCATGGATGCAGTCATTACCTCTAGGTACAAATTAACCGCTACCTGGTGTTCTCTATGCAGACCCTAGGATTTGTCCTAGCTGTTGACTATATCAGCAACTCTGCCTCTTCTCCCAGGTCTTAGAGATTCCCTCATTTGATGAAATATATTAATCTCCATATCTAAATAGGATATAGATTCGCATCCAAATACATCAAAGCTTACAGCCAGAGACAAAGTGAAAATACTTAAAGCAACAAAAGATAAAAAGTTACTTGCCATATAAAAGGGAACCCCTAACTCCTCATCAGAAATCAGGGTGGACGGGGCACCTGAGTGACTCAGTAGATTAAGTATTAGGCTCTTGATTTCAGCTCAGGTTCACGAACTCGCAATTTGCAGGATCAAGCCCTGTGTTGGGCTCTGTGCTGACAGCACAGAGCCTGCTTGGAATTTTCTCTTTCCCTCTGCCCCTCTCCCCTGCTTATGCTGTCTTTCCCTCTCCCTCTTTCTCTCTCTCTTAAAATAAATGAATTAAAAAAAAAAAAGAACTTAAAAAAAAAGAAAGAAGGGTGGACAGATGGCAATGATAGCCAGCAGAAGTATATATCAAAAATGAAGGGAAAATAAAAGTTTCAAGATAAACAAGAGAAATCATTGCTAGCAGACCTGCCTTATAAGAAATTATAAAGTAAGATATTCAGGCTGAAAGTAGACCGTAATTTACATACCCATGAGAAAGCGAAGGCCCAGTAAGAGCAATTGTGGCCACATCAGTAGAATGGAAAAGGCCACATTATATTTTAATTTATCTCTATCCACCTGCTCTCCGTATTAAGTGATGAGATTCATTTGTGCAGGTGTGATGTCTTATTCATTTTTCTCAGGTGCCCCCATTAAATATATGACTTAGTCTAAGTATTTTAAATAGGGAAAGAAGACAGGAGGGATGGGGAGTTATAGAAAAGTGGCTGAATGTGCAGACCTCAGCCTCTAATTAACATGTACTGGTTCTTGAAGTTTAAGGAAGGAAACATCTATCTTGCATAAATGTCATTAATTACAAGCTTAGGACTTAACATAAAAGCCATTTTACTACCCTTATTTATCATTTATATTTTACACTATACAATTATTCTAAAACATTTTAGAAGAGCCCATTTCTATGAAACTAAAAAAAATAAATAATTAAAAATAAATCCCCTTGTTGAAAGCATATTGTTCATCGATGCCGAACAATGTCTACTACTTAAACAATCATTGAAACTCTCAACAAACAGTGATTAATTTTCTTCTCCTCCCCTAATGTAATATAATTTCATGCACAACGCCGTGTTTGTGAAAATGAGAATAGGAAGCAGCTATTCAAAAAACTAAGGTTTTATAAAATTGTGTTGATAAGTGATTGGCAAATTTAAATATTCTATACTGCAGTAAACATATAAAATTATTAATATACAATAAAACTATGTGAAAATGCTTATGGAAGCACTTAGCTTAAGTTAAGAAAATTTAGAGTTGAATTTAAATCTTCATAATTCCTCAGGCTTTTCATTGTTTATGTAATCATTAGACTCTAATGGCTCAGTATAATTAATGAAGTTTCCAAATGTCTAACTCTAGAAAGTTTAGCACTTTTTTTGTACACATCAACTTTAAGTTACTACATGGAAATACTCGCCAGGAACTTTATTTTGAAAACCAACTTAAGGAGACTTCTGTTGCAAGGTGGCAATATTAATCTATCCTAGATTTTTCTCCCCTTACATTTAATGACATAACCATTAAAAAAAAATCAAAATATGTTACAGCAATCCATCAAGGAAAAGGAAGGTACAATGCCACACACAAAACTCAAGTACTAACATAGATTTGGGAAAAAATAGTATATTTTAGTTTTTATTTTATCATTATTATTTTTAAATGTTTATTTATTTAGGGAGAGAGAGAGAGAGAACACACACACACCTGTGCGTGAGCAGGAGAAAGGCAGAGAGAGAGAGGGAATGAGAGAGAATCTTAAGGAGGCTCCTTGAACAGTGCAGAGCCTGACTCAGGGCTGGATCCCAGGAATCAGGAGGTCATGATCTGAGCCCAGACCAAAAGCTAGACACCCAATTGAGTGAGCCACCCAGGTGTTCCAATATAATCTTCATTTTTAAAAGTATCAAATATTGTTGAGGAAGGGAGGGAGATATGCCAAAAAAAAATTCAAACTAATGACTTAATCCTTTTCCCATACCAGTTTGGCAGATAAAGACTCAGAAACTCATTTAAAGCAAGATATTGATTCCATTATTAAGTCAAAACCAAGACAGGGCAATTCCACAGAATTCAGTATTTCGCTTTTGTTTTATTTTTCCCAGCTGGAAGGAAAGCATGAAAGGGAAAATCAGATAAACATAATCATCAAGAATTAATTATCTTTAGACTTAAATAGAGATTAACTAGAACACAGATAAAGAGATTTCTTATTTATTAAGATAAAATACTCTGCAGGAGCTAGCTCTCCATGGGGGAGATTTTTCAGCACATTCCAGTTGTATTTCTGCTCATCTACATTTAGAACTAATAACAGCTTGGCCAAATATTTACATAATTTACCTCTTTTCCTCCTTTGACAGATGGGCTGCACCCACTATGCAGCCAAAATAATGGGGATTAGTGTTTCTGTAAAGTGATTTGGGGAGACGAAAATGAAGTCTGAATGGAATGCCCACAAAACAAACATGCAAGCAAGCAAGCAAAGTAATATTTCCTTAAATAGGTGAACTGGCACTTGATGAGGATTTTATTTTTTAAATGTGTAAAAGGGCATTTAATAAATAAGCAAGGCCAAGAAATCATATTTTTCCACTCCCTTCCTACTCGATGTCATTCGACTATCAGAGAGATAGATGCCATCAAACTGAGACATTGAAAGAGTGGTTAAACAGTCTACAGATAGGTGGGGCTAGAAAGGAAAGATAATGTAATGGTAAAGAAGTCTTCGAAACTCTGTTCATGTTAAATATGTAACCAAGAAATAGAAGAAGATAGAGCACCCAAAAAAAGTTTGGCAACAAATATAACAAGCCAAAGAAGTAACATGTGCGGAAGATAGCTTCTATCACAATAGGAAAGAAAATTCCTTATAAAGATTGCCTTGCTAGGGGCGCCTGGGTGGCTCAGTCAGTTGAACGTCCAACTTCGGCTCAGGTCATGGTCTTACAGTTCGTGGGTTCAAGCCCCACGTCGGGCTCTGTGCTGATGGCTCAGATCCTGGAGCCTGCTTTGGATTCTGTGTCTCCCTCTCTCTCTGCCCCTCCCCTGCTCATGCTCTGTCTCTCTCTGTCTCAAAAATAAGTAAAAACTTAAAAAAAAAGATTGCCTTGCCTAATATAACAAATTGATGACAACATGATGTCAGTAAATTAAGCAACAGACTAACACTTTTGCTATGACATAGACACTGTCAAGAGAATGAGAAGACAAATCACGGACTAGGAGAAAATATTTGTCAAAGCACATCGGATAAAGGACAGTTATCCAAAATATATAAATAACTCTTAAAACCCAACAGCAAAAAACCAAACAACATCATTGGAAAAGTAGGCAAAAAACCTAAAAAGACATTTCACCAAAAAAGATACACAGGTGGCAAAAGAACATGTGAAAATATGTTCAATATTATACGTCATTAGCGAATTATATATTAAAACAAGGTACTACTACATACCCATTAGAATGCAGAAAATCTGGAACACTGACAACACCAAATGCTGATGAGGTGTGGAGCAACAAGAATTCTCATTCACTGTTAGTGGGAATGCAAAATGGCACAGCCACTTTGGAATATAATTTGGCAGTTTCTTACAAACTGAACATCCTCCTGCCATATGATCTAGCAATTATACTCCATCATACTGACCCAAATGAATTGAAAACTTATGTCCATACAAAAACCTGCACATGGATGTTTATACATAAAATGTACACTTGAGATTCAGACTAAACTTTCAACTTCAAGATAAAATTGAGGGGCTCACGGATGGCTCAGTTGGTTGAGTGTCCCACTTCGGTTCTGGTCATGATCTCACAGTCGTGGGTTCAAGTCCTGTGTCGGGCTCTGTGCTGACAGCTCAGAGCCTGGAACCTGCTTTGGATTCTGTGTCCCCCTCTCTCTCTGCTCCTTCCCCACTCACACTCTGTCTCTCAAAAATAAACATTAAAAAATTCTTCGAAAAAAAAATAAAGTTGAGATTTATATATGTGATCATTAATTAACTATTAACTATTTCAGCGAGGAATGATATTATTTCTGATAAGTTTGAAAAATATGTCAATATAGTAGTACATTATTTAAATTTTTAAGGTATAAATTTAAAATCTAAACATGTAATACGACCTTCTCGATAAAGGGAAACCAGCAGAAACCAAAAATTAATAAAGCAAAAGATATAAAAATATTATAAACAGATTATGAAGTAAAGTTGGTGGGAGAAAAAGCTATAATCAGTCTCATCTTTTATATCAGGAAGACTGTAAACAGTCTTTAAATGATAAAAAAAATAGATATATACACTAAAAATTCAACCAATGCAAATACTACCCAACTAAAATGTTCTAAAAATTTCCCAAATTATCAGAAAATTAAACAAAAGCATGATAAATTATAAATTAAATTGAATGAATGAATGAATGAATGAATGAATGTAAGGAA
Source organism: Neofelis nebulosa (assembly GCF_028018385.1). Taxonomy (NCBI): domain Eukaryota; kingdom Metazoa; phylum Chordata; class Mammalia; order Carnivora; family Felidae; genus Neofelis; species Neofelis nebulosa. Next base: position 6,599,771 of record NC_080792.1, on the reverse strand, counting down.
ATCAGGAAACATGTAATGTAAGGCATATCCAAGGCCAAATTTATATGTTATATCAATAAATGTAAATGAAGTAAACTCAGATTAGAAGTTCAAAATAGATCATACGAAATAATCACAATAACTAAGATATAATTCAATATATGCTATTTGTAAGAAGCATCTCAAAAAAAAGAATGTGTCAGGTTTAAATTAAATAGATGGATGGATGATAACATATCTGGCAATATCCAATAGAAGTGAAACTAAATTTATGATGATAAGCATGTAGTCAAGCATAAATTTAAGGCAGAATTTCTCAAAGAGATATAGAGGGAATTTTATGAAATGTAGTAGGCATAAACCAAATCAATGCCTTACTCTAACATAACTTTATCATATAAATAATCCAGCCTTAAAACTAGAATGCAGAAACTGGAAGAAATCTGTCAAGTCTTTGACAATAACTTGATATCAGAAAGAGACTTAAATTTATGGTTTAGGTCGACAAATGGCAGACCACATAGCCAAACCTAAGAAAGATGTCAATAATCCAATTAATGTCGTTAAGAATCAATTCCATTATGTCTAAATAGTGATAACCACTTTTTCAGACTACAATATAACATAATTAAAGTTTAATAAGAAAATAATAGAACCAGAGACTAGTAAATAGGTAAACATGATAAAACAGTAACAAACGTAAATAATCTTTGTCAAAAATAAGTAAACTAAATTCAAATTGCCAATATACTAAATGCAATTCAAGAAGAAAAAGCAAAGCTTGCTCTTCTCTCTTAGAACGATGTTTGTAGATGGTTTTGAAATGTTTTCAGCATAGTTATTGTTAGACTAGAACAATTCCATGGATTGAAATGAAATTTTCAAAATCCATGACGTTGATCAGAATTTGATCAGAAATTGGGAAGGCTTTGAAGTATATTATTAAGTGAATTTATTTCAGCTATGTTTAATTACTTTTTTATTTAAAAAAAGGATATTTGAAAACGTTAAAACAGTATTTACCTTTATGAGCGGTATAGACAGCTGAACTTAGTTATCAAACTTATCCTAGGTATTTCTTTAAAGTCTTCTATTTATTTTATAAATGGAGAAAGTAGGAGCCTAATATAATTTAGAAACATCGTTCAGTTCTTGTTGCTTGTAAATAGAAGCTTTCTGGGTATGAAGCTCGTGGTCTTTCTTCTGTGTGAATGAATGCTACATTAATATCACCAAGAGATCTTTGCCTGGATCCTGCTAGGACAAATTAAATCAGAATCTCAATCTCTCTTTCTACGTGCCTTTCTCTCCCTCCCTTCCCCTCTTTCTTTCTAGATGATTCGAATGCGCAGCTAGGTTTGATAGCTTCTTTTCTGTCCTCTTTGCCTAGACTTCAGAGATTTATTTTTACACATGTATTTTCTGTTCCTTTCTGTTTTGGAGAGATTATTAGCTAGATTTTCTTATTTGAGACCATTTAAAGACCCAGTCCTCACTGTCTTTTTTTTTTTTTTTTTTTTAATTTTTTTTCAACGTTTTTTATTTATTTTTGGGACAGAGAGAGACAGAGCATGAACGGGGGAGGGGCAGAGAGAGAGGGAGACACAGAATCGGAAACAGGCTCCAGCCTCCGAGCCATCAGCCCAGAGCCTGACGCGGGGCTCGAACTCACAGACCGCGAGATCGTGACCTGGCTGAAGTCGGATGCTTAACCGACTGCGCCACCCAGGCGCCCCCCTCACTGTCTTTTTATACTTACTAATTAACAAAAATGAAAGCTTTATCCATTGTACTATATTAATTTTGGTTGACGAACGATTGTAACTCTGCCTGAAATTCCTATTCTAATCCCCATTCAATGAATGAATAAATAATTTATAAAATTTAGCAACTGTATATATACTATTCCCCAGAGCCCTTGAGGGACACCTTCTCTCATTTTCCCCACATGTTAAAATAGATTAGGGTTTTATACCCAGAAAATAATTTACCAATTTCAAATGTCTGAGTCTTTGGCATTAGTTATCCTGAGGTTTTGTCTCTACACACACTGTACCCTCCAGGAGAGCAGGAAAAACCATCCCGGTTTTGTTTGCCTATATGTACCTGACTTAGGGTGGAAGGTAGGGTCTAATCTACATTTCACAAATATTTACTAAACATTCATACTTACCAATTTAAATTTTATGTATTTATTCATTTATTTATTTATTTATTTATTTTTATTTTTATTTTTATTTTTAACGTTTATTTATTTTTGAGACAGAGAGAGACAGAGCATGAATGGGGGAGGGGCAGAGAGAGAGGGAGACACAGAATCAGAAGCAGGCTCCAGGCTCCGAGCCATCAGCCCAGAGCCTGTTCTGGGACTCGAACTCACGGACCGCGATATCGTGACCTGAGCCGAAGTTGGACGCTTAACCGACTGAGCCACCCAGGCGCCCCAATTTAAATTTATTTTAACTAATTAATTAAATGTTAATCGATTAAATTTAATGAATTAATTATTTTATTTTATTAATTTAAAATTTATTAATTATTTATTAAATGAACAAATATATGTAATTATCTTTGATAACTGTTGTGATGAAAAGAAAGAGTGCCCTCTCATCTGTTTTAAAGGATGTGCCTTCTGTTTGGTTCCTGTCCTGTCATAGATGGCATCTTCTCCCTAGGACTGTATCATTACCTTTAAAAGGAAAATTTTGGGGCCACCTAGGTGGCTCTTTCGGTTGGGCGTCTGACTTTGACTCAGGTCATGATCTCGTGGTTCGGGAGTTCAAGCCCCACATCAGGCTCTGTGCTGACAGCTCAAAGCCTGGAGCCTGCTTCAGAGTCTGTGTGTTTCTCTCTCTGACCGTCCTCCACTCCTGTTCTCTCACCGTCTCTCAAAACAAATGAATAAACGTTAAAAAAAAAAAAAATTAAAGGGGCGCCTGGGTGGCGCAGTCGGTTAAGCGTCCGACTTCAGCCAGGTCACGGTCTCGCGGTCGGTGAGTTCGAGCCCCGCGTCGGGCTCTGGGCTGACGGCTCGGAGCCTGGAGCCTGTTTCCGATTCTGTGTCTCCCTCTCTCTCTGCCCCTCCCCCGTTCATGCTCTGTCTCTCTCTGTCCCAAAAATAAAAATTAAAAAAAAAAAAATTTAAAAAAAAAATTTAAAAAAAGCAAAGTTTTGTTTCAGATCTTTTGCTATTAATGTATGTCCCTCAGGGTCCCATTTTTGTGCTATTTTTTTTTTATATATTTTTGGTTTCTAAATATACGTATTTATAATTTATATATAAATTTATACATATAATTTTATACAAAGCACAATATGATCTGGTCCATCTGAAAATTCCTAAACTAACTTTGTGCCCTTCCTCCACATGTTCCATCTACTCTGAACTTACTTCCACAACCACACCAAACTTGCTTTCGCTTGAGGGCACTTGCCCTTGCTTTCTCTCTACCAGAAATCATCTCTCCTGGATCTCGTAAGCTTTCCAGTGGAGGCTTTTCCTCATCCTTCCGTAGGTAAGGCTATCTTTCCAACACATCCCTCTATTCTCACATTCTGCACGTCATTTCCCTGTTGCTTTCTACTCCTATATTTAGTGTCTGTGACTCTACACCCAAAAGCAGGCTCCTTGAGAGAAGGACGAGTCACGTCTGTTTCTTCCAGAGCCACATCCTATGACCCCAGAACAGAGGGAGCATTTTTATCTGGATACAGCAAACATTCTCTCAGAAAATGGAAAACAAGTATGGGGAAATAAACACATGTTAGCCTAGGGGACCTTACGACTCAACTCCCAGACAAGGACACTGTAGAAAATGAGATGGATGCATTATTTAATAATTACACCGTGTGAAGAGACAGACACCAGGGACTGTCATACACTAACCCTACAGTTCTGGAAAACGTAAATATGATCGTCCCACTTGTCAGCTCTAGAATCCTAAGCATTGGTATAAGACATTAAGGTCAGTCTTAAGCATATGATAAAAATGGATGATTGTTTAAAGGGCTCGTTGTTTGTATTCAGAGATAGTTTTTGTTTGTTTGTTTTTTTTTTACCTGAGTTAATGCAGAACAAAACAAAACAAAACAGAACAAAAACATTTCAAGATATCCAAACCCATCAGGGCTATCAGTTCAGGAATGACACACAGAGATTTAACAAACTAGATGTCATACATACGCATGGACAATTTCGTGGTTAAACTTTGTACTCATTCAGACGCCTTTATGTCAGATAATTTTATAGCTCAGACAGTATCGCACAGTTCTAAATTCAGACTTTTAAAAGGAGGCTGGAGTTAATTTCACCGATATTATGACCTGAGAGGAAGATTGGAGACAAGTAATGAATACTCTCTTTGGACGTTCTTCAACACCATCTTCAATACATAGCCTCAATTGGAATTGAGATTTAGTTTAAAACAAAAAAGAAAAAGAAACGATAGCAGGTAATTTACTGCCAGGGTACTCCGATATCAAAAGAAAAAAAAAAAAGAGGGAAAAAAGGAAAGAAACCTGAAGATATTTGTATCTATAGAAGCTGGATTGACAGCATATGCTTCTGGTATTTGCTCATCATGGACGTACAGGCCAAAATTGGAAACACAATTGGTATTGATAGGTGCTGGTAGTGGAAGGCAATTGTGCCGCTTGCAATAAACGAGGAAGAAATGAAGGGCTCTGCCCTAAAAGTGTTACCGCATCACCCTGTATAGTGCTGTACAGTTTTACAGGAGTAACCCTTGGACTTCACGCAGTTCAGGACCTTTCTCATACGCTGAATGGAAGGAACGGATGTCATATTTTCCACTGAAGAGTCTCATAGTGTGCATAAATTTCAAAGAAAAAATATCCAGAAATATGACTCAGCTGATAGACTACTTCTAAGCTACAAGGAATTTTAATGATGCCAACGAGACAAATGAAGTCACAGTGAGTGATAAGGGAGAGGTTTCAAGACTTCCATCTTTGAAGGACTTAAGACCAGATGCATGAGCTTACCCACCGCAGCGGAGCAAGTGAGGCCCCCCCCCCCATTCTTACAGGCAAACAGGGTCTCTCCAGGGCCCGGGCTAGAGAGGTTTACTGGGGGTCAGGAACCAGATGTTGATTGGGCCCTGAAAAGAGATATACATACTGGTAAATAAACAAAACCTGCAAACAACGCCCTGTGTGCAAATAGGGGAAGCAGAAAATAAGCAAATCGTTAAAATAGAAAGCGTGTCCCAGATTGTGAGTGTTGTGGAGGCAGATTAAACAAGGAATGGAAATAAGATGTTATGTTGAGGGGAAATGTGTAGGCTCAGGCAGTACACATATTAAAAATAGTGGTCAGGAATGTCCTCACTCAAAAGAGACAATGAAAGCAAAATCCTCAACCAAAGGGGTAGATAAATCAGCCAGACAGAGAGCTAAGGAAGCGCTTTCCAGGAAAAGGGAACATGTAGAAAGATCCAGATGACTGGATGTAACAGGTGGGGTCAACATGTTTTTCCTCAGCTGGAGAGGAAGGGAAGAACAAACACAGATTAAGCTTCCTCCTAGAATTTTTGATCTTAGCTAACACTGGTGAGTGAAGAAATACAATTTCCTTGGTTAAAGAGGGATAAGTCATGAAAAGCACCACATCATATAAGTTGAAAGGCTATAATGTCTAATAGACTTTCAAACATCTTTATTGAGATATAATTTTCATACAACAAACTGTATGTATATAAAGTGTACTGTGTGATAAGTTTTGAAACACGTACAAATTCCTAAAGCTCTTACCACATCAAAAATGAACACATCCATCATCCCCATAAATTTTCCTTGTTTCTTTAAAAAATAATCCATGCTCCCACCCACCACCTCTCCCACAACATCCCAGGAACCACTGGTTAAGCGTTGGACTCTTGGTTTTGGCTCAAGTCATGATCTCGTGATTTGTGGGTCTGAGCCTCACATCAGCCTCCACGGTGACAGCACAGAGTCTCCTTGGGATTCTTTATCCCCCTCTCTCTGACCCTCCTCTGCTCACACAGGCGCGCTCGCTCTCTCTCTCTCTCTCTCTCTCAAAATAAATAAAGTTAAAAAAATAGAATCCTGCAGTATACACTATTTGGTGAAGGGGGTCTGGCCTCTTCATTTCATAGTATAATTATTTTGGAGTTTACTAGTATTTTATTATTTATCAATTATTTATTCTTATGGCTGAGTAGTATTCCATTGTGTAAATACAGCACAGGTTGATTTGTCATTCATCTGGACAGGAATATGGGTTGTTTCAAGGTTTTGGGCTACTATAAATACATCAGCAATCAGTTTTATGTGTAAGTCTTTATATAGACACGTGTTGTCTTTTCTCTTTGGTAAATATCTCGAAGTGGAAAGGCTAGGTGATATGTTAGGTGTACGATTAACTTTTCAAGCAATCGGTAAGCTGTTTTCCAAGCTAAATATACAGTTTTGGTTTCTGTGAAGTTTGCTACTTCTTTTTCTCTACCAACACTCCTATGGTTGGTATTTTTACTTTTAGCCATTTCGGTAGGGTTGTATTTGTATTATATTGTGTCTGAATTTCTTATGATGAATAATGTCAAACAGCAAATTATGTGCTTCTCTGCCACCCATTTATCTTTGTTAAAGCATCTGTCCAAATATTTTGCCTATATTAGATTGGATTTTGTTATCTTGTTGATTTTTGAGGGGTATACATATATGTATTTTTTCATATATATTTTTCTTTATGTCTTTTTAACTCACAGGGTCTTTCACGAGGCAGAAGTTTTCAGTTCTGGAAAAATCCAGCGCATTAGTGTGTTAATTATTGCCATATCAAATAAGTATTTGGCTAATCCAAATACTTTGGAACTTCCCCTATGTTATCTACTAGAAGTTCTATAGTTGTAGGTGTTTCATTTAAGTCTATGATCCATTTCAACTTAATTTTTGTATATAGTCTGCCATGGTTTGAATGTGCTCACCCCTGCACCCAAATACATATGTTGAAATCCCAGTGTCCAAGGTGATAGCATTAAAAGCTGAAGTATTTGGGAGGTGACTGGGTCGTAAGGGTGGACTTCTAATGAAAGGGGTTATGCTGTGATGAAAGGGACCTCACAGAGTTCCCTAGCCCCTTTGCTCTTTGAGGATACATGGAGAAAATGACAGTCTGCAAACCTGAAGAGGGCCCTCAGAACAGAAGTGTGGGAAATACATTTCTGCTGTTTAAAAGCCATCTGTTTTATGCTATTTTGTTATAGCAGCCCAAATGTGCTAAGACGTGGGCCCAGGTATAAAGTGAAGATCATTTTTAATGTACCTGAACACTCCGTTGTCCTAGCAACATCCTTAAAAAGAGAGCCTTACTCCACGGCACTTTTGTCAAAATCAGTTATCCATATTAGGTGTTAGCCTATTCCTGAATTTCCTGTTCGGTTCCATTGAACTAAACGTGTATTTTGGTATCAGTTTCTTACTGTCATGATTAATACAGGATTATACATCTTGAAGTCAGGTAGTATTCTTCTTCAATTATTATTTTTTAATTTTTGAACTCCTTAAAAAACTTATTTTTGCCAATCTTGATCCTTTGCATTCTCATACAGATCTTTAGAATCAGTTAGTCAATACCTACAAAGACAAAAAACAATCAAAAAACATCCTGCTGATTTTTATTGCATTGAAGTGCAGGTTAATGTGGAAAAGATTGACATCTTTATTATAGTGAAAATTATAAACCATATAATATCAGTTCTTCTTAAATTCTCTCAGCAATCATACAGGCCTCCAAATTGAGGGGGGATTTACCTTTATTTCCATATTTTTTAAGCTATGCTGAATGTTAACTTTATTTTAACTTTTGGTTGAATGTTGCTAATACATGGAAATACAATCACTCTCCTATATTCACCGAATCTTGTCAAACACATTTATCACTTACAGTAGTCTTTTTGTAAATGCCATCATATTTTTGATATCTATGAACCGGTTATCAGTGAACCAAAACTTTCTTCTCACTCAGCTCCTTACTTATTGTTTGGCAACACAATGTTGAATAGCAGTGCTCGTTGGGGACATCTGGACCTTGTTCTTGACTTCAAGTGAATAGCACTCTGTCCTTAAACATTAGGTGTGATTTACCTGTAGGGTTTTTACAGATACCCTTTATCAGTTTGAGGAAGACTCCGTCTATACCTACTTTTCTTAAAGCTTTTAGTAAGGATTAATATTAGATTTATTCATTTTGTTTGTTTGTTTCTAAGTTGACATTAGATGGAATATGTGTAAGGTGATGAGGGTTTGGAATTGTCTATTATAGCAGAATAATCCAGCCTAAATGGACTAATGTAGCAGATGTTTTATGTATTTATAATTTCAAAAATATTGCTCATAAATGTTTTGCCCTACCAGATTCAGTGTATATCCCCTTTCTTGCCCTGTGGATTAAAACTCAGTTAATACTGGTCTGTGTATGCCATTAGAGTGTTTTCTCTCTTAAGCCAAATTGTTTTTTTAAAGTATGTTTCTTCTACTGCACCTGTTAATTATGTTTAAACACGAAGCCATACTGTAATAGACACTATTTATTTCCCTTTATATCCTTAGTATTATAGTTTTCAGGTTTGAAGAAGCTGAGGAAAATATCCAAATAATGTTAGTAATCAATATAATACTAGCAGTTATAACAAACCTGAAATGTACCAACTCAAAATGTACGGTCTGTTTACCTTGGCTGAATCTGCTAATAATTCCTAGACAATGATGGACATATAGTTAAGTTTTTCCCTGCTAGTAAGAAGGATAATTCAGTACAGTATTATTCTATAGACTTTAAATAAAGCTATAAAAGTTGAATTTAAATTCACAAAAGTCACCAAATCTATTGATGACATAAGGTGGTAAAAATGAATTGTATTGATGCCATCAGTTTTCAAGATTATGGATCATGAACCCTTAGAAAGAAAGAAACATTGACTTTTTAAAAGATACCCTCAGTCTGATTGAAAAAGAAACAGCAGCTTTTTGTGTGATGCTGTATTGGTACCAACTTATCATTCCCTAAGTCTCCTGCTTCTCCAGGAAAAGAAAATGATAAGAAAAGATTGTTACTTTGGGGCCTTCTGAAAATTGCAGATAAAGGTCAGAGAGTTCATTGTACTGTCCAATCAGACCCATCGGATATACGTGCAGAGACTATGCTTTCCCCCCCATCTGTCCCCTTTGTCAGAAGCAAACAGACCTGGAGATAAGAACCCACCATCACCTATTAGGTGTCTATGAACAACCAATCACATCTTGTTAACATAATGTAAAATATTTGGTCTTTTAGTCAGAAGTGACACTGTTTTAATAGCATCACTATTTGCTCCAGACGCTTTGGTCTTTCAGTAATAAGACATTGTAAAAGACGATAGTGAGTTAACTCTCTGTCTTTGGGAAATTGAGTGAAAAGCAGTTCACAGCTGCACTCCTCTGCATAAAGACTCAGAGAAAGCAAAAGAGTTCACATATAACCTCATTAAATAAGACAGCAAGTCTAAGTGGCATCCAAAGCTATTAAACAAACTAGATTGGTACATAATAATAAGAAACATATTTCACATCTGTTGCACAGCACAGGGCTTTTAACAAGTAATAGGCATAACATGCTGGAAAATAGTTGCTATTCCCCATCAGTATATCATTGTCAATGGTAGTGCTGTCTCAAAAGGAGCACTTATCTCCTACACGTTATTGCTTGATAGCTTGCTGATTGCTTCTACAAAGCAATAAATTGATGGCCTGATTCAGTACTGACATTAGGTTATGTTCATTTTCAGTGATTGATGTCTTGAATTAGAACTCTCGTATTCTTCTCTGTTTAAGAATATGAAATTCTAAACGGGCTTGTCTGATGTCACAAATAAAGCAGTATAACTGATGCCAAATGAGCTATGTTTATTCATTTAAATAACTAAATGGTTTCTCCCTTTAATAAAATTTTCATAATTTATGTTTTAATGTCCCTATTTCCAATTAAATTGTCTAGCCAAATTAAAAAAAAAAAAGATACTTGAAAAAATAAGGTGTTTTTTTTTTAAATTTGCAGTTTCAAAGCAGATGCAGGAAAGCATACAGAATCAGACTATATGAGTTATTAGTATAAGTACCTCATGCTAACTGATCGTGCCACTAGAGGTCCAATTATTAGTAATTCAATTAGAAAAAATTAATAATCTACTTTTCTACAAATTTTTAAAAAACCAATTATTTTCTATTAACTGGGGTTATTTGATTTTGTAGCTTTAAAATAACAATGAAACTAGAAAAGTAAAAAATAAGTAATACAGTGGAAAAGCAAAGTTATTGTTTCTGTTTTATATAATTTCTACTTTTTTGGAAAATTCAGTATGGCAACCTTGATTAAAATGATGTTAATATTAATCATATTCCTATAGATACTAGCAAATTTAGCAAATTCAGTGTGAAGACTTGTAATAGTTTAAGAAAATCAAATAAGTATATTTTCAACCCACTATATCAAATGGCAAGCAATCTGATACATAATTAAGTAATCTCTCTAAGCCAGTGCTTCTCAATTTGACATGATCTTATTACCCCCAGGGAACATTTAGAAACATTTGGAGACATATTTGATTGTCACAACTGGGTCATTACTACCGACATTTAGTGGGTATTGGCTAGGGGTGGTACCACAATGCAGAGGACATGCCCTACAACAAAGAATCATCAGGTTGTTCTAGATTCTTTAAGGGAGCAAGGATATATATTGTGGGACTCCTTGTTCATCAGTTCCCTATCCTGTTAAAATAAAATACCTCAACATGATAGATATACATTGTCTGTCTAGCTGTGCTCTAGCCTGTCTATCTCAACGCTTCGTGCCTTTAATGGAATAGAACTGTGGCCTCTGACCATGGATATATAACAGGTAGGGGGAATAGGAAATGCATCCAAGGGAATGGTCTTGGTCATGTTAAATCTGGCAAATTAATAATGCTTAGCTGCAAAATGGAATCAGATAAGTAAAAAAAAAAAAAAAGATGGTTACTGGGAGTAAATGAAGAGTTCTAACAATGCCAATTTGATGATGAGGACTGGGCTATGTGGACAAGAGGAACTATCTTATTCTCTAGACAAAGCTTTTAAGTCCATAATAAATATATGTTTCCCTGCAACTAATTGCAAAAGCACTAACTATAATGCCATCTTCAAAAATTGTTATTGTATTATTTTTATTTCTTTACGCTAGTATGGGTATAAAGCAAGTTCCGTATATGAGTGTGTGTGAGAGAGGGAGAGAAAGAGAGAGAATGTGACCAGACATATAGCGTTATTTGTGCTGGATTGATGTCTATTTTATTATTTATGGAAGTAGAACGTAGAAGAGAACTAAAAATTGAACTAACGTGGGGTTGCTAATACAGCAAAGTCAAATAACATTTTCTTTTAAATAAGGACTGAAATAACAACTCAGTGGACACACAGTAGAGATATTGAGGTCTTTATTACATATATGTGGCACGGGATTTAGATCACATAACAAGACGCAGCAAAATTCTGAAAGAAAAAAATGCTCAGCCATGGCAAATTTAACAATGAAAGCTACCTTTGACATGTCTAATATTTTTGCTTAGATTCTCTTTATTTGCATGGTTCTTAATTCTAACCACATAGGTATTTTATGTGCATATGCACACATTTTTGCAGAATACATTCTGAGGAACTGAGCTGAGAAAAAAATAGGACACTTAAATTATTAATAAAAAACCACTAAAATACCTTCTCCAAATCCATTTTCATTGTTACTCCTTGCAACTACATTTATATTGATAATATTTCAGGGTAGGTGATGAGCTGATTAGTTAATAAAAAGTCATTGATTGTTTAACAATTATTCACTTTTATTCCTTTCAATTTGCTAAGTTATATAGTTTTTCACATTAAGATGTTAAAAGGCCAGATAATGAAGTGGGGTTTTTTTTTCTTGCTTATCTTATCTCATTCTTCCAACATCTGGAAAAAGTGGGTGTTCCATGAAATCTACTGTAGTTAAGGGTTAAGGAGGATATGTGTTTGTATGACTACATTGTGATAGTGTAGAATACTGAGCAGAGAATGTTTTGTAGAGAAAATAAAACCAGAGGGGCGTTATCAATGGTTTGACGTTTGTAGTTTTTATGAAAATGTTATGTATATTTTCTGAATCAACGTGCGTAAATATTAATACTAAACCCTTTTACATGCAGGGATTCTGAACAGAACAAAATTCTGAACGCATATTCTTGGGGTCAGGTTTACCTTACAGGAAGCTACCCCGTAGTGATTGAACATCCAACCTCCAGCTAAGTTTCCTTTGAAGCAAGTAGTTTAACGTAGACACAGACCGGTGGCAACATGCATTTTGAAACTGGCGCTTAGGCAGTTCTGTTACCAGGGGTGGCAAAATCACTCCACTGAGGCATTCTCTGTGGCATGCACCACAAAACAAACGCCATATAAATTATGCAAATAAACGAGAGAAAACTCCACCGAGTGGCCACGAAAAGAGGCCGTGGAGTTAGTTACAGGCACACCGACCTGGGCAGCGAAGAAAGCGAGAGCCCCAGGTGGCAGGGAACCCACCGCCTTTGCGCCTGCGCGCACCCCATCTGCAGGCTGAGCCTCGTGCCTGCCCCACACAGCCAGCCCATCAATACTGCACCTGACCTTCAACATCGGCCCTCACACAGCTGCCTCCGAGGATGCGCAAGACGGGGGCTGACTGTTCAGGTCTCTAAATGCTCTTATCACTTCCACCTCTCTTGTGTCACATACCACATCGGTCTCACGGTTGCTTTGTAAGTTTGGCTACCATCTTGCTTAGATTGCTGTCTCTAGGAGGGCGGCCTTTGGATTTTTCATCCTTTTCTTATTCCCTCAGTCCTTGGCGGGGCACTTTGGCCGCTGTGGGTTCTGAAACCGCACTGGTTGAATAAGTGAATGATAAGGAAGACTTGAGCAGATAAGATTTGCTCATGAACCATTTTCAATGCGAGAAGAAGCTGGGAAGTTTGCTTTAAAGTCTTTGACATTATACGTGGTGTGATAGGCCGTTTTCATTCCTTATCCCTCGTAGAGCTATTGCTTAACTCCACGTGGTGAAGAGATTACGAATTAGGTTTCCAAACACTTTCAAAAAATTAATGTCAATAACAGGGAAATACTGTGTCTTGACTTGTGGGCACGGTATACATTTGAACCCAGTTTTTTATAGGCGGATAAATAAGAAACACAATCGGGTGAAGGAAGTGTACAGGTCGACTGGTAGTCTTTGAACCTCTCGATTCCGTCAGATTTATGACGCTCTTAGCATGAGGTTAATGCATCTTAAAAATATTTCATTGCTGTTCCATAATCCCACATCTATTTAAGTTTTAAATAAAGATCTGTAACAGTCAAGAAAAATACTGTAACATCGTTGTGTTGTATTATTATGTGTAATATATGGAATGCACCAGGTTTATAAAAGTTTGATGGGTATGCTACAAATGTATGGAGAACAAGCTGCAAACATTCTGATATTAAAAAAGCCAGTGTCAAGTGTGCATGAGAGCAAAACGGAACTGATTCTAGAAAGATCACAGGTGGCGTGTAAAATGCAACGATGTGTCTCTTTATGAAATCTTAACATGTTCACTTGAACTTATTTGACTCAGCAGATATTTGGAAAACATTACAAGTTGCTCTGTGTAATCATATTTGTCAAATTATTAGTAAATACAATGAAACATGAAGGAATGGGCTTCCGTGTGTTTCTTAGGGAATGACAACTGTTTAGTCTATTTTTTAGGAATAACACTTTGTAACTCATGAGTGGTTATTTATTACTAGCTCAAAGCGAACATAGAGAGGAAATACATTTTTTTCCACAAAGAAAGAGCACTTTCTTTGTCTGAGTTCACCCCTATATATGCACATTTTATGTTAATAATATGAGATTTAGTTTTAAAATCATTAATCAGTAAGTCACGTATCAAATTATGTCAAGAGAATAAATCCAAAAAGGTACAAGTTTTGTGGCATAAGTTGTTAGAAAATGCTTCCATCAAATGAAAAGTACGTGCTACTTAGAATCTCTTTAATGAAGTTTCTATTTCACTGTCCTCAATGAACAAAATTTTAAAAGGGAAGAGAAATCAGAGAAAATGTGACAAAAATTGAAATTTCCAGAGAATGTGACACAAAAATATGGAAATGGCCCCATATTTTATAAGATTGGTAGTGTTTCTCATTATGGAACCCACAATAAGAACAATATCCAATAAATTCACTCAGCACTTCATAAATATTTGTGCTCCTGTTATTTTGTTTTGAAAGTTTATTCAAGTGTCCATTAATTATTTTAAAAGTTTTATTTATTTATTTTGAGAGAGGGAGTGGGGGAGAGCGCAAGCACAAGTGGGGGAGGGGCAGAGAGAGAATCCCAAGCAGATTTCACACTGCCAGCACAGAGCCGGATGTGGGGCTCAAGCTCACAAACCATCAGATCATGACCTGGGCTGAAACCAAGAGTCCGATGCTTAACCAACTGAGCTACCCAGGTGGCCCCGAGTTTCTATTAATTTTTGACACCCAATCTTCCTCCTTCAAACTCATGTCCTGTCCCTTTGAGTTTTAACCTCTTAGTTCGCTTCTGACCATTCATTTGTTCTCTTAAGGATAAAAGACAAGTTATCTTTGAGTTTATTTTTCATATTTTGGGTTCAGTGCTTTTGTTTCAGTATATGTTTGACTACACACATATAAATAAATGCTTTCCATTTTATAACTCATTTAGAAGTGGGTTTTGGGATACATCTACTCTGTCTATTTTTTACCGTTTAATAAATTATTGAAAAAGTAAAGGACATTTTGAGTTATTTCCATAATTAGGAAGAATGCTAATCTTATTTCTTAAGTCCCTTTATGTTCCTCTGTCTTAACTTGTCTCTTCCTACAAAACATACATGTGCGTGCATGCACGTGCACACGCGCGCACACACACACACACACACACACACACAACATAAAAAAAGTTAGCATTTAAGGGCTTATGTAAACAGTCCTCTATGTCAGACTGAAGGGCGAGAGACTGAATCATGCATTTGTCCCTGAAGCCACAGTAAAAATAATTAAAGAAGTAGAAAGCATGCAAAGATTTAGGGAAGATATTGTGACTCCATTAGGAAGTGGCTTTTCCCCAGTTTAGAAGAAACTTTTTCCAAATTTAAAAGAAATGTTCATTTCCATTGGGCTTTGGGCTGAGCAGCAAGAGATTTTTTTCTTACACCTATTATTCAATATTTTTCAGAAAGTCAATAAGACAAAAGTAAATTATATGTTTTTATTTTCCTTTTTTCAGAATTGCCTCTGAGCTTAAAGGAAAATCATCATCAGATGTCTAAAATGATTTATATAAAATCACTGAACAAAAATCTATAGTAAGCTCGGGCAATAATAAGACAGAATGTATCGTCGTGCAAAAAAAGTTCTCAAACTATCACCAAAATTATTTTTATATTTTTAATACTGAATTATAATAATTTTTTTGAACTTCTGGAAAAAGTGTGAATACATTTAACATGTACAACTCTAAAACCCATCTTATCTTTGTAAATGTTAAATAATGAAATATCTATGGCAGATATGAGTGACTAAATTACTTTCTCTTTTGGACTTAAAATAATGATATATATGCTGGATTCATCTAAAAAGGAAATAATGTATACCAAACAAAATAAACTTCAAAATCAAGAAATTTTTCTTCTTAATTTTTTTAATGTTTGTTATTTTTGAGAGCGACAGAGAGACAGAACATGAGCAGGGGAGGGGCAGAGAGAGTGAGGGAGACACAGAATCCGAAGCAGGATCCAGGCTCCAAGCTGTCAGCACAGAGCCTGACGTGGGGCTCGAACTCACGGACCGTGAGATCATGACCTGAGCCGAAGTCGGACGCTTAACTGCTGGAGCCACCCAGGCGCCCCGAGAAATTTTGGTCTTTTTAAAATAAATTTTGTCCAGTAATTTTCTGAGACCTAATATGGCAAGCTCTTTGATGTTTAAGACTCCAGTCATTGAGTTGGTTTTAAAGGGATAACAGCCAAGAGCACCCCCTAATATCCGAGGTGGGAACACGAGGTAGTGAAAAAGTTAGTTGTCCTTCCTCCATTTTCTCTTTTAGGGCCAACTTCATTACAAGTAGCCTAAGAGAACCAGACATGAGAGGGGTGGGTCGTTTCTGTTGTTTAGTAGACTTGTCCAAACCAAAGATAGGGCTTTTCCTATATTCTCACAAAGGTATGGGTTCACAGTAATTATTTCCATGAGGTAAAGGTAGTAAAAAGCATCAGAAATGAATACGTTTTTTAAGTATCTACTTGTGGAACTTCTTTATCTTTTCTCATTTCCCTTTTATTTTGGATACTTTGCAAAATTCATCGGCAGAAAGAGGGGGGAAAAGTTCGAGGTTATTTATAACACTCATGTTGCAATTAGAAAAAAATGAGGTTCAAAGTTCATAAGCTTCTCCAGGGATAAGAAATGATTTTAATACATTCCTTAAGAACTGAAAATGTCTGCAAGGTGTACAATGTGTCCTACTTCTTCCAAATCCATTATTTTCTCTCTGATCAGCATATATAACAATTAATTACTCCTCTCACATCTAACACAAAATACCCTGTTTCTGCATTTTACCAGAATGAAATACCAGGCAAAATGAGATTCTGGACTGAAGTGGTAGGAACAACCAAGCAAATTCAATCCAATTATGCCTCTGCTTTCCATCTCCTAAATAACCGCAAGTAAATAAATAAATAAAACACTCACCTCTGCCCTCTGAGAATGGGTAAGGAAATAATATGCCTATCAGTCTCCTTGAAAGCATTGCCACTATAAAACGCACGGATCGATCCATTCTGAGCTTTCCCTTTGGGACAGGGATCTGTTCATAAGAGTGCGTTTAAATACTCCCTTCTGTATATAATTCTTCAAATTTTGTCTCCCTTTACCCCCCACCCCCCGCATGCATACCCACACACATTCAATGAGGTTGAGTCTCAATAGGCAAGCAAGAAATGGAAACTTTAATACAATCTAACAACATGCCTTCATGCAAAGGTTAAAAGAAAGCAGTTTCCTTCTGTTACAAATGTTTTGCATTTCCTCACAATGCATTTCTCAAAATGCATGCATTTAAAACTACCCTGGGACATCTGTTAAAAGATGACTGAGGAATTGTCTTGCAGTTGCATAGGCTCAAAGCATTTCCTTTTATACAACTAAGACATTACCCAAAGGGCACTAGGTTTAGTAAAAGGAAAAACAAATTTTGAGTCTCTCACCAAGTAGTGGCAAATAATGACTTCCTAGCTTATGGGCTTTGCTACACCAGTGATAGTGACTGTCATTCACCCATTGGTTCTTTCCTCAACCCCAGCCTCCACACACTCACCTCAAGGCTTCTGATGAAAAGCTGCACTGAGTAAACCTGAAAATCCCCACTAAGCTGGCCGGAAACTCAAAGCAACTGAAAGATGATTCATTGCTCAGAACATCATTTTTTATTTGCAAGAGACTGGAGAGCCAAGGCTGAAACTACAGCTGTGTAAGAGAAAGGAAGGAAAGAAGAGGAAGAACAGATTATATGATTATATTCTCTCCTTCCTTCCTTTCTTAACAATTTTCCTAGGGGTAAAGTTTTGATTATATCTTAGTGGAACGGAAGTCTTACTTCATTGCTGGATGTCTGATTGCTGAAGGATTCTACTAAGCCTCACCTCATTCTCTGCCCTTTGTGTCCCACTTCTGGGCAGCACAAGACATAGCTTGAGTGCTCTCTATTTTGGCCTCATTGGGAGATTCAAACTGCAAGCCCTTTCCCATGGGAAAGACCTCTCATCCCCCAGAACCATCTGTAACCACCAGAAAATTTCCAAACCATGTCTTCTCTACCACCATTTTCAGGCAAGATTGAGAGGCCTGCCTTACTTTCCCCAAATTATCTTAACCAAATTTTGAGTGGGGGCACATCCTGTTTCCTGTTCAGATTGTTTAAAATTTAGTAAATTAATTTTATCTGCATTGTAGAGGATACAAATTTAAGGATATCAATCAAATTTTAAATTAGTAATATCCTATCTGAAGCATTCTCTGGAGCCTAAAACCTAATTTTAAAATATTGCACAGGTACTATATAAGTTTGTGCATAAACTGAAGTAAATGCTCTTCCAAGAGTACAGGTGTGGCCTTATAAAATAGAAGCTACTCACAGTTACATATAAGCAGTGATTTTGAAAAAGAAAGTTAGAAATAGACCAGACTTCACGAAGTTTGCAAAATAGCCATAAATCAGCCCAATCCTTGATTGAGCCAAACCCCTGAGAGGAAAAAAAAAAAAATCTGTTCTGTAAGAAGACAATCTTTTCCAGAGCCTAAATTGTGTATACATTCTTTCATATACATAGTCTAACATATAATCAAATAATTACCCACAACATGAGATGATGAAATGAGATAACTAAAGATTAAGTTAAAAAAATCAGTCATAAAGTCACTGGATATTCCAGCTACATGTTATTAGATACAGATATTAGATATAGTTATTAGATATGGATAAATTGAGGTAAATATATTCAGGAAAATAGAGAACAGTGTCTAAAATTTAGGTAGATTTTTGAATAAAATTCAAATGGAAATATTCCAAATAGAAAGTTCAATAAGTTAAATGAAAAAAATAAATGGAATTAACTAAATATTAGGTCTAGCTGAAGAGAAAGTTAGTGAACTCAAAAGCAGATCTATAGAAATTATCCAGACTGAGGAATAGAGAAAGAAAGGAAAAACTAGAACAATGTTGAAAGAATCAAGGTGTAATGAATATGTCCTTCTAGTCTTAAAAGGAAAAGAGAAAGAGAATGGGGAAGAAACAGTATTTGGAAAGTTAGTTGCTAATTTTTTCTGAAAACTAATGAAAGACTTTAATCTCCAGATACAAAGTGCCATAGGCTTTGTTAGGATAATTGTGAAGAAATGAATATACACAGACACTTTCTGGTAAATGTTCTCGAAACTAGTGACAAGAAGAAAACTGAAGAGGATTCGAGGAAAAGGAATGCATTGTGTTCACATGTGTGATGATGGAATAAAAGCTTAAAATTCCGCCAAGAACTATAGAAAATAGAAGACAATGGAATGTCAGCTTCAGGGTGCTGAAAGTAATCTGTGCCAATATAAAATGGGGCAACCCCATCTTTCAAAGATGAATGCATAATAAATTAATTTTCAGAAAATAGAACAAAGTTTTCTCTCCAACAAAGCCATAGCAAGAGGAATGTAAAAGGGGATTGTCAAGACACAATGAAAATCATCCATATGGCAATAAAGAAATGCATAAGATGGACATCATAAGGATAAAAATGTGAGGAAATCAAAATAAATATAAGTAATGAGGATTCATTGGTAAATTTTACAGAATAAGAGAATGAAGATACATTAAAACAGTAGAAGGGAAATTTGGAAGGTGATAAACGGATTTGACATTCCTTGAAGTCCATGCATTGTCAATAAAGTAAAAAATACCAAGTTGTAACAATTTTTAGTACATCAAAAATGACTTCCATTAAGGGGGGGGGAAAGTGCAAACTTATTCCAGTTTATTCTGTAAATTACACCTAAAAATCAAGACAAAACGCAATAAACAACTATCAAAACATTCTGAAAAATAAAGGAAAAAAAGCAGACTGATTAAAAACCTCAGTATTTGGGGTATGAATCACTGGTAAACTGTTTTGTTTTGTTTCACCACTTAGAGATGTTCCCCTGAGTGATAGAGCTTTCCATAACCTAGTAAATGATAGCAGGGAGAAGTTGTGACCTCCCCATCAGTCCTGCAGTCAACAAAAATGAGAAGTGGATCTGTATTGAGTATTGCCAGTCCAGACTAAGAGCAAATGCTCTTTACCACTCCCCCCCCCCCACCCCACCTTTCCCAACTAGACAATTAGTGAAGGATCACAGAGAGGAAGGAGCTGGATAAATTGAAATACTGGGTTCACACCAATTTTGCTTATAGGTGAAACTAACCAGAGTGAACAGGCTAAATCTATGAGAATGGAACTTTATTGTGGAATGCGGCCAAGGCTTCAGATTGGCCTCTGTGTATAATATAAGCTATATACTCCAGAATACCACTGCAAAGACTTAGGGCTGTATCAACTTTCAAATCACAGCCCAAAGTGGTGTGGACTCTGACCATAAATGGGCTGATGGCCTGCTGAAGTAGAAAATTTAACAACATGGATGGGGCTAGTGTGTATTATGCTAAGTGAAACAAGTCAGTCAGAGAAAGACAAATATGACATGAGGTGACTCATATGTGGAATTTAAGAAACAAAACAGATGAACATAGGAGGAGGGAAGGAAAAATAAGATCAAAACAGAGAGGGAGACAGACCATAAGGGACTCTTAAATACTGAGAAGAAACTGAGGGTTGATGGAAGGAGGTGAGTGGGGGATGGGCTAAATGGGTGATGGAAATTAAGGAGGGCACTTGTTGGGATGAGCACTGGGTGTTACACATAAGTGATGAATCACTAAATTCGACTCCTGAAGCCATATTACAATATATGTTATGTATGTTAAATAACTACAAGTTAAATAAAAATTCAAACAAAAATGAAAACAAGACAATTTAGATAAGAACTATTGTCTCCTAACATTATTTTGAAAATGTCCAGGATTCAAAAAACAAAACAAAACATAAAACAAAAAACAAAACAAAAAACACATTGGTATAATAAGAACCAGGGAAACCGAAAGTCCAGTGATAAAAGACAACCAACAGGAATCAACACCAGTAAGACAAAGATGTCACAAGTATTTGACAAGGTTCATAAAAAATGTGATGATAAGCAATTATCAAACTCTTGAAACAAATGAAAAATTAAATATATATATATATATATATATATATATATATATATATATATTTGCAAAGCAAGAAAATATAAAGAAGAGCCACATGGAAACTCCAGATCTCACAAATACAGGCTTCACTGTATGGGCTCAATAAGAAGCCACATATGACAGAGGAAAGAAGCAGTGAATTTAGAGTGGATCCATAGATTTTGTCAATTTCAAACAACAGAGAAGTTAAGAAAAACAATCTTCAGGAGTCTATTGGACTGTATACATACATCGTCATCAGAGTCCCAGAAGGACTGGAAAGTTACTTGTGGAGTTGGAAAATTACCTAAAAAAATAATGACTGTACACTTCCCAAATTTATCAATAGACATAAACGTAGAGATTCGAGAAGCTCAGTGATCTTCAACAGTGATAAACCTAAAAATGTCTACAGGCAGATATGTCACACATTTGGATTTCTGAGAAGTAAATACAAGGATCTTTAGAACAGTGTGAGGGAAGCGATGAATTACCTTCAGGGGAACAGTGATTCAAGTAGGAGAACGAAGATTCCAATATTCATGTAAGAAGGTGGCACAACCTTTTCTAGAAGTCAGAAGAAAGTGGCACAATGTATTTAAAATAGGGAAAGAAAAGGACGGTCAATCCCAGATTCTATATACAGTGAAAATAAGGACATACCACAAATACCTTTACAATTGCAGGATAACTCCGATATTTCAACACTAGCAGACCTGACCCAAAAGAATCAGTAAAGTAATTCTTCATACATAAAGAAATTGTAACATAGGAAAACTTGGAATATCAAGGATGAAATAAATAGCAAAGATAGATAATTCTTCTCCTTTTGTGATTTTAAATTCCCTTTGATGGTTGAAGGCCAAAATTATAATATTCACTGATAGGATTTATGTCGTAGATAGAGGTACAGTGCGCCACTGTATTTATTAGCTGGAAACGGGATTATGAAAACTGAAATTGTAAAATATTAATATTAGTAGACTGATATATATTCTGTAAGTATGTATGCTGTAAATCATTCAACTACTAAAAAATTATACAAAAATATACTTAAAACCATAATAGATGAAGCAAAAGGAATACAAAAATATTCAAACAAAACAAAAAAAAACAAAGAGAGAGGAAACATTTAATCTGGTCTTTTAGATAAAAAGATTGTTCTGTGGCATCTGGGTGGTTCAGTCAGTTAAGCATCTGATTTCGGCTCAGGTCATGATCTCATGGTTCGTGGGTTCGAGCCCCGCATCGGGCTCTGTGCTGACAGCTCAGAGCCTGAAGCCTGCTTCGGATTCAGTGTCTCCCTCTCTCTCTGCTCCTCCCTCACTCACACTTTGTCTCTCTCTCTCTCTCTCAAAAAATAAATAAACATTAAAAAATAATAAATAAGTAAAGAAATAAAAAGATTGTTCTACCTTGTTCTGGGCATGGGCCCACATCCGGAGCACATGGATAGGTGCTCCCACTCAGACACTTATCTGCTCTATGACTTGGGGCAAATTACTTGAGCTTTCTGTACCTAGGTTTTCTTATCAGTCATTGGAGATTATGGAACATCTTAATTGTAAATTGAAACAAGTGCTTAGAATAGTGCCTGGCACACATTAAATGCTATAAAATGACAATAATTATAACTGTACTACAGTTGGAAACAGGAACATCCACAAAGGGCAGCACCACTCTCTCAACAGTGACCACCTTTTTTTGATCCCTTACTATATATAATAGCTGTCATTACACCATGGCTGTCATTACAGCAAAGCAGATCACTCACTGCAGCTTGGAGTAAGATCTCCTTTCCAATTGTTGTTTTTCTTCCCACTAGAAAAAACATTGGCAGAACTTCTCAGAATTTGGGATTGTATTTTCACCATCCCTCTTGTAATATTGCTTTTAGTTTTTGCCATGTTGACTTTATAATAACCATACGTTTCTTTATTAAATTCGTAGGAAAAAAACCCAATGATGTTGATCAATAATATTTTTCTGAATATTTATAATACTAATTCACATGTAAGTATTGCTATAGGAAAATTAATCTCAAGTAAAGACCTATGGAAAACTTTTCCTGTATATATACTCTTTCTGAAGCATCACATGTTTTATTTTTTATTTTATTTATTTTTAGAGAGAGTGTGTTTGTGTGTGAGAGGAAGAGAGAATTCCAAGCAGGCTCCACGCTGTCAATGCAGAGCCTGTTGTGGGGCTCAAACTCACAAACCGTGAGATCATGAGCTGAGCCAAAATCAAGACTTGGAGCCTTAACCAACTGAGCCACCCAAGTGCCCCCAAAACATCATATATTGTAAAAGAAATATTTTTGTGGACAAATTTTAAAAAGGCGGTGAAAAAGTAAATTTAGAATCATACATGATAAAATTCCGAATGAAGGAAATGGATTACGTTAAACTACAAAACAACTAGTAGAAAGCTAGAGACCATTCTAACGGCCTTGACATAAGACAGGCATTTCTGACTGCAAAATATTTAATGGGCATAGATTAATAAACCATATGGTTAATACTGAAATAATACAATAAGCTTATCAACTGGTGAAATAGTAGTTGTAATTCTGTTATGGATCTAGATTGGTATCTATCATGTTCCCAACCCTTTACTGTTTGTGGTATTTTCTTTATCTTACTTCACCCCATTTTTTCCTGTCTGAGTTAGTTGAGCATCATATATGATCCCATTTTATTTTCTTAGTGTAATAATTATGTTTTATTTTAAAACAAGAGTTGGGTTCCCTAGATTTTGTGATGTATATTTAATTTTTTTTTTTTTACCTCATGACTCGAGATCAAGATGTGAAGTGAGATCTAGAGTCAGATGCTTAACTGACTGAGTGACCAAGGCACCCTATTTTTTGCTTTTGAGGAATAGTTTTGTAGGGTATAAAAATCTAGGTTTTTTGGAGAGAAAGAAAGAAAGGGAAAGGGACAGAGAAAGAGATTTAATAGGGATTGGCTCACACAGTTATGGAGGTTGAGAAGCCTTACAATCTGCCATCTTCAAACTGGAGAAACAGGAGAGATGATGGTGTAGTTCAGTCTGACTCTAAAGGCTTGAGGACCTGGTGACTGGTGGTGTAAGACCTGATCTGATTCTGAAAGTCCAATAACCCAGAGCACCTGTGTCTGAGTGCAGGAGAAGATGAATGTCTCAGTTCAAGCAGACAGTGTGAATTCACCATTCCTCCACCTTCTTATTCGATTTTAGTGCTCAACAGATTGGATGATGCCCACCCACATTGGGGAGGACCATGGGTTTTAATTTACTCGGATCACTGATTCAAATGTTAATCTGTTTTAGAAACATCCTCATAGACACAGGTAGAAATCATGTTTTGCCAGTCATCTGGGTATCCATTAGCCCAGTGAAGTTGGCACGTAGAATTAACCATCACAATATCCAAATATTTTTTAAATAACCCAAACAGCTGGATTTTTTAGCCATTTAGACTCTGCTTGCTCTGCATACTCCATTAAACCTCAGCCAGCAATTGTTGACCATTGATAAAGTGTAAGATGCCAAGCTGATAGGCCCTTTGGTCATGGAGACTCCACACCATGTTACTATGCAACATCACCTTGACATGTAAGCCCTCTCTTCTCTCCCCTTCTTTTCTAGGATTTCCCTTGTTCTCCTCCCTTCTGAAGGAGGACTCCCTTTCCATAAATCTTTCATACTGTGAGAGGCTTCTTCTCTCATGCAACTGTGTC
This sequence comes from Neofelis nebulosa, assembly GCF_028018385.1. Taxonomy (NCBI): domain Eukaryota; kingdom Metazoa; phylum Chordata; class Mammalia; order Carnivora; family Felidae; genus Neofelis; species Neofelis nebulosa. The sequence continues at coordinate 6,575,114 of NC_080792.1, read as the reverse complement.
AGGTGATGCCCAAATAAAACCTGTTATGTGTTATAATGTTGCCCCTATGGTCATATCTTTTTTTATTGATCATGTCCAAAATGTCTTTAGCTCCCAAGAAGGAGTTGCACTGTTTTCAGTGTTTGCTGTAGTTATAAGTTTCAGAACCTTTGCATTCATTCATAGTCCTTGTTTTTGTCTTCTTTCTTGACTTTGGCCTTCTCTGAATAATCCACCTCAGAGAGAGACTTACCACTATTTCAACTTTAATCCACTGAAGAACTTTGGTGTAGACCTAAGGTGTGGAGAAGTGGGGTCATTCTATAATCTCCTAAAGAAATCCTAGCCTTTTAGTGAGCCTGTATCTTGGGAATGTGACTTTTACCTGTTTCTCTATTGGTGAAACTATGTTTTCTGCTCCTATCTCCTTCTCTGCCTGTAGCATCCCTACCCTGTAACTTGAATCCCTTCTCTTAGTGATTACATCCCCCACACATTGGAGAAATAGGGAAATTTAGAGGACTTCCGTAAAAGGAATATTCCTCATCATTTATAATCACACTTCAATGATGCGTTTTCCCCTGTGAAAACAGGCTCTTGTTATGAGGAGGGCTATGCATATTTCAAAATGATTATTTCATTATTCCACCTGTCATAGCCAGGAGGGATCTATCTTGGGTCTTCATTATGAGGGCATGTTGGAGTCATGGAGGTGGAGTCCAGACATCTGTGCAGCTCTTGAAGACTTGGCCAAGGAGTTTCCCCCTCTTATGCCAGTCCAATCAGACTTTAGCTACTCAGAGTATTCCTTTTATTTCCCGCTCCTAAACCTTCTGTCCCGGGGAAGCAGATCTCGGCTGTGACTCTGGGTATGCCTTTCTTTACAACATTGTATGTAAATTGAAGAATAGAATGATGACTACAGATTTTATACAGAGATCAGGTAATATAATAATATATTTCCACTGTATAATGTTACTACTCTCAGGAATTACCTGATTAATAAGAGATATATAAGAATAAATATACTCAGGCAGTACCATTTACTATTGATGGTTATGGTTCCAGAAATCATTCTGAGGAGAAGTCAGGAAAGACTGTCTTAAGAATTTTAAGGATTTCAAAATTTTCAATTAAATTTTAAGAATTTATAATTGAAATAAGAATTTTAATAAGAGAGAGAGAATGAGAGAGAAAATCACATATCCCCTCACATTTAGATAATATCATCAGAGAGGTGGTGATCACTTTAAGTCCTGGGTACATAAAATTATTCCATGGGCAGAAAATCTTTTCCATCAAATAATCCATTTTGGTGTAAGAGAATGAGAGGACATCTCATCAAAATACCTCTAGCAAACTTGCTTGGTAGAGTTAGCAATGTCTTCCGAATAAAGAAAAATCAAACAGCCAGAATGTATAAAGAACACATATCTCCCAAGTATTCAGCTATAAATTGCTAAAAACCTCTTGCGGGGTCCAAAATTGCTTTGAAACAACTCTTTGTTAATGTCAACCTTCTGTAAAGCAAGTATATTGTGCATAAAATCCAGGTGAGGAAATCTGGGTATAGTTTACACTAGATTATTAAGACAAAATCTGTATCTCAAGGAATGTTAATTCTACTTGGAGACACAGCCAAGAAAACGCGCACGTAACACTCAAGATTAATAACCTTTATATGAGTTAATTTAAAGTTGGTTTACTTAAAGAATTGAAAAGTAACTTCTGGGGAGCCTAGGTGGCTCAGTCAGTTAAGCATCTGACTCTTAATTTCAGCTCAGGTCATGATCTCATGGTTTGTGAGACTGAGCCCCGTGCTGGGCTCTGTGTTGACAGTGTAGATCCTGCTTGGGATTCTCTCTCTCCCTCCCTCTGCCTGTCCCCCACTTTCCCTTTCTCACTCATACGTAAATACACTTAGTTTAAAGGAAAGAATTTAAAAGTAACTCCTTTATGGAAAATAAAAATGTGTACAAAAGTTTGTGAAGAAAGTTTTTAAAAAGTGGCTACTTTGGGGATGATTTAAGTATTAAGTGTTCGGATTCTTATTTTTATTTCTTGAGAGTTTATTAAGTGCTTGGTATGGAATCGTGATCTCATGAGTTTTCTAATGACCATCCTGTGCCATTGTATCCAATGATAATGGCATCTTCTAACTTATTTGTTAGTGATCCATTCTAGAAATAGTCAGTGAAATTGCTTTATACTCTACAACCACTATCTAGTTAAAAATACAATTTAAAAGTTCAGAGGCAGACACACACCCTCTAAATGTCTTCAAAACTCTTAATACAGAAGAGACACTCATAATAGTGATTTCGGTCATTCATTATGTACTGACTACATGGAACACATTGTGCTTTCAATTCAGTATCTCATGTAGACGTCATGACAGACTGACAAACTTCACATTCTCGTGTCAGAGTCGGTATGTCTGAGAACAGGTGAGTCATCCAAAGTCAGTTAGCTGAGGAATATAAGATGTGAAGTTGAACATCTAAATATATCAAACTGCAGATTCACGTCTTAACCAAAATGTTATGCTGCCCTTTGGAGGGAACGAAAGGAAATGCTGGCAGTTTTTCTTTAATTTTTTTTATTAATTTTTTTTTGTAATGTTTATTTATTTTTGAGAGACAGAGACAGAGCGCGAACGGGAGAGGTGCAGAAAGAGAGAGGGGGAGACACAGAATCAGAAGCGGGCTCCAGGCTCTGAACTGTCAGCACAGAGCCTGATGCAGGGCTTGAACTCACAAACTGTGACATAATGACCTGAGCCAAAGTCAGATACTTAACCTGAGCCACGTCGGATACTTAACCTACAGAGCCACCCAGGCGCCCCAAGCTGGCAGTTCTTCTATTTGTAATAACTGTGGAGAGCACCACAAGTCAGTTCTGGAATGTGGTCCCTTTTTCTTCCCTTTTGCCTGATAGTTTTTTTTTTCTTTTGTACCACTTACTTAAACTTGATATTAACTCCTGAGTACGAAAGGAACCCTTTTTTCCTCCTGTTCCCTTTTGCTGCCTCATGCAGATGACATCCATTCACGTATCTTTTATCTTACGGCAGATCCTTTTTCTGAGGTTTCACAAGAGCACGCAAATAACATTTTTAAACCAATGAACCGTTATCAGAGGAATTTCATATATTGTATGGTGAACTTTTTTGTTACAGAAAAGCAGATATTTTGCGATAAAAACTTAGGCTATAAGCATAAATCCATAACTTGCTTGAAAACAATATGTACTGGAGTGCCTGGGTGGCTCAGTTGGTTGAGTGTCTGATGTTGGCTCAGGTCATGATCTCATGGGTAGTGAGTTCGAGCCCCACGTCAGGCTCTGTGCTTACAGCTCAGAGCCTGGAGCCTGCTTTGGATTCGGTGTCTCCCTCTCTCTCTGTCCCTCCCCTGTTCACACTTTGTCTCTGAAAAATGAATTAACATTAAAAAAAAACACAAATACATACTAAGAATTGTCTGTTAATCCAATATACTTAATTTGAGAGAAGAACAAATGACATATGACAGTAACAGAAGTATCCCAGGATTTTTCTAGAGAATTTCCCCCAAGATATATATTTTTTGAACCTCTTAATGTTTTGAAACTTCTCAGCCTTCAATGAAGACAGTATGTGGGGCAGTCACATATTTAGTCAAAGATGGGCAGTGAAAGCACGTTTTTTGTGCATGAGTCGCTAATTTCCTCAGGTTGAGTGCTTTTTCCTCTTCCACTTATTGTCAGCAGCCAGGGTATAACTCTCTCCAGACCAAGATGGTGCACCTTCTGTTCCTAGCAGGAGGCAAACACTTGCTGGTTGATGCCTGTCTCAAACTGGTAGACGGTATGCAGGCTTTTCAAGATCAGTTTCCTGATCTACTTGTAGACCTTGACCCTGGGTCACTTTCTTCCCTGGCATCCACTATGTCTGGCCCTAAACTCTCCCGTGTCTTTGGCCCTGTGGGTATTCTTGAGTTGTGGTTTTCTTCTTCAAGCTAACCCTGTGTTGCCTTCATCTTTCAGCGATTCCTCCTAGCTTTGGTGTACCAGAGACTTTCCATTTTTGCAACATAGCCCATGCATCATTCCATATGTGTGCTACCATTCCTGGGTTTGGAACAGATGCTGGAGATGACCCCACCTTAACTTAACTATCAGCTCTTTTCTGCCTGATTAATTCCCATGCCTCCTTTCAAGATTCACAGTAGCTGCGATGTATTTTGAAATCTGCTTAATTAATTTCTGGTACTCAGTGCTCTTCCTGCACTCTGTTTATCTCTATTAACTGTACTTATCACTTTATAATAAAACCACTTCTCCCTGTCTGCTTTGAGCTTCTGGTTCAGAGAACGTAGTTGTTTATTTTCTTATCTAAAGTCCAGTCTTGAATAAAAAATTGTTATTAATAAATAACTTTTGAACTCTTAATACCAAAAAGATTGAACATGAAATATTGAAACAATTAACACTTATGCAGTTAAAAGATTAATTAAAGTAAAATAATTGGCATCCATAATACTTTAATATTCACATTTTAAATGCTTTTCAGTTGAATATTTTAATTATAAAATAGGTAGTGATGGGTAAATAAAATTTGACTCTTTGCCCTGGAACTAATTGAAGTCAATACCTTGAGTCCTTTAACGTTATAAAGCTTTCAGCAACAGCTATTTTATCTTGTGATTTAGACTTACTCTTACAAGTAAAGAAAAAACAAACAAACTTACCAATCTCTCCCTTCCCAAAGGGACAATTAAAGAGCAGTATATTCAGCAATACTGATAGAAAATATCTTCTCTACATGGATGTAGGGCAGGAAACACTGGTAATTACCAGTCTGGAGGTGAGTTAGACAATCACTGATATAATAAGATACAATTGAACTCTACCTTTGGGACAGAAATTACTTCAGAACACAAAATCAAAAGCTCTCTGGGCAGAAATAAACAATCAAGTCACAGATCCTAAGTTGGAATGTCACGCTATCAGAATAAAAGCCTGTGCATTGAGCACACCCTGAAGGTAACATACTATTTCTTGCTTTGTTGGCGAGTTTTTCCTTATCAGAACTGTTACTTACTTTTAGGACTCCAATAACCAGATTTTTTTAAACCTCTAAGTTACATTAGAGTTCTTCTAGTCCTGTGATTTCAAGAGTCAGAAAGCTGAGAGGAAAGGCCAGCAATAGTAGTAAAGTCCAATTCCAGTCCGACGTCTTTTCTTCTAGCCCCATCTAGGAGGTTCTCTGCAATCATCTTTAAAGGGAACCTTTAACAGCATCAGCATCTCCTTACATCTTTATGTTTACTTCTAAAAATACGCTTAGAAAAATACTTTAACAAAAACTGATTCAACCACTTGAAATACTACTTTTCCAAGGTGACCAAAGAAAGAGGAATAGAATCCAGAATATACTCCAAAGAGCCAGAGTACTTCTTGCAAGAAGACAAAAGATGGTGTGCATTACTGACCCAGAAAAAAGAAGAGGTCAGGGTACTTTTCAACATGGCAGAGGGTGCTTCAACTTTAAAAACTCAGGTAGCTGTCCAAAATGGACTCGTGACAAATGCCAGGAAGATGGGGTTATTGAAGACGAATAAAAGGACATGAGAGTAAAATGAAGAAAGGAAGGACAGACACAAAGAAGAAAAAGAATAGGGAAATACAAGTAAGATTACAGCGGAGGGCAGGGGTTTATACTCACAATTATTTTTCTACACATTTTTGTTCTCACGGGAGAATGTAAGCATTTTACTTACATTTGCTGCTTGCAAGGAGTCCATAGAAAGTTGGTTTTACATCGTTAACTATCTTGAAAAATGGTGAGTTTTTTGTTGGGAATTGTACTGAGATAAAATAGAAAAATGTCACGTAACAAAAATAAATGAATAAAAATATAAATTGTTTTAGGGTCTCTAACTACATGAAACTAATAAACACTAGAGAACATGCTGTGTAGTACTTACTACTATGTGTTACCTGGAATGAAATCATGGTAACACAGATATGTAATATCTAGATTTACATTGTTCTATAAGGGACTTGTAAAATGCATAGATACTACTCTGCAAGTGACTTTGACTTCCATTGCTCTGAATCTAAGAGGATAGTCTTTGTTTTTGTTTTTTTTTGTTAACGTTTTTTTCTTTATTTTGAGAGAGAGAGAGTCCAGGGGAGGGGCAGAGAGAGAGAGAGAGAGAGAGAGAGAGAGAATCCCAAGCAGGCTCCCAAGTCGTCAGCACAGAGCCTGCCACGGGGTTTGGTCCTATGAACCCTGAGATCATGACCTGAGCCGAAATCAAGTCAGAAACTCAACCAAGTGAGGCACCCAAGCGTCCTGAAGAGGATAATCTTAGAATTAAGTGGATACGTTGCCTGAGAAACATCAGTGGAAGCAGAAAATATCAATGTTGCCTTAGGCATTGAATTGGATTTGTCTTGAAAGTTTTACAAAAGGGGGAAGGAAAATCCACTGGGGATTAATGGACAGCTGAAACCAATATTTACTTGTACTGTGTGAGCCGGGCACGGAGCAAGAAGATCGTCCATATGTGTAGAAACACACACGTGTGCAGTAAGGAACAGGGAGGAGAGACGAAGGACAAAGTGTGATAAGTGGCCTGATGCAAAGTGCTGTGACATTTCACACTTCACACTCCACCCAGAGATGGCTTAGCAGAGAGTTTCAAGTGGTCAGTATTTTCCAGCTGTGATGAAGGTAACTGAAACTAACCACTGAGTCTAAGATACGAGTAACTCTATTTCACTCCAGCTCCTATCAAAACCTTATAACTAAAGGAAGCGCCTAAAGATTCATTCACAAACAATATTCAATTGTTACAACTGTATGGTTTTCCTTGCTAACAGTATTCCTAAAGCTTTACCTTGTCTACTTTACCTTGTCCAGAAGCCATGAGGAAAATCAGAGAGTTCACGTAGGGAAGCCCAGCATTTCCAAAACCTTTATATTAAAATAACTTTAAATAAGTTCAAATATTGGAATGTTGGTTTCCCAGAACTTTCCTCTATGGCACAGACTAAACTTCAAATAAAAAAGTGTTATTGACATATTTGACTATGTTTAATTTTTTTAGAAAAATCTCAAAAACTTTGGCAAGTTTAACAAATATTACCTGCAGTGTTCCCTTAAACTGACAACAGCTGACAATTCAAAAATGTTGTTAAAGCCTAAGTCTTGTGTATTTAGAAATTATGCCCCTACACTTTTATCTCTTCTGATACTTCATTTGTATTATGGAAGGAATTTTATTAATATTTCACATTGTTTGAATAGAAATGTTCTGTGACTGTCAGGTATATTTGACAGGAAAATTCATTAGAGTTTAAAATTTTTGTTTATTTAACTGTGAGTATTGTCAGGCAAGTGTAATTCATCTGTGAAATTTCAATCTCTACTGTCTTGAGGGATGAATGTATGTATCTGTTGTTCTAGTTCTTAGTCCTGGTTTCCAACAAATATAGTGGTTCTGACTCCACAGATCTCAATGCTCTATACTTATTAGATTGCTTAAATGCCAGCTTTCACTTAAAAGATCGGCTTAAAAGATCGACTTAAAAGATCTCGGCTTAAAAGATCAAGGCTGAAAACATTATACTCTTATTTTTCTTAACAAAATAAATGGATATTTCTTCCAATACAAAGATTGAACATTTTTATATTAGTTTGATAATATGTTTATTGATGAACAAGGCACTACATCTGTAAGTCTTATAAACGTTACTGAAAGACATTCTTTTACCCTGTTTTTAAAAGTCTTTTAAATTAGTAGATGTAAACCATTTCTGGATGTACTAATTTATTCAATTAACTCTTCTAGCAGATCATTAAAAGTCACAGAATTAGATCCTGCGATATTCATATACTAGGTATATCCTAGGCTATTAGAATGCCACCATTATAATAACTGAGCCTATTTACATGAATTATTCATTCGAATAGTGAAGTTCTCAATGCAGGAAAAAAACAGTTTTCCGCTTACATTGTCTTCTGCCTTCGGACAAGTGACCTTTGAAAAACAAACAAATCATTTATCTCAAAAGTTATTTTCCTGAGCTAAAACATAACCTTTGGGTTGGAACGATGTCATAATTAATGGAATATTTTTAATTTATTTTTTAGCCTCAAAATGATGTTGACAAATCAGAGAGTATGTGTGTGCATATGTGTGTGTGTTTCCATGCACACGTGTATATACATGTGGGTCTATGAATGGCTCTGTGACAATTTTCTACAGATTTTTTTTTCTAAACATGGAGATCTTTCCTGATTTTAATGGCTCAATATTTTCTAAATTTGGACAAACTTACCAATAAAAATTTGTTTCTTTATCCTAGGTATCTACATAATTAATTCTTATATTTAACATTTATAAATTGCCGGGCTACAGCAATACTTACATAGCATAAAATTAAATGAATGTTAAAGTATAAATCTCTATTTAAATGTAAATTGAATTAAAAGCTAACCTTCTTGAGGCACTTGATATGCTTTGCATTATGCATTTAAAAGTCTATAGTGAGGTATGAAGTATTATGATATACTCAGAAGGATGACCATATTTTATAATAATAATAAATAAAGTCAATTATACAGTTAAGCCTGGAAAAGTGAATTCTGTATTTGGAAATGAATCATATTCAAAATATTGAACAGAATATCCAATGCTGTGCTTATATGCTATAAGCCATATTAAAAAAAGTTAGGTGACAAGTTTGACTTCTGTGTTAAGAACCAGAAGTGTAAGAAAATTGTAGAACTTTTTCAAACCACACATTCAAGAATGACAGCTGTATAGACCAGCTATCTTGACAACCATTACAAGTATCTGTCCATTATGCTGCACCCTGTCATTACCTAAATGGTATATGTAACTAAGTGAGATATATATATATATATATATATATATATATATATATATATATATATATCTGAAACAAAAGGCAGGAGGTTTCTTATGCAATGGAGTAAGCTAGTGCCAGAATACTGGAGGGAGGTAGGGGAAAGGTGGTCAATGTGATTAGGTCATCTGTGTTTGCTAATTGGCCTTCACCAAGGCTAGGCTTCTACCCTCCCATAGATTTGGAGGTATGGGCCTTATCTTTCTTGGTGATGAGTCTGCAAAGGGATAGCTCTGAGGTCTTGAGAAAGCCATTCCTGGATTATAAAACTGGTAAGAGGCTGAGAGATTTATATCAAAAAAGCAAAGAAAGAATATGTAATTGCAGATTTTCTAATGTAAATGATCGAAGAACAGAAAAGCCAGGGGAATAAAGATAGGAAGAAACCTATCTAAACTTCATTCAAACTGAGGGGAACACTAAGGCCATCTTGGTCAATATGTGTATATATTAATTATGTCTGGAAATGCTTATTTCATCACATGAAAGGCAGGAGTATTCATAAATATAATGATATCAGAGCTGAGTATTTTTAACAGTCAAAGTATTATTTGCTGCCAAAATGTAAATTGTTTTTGGAGTTGAAGTATATGACTTGCACTGCCACCCCTCTGCTAATTTCCAAAATCATCTAAATTTCAAAATGTCTTCTGGACATGTCTGGTGGATCGTTCTCTGGTACTTCCCAGTCAATATAGCCAGAACTAAACTTGTTTTTACTACTATTGTTTTGCTACTGTGGCTACGACATTGTTTACTATTTTGATTAATATCATCACCATCATTACATTGATAAGAATGAAATTGTTCATGTTCATTACAGCATGTACATGTCTGCGTTCCTTCTTCCTTCAGTGCTCTCAGTTACCACATTCTATCAATTCTCTTTCCACGATATTGCTGATATATAGCATACGACTTCTTGGAATCCATCTTTTCTCTCTTTGTCAAGGGACATAGCTTTTTCCATGATCTCTTCTGCATTGTTAATTTTCCTTGTGTCTTATATTTTGCATCTATTTTTTAAATAAATAAATTTTATACATAGATGGCCTTTCTTTTAGAAATATTCCCTATACTACACATTTTGCTTCAGTTATAGCTCCATTTTTAGGCTCATGTTTATAGCAAAAGTTCATAAAAAGGTGTATTTGTCACCAATATAGAATCCATTTTTTTTCTTTACATTTTATTTACTTTTGATATGGAGAGAGAGACAGAGCACAAGTGGGGGAGGGGCAGAGAGAGAGAGAGAGAGAGAGAGAGACAGAATCCAAAGCAGGCTCCCGGCTCTGAGCTGTCAGCCCAGAGCCCCACGTGGGGCTCGAACTCACAAACCATGAGATCATGACCTGAGCCAAAGTTGGACGCTTAACCGACTCAGACACCCAGGCGCCCCTCCATTTTCTTAATTATACTTTACTTCTCAATATAGTCCAATTTGTCCTTTACTCTTCATGTCAATGTTCAGTTGAGACTGATCCTCACATAAAAATGAATCTTTCTTCCTGATTTACATATCTGCCTTAATGACAGAATAGCACTTTTTCAATTCTACTCAGATTTCAAAAATATCGTACATTTCGATAATTTTTTTCCTAAAAACACAAATTTAAAATACCCACTCCACTTCAATTTTTTGTCTCTGGGCAAAATTTAACATTGTATGTCTGTTGAATACTTGTCTCCTATCTCTACATAAGCTCCAGAGGAGGACTCATAATGATGAGGTTCATCATAGCAGCCCTAGTGCCTAGAAGATGGCGAGAAAATACTCTCTCAACAAGTAGCCATTAGGTGAATAATGGATGAAGGATGGAATGATGTCTGTTTTCATCTATTATCAGTAGTAAACAAACTGCAGCTGTATTTCATGTCGATTACACATACTGGCATGTCACAAATTAAGAGACTATCACATATCAAGTATTATTGAATGTTTACTCATACATGCGTTTCCTGGGGCTGGGGGAAGGAGAAGTCAAAGAAGGAAGTCCTGATATCTTCAACAGTTTATTTCATAAACTTTCAGAAAGAGCTGTAATGACCCAAATTAAATTGGTACATTTTAGATCTTCTGGATGTATAGAAAAATAAGGGAAGCCATTTTTGACAATAAATTTCATATTAAAAAAAAAAAAAGAAAAAGAAGGGAAGCTCAATAGGTTTCCTGTTCCAGATCTAGATACTTCTCTCTGATGGAACTCTTTGCATTGAGTTTCCTGTCACCTGCCACCTTTTGCCTGATATGTTCTTTCTTCTCTTATAGATTTATACGGATGATGTCTTCAGAGTCAGAGGCTTCATTTTGTTTTCTTCACTATCACTCTTAGACATCCTCTTGTAATCTCTTTGATAATATCAAGAGAGAGAACCTGCTCCTCGCTAACTTTGCTTTCATTTTTGGTATGATCTCTTAGAGATAAAGGGAAACAAGGGAAACAACAGGAGAAAGCAAAAAGCTGTCATTTGTCTGAGCCCAGAGAATCAAATCCAATTATCATTGACTGCTTTCTTATGAGAACATCTTTTTTCTTAAGTCAAAAATGTCTGCTGTGAAACTTTAAGAGTCTGTAGAATTTCATGTGTCTTAAGTTATTCTCTACGTTTTGTTCAGCAAAATATGTGGTGAGCATGACCACATCTCCTAAACTTTACCAGAGGGCCATTATTCCAGTTCAAGAATAACAACTATGAAAAATGGACTTTCCAACATCTCTGGTTTCAGCTAATTTATATAATACTTTTAATGATAATTAATCATTTCTTGTGTTCCTCCACGTGTTTTTATACTCTCTGCTAGCAAGAATTTTACTATTTCTCATTTTATCCTATGCCAAAGAAGGACGTTTTGTGTACCGAATGTCACTTCTGAAAGAATTACTTATATATTCTTTGAACATAAAAGTAAATTATTATTTTTTGGAAAATAAGATAATTTGGGTCGTCAAGATTAGGAATTCAAATTTCCTTTTCCTTATGCAACACTGGTCTACTTAGTTGATAGCACAGAATTCTTTGACTATAAAAAATGAAAGATCCTTGCCAAAAATATTCCTTACTAATAACCTTACTAATGATCGCAGATAAACCATGATAGATTTTCATAATTAGTGTCTTTATTATAATATTTGTTTTTCTAATGTAATTACTCCTAAAAAATTGTTCTGCTTGCTCATGCTTCATAATTTCCATCCTTAGTTTCAATATAGAATTTTTTATTGTGGCCACATGGCCAAAAAAAAAAAATACTAGACATATTTAATTTATCCAGAAACACAGAAAACATACTGTCAAAGAACTTGAATTTTGAGTTAGAATTCATGGATTTACATCCTATTTCTTAGCTTATGTGACCTTGTATGAGTGATTTAATCTTTGTATACCAGATTTCTTATTAATAAAATGTGAATGATTAGAATCTTCCGTTGTAGGGTTGTGTGGATAAACGTGGATTTTAACTTATGTAAAATACACTTACAGAATGGTTGGAGCAAAGTTAGCACTCAATGAATATTACCAATTATTAATATAGGACTCTCCTTAAGCTCTGTTATATTTTGACAAATTTCTAAAATAATTTCAAAGTTTGAAAAAATCTATCAGAGTATTGACATTTAAATAAAATCCATAAAATTAATAGATCCTAAGTTAGAGTGACCCAAATATTTATAAATACTTTAATTTTGCTGCTAATTCAGGTTTAATTCACCCTAGTATTTTTCCAGGCTTTAATGTGAATTTTTTATTTCAAACTAGTCAAAATCCTAGAAAATCTTTCAAGAAGGGGACAGAACTATTTAGCCAAGACAAAAGAAAAAAATGTGTTTGCAGTTTTCACTGGATCTGATCAGAAGACTTTCTGATGTGAAGTTTAAAACTCAGATTTATTGCTTGATATGGTGAAACAAAATGGCCAAGATGTAAAATAAGTTATACTCCTTATTATGGTCTAAAGCATTTCAAGCATATAGCTTATATGCAAGGTGCACTGGAATATAGAGATGCCATTTATTTTAATTCAATCTGAAAGCTAAGTAATGCAATATTCTTGAAGACATTTAGTGAAATGAGTCTTAAACTCAAGTACCTTCCCATTCTAGAATGGAAGGCCTTAAAAGCCTACATTTATCTCTTACACCCATCCTTTTTACCGGACCTGCCTCCTACATTTATTATAATATCATCTGAGGATGGAGAGGTCTCCACAAGCTCTCAGATGCCCATGATGAAACCTGATCCCTCTTACCCTCATGGACAGTGGAAGTGCTACATTTCCACAGCTTTCCATGCGGGGATGTATTTAAAGATTGATCCAGAATGACATCGCCATTAAAATTGGTGATGGCTTCATTTCCCAAATACTGTATCTGTAATATGTTGGACCAGCCCATGGTGGTCACTTGCCTTAGGGCCCCCATCTGCCCTCTCCTGTCCTATGTTTGGTTAGAAGAACAGGGCTTGCAAATGTGTCTCCTTGTCTCCTTTGTCAACTAGTCTCCTTCTGTCAACTAGGTCTTCCACCAGGAGTACTGGCAGGTGATTAAAGGTCAGAGGAGACAGGACTGGAAAGCAACGCTGCTCTTTCTGCCTTCTGGAAGCATCCCTCCAGCAACAGTTCAGGACCCATGGCTCAGAGCTTGATTTCAGTCCCAGGACGAACTTTACTGCCCCTGCACCCCCCACGCTTTTCCTTGCCATATTGTGTGCCAGGTCTCCGAGTCCCTGTGGTGATACCCCTATTCTCAGCAGGGAACACAGGCTTCCGTTCTGGGCTGGAGACGATTTCCTTGTTTCGGAGGAACAGCTTACTGCTTCTTTTCCTTCTCTAGGACACTTTGCCTGTTTTCATCTCCAGCACATCTGACATCTTTAAAAGAAAATAAATTCCTTAAATTAAACCTCCCTCTGTTTGATATCCTAGAATAGCCTCTGTTTTCATAGATATATTACTGATATATTCTTATATCATATATGATGATATCTTATATGATATATTCTGATATACTGATATATTCTGATATATCTTACTGATATATTCCCCTAGATGATAGAATGACTGTTACTTTTGAACATAATTGAAACAATGCTTAAATAATTCGTTGTCATTGAAATTCTATGAGAAAAATCACAATTTCTGTCATTCTGGTGGGAATAAATTTACAAAAAATTTTTGATAAAATAAGTTAAGAATTCAGTCTCAGAGGAATCATGGCATAAACTATATACCAAAAAGCAAACTAAAATTTATAAGAAATGTAATATATTTTATATTTTTATCATAGAAAGTATTTTATAAGTAGCTTTTTTCAATGTAACAAAATAATCTATACACGTTCATTTTATTGTTTTAATTAATTAATTATTTATTTGAGAGAGACAGAATAAGAGGGGGAGGGGCAGAGAGAGGTGGCGAGAGTGAAAATCCCAAGTAGGCTCCACACTATCAGTGAAGAGCCCGATGCGGGGCTTGAGCTCACAAACCCGTGAGATCATCACCTGAGCTGAAACCAAGAGCCAGAGGCTTAACCGACTGAGCCACTCAGGTGCCCTTGTACACATCCATTTTCATTCTTTCTTGTGCTTAGGCAGTAAATCAGCAAATAAATAATTATTTAACATTAATAATATGTCAAACACTGTTCTAGATACTGTAAACAACACCATTGCTGGCCGTTAATAGCTTGCCATTTAGCTGTGAAGACAGGTTATAAACCATTAAGACAATAACAGAATGATAATTTCAAATAATGATGAGTGTTATAGAATAAATAAACATGGGATATACATAAACAATGTAGCAAATAAAATATGAAGTAAATTAGGATAGCTATATAAAAATGGCTATCGCCAGCATGTAATCGTCGTGGTCATAAAAGGCTTTTTGCAGTGGCTAACATTTGAGCTGAAGCTTGAATGTCAAAGAGGAAAGAAGATATTGGTTTCCAGGAGACGTGCAAAGGAGCTAGAAACAGGAGGGTCTAGGGGCGCCTGGGTGGCGCAGTCGGTTAAGCGTCCGACTTCAGCCAGGTCACGATCTCGCGGTCCGTGAGTTCGAGCCCCGCGTCAGGCTCTGGGCTGATGGCTCGGAGCCTGGAGCCTGTTTCCGATTCTGTGTCTCCCTCTCTCTCTGCCCCTCCCCCGTTCATGCTCTGTCTCTCTCTGTCCCAAAAATAAATAAAAAACGTTGAAAAAAAAAAAAAAAAAAAAAAAAAAAAAAAAAAGAAACAGGAGGGTCTGGAAGACGTCTTGTAAGTAGCGAACACAGTCTTGGAGAACTAAGATGTAAGCCTGAGGGTAACAGGCATTGTGAGCGTTTCGACCTGAGCAATTATATGAATAAAATCGTCATTTTCCTAGTGTCTGCATAAATTGGTAAATATTTTTAAAAAAGTAAATTATAGATTACAGACTAGAAACCATGCACATGAATTCCTTACTTCTGTATGATATTGTGGAGAAAACTTTACATGTCTAAGGGAAAGCAATAGGCAGACTGCAAGGACAAAGGATAACATTATAATATGCTGTCAAATGACACTTTTTGGAATGATGCTCATTTCCGAAGTGTCTAAGAAACACGGTTAGCCGCTCTTGTAACTATACCCTCTGCTTCTTTTCCACATTAGTAGTGACACGATCTGCGTGACTTTAACTGACACCATCTTTATATTACAAAGCATCCTGTCAGGGACAATTCAGGTGTCATTGTTCCAGTCTGTAGGAAATTTGCCTTCAGGCCTTTGGGGGTAGACAGTACTATGACAAATATACTATTTTTTAAAATCCAAGATGATGCAAACATTTAATAGTTGAAAGCATTTATTGTGCAGTTGGACTAACTTACATAGATAGAGCTAATGAAAGTCACTTCATGTATCTATAATTATCCATCACTGCATTTCTAGCTTTGGTGTATTATGTGTGTATATATAATACAGCATCACTAATAACTATACACGTGATCTGTTATATGCTAATCATAGTCTTGCTGCAATTTTGGTATCAATATTTTATTAATAAAATAGCAGATCTATTCTTCCACCAGTAGTAGAACTGACCTGAGGAATTAAACATAAGCTAAGAGATCAGTCTAGCTCATAAATAATTTGCCATTTATTTCTTACTAATTGCAAAACGAATATATTTAAGTAAAAATGTACATAGCATTAAAATAATTCTTACCCTCTGGTCTTCTTATTGCTTTAGCTTTTTTTATTCTTGAGATTTTTCCTAAGTTAGCTCTTTGTGGAGATTTGCTTGCAATTCATTTTGATGTTTATGTAACATAGTAAAAGAAAGTGGAATTTTTGAATGATAGTTTTATCCACATCTCTTATACATATTCTTGTTATTCCTAGACCTTCTATATATATTGAATACTGAGATATGACAGTTTGTGTCGCAAACTGGTTAATACCAGTTAATAGCAATTAATAAGTATTAATTCTCTTTTTCTCTCTGGAAAGTATAAGATGGTTAATAGTCCCATATGGCTTCTTTTAAGGAATTTTAATAGTTAGGCAATTCAGATAACCTTTGATATACAATTAAAATTTTCATGAATGTGATTGAATCAGAGCTCTTTGATTATTATTATTTTTTAATTTGAATATGACTGACCCACAATGTTACATTAGTTTCAGGTGTACAACGTAGTTATTCAACATCCCTATGCATGACACCACAGTGACCAAGTGTAGCTACCGACGGTCACCATACAACACTATTAAAATATTATTGAAAATATGCTGTTTCTCATGACTTATTCAGGCCATAACCGGAAGCC
The DNA here is from genome assembly GCF_028018385.1 of Neofelis nebulosa. Classification (NCBI taxonomy): domain Eukaryota; kingdom Metazoa; phylum Chordata; class Mammalia; order Carnivora; family Felidae; genus Neofelis; species Neofelis nebulosa. The sequence goes on along the minus strand of NC_080792.1, from coordinate 6,558,427 downwards.
TGTATCTCCCATTCTCTTTCACTCATTTTGCTCATCTCCCCATCCCCATTTCCTTCTGGCAATCATCAGTTTGTTCTCTGTATTTATAAGTCCAATTCCACTTTTGCTCATTTATTCATTTTTTTTTTATTCCACATGAGTGAAATCATATGGTATTTCTCTTTCAGTCTGACTTATTTCATTTACCTTAATGCCTTCTAGGTCCATACATGTCATCACAAATAGCAAGACCTCATTCTTTTCTATGGCTGTGTAATATTCTGTGAGATAGATATAGATGTAGATAGATAGATATACATATACATATACATATGGATATAGATAGATATACATATACATGTATCCCATCTTTTTTATCCATTCATCTCTTGACGCATACTTGGGTTGCTTCCATATCTGGGCTACTGCAAATAATGCTGCAATAAATATAGGAGAACATATATCTTTTCAAATTTGTGCTTCTGTTTTCTTTGGGTAAACATCTAGTAGTGGAATTATTGTATTATAAGGTATTTTTATTTTTAATTTTTTGAGAGACTCCATTCTGTTTTCCATAATGGCTACACCAACTTACTTTCCCAGCAACACTGCACAAGGATTTTTTTCCACCAACACTTGTTATTTCTTTTTTTTTCTCAAAGTGTTGGCTTTTCCTCACCAACACTTGTTATTTCTTTTCATTTTTTAATTTTTAAAAATTTTTTAATGTGAGCCATTCTGACAAGTGTAAGGTGACATCTCATTGTGGTTTTGAAGTGTATTTCCCTGATGCTGAAAAGATGATTGAACATCTTTTCTTGTACTTGTTGGCCAGCAGATCTTTGGTTATGAATTCACACATTTTGGTGCACCTACAATGTATCATACACTTACAATGTGTCAAAATTTGAAGATATCAGTGTTAAGAAAAAAAAAAAGTCACTATCCTTATAGAGCATATGGCCTATGTAGAAAGGAGACAGAAAATCAACTGGTTAACTGCACCAGGCAATTTTAGAAAGGATAGGATAGGGAGAATCTTTACAAGGAATGAAAGGGAAAAGGCTTTTTGAGAAGATATTTCAGTTGAGGAAGTAAACATTAATGTAGACTCAATGCAATTCCAATCAAAATCACAGCAGGTTACTTTATGGATATCAATATATGATATTATGTGTGGAGAGGCAAAAGACCCATAGTAGCCAATCCAATATGGAAGGGGAAATTGTTGGACTGACACTTACCTGACTTTAAGACATACTATGAGGTTATAGTAATTGAGACAGTGTGATACTGTTGAAGAACAGACAAAGAGATCAATGGGACAGAGTCCAGAAATAGACTCTCGTAAATATAATCAAACGATATTTGACAAAGGAGCAAAGGCAGTGTCTTCAACAAATGGTGTTGAGACAGCTGGATGCCATGTGTTGATAATGGGGGAGGCTGTGCACATGTGGGGAAGGGTTATATGAAAAGTCTTTGTGCCTGCATCTCAATTTTATTATAAACTTAAACTGCTCTAAAACATAATGTGTGTGTGTGTATGTGTGTGTGTTTTAAGCATTGATGCGGTAATCTGAAAATACTTTGCACAGTGAGAAAAGCAAGAACAATCATGAGAAGCAAATGGGCATTGCCACTTAAAGACAGAAAGAAAGTCACTGTGGCTGGAGCGTATTAAGTGATGAGAAAGTGGAAAGTGTTAAGGTCATCAAGGATTTTGTAGGTCATACTAACACTTTGCATTTTTTTCAAAGTTTATGAAAAAATCCATTTGTGTGTTCTAAACAGTGAAACTGCATTATCTGTTTTACATTTTGATAGCACAAGCTTAGTACACATGTAGAGGGAAGACTTCAGGAGACCAAGAATGAAACGAGGAAAAATGGTTTAAAGTTTATTGTAGTAATTTAGATAGACAGTGAACAGAAGAGACACATAGTATTTAAAAAATAAACTCTCAAAGAACCATTTAATAGTACAAAATACATTAGGGTGTCCAAGGCACAAAATAATTATGTATTTATGGATATGAGTATGATTTCTCTCTCTCTCTCTCTCTCTCTCTCTCTCTCTCTCTCTCTCTCTTCCCATCCTGATGGCATTTCCTGTTTGCTACTTATCTCCTTCATTACTTATTTTTCCCTGAAAACTCCCTTCTGTAAAAAGGCTTAGTTCTCGTCCTCACCAAAACTGACAATCTCATGTCTTTGTGATAACAGATTTTTCCAAAATCTGGCTTTATAGTTGGCAAATACACTCTAATTCAATCTTTAGGTGTTATGTGTCAACACTTGAGATGGAACATATAATTGTATTGTAAGGGTTTGGACTCTCTCTTGATCTAATTATATTTGGTCCAAAAAAGAAAAACCCTATACTCTAAACACAAAAGTATATGATGGAGAAGAGATAATGGGGCCCATCTATATCATAAGTTCCAGAACATGCTAGAAAATATCTCATACAAATATTGCAGAGTGAAATGATTGCCAGAGTTTCTGCTGAGGCGTTTCTGATCATAGTTTTGACTTTGGATAGGTAGGTGTGTTCGTTTTTTGTAGTGGTAACAAATTATCAGAGATGTAGTGGATTAAAACAACACCTATTTATTATCTCACTGTTGTGTAAGCCAGAAGTACAGGCACAATGCGGCTGGTTCTCTTCTTTGGGGTTATAACAAGAGCAAACTCAAGGGGTTTGCAGGATTGTATTGCTTTCTGGGAGCTTGGGGGATAAATCTATTTTCAAGCTCATTCAGGTTTTTGAAAACTTTAGTTCCATACTATAAAAACGAAAGTGTCTTTCCCTCCTTTCTTCCTTCATCCCTTCTTTTAATTCATGATCTCAAGGAAAGGACATTTTTAGCTCAAATATTGATTGATAGACATTTTGAATAAATTTGTGTCAGGTTCCTACTTGTAATAGACTCTTGCTTCTTAACATTTGAAGAATGAATCTTGATGTAAAGTAAACTAAAATCTGGGAAAGCACGATTTCTATTATTCACTTGAAGGCATATATTTGCCTTTGTCATTTTAAGCCAAGCCACTTTAAATCTTATACCCATGTTTTAAAATGTATATATGTATGCAAATTTCCACACATGTTAATGGCTGGTACCACCAGATAACAGCAGCCAGATGCAGAGCACAATTATGGCTGAATGTAGAAAGTTGTATAGAATTCAATAATGTATATGAAACTCATTCCTTAGTTTGGCCAGATGCTGTAACTGGGGGGTATTAATCCAGAAGTATCCCACACTTTTGCCGAAAAAAAAAATCTCATGTATCTGAGATCTTCTACATTCACGCAAATTCAACGATTGCCTTTCTGTCTGGAGATTCTTACTTCATTTCTAGAATTCAGTAACCTCAGATCTTCCTAATACCTATTTTCATTATGATAGTCCCCTTGATTGAGCCTTAGATATGTGTATCGTTAGGCATTTAAAACGTGTTTTAAAAATCTGTTACTAGTTTGGGGCGCCTGGGTGGCTCAGTTGGTTAACGCCAGACTCTTGATCTCAGTTCAGATCTTGATCTCGGTCGTGTGTTCAAACCCTGCACTGGGCTCCATTCAGGGTGTGAGCCTATTAAACAAAAAATCTGATACTAGTTCAACTAGAATCATTATCAATTTTGTATTCTATTAGCCAAATTATGTGTGTGTGAATGATTCGTTCCAATCCTATTTTTACTGTCTGCCCTTTATTTTATTATGAAATTTTGTAAAATAGGAGATTATTTTAAATAAAATGCTACAGTATGTCAGAAATATAAAATCTATTTATAACTTTGTTCTGAGTTCCTTATGAACTTAGCACTAACCCTTCCATATTCATACCATCACTCTTGTAGTGGCTCTTTGGGGTTAAAAAAAATGACAGAGAAAGTTACAAAAAATACTGACATAAAATATAAATGAATGAGATAGGTAGATATATATCTACATAAATATATATATATATATATATATTATATGTATCTCCAACATATATCCTTATGATATATATATATATGATATGATATATATATATGATACATATATATATATGATACATATATATATGATGGAAACAAACATTGCAAATGTTGAAATTTTATATAAAGGCGATACAAAATATTTAATAACAGCTTAATTCAGCAACATCAAAATAAATAAATAAATAAATAAATAAATAAATGCCACTGACTTGGGTTGATTTTGACTGTCTCAACTTGTTGCCATCTGTACATCAGTAGCTTTCAGTGGAGATAACAGAGATATATCTTGTAGACAAAACATTTGTATCAACTATTAAGGAAGGATCTAGAAATATGTAACTAATGAAGTTTACAGTCCAAACAATAATCATAAATTTAGGGAGGTAAGCTATATGAATGAAAAAAAACACTACAAGTGACTGCTATTTAGAAATAAAATGTGTTTCAAAGAGAGCGGTATACATTGAAGATTTCAGGAAGGAGGGAAAATTTGATCAAAGTTAAATATTTCCATCAATGTGAAAAAATATCCTCATGAATAAGTAAAAATAATGTTATTTATAGATTTAGTACATACTTAAATATTTACATCCTCCTTGGAATAGAATAATTTTTGCAAATGTCATTAACTGAACATCTGCTATTCTTTTATACAGATTTAACCCCAATTATTTGGAAATTACCATATTATAGATATGAGGGTAAAGAATCCTTACTTACTGACTGTTTAATACTTTTTTTTTAAGTTTATTTATTTATCTCGAGAGAGAGACAGCATGTGCATGCGGGAGGGGCAGAGAGAGAGGGAGAGAGGATCCCAAGCAGGCTCCACACTGTCAGCATAGAGCCCAATGTGGGGCTTGAACTCATGAACCATGAGATCATGACCTGAGATAGACCAAGAGTCATATGCTTTACGGACTGAGCCACCCAGGTGCCCCACTGAGTAATGTTTTCAAACAAAATTGCAAGAGTATGTCATCAGCACAAAAATAACGTTGACCCTCTTCTTTGTTTTTGGCTAAAAATTACCTTTCCCTTTTACTTGAATGATGCAATATATTTCTTTCCATCATAGCTTGAAGGAGGATCAGTGAAAAACCATGTGGGAGTTGGAATCTGTGTTCCTTTAATCATTTAATGAATATCGTGCTCCTTATACAATCAAAGACCTTCCCAGAAGTACAGATGCTGTTTCGTTGATTTGATCATTGTGTATAATCTGAAATGATACCTCAACCTCTTCTGGTTTGTATGGAGTATATAAATATAAAAGATGCTTTTTTGCAATTTGATTAGGAAAAATAGAATGCCAGATTTTGAGGAAACGTTTCATTTTTTAGTGCTTATCATACTCTGCTCTATGGTCTTTTTCTTCACGCAGTCCTTGCACAGCGTCAGACCCTGTAGAAGGGAGTGTTAGAATAGAACTCTGAATCCTGGAGTTTATTAAACTACTCAGTGACCTTTACAGCCCAGCAATTTTTTGCAGTGTTTCTATTAGTGTCATCTTATTTCATTGCTGTTATGTCATACTCAAAAGTGATGACTGGTGGAATCCTGGGGGCTCAGTCAGTTAACCAACTGACTATTTTGGCTCAGGTCATGAAGTCAGGGTGAAGGGATTGAGCGCCACAACAGGTTCTGTGCTGACAGCATGGAGCTTGCTTGGGATTCTCTCTCTCCCTCCCTTTCTGCCCCTCCCCCAGTCTCTCTCTCTCTCTCTCTCTCTCTCTCTCTCTGTCTCTCTCTCTGTCTCTCACTGTCCCTCTCAAGAATAAATAAATAAACATTACGGGGCGCCTGGGTGGCGCAGTCGGTTAAGCGTCCGACTTCAGCCAGGTCACGATCTCGCGGTCCGTGAGTTCGAGCCCCGCGTCAGGCTCTGGGCTGATGGCTCGGAGCCTGGAGCCTGTTTCCGATTCTGTGTCTCCCTCTCTCTCTGCCCCTCCCCCGTTCATGCTCTGTCTCTCTCTGTCCCAAAAATAAATAATAAATAAAAAACGTTATAAAAAAAAAAAAAAAAGAATAAATAAATAAACATTAAAAAGTGATCATTGGCACAGAGTTGTGCTCAAACAGATTTACTACATTTTATTTTGAAGCTTTAGAAGATACCCATTGTTTTATAAGTGATGCTAAATCTTTGCTAATATTTTAGGAATTTCTTTGCAAGCATTAGATCTGTCACTGGAGAAGAACTTTACGCTTTCTGATAGCACAACATTTCATAAAGATGATTTCCCTGATTCCAACTTAAGAAGGGGTTTATGTTTGCTAAAAACAGTTCCTGTATAAATGTTAGTGGAATTTATTTCTATGGGATGATGGATAGAATGAGATGAATTAGCCGATAGTGGAAACTGAGGATGACACACGGAAAACAGTAAGAAAGGGGTGGGACAGAAGTCAGATAGAAGACTTCTGTGGCAGAGTTGGAAAGTGTGACTTTATTTCTTGCACCACCTTTTGTCTGAAAACCTTAGTGCGGTGTTAGCATAACCACCGCAGAGCCCTCCTGGGTATGTTCACATCGTGCATCTTCTTCTCCCCGTCATTTAACTTGCCATCGAGTTTTGTCTTTGAATTTAAAGACTCTGTTTGCTTCAGTGATATGGCTGGACTAGTTCAGGGCAGGTTCTGATGTCCCTGTTCAAATTAATCCCCTGGGGTAGGACCATTCAGGAGACAGTCACTGACTGTGGTTAAGGAGCCCAAACCACATTAGATCTATGTGTGCTCCAGAGACTCCCTTCCCAGTTCCGGGAGTTGAGGCACCTGCTCCTTATTCAGTCAGGATGAGAGAACCAGAGGCCCTTTCCTCAGAGGACACAGCGCTGGGAATGTGCACGGTCTTCGTGACTTTCGGGAGGCCATAGTCTTAGCCACACTCCCTGCATATTTCCTCTGAGTTCAGAAGCAGGAGCTTCTGAGCTGCCTGAGTCTATTGGCCTCACACACAGCTGTTAGCCTCCACTGTCAGCTGACATATTGTTTCAACAACATCCAGGACGTACATTGTCCCTGAGCCTGACCCAAACAGAGGTTGGCTCGCCTAGCAGGGACAGACTGTTGTCAGGCTTTGTAGCTTGCTTTAACTCTCCTGTTTCCCTTGTCAAATCCTTGGATTCACTTTGCCCTAGTGCTGTGGCTTGTTTTTGTCATTTTGTTTGGTCATTTAAATATGTGTTGAGTTACTTCGCTGTGAAATCTATTTTTCTTACAGTTTGTACTTTCTGATGTCTCTGCTCAGATTTTTTGCCTCATTTTTATCTTTTATCCTGGCTTCTTAAACATCATCTGTGGGTCAACATAAGCCACTTCTGGGTCAAGGGTGATAATTAAGCCCCCTTAGCCAGCTTCATTTCTCCCATTGGACATTGGGCATATGTGTGTTTGGGGATTGCTTTCACAGTTCAGCATTTAACCCTGCATTCAGCCAGGTTCTGGTAGCTTGGAGTTTCTGTCTTTGGTCCCTTCTCCCAGGATGCAGCCTAGGGCATACGCAGACTTCCAGACCACCAGGAATGAGTGTGATTTATTCGCACACCCAGTTTTCCAGGCATTGCATTTGGCTCGGAGCAGCTTACTGTTCAGCCAACGTTCTGTTGGTTCTCTTTCTCTGGAGAACACCGACTGATACAAGGGCTATGAGCCAAGGACTGAAGGAAGCTTTCGAGCCTGGAAAAGTCAAGGGAGCGAGTGGTCTAGAGTTTCCAGGGAGGGGCATATCCCTGCCAACACCATGCGTGCAGCCTAGTGTAATTTGATTCAGTCTGATTATGCACAGAACGGCGAGATGATACATGTGTACCGCTGTCAGGTACTAAATTTATGTTAATTTATCATGGCAGCAAAAGTACACTGATACATGAAACTAGACAAATCTTTGCTGTCAGTGGTTCAGATTCCTATTACCTCCGATGTGAATGAATGAATGGTGATTGGAAGGTGTAGAACTGGACATTTTCTTGCCATTGTCATTTTTTATCTATTCATGACATTAAGGTTACACGGGTTTGTCCAATTTATGATGCCCCATGAGGCTATATGCTTATGATTTGGGCAATTTTCAGATAATTGAATTAATGATGTGGAAGACAGATTTAACATAGTCACAAGTATTGGGATGCCTGGGTGGCTCAGTCAGTTAAGCCTGCGACTTTGGCTCAGGTCATGAACTCACGGTCTGTGAGTTCGAGCCCGGCGTCGGGCTCTGTGCTGACAACCTGGAGCCCGCTTCGGACTCTGTGTCTCCCTCTCTCTCTGCCCCTCCCCTGCTCATGCTCTGTCTCTCAAAAATAAATAAAAACGTTAATTATTTTTTTTAAAAAAGATAACCACAAATATTAAAATCACGTTTCTAAATGGATGGGAAATTACATGAAAGATCTAAACTTGGAATCTACTGGAGGAAAAAAAAAACTAAATAAAGGAACTGAACAAAAGAGAATAAAAATAGGAATCTGAGGTATGATGGAAAAAAAATTTAACTCAAACAATGTTGAAAAAAACCACAGTAAATTTTTATATTCAGTGTTTTTGAACAATTCCAGCAAATATTCACATACTTGTGAATAATTTCCAATACATATTTCTAATAAATAGTTATGCAAAACAAATTCTATTTCTAATGGAAGAAAAATAAAAATGGCTTCAGATATCCCTCTTTTGCAATTAAATATTAGGAACCATTGAGAGAGCATACCCAGAGCTTAAAATAAAGTTTGAAATGCAGAATATCAATACTAATTTATGGTCATATTGTAATGTACATGTAATGATGTTCGTTTTTAGGTATACAAACCAGCAGGATATACCCCCTACTTATTCATCTTGGGAGAAAAATACAAAGACCTCCCAAATATTGATTTTTTATTTATAAAAAATCAATGGAAATAAATACGATGTTTGAAAAATTCCAGTTCTTAATAACTGATTTTGAGCAATGGCATCAAAGTGTCTAATGAAATAAATTTGGGCACACAAAGTATAACACATCTGTGAGATAATATAACATGTATCAATTTTGAATTATTATATTATTCAATTAATATGCATGATGTATTCTTTGGTATAAGGCACAATTCAAAACTGTAAAATGGTTTACTTTCAATTATAATGGTGTAGATATGTTTTCTGGCAGACTTAGGTATTTTCTTTATTTTTCACATTGTCTCTAATGTATAGATATTGGTTTTGTTAAGTATGATGAGATAGGGGCGCCTGGGTGGCGCAGTCGGTTAAGCGTCCGACTTCAGCCAGGTCACGATCTCGCCGTCCGTGAGTTCGAGCCCCGCGTCAGGCTCTGGGCTGATGGCTCGGAGCCTGGAGCCTGTTTCCGATTCTGTATGTCTCCCTCTCTCTCTGCCCCTCCCCCGTTCATGCTCTGTCTCTCTCTGTCCCAAAAATAAATAAAAAACGTTGAAAAAAAAAAAATTAAAAAAAAAAAAAAAAAAAGAGAATATACAAAGAGGCGAATCTACTATGCTCCGTTAAATACATTAGACATAAGGACACTTTCCGAAAAGAAACTAAACAAGCTATTTAGTTTTCAAATATTTAAAGTGCTTTGTAATATGAAGATGTTCCAAGATTTGCATATTTTAATTTCCTATCTATTGCAATTCATCAACTCACTCGCCAGGATATACAGATGCCCTTACGTTACATTGCGTTCCTTTAAATTTCATTTTCTAAAATTTGTATTGAATCACAAATCAAGAAGTTTGAAGCATAGTTTTGATTAATTTAAGACTCCATAGAAGCTGTTTCCTGTTTTATGTTTGACAATAATTTAGCATCATATAAAGTGATGTGACATAAAGCAACCTTCCTGGAAGAATTCACTTCCGTTAACAAGCTCCGTTACAGACACAGCTACCCACAAATCAACCATTTTGTGTCAGTTTCATTAATTACTCCCTGGACATAATTGGTGCAATATCATACCTGGTCTTACGGTGTTTGAATTGTTTAGTTAGACAAGGCAAGACAGAATGCTGAATAAAGCCTAACCTAAATGCAATTTTAAATTACTTGTATCGGAGTCCGCCACTCTAAGAAGGAAGCGCCTTCATTTGCTTTATGAAATTCATGACTTTTTTACAAATTTTGAGGGAATATTCATTAATAAGTAAGATTTATTACCACGTTAATTTAAGGTAAATTCATAATTTCAAAAATGCATAATATTAAGAAAGATTTACTCTTTCGAAAATATGATTGTTTTCAGGGTTATATATACACAGAGATGACCTATATACTAGCTTTTAAGAGTGTGTACTTTCTGAAAATTAATTTAATACTGAAAGTAATACAAACTAATATTGAGGATTATTTACATTACAGAGAATGGTCATCTACTGATAAATGTATTATTTATAAAATAAGGTTTCTCCGTGGATATAAAGCACAAAAAAAACCTTCCTTTAATAATGTGACAGTATAATTTCCTTATCATGAATTTAATTATATTAAACAGAAGCAAGATTGCCAATAAAATATTGAAAACCTGATCCTTAAATATAAAAATAATAATAAAAATAATTAATCAATTCTTCACGTACTTTCGTATGAAGGTATTCTTATCCCCCCCGTTCCTTTTTTTGGCTAATTTCAACTAAAAAAAAAAAAAAAACTATGGTATGATTTATTTATGGCTTTTGACTTGGAAAAAAGTCAAAAAGTCACACATTGAGGAAAGCAATAATTTCTCCACCTAAATTCAAATGTATCCTCTTTCCCTTTAAGTTTTACTATTTGAATAGCTATATAATCACGTTCTTGCCAAAACTATTATGAATACATTTTTCCAGCATCATTTAAAAAATACATAGTTATTGTGTCAGCAATTGAGTGCAAAATAGAATTAACATCACTATGCTAAGTACTCTCTTTCATAAAACTTAAGTTGCCATTAATTGAAGATGCATAATATTGTGCATCTAAACAAAAAAGGCTACTAATTAAAGTATGATGTATCAGTAGGGTCCTGGGGAAAGACAGAAACCACAGCAGTTATTTGAACAGAGAGAATTTAAGGTGTCATAGAAGTGTTAAAAAGTACAACTTGTATTATCATTGGAAAGGTAGATAGATACATAGATAAATAGATAGATGGTAGATAGATAGATAGATAGATGATAGATAAATAGAGTGATAGAGATAGATAGACAGATAGATAGATAGATGATAGATAGGTAGAGATAGATGAAAAAAATAGCTGAGAAACAATAGGGAGAAATTGAAATTCCTAAAATCTAGAAGACGGTACTCACAGGAATGAGACACACGTCTGAGAAGACACACTTTGTTTTCTCTGAGGTAAGGCCTTTGATCAGAAGAAAATGTTGCACAAGACTGTACATTAGACATCCGCCATGTCTGTGGATGATGGATGCTGGCAGAAAGAATCATGGAAAGGGAAGCAATTCCATATAGAGAATACCTATCTCAGTGAAGACAAATTCCTACCTCCACCAACATGGAAGTGACCCAGTGGAATTAACTGCCCTCTGTTGGTTGCTGTCCTCCAAAACGTGATGTCACCTTGGAACTCTATGGGTGTTAGCTATTGATAGATTAAGGACTCAGTGCTGGAAATACCCAGATAATCCTCAATGGGGAGAGTTGTTGCTGTTGACCCTATGCATGGTTTTCTTTCCACCGCCACAGCCACTTACTAGTACATGGACTCTTTAAGCACAAGCAATGAAGTGGCTGATGATAGAGGCTTCCACATCTATAGAACATGCATCTTGCCAACCTGGTTGTTGAGAGCCTCCTCTGTAATGGATGCCTTTGCTGACCTTTCAGCAAACGTGGCTCACACGGCTGGCTCTCATTGGGCATGCCGATGGTACCATGCTCTCTGCTCTGTGTTGTGCTGATACCACGCTAAGGCGACGCCAGATTTCTTGGTTGCCAATCAATTCAGATTATTTTCAAGTCGCAGAACACGGAGCCTGAAAATTAACAACCTAAGAGACATCCATGTAGATTATCGCTTCTGCTCGTTTCTAAGTCCAGAAAAACCAGACACGAAAATATACCACCCCGAATCCTTCCTACCTGGAGAATGTACGTTAACCACTGTCTTTCAATACCACTGTTCAATCATGCTGTAAAGGTCCAGCTTTTCTTTTTTTAATGTCAGTATATTTTGCTCAGCTCTCTCTTAATTACGCCACAGTTTTTTGTTTGTTTGTTTGTTTCCCTCCTACATCAACTGTGTGTAAGGAACGGCTCTTCAGTCAACAGATGAATATTTAGAGGAGACAAAGCACCAAGAATCATTGAGCAACCTGGTCACGTAACTTACTTGTACCTCTAGATGTTCTTGAGGCCAATGTATTATATACTATTTCCGTTAATAATAGAATGCTTCTTATACTATGTAATATGATTTTGTGGGTCAGGTAAACATAATTCATGATATAAACTTGAGTCACTTAATGTCCAGAGGTGTCCATCAATGTTTTTCAGAAAAACGTATTGATCTTTTGTAGAGAGCATAAATTTGCTCCAAAACCCCAGAGTCCCTCTCCGAGGCCGTATTGGCAAAGTCCAGCCAGACGCAAGCTGTGTAGCCACAGTGTAGTTGAGAAAGTCCCAGCTCTAATCCTGTCAGCCAGGTAGAGAAGGCCGGGTTTGGAGCTGACAACCACTGACTTAACGACCGGCCACCTGCCATGTCATCTGTTGTAAGCCCACCCTGATTTCAGATATGTTAAATATGAAATAATTTATTATTATAAATAATAATGTATTAAGTACGCGTTTACTTATTTATTTGCTTACTTGTTTATTCAGCTACTTATTTTAATACTTCTCTGAATAGCCTAAGACAAACTGAAAGCACACTATTTCAAGTTTGACATATCTATACGTTTGCAACACCATCACGAAATGAAAACAAGGAACATTTCCCCCACCCTCAAAAGTATTCCACCCTCCTCCTATCCCCAGGCCCCAGGTGACCACTGATCTACTTTCTGTCTAATACAATATATTTTATTTCTTAGAATTTTATAAAACTCACAGCATGTGGTATGGAAACTCTTTGCTTGGCTTCTTTCTCTAACCATATTTACTTTCATTCATGTTGTATCTTGTATAAATACTTAATTCTTTTTATTGTTATGTAGTATTGAATGTGTAACTGTAAAGCCGTGTACATTGATGGATATTTGAGTGGCATCCAGGTTTGACTAGTCCGTGATTGCTTCTATCGTCTTGGGAAAATACCTAGGAGCATAATCCCTGAATGTTATACTTCATTTTCATCCAGGCCAAATATTTTAATAACTTTGCTTTAAACTTCTTCTTTGATCCATAGTTTACTTAAAAGTGTCTGGTTTAATTTCCATATTTTTGGAGCTTTCCCAGCTATCTTACCAGCATTCATTTTTCGTTAAATGCCTTTATGCTTTGAGCATATAACTCGCATTATTTCTATTCTTTTAAATTTGTCTTTTTCTTATGGCCAAAATATGTTTTATCTTGCGTTTTCCCAACGTACTTGAGAGCATGTGTGTTTTCTGTCATCGACTAGCTCATTTAAATGACCCTTTTGGCAAGTTTGCTGATGCTGTTTCTAGGTCATTACATACTTATACATTTTTGGCCTAATTGCTCTATCGGTTATCGAGACCCACCTATTGGAAATTAGAATTGGAGCTGTGGATTTCTTATTTCTCCTTTCAGTTCAATTATCCTAGAATTTGGTTTAAGTGCTTCAAATCTCTGTTGTTCGATGCATAGCTGGGCTTGTTATGTCTTCTTTGAGAGTCGCTAGCTTTCTCATTATAAAATATCTGCCTTTATTACTAATAACATTGTTTGTTCTGAAGTCTAGTTTGTCAAATATTAATGCAACGACTCCAACTTTCTTAAAGTCAGTGTTGGTGTGTTCGCTTTGCCCTCCACGGACTGTAATCTATATTTGCAGCATGTTTCTCATAGACACCATATTCAATCTTCCACCTTACTTATTGTGTATTTTACCACTTGTGCCTTGTTTCCACTTTCTTCTTTTGCTGGTTTCTCTTGGTTAGTTGAGCATCTTGCTGTTAAGAGAAAACTCTGCGTCTCTTACATTTGTGCATATTTTCTGAACAGAGCCTTTGACAGCTTTTGTTCCGTGCCGTCCTTGCAAATACGTCTGTGCAACAAATAGTCCTGGAAGATAGACGTAGTATCCTTTCCTGTGGGACACTTTATCCAAGATAGTAAAAATATTGTCTCTTTCTGGGCACATGGGGGGCTCAGGTGGTTGTGCATCTGACTCTTGATTTCAGCTCAGTTCATGATCTCGGGATTGTGGGATCAAGCACTGTATTTTGCTCCAGGCTGAGTGTGGAGCCTGCTTAACATTCTCTCTTTCTCCTTCTGCCCCTCTCCTCTGCTCACACCCATTTTCTTTCAAATACACACACACACACACACACACACACACACACACACACACACAGAGAGAGAGACACACACATATTGTCTCCTTCCAACACAGTTTGGGCAGTTTTGAGGGCATCCCTCTTCTAACAGATTGGGGTTTCTTACATTCATATTTCTTCTCCTTACCACAGCCCACCATGTGAGCGCATGTTCAGTGACATTTGACACATTGCCCTGTGGGAATTGGGGATTGAAGGACATGCATTGTGGACTGAATGTTTGTATCTCCCTAAAATCCATGTGTTGAAGTCCTATCCCCAATGTGATAACACTTGGAGATGGGGTTTTTGGAAGGTAATTAGGGTGGAGACCTTATGATGAGATTAATGTCCTTATAAAAAGAGACCTCAGAAAATTAAAGAAAAAAGATTTGCTTGAGTTCTCCTTAAGGTAAAATACTAAGAAGATCATTCCTTGGGAGACAGTTATTACAGTTACTGATCATAATTATTTTAAATAATGCTGTCTTAGAGAGTATCATGAAAAATGATTCAATATAAAGACAGGTACAGGTTGGGCCAGTGGCTAACAGTTTAGTTGTTAGCACTCATTTTCCTCACAGACATTTTTCACCCGCAAGATGAATGGCGTTCACTGAAATCTGGCTCCTGGAAATGGATACGTGAGGTCCTGCACAGTGGGCCGTGTAGGGTTTGAGATCCTGTTCCCAAATGGGGCGCATTCTTGCTAGTGCTGCTGGAAGGGTCTCAAAGATTACAGCTGCTGCCAGGAGACTCTTGACTCCCAATGCCCAGAGATTACCAGGCTGGCTGGGGTAACTCACCATGACCAGCAGCTGGAGGTAGGGTTTCTTACAAATAATAGGAGCAATGAGAGATAAACAGAGCCTGAGTCTTCAATCTGGGTAATATCGTGTGTCCCCATGCCCTCATGCTGGTAATGAACCTTCCCATGTAGCCACACGAGGCTGAAAATAGCAAGGTCGTCGAGAACTCAGATGCCTCATGAATGGAGGGTTTGAACATCCCACCAGGCAAGCCACCAGGCCTGCTGAGCTGACAGTTACAGGAAAGGGGAATTTAGAAGGGAGAATGCAGAAGAAGGAGATGATAGAAACCAACCCCATGATCACTGGAAGCAAAGGTTCTGTAGTTTGGACTAAGTTCTCTCTGCTCAGGGTTCCCTCACCAACCAAGGCCCGGGGACTATGGAGGAGGTGTTTCCTGAACCTGTGTGGTGAGGGCACTCTGCGTGTAATAACGAGTCATCTGTGGTGGCCATGAGAATGTGCCTCAAAGACCTCCAAATACTGAGACTGTGGCTGTGCTACTGCCCTCTGAAATCTGTTGCATTTTCACTGAGGCCGTTCTTCCACAGGGCTGCTTCCAGTCAATAACTGAGTGTCATTACGGAATGGACTAAAGGAGACCCATCCTTGTAAGGTAGGTCTGTTCCTTTAATGGGTGGCCTTGGCTCAGAGATACCTCCTGCGTGTACTAAATTTTTCTTAGGCGACACTGATCCGTGTTTCCATAAAAAATTCCTCCCTCTTTGCAGCGTTTGAGGTAGGACTTGAATCACAGTATGACAGCCCTGGACCCCAAATAAAATCTCTTTACTTCTAATTTAACCTGAACATCTGATTTTCAGATTTTGCTGCCAATCAATAAATTCTTCAGTTCTCTCTCCTACTATGCCATGGGTCACTCCTCTTTATTTATGATCATTTGAATCTAATGAATAACACTCTTAATGTCACAGTTCCTTATGATATCAATGTCCTTATTGATGATCTTTGAAATAATCTAACTTCTTAGATCCTTGAATTTCTCTTCTAATTATCTTATTGTGTGTCTTATTATCAGCCGCTAATTCTCATTGTCATGTACTAGAGCTCTTTGTCACCTGTAACTTCAATGCCTCCATAATTTCAGTTTCAAATTCCCTGCTCTCTCTCTCCTTCTGCTGTATTTCCATCTGTTACAACACTTGAACCTAACTAAGACCCACAACCATTGGGGCTATCTCATTTTGCATGACTGCATGCATTTGATATCTTCACTTTTTTTTTTTTTTTTTTTTTGGTATCTTCACTTTTCAACACAAATTCCATGAGCCTTTACTGTATCCACTCCCACGCTGAGAACTTCTCATCTTTGCTTGGTTAACTCTAATTGGGATCACACTGAACTTTCTGTGTTGTTTGCTAATTGAACTTTGCCAGAAAGAACGAAAACATCTCTGGCGATTAAACTCACTTTAAATTATAGGTAATGTGGATCTCTCAAGGATCAACCTAAAGGACTACATCTAAGAGAATTTAGCAAAAATCAAGGTGATAAAGTTTGTATTGTAACCAGAGAAAGGTTAAGAGTGGGAGGATGACAAGTATGTTAAGAAGCTGTCGTGCTCACTCTCAGGTGGAGCTTTAGGAGATGATGTGAGTGAAACTGGAAAGTGAACTAGGTCTGCCGAAGGTAGTTGCATGAACAGGGGGAGGTTATTAGAAGCCTGGACATCCTGAGGGTATATTAAGTAAGGGATCAGATCAAGTCAGAAACTAAAACAAACTAGCAAACAAAACAAGGGTAGGGCTTATAAGGAGAGGCAGGAACTAAATTTACAGATGGCCCGGTGTTAAATTCTTTTGAGGGAGGTCATCACAAGCTGCGAGGTCCTCTGATGACCTGCCAGCTGGACCCCAGCAATGAGGCTCTCCACCCCTTCCCTGTCCTTGGAACGTACTGTCTGCTTGCCTTCCCAGCTCCCAGAAACTGTCCCAGGGATGCAGCCTTGAGATCAAATGTGGTGTTGAGACCATCTGGGTAGTATACATGACTGAATCTGCAAAGGCTCTCCATACACTTTTAAGATTGTGGCTGGTGGGTACAAGAGTCTATTGGTCTTGTGTCCGCCCAAGACCAGCTTCATACTTACCTTCCCTTGCCCATTACACCTGCCACTTACCAACCTGGAGAGTCCTCCTTCTCTCCTCCTTCTGTTCCTCCCCTCCATGCACGAAGACTGTTTCAGATTACTCCAAGAAAGCTCCAGAGGAGCTTGCTAACAATTCCCCCTCTGAATTCTCTGTACAGTTTGAACCATAGACTCCTTTTCTACTGGGAGAGAAATTCCCCACACATTGACATTCAGTGCTCTATTGACAAGTCTATCGTTAGCCCAAGCAAAAATTTGAATGTCTGAACACTGGCAGCAAGATCATGTTTGGATCCTGCCCTTAAGGTAAAGAATTAATCATTATTCATTCATTCACTCACTCGTTCATTCATTCATTCATATGTTCCCTGTATAGTTATTGAATCTCTGCCACATTTGTGGTGCTATGTTACCCTTTTGGATATGAAGGGTAAGAGAAATTCCTGCTCTATTTCTGAGGAGAGCAGAAGCATACAAGCATAAATTAGGTTTCTTATTTAAAACTTTGTGACAACACAGCTATCTGTTCGTCTTTCCCAAAAGCTAATTTTGCATAAGAGCGACACAAAAATGGGCTTTGATACACATGCATATGCCATTTATCAACCTATAAACAAAGCCTTTAACATAAAACAAAAACCCTTTATTTGGACGCACACATTGCCAAAAATCTCATAGACTATTGTAAGATTTATGACAGCTCTCACCGTCTTCTTTTTTCAGGCATCCACTTGAGTGCATTAACTTTGAAAAGAAACTGTTTGGCTTGAATTGTGAATATGAGTTCAAACAATGAAAGCAGAGGAACCTATAGTGCAGCTCCTTCCTTGTATATCAATACACAGATTTATACATATTGAACCCTGTCTTGGTGCTTTTAGGTAGCTACAGGTTCCCTTTACGTTCGAGGAAAACACGAAGAGGGTTGCCCGTCAAATGCAGGTGTTAGTAAATTGTGAAATATTGGTTGACACGGTGTCAGGAACGGCAACAAGGGCCCACTGTTGGATCTTTATTGCTTTAAAAACAAAAGATAATGTGAGTTCTAAGTCTGGTGAGAACGATTTTGCAGAGTGCGAACAATTATATAGTGATGGCTAGAAAGCTCAGTATACGATTTTCAAAGAGACAGTTAACGCAGGTATTCCAAAAACAATTAAAACGGGCATTCAGGTGTAGCTGAAAGAAATACTTGTGAGGTAACGCTGGACACCTGAACTCTAGGTTGGATCCTGCAATAGCATCGTACCACACGTGTCATTTTCATGCTACGGTCAAGTGTAAGCCTCTAAAAATAGACAATTTTCCATCGTCTCTGACTGTTCCATAGTGTTACTTTTTCATTCTTTCAACAAATGTAGGAGGAGGAAAAAAGAAAAAAAAATGGACTTATTTATGCATTACTTCCTATAAATGGGTCCATTGTTAGAGCTTGATGTTTAATCCTAAAATAATTAGGAAGTTTAGAATAAGTCATTTGGCCTAATTACTGTTCAGTGGTATAGTTGACTCTAACCTTAAAATATAATTATTCATCTTTATAATAACTCCATCAGGTAGGTCCTGTGTTCTCTCCATTTTTCAGATGTGAAAGACAAGTGTAGGGTTAAGTATGTTAACCAGGGTCGTACTAACATAGGACCTTAGCTTATATTAGCTTATATTCCCAGCATTAGGTACATAATGTGAATCTGTTTGATATCTGAAAACATGAGCTTGAACAACATGATATGTAATTGTTCTTAAATTATAATTTTAAGGCGGTAAAAGAATTGGGTGGATTAGAAGAAAGAAGAGGTTTTCATCCTGGATAGGCAGATCATTAAAATGTATCGAGGGTGTTTTACTGGAGCACATTAACCAAGAGCTTGGGAGGAAGAAGATTTTAAAAAATAACATAGTCTCTGGCTTGGTATTAAGAATATTTAGCTAATCTTGCTGAGAAAATTAAATCACTTAATTAAACCCAATTTAACAAAATACACTCCTGTTTCAGTTTTGCCACACTGAACGCACACTTCATAAAACAGCATTGTCTTACCTTCTAACATTATAAGCTTAGTGGAGAAGGTGCCGGATCACATTTACCTCCTTATGTCCATGGTCTTGTACAGTTTCTGCAGTATAGTAATTGCTCAACAAATGTTAAAATCAACCAAGCTGACTCCATACTTGAAGAATGTTCCTGTACATAAAGCTAAATTATTCCTATTTTGGTTTACCTTTTGTTTGGTGGCTGTAATTTTAACATTTACTACCCCCTCTTTAAGATATAATTCATTGAGGGGCGCCTGGGTGGCTCAGTCGGTTGAGCGGCCGACTTCGGCTCAGGTCACGATCTCGCGGTCCGTGGGTTCGAGCCCCGCGTCGGGCTCTGTGCCGACTGCTCGGAGCCTGGAGCCTGTTTCCGATTCTGTGTCTCCCTCTCTCTGACCCTCCCCCCGTTCATGCTCTGTCTCTCTCTGTCTCAAAAATAAATAAACGTTAAAAAAAAAAAGATATAATTCATTGAGATGTAGTCAAACATAAATATCCTCTAGATAACAATCTACCACTACTTTGACACTATGTAGTTAATGTTTGCTAATGAATATCATTTTTATTTTGAATTTTCCTATCAAATACATTTGACTCTATTAGAGCTGGGACTTTAGTAAGTTATGATTAAAGGGAAATGTGAAAATGCTCTGAAATTGTATATGCATATTATGTGAAAATTGAAGTCTGGGAAATTCAGACTAACATCTGTCAGTAAAGGAATTCTAAAAAAGTACTTTCTAGAACCCTAACCTTACTTCTGTGAATTCAATTAAATTAAATCATACAGAATTGAAGATTTTCAATAAAAATGGATCACTACCATGAGAAAAACTTTTTGAGGGGACAAAAATGCTCCGAAGTAACACTAAGCAGTAATTCATCTTCCAAAATCTGCACTAATATAAAATTCTAAATTTGGTGTTGTTCTATTGTTGGAGGTTTTTTTACATGTACCTCTGAACCGAATAAAGAAAAGTCAATAATGAAGTTCAACTATTCCTCACCATCACTGCAGGATGGGTATCATGGTTTTATTACAGAAATCAAATGTATCCGGGTGAGATGGAAAGACTCATATTTTTTATGAGGTATATAAAGTTTGAGTCATTTCCTTGGAAGTGCCTAAAATCAATAGTTTTAAATTTAAGATTTAAAAAAGCAGAGTGCTTAATTTCCATAAAATAATGTATTTTTCTTTTTTTTTAAATTTATTTGAGAGAGAGAGAGAGAGAGAGAGAGAGCACGAGCAAGGGAGAGGATCAGAGGGAGAGAGAGAATCCCAAGTAGGCTCCATGCTCAGTGCAGGGCTTGATTCCACCACCCTGGGATCATGGGATCATGGGATCATGGGATCATGACTGGAGCTGAAGTCAAGAGTCGGACTCTCAAGTGACTGAGCCACTCAGGAGCCCCATCATGTATTTTTCTGATGCACTTTTTCTGCTATACGATCCTTGTTGCCTCCTCCCTAACTACTTTGGCCTGCTGAGCGACAACTATTGTCCTGAATTTTGAAAGGAAATGATCAGTAGTGTTTTACTAACTAAAAACACTAATCCATTTTTTAAATACCATTATTTAATGAAAAAGAAACCAGGCTCCAAAGTCCTTGGAGAAATGGCCAGTGACAGGAGAAGAGCTGCAAATACGAAAGACGAACCTGGAATATATTTTAAGCAGCAGAATGTAAGAAGTATTCAAAACAGAAAAGAAAATGAATTTGTTTATTCAAACGAATAAAAACAGTGATGAGGATATATCAAAGGACACAGGACCCACATGAAAGAGCTCCTGATGACCAAAGCTAGAATGATTTGAGAAACAAAATAAATACAGTTGTTTTGGATTACAACTTAAAGTATGACATAAATTTATCCATGGGTACAGCTGGCGTAGATGTTTGAATAACTAAATGGGGGAGTGAGAGGAATCTGTGCAGAAGGATTTCAAGTAACTTATGTAGGTACTCCATCCCTAAGAAGATAGAGCGTAAGTCAAATTATCCCATTGCTTAACTCTGAGTAGCACATCCCGATTTCCTTGAAAAAAAGCACAATATGGGAAGGGAAGACAGAGACCAACTCTGCAGTAGGGAACGCCGACAAACCCCAGGTGAGTGACACTAAGGTGAGGGTAACAGGTGAGTGAGGGTAACAGCAGCCGTGATAAGTCATGTCGACACTATGCCCTTCTGATTGGTAGTGATGCAAATGACACTTAGCTCTGTGGTCTTTCTCCCCAGAACCCATATCCACTGTCTAATCATGAGAAAATCAGCAGGCTAATCCCAACTGGGGACATCCTACAGAATACTGCACTAGCTCTCCTCAAAATGGTCAAGTTCATCAAAAACAAGGAAAATGTATACAATCCTCAAAGCAAGAGGGGCCTAAGGAAACATGACAGCTAAATGTAATGTGGTGTCCTAGATGAGATCCTGGCACAGAAAAAGGACACCGGGTAAAAATCAGAGGAAATCTGATTAGAACCTGGACCTACCTTAGGAGATAATAAGATATCGATAGATCTTCATTACTGCTGATAAATGTACCATACTCTTGTAAGATGTTTTAATTTTTTTTCCCTAAAGTCTATTTATTATTGACAGACAAAGAGACACAGAGCATGGGAGGGGCAGAGAGAGGGGGAGACACAGAATCTGAAGCAGGTTCCAGGCTCCGAGCTGTCAGCACAGAGCCCGATGCGGGGCTCGAACCCACAAACCACGAAATCATGACCTGAGCCAAAGTCAGAGGTTTAACCGACTGAGCCACCCAGGCGTCCCCATACTATTGTAAGATGTTAATGATGGAAATTGGATGTGGGGTATATGGGAATTTTATGGTCTCTTGGCAATTTTTCTGTAAACCTAAGAATATTTTTTAAGAGTTTGTTAAAAAACCTAGTCATCCTAGATTCTTATCCTAAATTTTTAAAGAGATGCACAAGATTGTGCTGAAACTTCTATGTAGTGGCAAAGTATCTAGAACAACTAAAATAATTTTGAAGAAAAAAAAAAAAGAATTAAGTGGAGGAATGAGTCTACCTGATTTCAAGCCTTAATATACAGCCAGAGTAATCAAAAGAATTTCCACAGGGGACAGACACATAGATCAATGCAGCAGAATGGAGACCTCAGAAATAGAACCACAAAAATATGCCCAATTGATTTGGGGCAGAATTGCAAAAGCACTTTAATGGAGGAAATACAGCCTCTTCAAGAAATGGTACTGGAGCAGTTAGATATCCATAGCCAAAATAATACAGTTCAACCTGTGTGCAGTACACTTCATACAGAAATTAACACAAAGGTGCCATGGATTTAAATATAAAGTAATAAAGTAGAAAACATTTAGGGGAAAAAATGGAAGAAAATCTCAAACTCTTGGGCTAGATGAAGCGTTATTAGATTTGACACCAAAAGCACAATTCATAACGCAGTTGATATATTGGACATTATTAAACATGTTTTAATTGCTCAGCAAAGACCTTCAGAAGATGAAAATACAGGCTGCAGAAAAGGAGAAAATAGTTGAATCCACATAGCCAACAGAGGACTAGTATCTAGGAAAAAACAAAAAGAAGTCTCAAAATTCAACAGTAAAAAAGCAAACAGTCGAATTGGAAAGTGAGCAAAAAACATGAGACATGTTACTAAAGAGGATGTACAGATGACAAATAAACACATGAAAAGATGTTCAACGCCATTAACCGCTAATCCTGTTTTCACTCTACGTCATTTTGTGTGAACGATACACTTAATTCAAGTGATGGAAACGTGTTTCTAAAATAATGGTGAGCAACATTGTCATATACTCATCAAACTGAAATCTTTAAGATGTTTAATAAAGTTAGCAATATGTTAATGTATTGACTTGCATATTTAGAACATGATATAAGAAGATCACGTATGAATTGATATCAATATTCTCCCTAGGAAAAACCAAGAAGATAAACATGTTTCGGAGTGAATGCATAGGATCAGATTGTCCAATGTGATGATGCACATCAGAGAACTTAGTATCAGCCTTTACTAAATAGGTTCAAAGACATAGACAATAACAGACCATCCTTCTGAAGTCCAAAGTCAATTAGAGAAAACTAATAAGACTATAGATGCAATTATTTCCATGTCTTACTTTTGGGTTAGCATATATTGTCACTTCTGTGTCTCCTCTCTATAAACCCCCTCTCTATCTGGAAAATGAATGACAGATTTCTCTCTTCCTCACCATGGCTGTTTTACTTAGGATGAGAAACTCAGTCTCAACAATTTGTTTATTTCTAGGGAACTGGCGTTCAAAATAGAGCTTCATTCAGTACTAAATTAAAGTTTTAAAGTAGGATTTTAAAAGGTACACTAGGTAAAATTTGTGCCATGTCGTTAGTAGAATGGGCACTGTTATGTCCATAGAAACTATCTTGACATTTATAACTTGGACCTCATTTTACCCTCTTCCCTTGTGCATAGCACCATAATAATTGATTATTGGTGGTCAGTAACCCATGATGGAATGAACGTTTGTTTCCCACATGTCTCAATTGTGGTGCTATAGTGGACATGAAAATAGTTATTTATCATGGAATTAAAATGCAATTATTAACATAACGATGAACATATTTGCTTTAACTACCGGGCTTGTTCTTAGTTCAAGATTGCTAAAACTTTATAGTCAATACCAGAACTCCCCCTGAATCAGTTGGAAGAACCAAGAAATTGACTCGTATCAGAGGATTTCAGTGACTTATCGCCAAAACTTTAAAGGTGTTAATGTTTCTTCAGAATGAAGCACTGGGAGATGATAACGGTTTAATTTCAATACTTCTTAGTTTGCATAACCATAACCTTGACCTATATTTGTGTTATGTACGTGGGATGGAACTTGCAGTTATAGAAGGGAGAAAGGAAAGAGAGAACAGAGGGAGGAGGTAGAGGACATGAGAAGTTCCCAAATTGATTGCATTTAAAACAAAGATAAATGCTGTTTCAGCAACTAGAATCTTGGGGAAGAGTTTATAAAATTTTTTGAGATCTGGAAATCGCTCTTGCCTGTGCTGACGTGATTTTGGGCTGAAAGGGAACACCGACTCACAAGGAAGGTGTTTCAAAACAAAAAGGCTGGTGATGGAGTGTAAAAAGAGCCAAAGAAAATCACACATCATGGACATTTATTTGGGTAAGCAGGTGTGAACACTACCCCAGGGAGCTGAGTGCTAGTGTGTGGAAATATCTCACACTCTGAGCACTTGTAATTATGCAGTCTTTCCCGGGGGGCTTACTTGTTTATTTGTCTATTGGTGGTTGCCTGAACTTTCTAAATTAAAATTTTGATGAAAAGAAAGTTCCTGCCTTAAAACCGTACTTTACCATCCTATAAAGGACTCCAGAGAACAATTTTAAGGTTTTATGAAGATGTTTTTAAAAATCAGCTTTATTTTTATTGTACATTTCATTTTTCTCTTTGCTCTGGTTAGGAGAAAATTAATTTAGAAAATAAAAGTAAGTGGCCCCCATCGTCTTCCAAATTATTTTCCTTGTACTTTATACAAATTAAATCTGGTAAACTTGACTGTGGTAGAAATTTAGTGGTGCTTAAAGACCACTTAGGACTGGAAGGATATATTAAATTTTTCTCCTTATATAAGAGTAGTATATCAATTGTTTTAAGAATACCTTTTATTCATTAAGAGAGTTTTTGTGCTATAAGTGCAGTTTTTATGAACGGGGAATTTGTAAGGATAAAAAGAAAAATAAGATTCTTTGTGTGCTAAAGTAACAGTAAAAAGTGATATTTTTTTTAGTTTGTATATATTTGAATATATAAAAAACAGTATAGAAAAATGTATGGAAAAGGAAAACACAACTTACATAAAAAATGGAAAGAAACTCCATAAAAATGGGAGATACAGATGACTGAAGGAAAGCATCGCTAATATGGTATTTTCATTTCCAATCTTGTCTGACAAGATTCAATCTCCTTTGCTGCAAATACCAAATATTTCCAAATATCCACTTATTAATTTTCATGGACAGTTTTTTTAATGCATCAGTGAATAGATAGCTATAATTTTATCAGCAGAATTGGAGAGATAATTATGCCTTTTAATTCACCACCCTGAAACAAATGAAAGAGGATATTTTCCATAAGATCTTTAAGCTCTAGAACAACATGGACTCATGAAATTGAGAAAGAAAAAAGTAAACTTTTAAGAATACATGATGACATTAAGAGGGAGGTTACAAACCTAAAGAAATGAAGCAAGTTAAAAAATGATCTTATTTAATTAATAATGTAAAATACAGAAAAGTGTAAGGAGACAGGAAAAGCTTAAATCTGTCCCAGAGGACACGCAGGAAGAAGACAAAGCAGGGAAAGCAATATGGAGGAAGTTATCAGACAAGGTGCAGATACAAATTATCTGAGGTAAAGATAACTATTTCATTCGTAATTTAAAAAACATGTCAGCAGGGGTGACTTTGTGGCTCAGTAGGTTAAGCATCCAACTTTGGCTTAAGTCATGATCTCACAGTTCATGAGTTTGAGCCCCGCGCCGGGCTCTGTGCTGATAGCTCAGAGCCTGGAGCCTGCTTCCGATTCTGTGTCTCCCTCTCTCTCTGCCCCTCCCCTGCTCACACTCCGTCACTCTCTCTCTCTGTCTCTGTCTCAAAAACAAATAAACATTAAAAAATTTTTAAACATTAAAAAAAATAAAAAACATGTCAGCAAAACTAAAGACAGTTCCTCTGTTAAAACACATCCACATAAAAGGACTTGCAGCTAACACTATCTATTAAATGGTGAAAGCTTCAATATTTTCCTCTTAAAGTGAATAACAATCCAAAGTTATCAGTTCTCATCACTGCCATCAACACCATACTGGAGGAAAGAGCCACGTAAACAAGTAGGGGAATTAAAACATAAATAAATAATACATATTGCAAAAGAAAAAAAAAATAATGACTCGCTTCACTTGCAAAAGACATGTTGGTATAGCCAGTCATCTACAATGAAGCTCATGTAGCTGCTACGTGACTTTAGGCACATTTCAGGACATAACATCCATATAAAACATTTGTATTTCTTTTTTTTATAATTTTTAAATGTTTATTTATCTTTGACAGAGAGAGAGAGACAGAGCATGAGTGTGGGAGGGGCAGAGAGAGAGGGAGACACAGAATCCAAAGCAGGCTCCAGGCTCCAAGCTCTCCACACAGAGCCCGATGCGGGGCTCAAACTCACAGACCGCGAGATCATGACCTGAGCCAGAGTCAGACGCTCAACCGACTGAGACACCCAGGCACCCCAATATGTATTTCTCTATATTAGTAATGAACAACTGACAATTGAAATATACGAAAGATAATACCATTTCAAATCAAATCAAAGCCATGAGATACTAAGGGATAAACCTATAAAATATATATCCTTTAAAAGTTTTTAAATAATAAATTCACTAAGACCTGAAGTAATGGAGAAATATACTATGTTCAAGAATTTAAGGCTAAATATTCTCAAGACATCAATTATCCTGAAGTGATCTATAGATTCAAAGTGATCTAAGTCAAAAAGTATTTAGAAGTTTTCAAGCAAGTTTTACAATTTTTGTGAAAATACAAAGGACCTAAATAACAAAAATAATCCTGGAAAAAAAATATGGATGGGCGTCTGGGTGGCTCAGCTCATTAAGTGTCCAACTTTGACTCAGCTCATGATCTCATGGTTCATGAATTGGAGCCCCACATCAGGCTGTGTGCTGTCAGCCCAGAGCCCACTTCGGATCTCTGTCTCATCTCTCTCTGCCCTTCCTCTGCTCCCTCTTTCCTCTCTCTCTGTCTCTCTGTCTCTAAAAGCATTAAAAAAAATATGGAGGCCTTGCCCCAGTTAGTTTCGAGACCAGAAGCCGCAGCAATCACTGTAGTTATATAGTATGGTATTTAAGTAAGAATAATCATATAGATGAATAAAAATAAACCGAACACAGAAATATACCCACATAAACGGGATTAATTGATTTTCAAGAAACGTTTTTCAATGTTGAATACAGTATTTTTTTTAATTAAAAAAAATTTTTTTTAATGTTTACTTATTTTTGAGACAGAGGGAGACAGAGCACGAGTGGGGGAGAGGCAGAGAGAGAGGGAGACACAGAATCTGAAACAGGCTCCAGGCTCTGAGCTGTCAGCACAGAGCCCGATGCGGGGCTCGAACCCACAAACTGTGAGATCATGACCTGAGCCGAAGTTGGGTGCTTAACCGACTGAGACACCCAAGTGCCCCTGATGACAGTATTTTCAACAAAATAGACTTTCACATGCAAATAACTATAGCTCCATCCATACCTCATATTATACAAAAATCAACTTGAAATCGATCATAGACCAAAATCAAATCCTGATGTGCTATATATATTCTGTAAGAACACATAGAATACAGTGTGATCTTAGGATATGCAAAGATTGTCTCCAGCATGTATAAAAAGCAGAGTCCCTAAAAATCAGGTAATGGGACTTCATGAGAAGACACTGAAATTTCAGAAGATAAAAACACAAACCAGAGACCGGGAGACAATGTTTGTAAATGCATTATAAAAGATTTGTACCAATAATATACAAAGAACTAAAAAATTCATTAAAATATTTGGACAGGTACATTATCAAAGAAATTATTTGGATAGCAAACAAGCTGTACCACATAGAAAGAGGTTTTCCATCAGTATTCATTAAGAAAATTCATCTTAAAGTCACCATCAGAAATCACGACACAGCTACTAAGGTCGCTAATGTCAAACAAGCAAACAAAAATGGACGAAAGCAAGTGTTTAACGGTAGGCAGAGCAGCTGGAAGAATACATTGCTGAAGGAAATGCAATGCAACAATCTCTTTGAATATTCTTAGATATTCACCCAAGAGAAATATAAAATATGTCCGCACAGAGATCTGTAAATGGATGTTTACCACAGCTTTATTCATAATGGCCCAAACTAGAAACAACCCAAATATTTGCCAGTGTATGAAGGGATAGACAAACTGGGGCATGTTGGATTAGAGGTATACGTACCAGTAATGCAATGGAATGGACTCCTGTCATATGAAACAAATGGATTAATCTCAAAAATGTGTTGGTATGTGAAAAAAACCATGCCACTTATAAGACATTCTAGGAAGCAGAACTGTGGCTACAGAAAGGAAATCAGCAGTTGCCAGGGCCTGGTCGGGAAGGCGGGATCTACTGGAAAGGGCACGAGGGAAGTTCTCGGAGTTGCACAAATGTCTATATCTCAGCTCTGGTGCCAAACATCCTTCAAATTTGTCACTACTCATCAAGCGTCATGTTCAAAATGGGTGAATTGTACTGTTTGTAAATGTAATCTCATCCCATACTTTGTAGAGACATTCAGAAAAGTAAACGCATTTTCCCCTGCTTGGGAAAGTGCTTTGAATTGTTTCGTTAACTTTCTCTTCATTCTTATAAATGTCCTATTTCCTTGACGCTCTCCTTACATGTAATTTAAGTTCGGTTCTTTCCATTTGCCGTAAAATAAAACTCGTCTGTTCGATGCCGGGCTTGTGCCTGAAAGTGAAGCTACTGGGTCTCCGTATCTGCAAGAACACAGCCAGCGTCTCCAACCTTCTTACCACCGGAGGCCACGTTTGATGCCTCTTCCTCCCCACAGCAGGTGTGAGCTGGAGAGGCTGACAGTGGAGTACCGCCAAGTTCTAACAGCTGGACTTTCCACAGAGGTAGCCTTTGAGGTCTGTGGTTGCCATGGTTACTGGCATGACCAAATTTGAGTACACCGCTGCTTTACAACAGTCGAAGAATTTTAAAATAAGGTTGATCTTATTCGAGCAGAACGTGGATTATAAGCAGTCTTGACATGAGAGAAGGAGACATTTTCTCTGTGCCATGGATTTTATGTAGATAGGACAAATGTGTTTAAATCTATGACAATTTTTAAATTGTCTTTCATGTACCTGAGATTGAGATGAAGAAAAGTGACCCTAATAATGAAGTATTGACATTGGCTCACAGAGACCCAAAGGGTCAACACGGCTACCCCATTAAAGAGAGGACTAAGGGAACCGGGAGAAGTCGTGGCTGGAATGTGGCTCGCTGTGGCTCCACATGTCCACTGAGCTGCTCACTGGTTATTTGTCTCGTACTGTACGTTGGGGACTGACATATTTAGCAGTTGCAGTAACTCATTTTGGTTTCCAGTCCTGTGGGTAAGACCCATCAGTGTAAGAATGCTCTGAAACTGCACCCAAGTCAACCTAGTAAATGAAAACCAATGATTACATCTGAGATGGGAGAGTGGGAATTAGAGTCGCCATTAAAACTTAAGGGATGTAGAGTTGGTGGTCACCGTCATCTCTCTGTTCGATTTTTCCAGTCTGATCTCTGCAGAAACCAGAAGAAGCCCAGAGAATGACTATAGAAGACCGTCCATTCCAGGAGAGTTGGGGTCCCTGAATGCAGGGGCGGACTTCTAAAGGCATACCCAAGTGGTCAGTCCAGGGACAATACTCTGAGTAGATGGGGTTCTGTCCTTCAGGGTGTCATATTTGTAATATATCAGAGATTTCTATACGGTGTTTGATGCTTCGCAAGAGGAAACATGGGTTTGAGAACCAAGATATGGACACACAAGTGGCTCTATTCACCATTGCTCCTGATGAACCACTGAGGGAATTTGTGCTCCCCATCCTCAAAAGGCTGGGCTTTGCAGAATTGAAATTTCCATGCCCCAATGAAATGCATACTAAGGACTTCACTGAAGGAAGTTCAGGTTATAGCTGCTGCCAGAGAACTTTGGACTTCCCATGCATGGGGACCAGGAGGTGAGTAAGAAGTCACCATATTGGCAGTAGTTCTTGACCCTGATCAGAAGGAGCAGGTGGGGCTGACTTTACCCCATACACGTAGGGAGAAGTGCACCTAGAACTGAGATGATCTGCTTAGGTGCTCCTGGTACCTCCTTTTCCTATCATAACTGTGAAAGTGGTAACACCAGGCAGAGGTAAATTATTCAAAGTTCAGATAGTAAGTTCCTTTAATAGCTGAGGTCAAGGGACAATTATGAATAAATAGTGGAGGAGGGAGAGAATGGGTACCAGCTGTGGCCCCAAGGTCAGCTTCAAAGTGATGACTGTAGTCCTTTCCTCTGTCCTCCCTCTTCTTAGTTCCCTGCCGTATAGGAGCTGCTCCCTGATCCTGTTTGGAGAAGCAGATACATGTGGTGCTGGAGGACATGGTGACTGAGAAAGCACTGCTCAGATCTCCTGCTTGATGAAGCGTAACTGAGAGACGCTTTGCTCTGAGCCCACCACCATGTTAACACCAAAGGTCTGCTTCCTACAGGCCTACTCTCAGCCACTGGCTCAGGGAGGCAGAAATTCTAAGGCCAGCTCCCTCCTGCAGTACAAAGTTCTCCTTTGACGAGCTTGTTAGGCTTGGGCACACTGCATCGGATTGGTAGACCCTATTGTCGTTGAGCCCCTGAGGTTCTAACTCCACAGATCTCTTTCCTGCCTGCCTGCCTGCCTTCTCGGGCTTCAGACACCACTGTCGTCTGAAGATGCCTCAGTACCTCTCATCGTCTTCTCTTTTTCCCTCCTTACATGTTCACCGCAAAAATCTCTCTTGCACATCTTATCACATCTTGGTGTCTGCATCTTGAAGGACCTGAAACAGAGCAATCGTTTTGAGCATCAAATGCGTATTCCTTATTTTAATGTGTTATTTACAAATGATCATTGTGTTATTTCTACATGGGAACATATTATCAGTCTCCATATAAATTGTCCCGTCACCAAAGAGCCTAAAAGCCAAGGGGGAACAGAGGCTACAGAGAATTTAAGTTAGAGGAAGGAACAAAAGCATTTCCCAGCTAGAGTAAATATCTGATGAACATATTTAAGGGCACATTTTAATTTATTTTCCCAATTTAATATAACCCTTTCCCCACTCAGACCCCAGTGGAGTTTGGAGAAGAGCAGATCAGCATTCTCCCAGAGCAAACTTCCAAGAAAGTTTATATAAGAATATTTAACATTTCTTGAAGCTCATAAAACCCTCAAGTTAGGATCCTGTTTGGGGGACTTCCTTTGAAATTCAAATTTAAAGAATATTGTAAACAAACCTATATGTCATGTCTTCCTTTGAGTCCCTTTAATTATATGCTATTATCACATTTTTGACAGAGGTTTTGAAAGAATATGTTTAATGTAGTCAATAACACACATTAATTATCCTTCAAAAACCAGGGGATTCCGTGGTATTTATGGATACTTAACACAAGCATGATGTTGTTCATGTTTTTCTTTTTTTAACTACATCACTTGTATAGGAAATATCTACCCCCGTTGGAATATTACGTTCAAATCATAAACATCCTTTCTGCATCTTTCTCTTTAAACCTCAAGTCATATAAATACACCAGAAAGGAAATATGTAAACCCCCAGTTTATTGCGACATAATATTAATAATGCCTTATGTGTATTGAGTCGATGTGCACATAAACACGCGTGGCTCTTATTTTCAGAAGCTCAAGGATGCCCACATTCAGGATTTTCCTAACTGCATTTTCATGGCATGAAGCCCCCGACTTTAACGTGACCGTCATAACATTCGTGTTTGTAGGACTGTGACATAGCACTCCTCTCTCAACCCCCACCAGAGAAGAAGCTTCATTACCTGCACAAAATGATAATTATTGAAAGAGCAGAGAAGACTCATTATGATGTGTGTGATGCGGTTACCCTGCGTGGAGAATCTGCACATTTATAGATGAAATTTGGGGTAGAAAAAAACCAATTAGGCCATCATCATCTATCCTATAACATCACTAATTATAATGACTAAGTTTAGAATTGTAGCTCATCATTTTAGTTTTAAAGTAAATCCCATGTAATTGACCAAAAATAGATAAGCAACAATTTTCAGTGGCTCCGCTGGCCACAGCCAGCTAGGTTATATTGCATTTTCCAGCCTCGTTCAGTGTCTTGAAATAGATGCTGGGTGTTAATTAAAACCGGACATACCAAAGGATGGAAGAAAAGACTAGACCGATTTAATAAGGATAAAGTTAGGGGATTACATTTCAGCCTAATGATGTCACATACTCCAAATCTCTTTTAAGGACTGTTTGATGCCCCAAATTAACTGGTCATTAGTGACATCAATCCCCTGCCGGCTTTAATCAAGACTCAAACTTGCAGCACATAGAACACTAACTACTCTCCAAGGCACATAAATTACTTCAAAATTTCCCTCTTCAGGTAGAGACTGTGAAAGCCACTTAACAGTCCATTTTCTTGCTACACCCAAGAGAACAAACGGAGAGGTGTTCTGATGTCCAGAATTGCACTTCAGTACCTGGCAATTACCGAGGGATTTTTGTATCAGCTAAATTAAGTCAATTAAATTTAATGCAGATAATTCATTTTTATGTATTGAGAAATTAAACTGTGGCCAGAGTGGGTAAATACAGGTGAAAAAAATCACTGATCAGG
The DNA here is from genome assembly GCF_028018385.1 of Neofelis nebulosa. Classification (NCBI taxonomy): domain Eukaryota; kingdom Metazoa; phylum Chordata; class Mammalia; order Carnivora; family Felidae; genus Neofelis; species Neofelis nebulosa. The sequence goes on along the minus strand of NC_080792.1, from coordinate 6,525,542 downwards.
TCACAGAGAAAAAAACAATACTGGTTCATTTTACCTTTCAGTATCTCTCAATAGGAGACAAGGAAAATAATAGACGTATCATCAGTGATGGGGGTTGTTCGGCTAGAGTAACCAAAACAGTAAAGGGGCTCTCATCACATACTTCTCATCCCAGAATTTTATATAGTTTGCACAATTTTGAGCCTCTTCCTACTTATTTATATTCACCAAAACAGAGTTTTCATAACAGGAGATGAATGAAATGATGAATCTTTAAATTCCAAGGCAATAGCTACGTGTACATCTAAAAGTGGTGTTTTTTTCAGTCAGTCTCCGTCCTGGCATAAAAGCTTCCATTATGCATGGTTTTCCAGGCTTAAACATCAGCAGATCCCCTCTTATTCACCGTCTCACTAATTGATCATTGTTGCAAAATTCATCGAAGTGATAGGTATGGTCTTACGGCCACATCTAGCTGTCAAGAACTATGAAGGCTCCAAGATTTTACCTTTATCGTACGCTAACAAATGGGACTGCCATCGTTTTCTGGATGCTGGGAGAAGACGCCACGACCCCCCGTTTAGAGGTCGGAGACTTGGTTACACACAGCAAAAGAAAAAGTTGCTGAAGTATCAGGGTGGCCACATCAGTTCCTTGTATTCCACTCGCCAGGTGGGCAATGCAGGTGGGTCAGGATGGATGCAGCGGCCACATCGCCTGAAACGTAGTCCAACCGGCTCTTGGTCTGGGCAGGGGGGTCACCTCATCCCTCGGGGCTGCTCATTGAAAACAGAGCTTTGGCCTCAACCACAGAGAGGTCACACTCTTGCCTCCTTGGCACGTCCAGGAACACGTGGAGGAGTGCGTGGCATCTGTGGAAAGGCGTCCCCGGCACTCGCTTCCCGTGACCTCCTGGCCCCAGCCCAAATGGAGAGGTCCTCTCCAGACTCCTTTGACAATCAACGTCTGTGTGGCACACAAGCTGTGGGACTGCCTTCTAAAGAGGGATGGCCAGCAGATGCCCATCCGCCTTGAGATCACGGAAACGCATGAGAATTTCTGTGGCCGATTTCATACAGGATGGTTTAACCACACTTTCTCATCTTATATCAGCATTTCATAAACGTTGAGTCTTTGTCTTCTGGACCTCCGAGCTAGAGAGCAGTATTCTTCCGTAAAAATAAGACATTGCACGTCACTTATACCACTATTTATTTAAAGCATATTTTCTGTATTTGTCAAGCAATACAGAAAAATGAAGATTTAGGACCCGATTTAAGGCGGACGTCTAAAGCTTCTGGGGCCCATTGTAATATGGAGAGCCAGAGGCAGTCAGCCTGCACAGCACTTACCAGAAACTCCTGGGGTCATAGGACTAGGGGGGAGGGTGGGGTAGATACTGTTCAGGTGGTGCTGAGAAGGGAACTTCTCAAATACATCACTGCCCTGCATCTTCAGAGTTCATAAGCAGACTCGGCATAGTTGAAAAACAAAGTACATTATTTTATTAACCAAAATACTCATTTATTAACAAAATAGTTAAAAATTTTTATTTTATAACCAATGTTGCACTATTATTATTAAAATAATTACTATTAAAATATCTTAAATAGAATAAAGGATCACATAGATCTGTATTAAATAATATAATAAAACAATTATTGAAATGATAAATATCATTAATGTTTTATATGATTATTAAATTTTATTTTATTAAGAAAATAGTAGTGTTACTGAATCAAAGCTTTGTACTCCACTGATTTTTTTTTTTTTAAGTTTATTTATTTTGAGAGAGAGAGAGGAGGAGAGAGTGCTAGCAGGGAATGGACAGAGAGAGCAGGAGAGAGAGAATCCCAAGCTCAGTCCCGAGCCCGACATGGGGCTCAGTCCCACCAACTGTGAGGTCAAGACCTGAGCTGAAATCAGGAGTCAGATGCTTAACTGACTGAGCCACCCAGGCACCTCTACTGAGTTTTAAATATGTTCCTTCTTGTTTAACACTCAAACAATCCTATGGACTTGATATTTTAATTGGTCCCATTTCAGCAGTAATTATATTTACCCATAACATGTGGTCACACTGGTGGATATCGTGACACTTCCTGCTGATTGATACTCCAGTACCCATTCTCCCCTGCACTGTCCCAGATTTTGTGGGGGTACCTGATTCCCAGTTAGAAGCTGTAATTTCTAGCCTCCAATGAAGTTAGATGTGGCCATATCACTAACTTTGTCCACTGGGGTGTGAGCAGAAATGTGGCCTTGGACTCGATCTTTTCCACTTTCTATTGCTTGGAATGTGGACAGCTGCAGCCAACCCTGCAACCCGAAGAAGGGAGTCAAGCACGGGTAGTGGCCCAGCCGGCCGTCAACTTGGGCAACCGAATGTCCTGAGAAGCAACATCTGAACCATTGCCGGGGTGGGAAAAATTCTGTTTTGTTTGAGCCATGCATTTTGAGATCCTTTTATTGAAACAATTAATTCTAGGGGTGCCTGGGTGGCTCAGTCAGTTAAGCATCCGACTTCGGCTCAGGTCACGATCTCACCATTTGTGAGTTTGAGCCCCGCATCGGGCTCTGTGCCGACAGCTCGGAGCCTGGAGCCTGCCTTGGATTCTGTGTCTCCCTCTCTCTCTCTGCCTCTTCCCCACTTGTGCTCTGTGTGCCTTTCTGTCTCTCAGAAATAAATAAACATTAAAAAAAAGAAACAACTAATTCTGTATCATAACTAATACAGCCAATATTATAATTAGTTGTGATTGGTATTGTCATACCGTACGATAACTCGATCATACTCTTTCTCACCTGCGGCGGGCTGAGCTAGTAGATGCCACATTGTCAATAACTGGTACTGTCTACCTGTGAGAAGCTGGACAGGCACCATCCACATTGTTTCCAAGTTTGCACAGAGCTGAGTAGCCCCACACCCAGCCTGTGGTCCCCATAGTTTCCTCGTCCTGTGACTGATGTCCCCATGCCTTCTCCTTGACTTCTTTATCCCTCGTATCCAAAGTGTGCCCCAACTTACAAAGCCCCCTAGACTCTCTCTAAATGCCCTTTTTTAATTGAATGTTTTCCTTATTATTGGTGATATGATCCTAAATAGTCAATTGCCATCATGCAATTTTGTTCTATTTTCCATAAACATCCTTACATATTTACCATTTTCCCTAATAGTGTTACTAACATGTTGCCTTAAAAAAAAAAAAATGGCAACCCTCTGATGTCATGCAGCCTCTTAGAAATCCTTTAGATGATAAGGGTTATTTTGCTAATAAAATAATGTTTTGAGATATTCTCTTTCTGAGTAGAAGACAAATTTGGAGGCAAAACAACTAAGAACCGAATCATTAACACCTGCAATCAGCCGCAACTATGCCGTTTGGAAAAACACACATCCTAGGTTATGATGTATGTTAATGGAACAAGTTTGTACAAATTACTTCTTGATTCAAAATGCTTATTACTGGACAGACCCAACTCTTTTTATTGAAACAAACTTATAATTTAAAAAAAAGTTACATTTGTGGGTGCCTGGGTGGCTCAGTCGGTTAAGCCTCTGACTCTGGACTTCTGCTCAGGTCATGGTCTCAAGGTCGTGAGATAGAACCCCACGTGGGGCTCTGAGCTGAGCGTGGAGCCTCCTTAGGATTCTCTCTCTTCCTCTCTCTGCCCCTCCCTTGCTCACACTCTCTCTCTCCAAAATAAATAAATAAATTTAAAAACGATGTTACATTTAGCTCAAACATAAACTGGCTAAAACAGGCAAGTGAGTTTACCTCAAAGCCATTTTGACCAGACTCCATGTTTGTCACCATTTAACCCCAGGAGCATGTGTATTCTTAGCTCATAGAGTTCTACATTTGTTTTTGTTTTTGTTTTTAGTGGAATATCCTCTTCTTTTCTTTAAGGTCTTTATTTTTTTAAGTAATCTCTCTACCCAACATGGGGCTTGAACTTACAACCCCAAGATCAAGAGTCACACGTTCCCTGACGAAGCCAGCCACGTGCCCCCCTCTTCTCTCCTAATATGGCCTGGTGTCACCCATTATAATCTTAAATTATGAGAGTATATCATCATGCCTCCACGTGTTATCCACCAACTTCCCTTGTCCTAAATGTTGTGACATGTAAGCCTAGGTTGTCTTGGAGTAAGTGTTAGACGGTAATACGTCAGAAGTATACAATCAGGAAAGAAAGTAGGAGTGAATAAAAGAATAAAAGCTAGGTGCAAGTCAGTAAAGACAGCCATTGATTTGGATTGATGCCATATTAAATGTAGGGTAAAGTTAGGGTGTTATCTTAATCAGTCATTGACAAAAACCTAGTAGTGGTGGAAGGCCAGAGAAGAGAAGGAGAATATGATTGATTTCAAGATAGTGTACATGTGAAGAAGAGTTTAGCTGATAAGGGGCTTTTTTTTGGCTGCTATCTCTTTGATTATATTACCTATCTTGTCCAGTGTCTTTCCAATAGTCAATGACATTGATACTTACCACTGTTCTAGGGTAAAGAGGTACTTTATTCCTTGCGGTATGATCTCTCCTAGCATTACACTTTCTTAAGAGTTCTCGGCATCTCCCCTCCCGGCTCCCTACTCCACCATCACCCAATATGCCAAGTTACTCTTCCCATGAGAAGTATAGTGTATTACTCTGATGGCGAAATTGGGGTACCCCAAAATGAGGATGCTCTCCTGCGCCTTTCTCTTTCAGGCATTTAGGAATGAATTGTACAGACACTTGGTTCTTTTGAAAGCCCTTCACTTAAGAGTCACCTTAACGGTAGTATTCCTGCCTCAACGTCCAATGTCAATTTTCTCACTTAATAATGGCGATATTATGCTATCCATTTGCTCACACTTTAATATATTCTTCATTGGTTCAGAATTTACCTGGGTGAGTGACATAATCTTTAGTGGGTTAAAATCTGGATTACTTTAACAGTCTCTAGCTGGGGCACCTGGGTGGCTCAGTCGGTTACGCGTCTGACTTCAGCTCAGGTGGTGATCTCACCCTTATGGGTTCGAGCCCCACGTTGGGCTCTGTGCTTGACAGTTCGGAGCCTGGAGCCTGCTGTGGATTGTGTCTCCCTCTCTTTCTGCTCCTCCCCTGCTCTCACTCTGTCTCTCTCTCTCAAAAATAAAGATAAAAGAATTTTTAAGTCTCTAGCTTCTAAATTACTTTCCACTTTCTAAATTGTGAATATTTACTCTAATTTTTCTTGTCGGTCACAGGCAGAGCCCTAGGATTGTGTTGATATAGTGTTTACTTAACACACAAAGTATGTCAGTATTTTTGTTCTAAGTGCACAACGTACATTCACTCTCAAATGGGGACTTGGAAGAGGAGAGACACTCTGCTTGGTTCCCAAGATCATCCTGTCCCTAAGCAATAAAGCTGGAAATAGAAACCAGGTGGCCTGTTGCAAAGGGTTCGGTATTTTATCAACTACTCTCCCCACAGTGTATCCAAGGGCTTCGGTTCTACCACTTTGCTTTCCAACCGCCGCTATTTTATTTTTCATTCTCTCTTGCTACTGATACAATCGTCCTTTTCTTGCATCGATACCTCCTCACGTCTATTCTCTCGAAATATAACTTCCAATTACTGGGGGTCTTAGCTCCAAAACGAGACTGAAAAATTCACTTTGTTTCTTCACATTCACATTTCCAACCTCTGCTCTCAAGGCCACGTAACGAAATTTCAAGAAGAAAGAAAAGATAACAAATGCCAGTCGTGGGCATTCAGTTTTGCTTTCTCCTCAGGGGATGCGTGTACTTTGTATGCACAAGGAGAAAGCGCTGTGTACACAGACATACCTAGGGTCTCTGGCTTTTTGGAAGACAGAAGTGATGAGATTAGTGAGCTAACTCACAGTGGTGGCCATACGGAGCAGCACAAACAAGTTCAAGAGTGGTTTAGCTGCAATCAGACCATTGTTTCCATATGAGAATTCATGCATGTGCTATATTTTTCTGAAAATGCTTGAAGACAAAGCACCAATGCACGCACACCCTAATCCTCTATAGAAGTAAAAGTCACTTGGGACATGTCTGCAAAATTGCTTACGTGTGACCTCTCATAGGTGGGGGTGACTATATCACTCATCCTGCAGATTGGGACCCTCCAGAGAATGAAAGGAGTTAGAATAAATGTGACCCCAGGACAACTGTGTGCTTGGTATTGACCCAAGCAAACCGCAACACATGGCACCCATTTATGTGAAGACTTAGAATTTTCATGTATTCCTAAAGTTTATTTTTTCCTTTACATGTAATATTTAGAAACTGAACTAACGTATGAATCAGAACTTATCCGTCATTGGCTTTTGTGGGGTGTAATATAATTTCACTTTTTTTAAAGTTTATTTCTTTTGAAAGAGAGAGAGAGAGTGAGCACATGAGCAGGGGAGGGGCTGAGAGGGAGGGAGAAAGAGAATCCCAAGCAGTCTCCCCGCTGTCAGTGCCGTTCTCAGGAACCTTGAGATGATGACCTTAGTTGAAATCAAGAGCTGGACGCTCAACCGACTGAGCCACTGGGTGCCCATGATATAACCTCACTTAGTGGTTTTAAGTATTATTTTACATCTGGACAGTTTCATTCAATTTTTTAAAAATTCTGCAATATTTGGCCCTATAATTCAATAATATATAAACTCATTATATTATTAAACATTTGTTCATTTAATTTTAATTGGCTCACTTTCAGACTATCCTCTCGATACCTTTTAGTCAATATCGGTCCGTTTTTAAAATTTTACTCGCGTATCTTTCGTTTTTTAAAACAAATTTCTTGTTACGAGGTACAACATAAAGTTGCATAAATTCTAAATGTATATGTCAGTGGATTTTTCATAGTAAACACAGCCATTAAATCACCAGGAGGATCAATAAATAGATGCTTAGTAACACCCCAGAAATTCTCCACATTCTTCCCAGGGTTTGCCACACAATTGCCATGGTTTGACTTCTACTGATGTTGACTATTTTTCTTAATGTTTATTTATTTTTAAGAGAGAGAGTGCAATTGGGGGAGGGGCAGAGTGAAAGGGAGACAGAGGATCCAAAGCAGGCTCTGATTTGATGTGGGGCTTGAACCCCTGAGCCACGAGATCATGACCTGAGCTGAAGTCGGACCCTCAACCGACTGAGCCACCCAGGCACCCCTGATATTGACTATTTTTGTCTATTTGTGAACTGTACATATGTAGAGTCTCATCATACACCAAATGTTTGTGTCTAGCTTCTTTTGCTCAATATGATGTTTGCATGACTATTTCATGTCAAAGCATGTAACTGTAGTTCATGTTTCTTTCCATTTTCAAAACCATATGCATTTCTGTGTATATGAAAAAAGTCACAATTTATTTTCCATTCCCTTGTTCATGGCAATATAGGGTGTTTCTACTTTTTGTGATATATATCTTCCAATTTTTTCAAAGATACATTTGCAGTGATGTTTCTTGAGCTGTTCACTTCAAGATAACTTTTAAGAAGTGAATGAGTAAAATGCTTTTTATTATAATATCATAAAACAAGCAAACTTACAATTTTTAAAATCCTATTGCATTCCTTCCTAGAGCACACAGTGCAGTATTCCATTTATATAAGTTTCAAAATGGACAAACTAAGTTTTTCTGCATAAAATTACAATACAGTTTTTCTTCGAAGTGTAGAGAATAGAAGGGAATTTCTGGAATACTAATAGTTCTCTGTATCTTGAAACACGTTTTGACTCTACCGTTTGTGAAAATTCATTATGATTTGTGTATTTTTCTGAGTGCATATCATACTTAACATATGATAAAAATTGGTTATATTGAGTGGATCGATTATAATTCACATCTATAAATCATAGGGCAGTTACACTTTTATTTTATTTTACATAGGGCAGATGCTTTTCTTAGTGGACACATCAAAATGATCTTTTTATACGTCACTGGAAAATAATTCAGAAGGGCAGTTGGAAATAAGGTAACATATGAACTACTCAAGATTCGGCACACTCATGTACACTCAAAACTCATGAACACATATATGATAATTCTCCAATTGATTCCCATACAATTTAATTTGTTGATTTACCTAATGTGTTTTTTTTTTGTTTTGTTTTTTTGTTGTAGTAAGCACCTTAATATTTGCAATCAAATGAAATGGTCCTATGAAGAAAGCTATCAGAATTGGATTAGCTACAGATCATGATGCATAAGTAGATAAGCAACTTCCGACTTGTAAACAGCTTCTGAATTGCTGAGAATAACACAGAGAGAATTATAGAACCGAAGACAGTTAAAGCATTTATCATGTTGCTAATAAAGCCGTTGGTTGGAGCACTATTTGTAACAGCATTTAGAGAGTGCAATTTATATGCATTCATTGTTCATCAATATAAATAATTTATAGACCAAATTTTATTAGTTGGTTACGTATTTTAGTTCTTGATTCTCTTGAGGCGTATAATGTTATGTAATTTTGCTCATTAGAGTTTGCTCTTCCTGTGTCCTGAGGCCACTCACAGCAGCCAATTTACTCTTTCAGTTAAAGTCGGTACACTAGGTTCTTTAAACAGTCAACTTAAATGTGGATAAACATATACAGGAATTCATCTGTAATGGATTAAATGTTTCTGTTTCCCCAGAATTCATATATTGAAGACCTAAGCTCCCCCCATGGCTGTGATATTAGGAGATGGGGCATTTGGGAGAAAATTATGTTGAGAGGAGCTCTGGAAGGGTGGGATCCCATGATGGGATTCGTGTCCTTACAAGAAGAGGAAGAGACCAGAGCGGTGTCTCTTTTTCTCTCTCTTTCCATATGCTCACAAACAGGAGGTCCTGAGAAGACATAATGAGCTGGTGGTGATCCACAAGCCAGAAGAGAGCCTGTGGCCCAGAACTGGATCTTTGGCCCCTTGGTTTTGGACTTCCCAGCCTCAGAACTGTGAGCAATAAATGTCCCTTGTTTAAGCCACACCGCCGATGGCCTTTTCTATAGCAGCCTGAACGGGCTATTGCCGCACTTGTCTTTCAAAAGCCAAAAGAAGTACCTCGGTCAACGAGACCTGTTTTTAATTGAAAGACCAAAACGATTGATAAAGATTCTTTTATTTCCATTGAAAGCTACTTTCTTTTTATGAGTGAGAATTTTATTCCTGTAGTAAAATAAAATATGTCTTATTTATTACAATTATTTCTTCAAGCATGTATTTTAACAAATGATTGATGGATAACATGAATAAAAATCACTTACGTAGTTTCAACATGTATTAAAAGTCAAAGTGGGAGATGAAAGAATGCTTGGCTTTTCAGCTCCATCCCAGAAATGTAGAAAGCTAGAAAGAGTTTTGCCTCCACCCACACAAAAAGAGAAGATTTGGACAAAGGACAAATTATTACTATTTTTTCCTTAACTCATCAGAGAATTAAGAAAGCCGGCCAACCAGGAAACCTGAAATCCCGGGGGGACGTGGTCAGCACCTGTTTGCACTACAGGGACCCAGATGTTTGATGCCAGACAGAGCAAAACAAAAATGCAGAGATCATGGTCTGTAAAGCATTCGTAACATCAGGACGGCCACCGGAGAGGTGAAGTCATGCCCGAGTCTGTCTGAACAAGGGGGTACGGTAGCTGCAAGGTCACAAGACCATGAAGCTCGTCCAGCTGCCCGATACCATATAAACCAGTAAAAAGCTGAAGGCAACCATTCTGGATGAATTGTCAATGGCTGTTTGTGGGACAGCCGAAGGGAGTATCCGGGGGTCGCGGATACAGGAGGCTGGTGTTCTTGTGTGTTTTCTCTCACACAGATCACGCCAGGTTCTCACAAGGAAGATGGAGAAGAATTCTCGAAAAACGAATTTTTTAATGATGCTGTGGAAGGAGAAGAAAGTTACAGGCGCTGGGGAATCTCCACCTCAACCTAGCTTCCTCTATTTCCCCGACAGAACAAAATATTTATCTTGGGGTGGGGAATAGGGACAGAGTCTGTCATCTGACGACACTGGTTCCCTGAACTTCGTCCACCGATTTCGCTGGATCTTGCATTTGCTTGTGATGTTCTGGGTGGGCTTAGGGAGGACACTAAACCCTGGAAATTGTTGAGATGATGTCTCTTTTCATTCATGCTCACGTCTCATGTCTCGTTCCTGCCCCCACATGATTTAAGATTGTGTTTTCTTTATTTGAAGCCAATCATAGAAAAGCTTATCAGCCCCCCTATGGGATTGCCCACAGATGACACTGAATCACTACTTTAACTAAACAAACTACCTTTTCAACCTGATTCTTATCTTGATCTGTATAATCAGGTAACTCACTTTTCTCCACCCTTTTGGTAATCTATCTTGACTTGTCTACCTTCTAGCCACCATCATTATGTTAGTTAACAGGATTTAAGAAATGGCATGCAAGTCTTAACATTTTCCAATAAATAAAGTCTGAGTAGACCTTTCGAATGAGTTATTTCGGTCTTCAGATAAATTAGGCCTCTTGAAAGATAGTATTTCCGCCAAAAATGGATATTTTTCTGTCAGCACAATAAAAAAAGAAAAGATGAGTACATCTAATGGCAGGCTTATTATGAATTCTCTAATATCTGTCAACTCTGAGGAATGAGGTAGCTGGAGTCTGTTTCAAACCCACAAGTCTCTTGAGTCTAAAAGTATTCAATAACTTACTCAGCTTGAACAATTTATTATTTTGCAACCCACTCTATAAGATGACAAGATTAAATTATTCAGTCAATATTGCAGTGTTGGCTTTTGTCATGAGTATATTTAATTTAATAAAAAACTTTGAATGACCCATTTATCATATAGTTACCATTTTATACATTGCTTTTGTTGACACCATCTTTTTTTTTTTTCTTCTTGGCATTAAGAACACTAATTAATTCATGACTGTGATGTATCATTCACAATAAATGCCCCTAGAGCTCTGGCAGGTTAAAAAAGTGGTCAAATATACATCTATTAATAACATTTATCTTTGTACTTAAGGATATTACACGTGATAATCGAGAGATTCTCCAGTCGGAAGGGTCTATAGAACAATTTTGTCATGATTTATTCTTTAGTATGCAGGTACTATTTGCCAGGTGTTTTACACACGCCTCAAGTTCAAGTACATGCACAACACTGTGTCCAGGGAAAAATTCCTTCCAAATGTTAAGTTATACTATCTGATACAGAAATATGTGGATTAAGATTATTTTTCAAGACTTCTCTGATTTTTAAAAAAACATAAAAATTGGCTGTTTCGATATATCTTTTATTATTTAAATTGGTATATAATTCCTTCAATTTTTTTTTCTTGCATTCCAGTTACTGTTTCAGTACTCTTCAAACAGACTCCTCTAGAATTTTCCAGATTCTTTTAAGTTTTTTTTTAAATTTTTAATGTTTATTTTTGTGAGAGAGAGAGAGAGAGAGAGAGACCGAGTGGGGGAGGGGCAGAGAGAGAGGGAGACACAGAATCCAAAGCAAGTTCCAGGCTCCGAGCTGTCAGCACAGAGCCCATGCAGGGCTTGAACTTACGGACCGTGAGATCATGACCTGAGCCGAAGTCAGACACTTAAGCAACTGAGACACCCAGGCGTCCCCTAGATTCTTCTACATTTTATATGGAAATAACCTTTTCATTTTCAAATGGTAACTGAATAGTCAAGCGTTCAGTTAGGAAAAAAAATGGTTTGATGTTTTTCAAACCTATTTTCTCTGATATTCTGAAGAGAGACAAATATTCTACTAACCAGTCTCCCACTATACATATCTTTGTAGAAGTAGCTGTTAATTAAGTGCCTAGAGCCAGTATTCAAATTTAGGTAAAAATATAACACAATTGAAGTGATTTGGCCCTTCCAAACTGCTTATCGAAGGATGTCTAACCACTCGGAATGGGGTCAAGGTTTCGAGTATAAGTGAATGTTTTTCATTTTCTATCTTTCAGAACAGTTTTTATTTCACTCGTTCACGAATAGTGAATAATGCCTTTGTCCCTGTTGTTTTACATATAGACTCAGAACCCTCCCCCAAGATGCACAGATGCAGAAGGACCGTGGACACAGGCACCTGCATTTTCACGATGTAGCCTAGGCGATTCCCATGCAAGTGGTTTGCAGACACTGGGAGAAACAAGTCTCTACACCAACATACCACCTCTGCAGTGTGTGTATTTTCATCGTATTCTAAAACCATAGTCATTAAAAAATTTAACTACTCTATCTGCTTCATAAATATTTTTTAAAGAAATCGGGGTGCCTGAGTGGCTCAGCTGGTTGAGCATCCAACTTCGGCTCAGGTCATGGACTCTCAGTTAGTGAGTTCGAGTCCCTGCATCCGGCTGTGTGCTGACAGCTTGGAGCCTGGAGCCTGCTTTGGATTCTGTGTCTCCATCTCTCTCTGCCCCTCCCCTGCTCACTCTCTGTCTCTCTCTCTCTCTCTTTCTCTCTCTCAAAAGTAAATAAAGATTAAAAAAATTAAAAGAAAGAAAAGAAATATAACGCTAAGTTTGTTATATCCTACACAAGCCAGTTTGTCTCCTTGTATCGGCACTCTAGATTCCTTAGGAATATATTCCCAAGTGAATCTGCTATGATTCCAGTGGTGAGAAAAGTAAAGTAGTTCCACAGATGTTTGCCTCGTATTCATATTGTCAAGTTTATTGCAGCATCCTGACATTTTTTGTTTGGTTTTAGTGTTTATTTATTTTTGAAGGAGAGAGAGAAAGAGAGAGACAGAGCATGAGTGAGGGAGGGGCAGAGAGAGGGAGACACAGACTGTGAATCAGACTCCAGGCTCTGAGTTGTCAGCACAGAGCCTGACGCAGGGCTGGAACCCACAAACCCTAAGATCATGACTTGAGCTGAAGTCAGACGCTTAACCGAATGAGCCACCCAGGCGCCCCAGCATCCTGAAGTTGGATACAAAAATATAAAACACATGAAGGAAGTATAAAGAGATGAAAACAATAAGACACAAAGGTATAAATAAATAAATAGGGGCGCCTGGGTGGCTCAATCAGTTAAGCATCAGACTTCTGCTCAGGTCATGATCTCATGGTTCACGAGTTTGAGCCCTGCCGAGGGCTTTATGAGCCTGCTTAGGATTCTCTGCCTCCCTCTCTCTCTCTGCCCCTCCCCCATGATCTCTCTTTCTCTCTCAAAAATAAACAGACAAAAAGAAAAAAGACAAAAAAAGGATAAATAAATACGAGGGAATGTTTATTTTGTTAGAGAACAAGAGACAGCAAAAATCAGAGCTAACCGTGTATTCTTAGTGAGGACACACTAAGGCAAGGTCAGGTGTTGGAGGCCTGGGTCCAGGTATGGAACACAGCAGATGCTATCAAATAATACCAACTGAGCTTTGGAAAAAGCTGAATGGCAGGCACTAATGGCCCACTGCACTGGAGCCTAGGAAAATCATTTATTTTTTAACTAAGTTGATCATATTTTACTTTCTTGGTTTTTCATGTTAAATATAATCTTCTGGTTGAGGCAATGGGCTGTTCAGTGTAATAAAACAGAATGATTTGGGGACGATAGATTTGAAATTATTTTCTAAAGTGGATTTTCTACTTTAAAGACCCATTCCTGCGACTTCTCATCGAATACACAAAAGCCAGAATATGTCTCTCTTGTCATCAAATGCATACAAACATCTTCACCTCATTCTTTTTTGGACTTTGTAGAAGGAAATCAATAGAAGGATAGATAAAAAGTCCAACTCTCCTGCCATCGAGATGAAGCATTGCCCTCTGTGAGTGAATATTTAAGTTGTGGCATAAAATGGATCATAAAAGTTTTGGTGTATTATTTATATGGAGACAGCTTTCCTGTCTCATAAACTCTTACTCTGCTTTGAGTGCATTGGCAAACAAAGAAGCAGGGAAGAAACACTAAGAGGTAGTGAGTACGAATGCATATCGATTACACAGACTTTCTAGAGCCCATCCCCATCACACACTGCGTTGGCCTCTCTGATTGGACTGGCTTGGAAATGACTCTCAGGCCTGGGACCAGGTCTCCCAGTCCTTGCCTGGTCAGTGAGGCTCAGGATTACTTAACAAAGCTGTGTGTATTGATTAATATTGTCACATAGAAACACAGCTCCAGCGAGGCTGTTGAGGGGCACTGGGGTTTAGCCCTCCCGTGCCTGCTCGGTGCGCTGACTTTTCAGTTGAATGCTTATACCAACTATTAAGTCATTTCAAAACCGATCCTGGTAAGCTAGCACTTCAGAAACTAAGACCACTACCTGCTAGTAAAGTGGGAAATAGCGGTAAAGTCTGTAAATGTCTGATCTTTACCTGGCATCTCATATTCCAGAGTCTCTGTCACGTCTGAGCTAGTAAAACCACTCACTCCTTCTTTGTGTGTCTTTCACAACAGAGATTGTAGATTTCGAAAATACGTGCTTGGCTGGAAAGTTTGGGCATAAGCAGTATACTCTGTCTCCATATGGAGCTCATTCCATTTCCTTTCTTGAATCAGATACTCTTGATAAAACAATAGTATTTTAGAAATGAAATATTACTCAAAATCTTCAATACGATTTTTGAGAGAGAGAGAGAGAGAGAGAGAGAGAGAAAGGCGGGGGTCGGGGGGGAGATGAGCGAGGGAGGGGCAGAGAGAGAGGGAGACAGAAAATCCCAAGCAGCCTCCACACTGTTAGCACAGGGCCCAGCACAGGGCTCAAATCCAGGGACAGTGAGATCATGACCTAAGCCGAAATCAAGAGTCTGATGCTTAACCAGTTGAGACCCCCAGGGGCCCCAAACTTCTTTTAACATTGATAGCTAGCCGGATAGATAGAGTGGGATATTATAAGATCCCTTGGAATTATGAAAAGAATTATTAAGTACATGGTCAATTTAATTTTTATTTCACAATTTAACTGTATTCTCAAAAGGGGAAGAAAACAAAGCATGAAAAATGAAACAACCAAAACATTTCCTATTGATTTGAATCAAAGGCAAGTATGTTTGTACCTCTAAAAGTACTTTTACATTCCGGTCAAGTCCCGCATTGGGCTCAATGCTGTCAGCATGGAGCCTGCCTTGGATCCTCTGCCCGCCCCCCCTGCCCCTCCCCAGCATGCACACACTCTCTCTCAAAAATAAATAAACATCAAGAAAGAAAATTTATTAAATCAATCAATCAATCAATCAATAAAACTCAGGATTTATCAAAATAAATTCACAGATAAAAAACAGATAAAGTCCAATGTAGTTCACAATTTAAAAATTCATTTAAAGGAGATGAAGGAGAAGATTAGTCTTCATAACTTTTTCAAGACAAAACTTTTCAACAAAAATTTTTGTTAAGCAAAAATCGATGATCCAGTTAATGCTAGATTCCTCCCTTTAACTTTTCCTTTTTCTCTTTAATCTTTTCGCCTCTGGAACAGTTTTAGTTATTGTCTTATTTGAGAGAATAGGAGACATGTTTAAAATATCATAAAAAGGGGGGCACCTGAGTGGATCAGTCAGTTAAGTGACTGAACTTGATTTGGGGGCTCAGGTCATGATCTCACAATTTGCAGGTTCAAGTCCTGTGCTGGGCTGTGTACTGGCAGCGTGGAGCCCCCTTGGGATTCTCTCTCTTCCTCTCTCTCTCTCTCTCTCTCTCTCTCTGTCTCTGAGCCTCTCCAGCTCATGTGTGTGTCCTCTCTCTCAAAATAAATAATCTTAAAAAAAAATAAAAACGAAAATACCACAAAAAGGAATCCATTTTGTTGCTGAAAAGGATCAATGACAAGAAGGTTTGAACAAGAAAGAATAAAGCTATATTTAAAATTAGGATTAGTGATTATTTCGGAGAGTGTATGGAAAGAAAAATAAAAACTAAGTCCTAAAGAAAAGAATTTCCTGTTGTTCTCACTTGTACATCTTTTCAGTTATTCAATAAACATTTATTGGCCACTACTCTATGGCCTACTTTGAGCTAGCTGCCAAACAGAGAAATGAAGAGATTGTGGAATTATCCAGTGAAAATGACAAGGCAGTTAATGGTTACCTAGAATTAATTGGCGATTGAAAGTTTATACAGAAGATAGTGGGAGAACGAAGGAGAAATCAGTTCTCTATGGTCATTACCATCAATACCTTAATATGGAAAATATTTCTTCAAGATTGGTTTTTTAATTTGCTTTTCTTCCAAATGAAATACATTTAAACTTCAATATTTGCTTTTGAAAATCATTTTCCTCCTTCTTCTTTTATAAATATAATCACTAGAATCGTGCTTGAACAATTTAAAGGAGTAAAAATTTAGGCCGCAATTTTTAATTTCAAAAGATGTTCTTGCCTTCTATTTCTTTAATCAACGTTTTTTCTGATAGGGGGTCAAAATCAAAGAAACATCTCACCGTCCTGAAATATAGTTGCCAGTGTTCACTTTTGGATATTTTGAGAAGACTGCTGAAACTTTTTAAAGCCATACTTCCTTGAAATGATAATATCCTGTCTTGAGAAAGTGTGGGAAAATGGATAGTAATTTAATAGGTAGCTTATGAAAGAGTAAATGGAAAACTTATTTAGGTTGCAAAAGTTATAGGGATTCAAAATGTCTAAACAGGAAAATGATTGCACACATTTTTGGATGAGACACATCCAAAAGTGTCTCATGAAGATTTTATGAAAGATAGCTCATAGTAACTTAGAGGATTTTGAAAGAAATTCCTATGCTATTAGGAAAAAAGTTTATAAAAATATATATACTTTTCCCCCCATTTTTGTTAAAGTGTAGTACGTACACGGTATCATTATAAAATGTAATCTGAGAGAATAAATATACAATATATAGATGAACTGCCACTTTGTTCGTAGAACAAAGAAAGCTATTGCAGGAGATTCCATTTGCTTGGGCTCAACCGTAGCATAAAAGAAACAGAAAGTTTCCACAAAAATTACAATTTTGCCGAAGGACAGCCCATTAATTAGGGCCTGTCCTATAGAACAAGGGGGAAATATTCTCTCCTTGACGAGTAAAGATTATCCAAATGTACTCTAGACATCTTACAAAGTGATAATTGAGATGATTTCCTGGTTTAACTAGATATTATAGACAGTGAGTGCCAAACAACTCCCAGATCACACTACCTCTTTATGAGCTAAGTCCTTGGTAAGAGACCCTCTGGTGTGGGACCCCAACCATGAAGGCCTCTGTAACCTGCAGAGGGCATCCCAACAACCTTCTGGAGACATCCCTAAATACACAAAGCCTTTTTGTCTATTTGTACACAAGCAACCTGGAAAAGCTTTGGGGTTTTGACCTACCTTTATGGGAATTTTCAAAAAAACAGTTACTTGCTAGAGCCTCCTTTTTAACTGGATTCAAAGCCTTAAACCTCTTGTCCGAGGGCAGTAGTTCCTACCACCAAACCTGTTGGTCCTTCTGCTGAACTAATTCTGGCTCCCGGGTTGATCTCCTGGCTCCTCATCCAGTAAGGACATTACTACTGGCTGAGAACACGTGACATCTTCCAGTCAGACCATCCACCTCTTTGGAGATGCTGTTCATCTCTCCCTCTCAACATCCCCTTTATCCCTGAAAAACCCTGAGTCCTGCTACTCTTCTGTCTCTCCTAGAAGGGAAACCCAAAATTGTCTGCCCTCAGTGATGGAACTGCTTTATACCTCCTTCACCCTTATTGCAACTACCACTGAGAATCCTACCTAGTATTATTGGTTGATGGATCATGTCTCAAAACTAAAAGAGAAGATTTTTAAGCAGGTTATGGTACCACTAACTTAAGGTCTTCTTGAGACTGTAGACCACTTCTTGAGGTAAAATCCTACAAATAGAAAAGCCATCAGGGAAATATCACACTCAATGATACCATGCCCTGCCATTGTTGATGATAGGTGCATTAAAGAATTCTGCCCCAGGTGGACTACAGATCAATCTCAATATGGCATGATTGGTGACGGGCAAGGCATTGCTCTAGATGTTTATTGGCTAGTCTTGGTGACATCTGTGCCACGGCCAACATTTCTTAGCAAGTAGTATTGATATGACCTGAACCAATACAACTGATTCGGTAGAAGTGACTCCACATTGCCTTAGGTGGGCAAGAAAAACACTTGGCTCTCTAGAGTTGATCCTTATGGATAATGGGATTTGTCTTGTAGTCTCAGTTGGGCAGTTGGGTTCCTGATTCTGAAGCCTCTTACTTGGATCATGAATTATTCTTGTTTCTGTTAGAGTGGTCATCATGCCAGTCCATTGCATTCCATCAAAAGCCTTAAGTGCCTCTCTGCAGCCATGTTCTTCTCATCTGATACATGATGCAAGAAGAAAAAAAATAAGATAACATGATACGTTTAATTACATAATTGGATACACAACTAGATAATTGCACAGAACACCAGGAGATGAAGCTCTGCATCTCTAGTCTCTCCTGAATTGTTCAATGTCTTGCAAGGGAGGAAGGGCCCCACAGGAGGATTGAGAGACAAAACACAAATGGGCAATGGTCAGACCCTGTATGACAATAGAATCCTGACTCATGATCCCTGCAGCCAGCAGCCTGGGAAAGCAAACCACACCCTCTGCATCAAAAAACCTAAAAGCGTCCAAACTTGATCAAGGAACACCAGCTTCCCTAGGTTTTGCACCCCCTTTCAACTCAGGACCAATCAGAGAAAGGCAAATCTTCTCCCTAAACCAATCACATAAGAAGCCCAACTTCTCATTTATCTTCCTCATGGCAAGGACTTTCACTCGGAGCATAGTTTAAACCTTCCCTTTATTTTCACTTTCAGTTTTTCCAGTTTCCTGCCCATCTTCAGGTCTTCGTAATGCAACTGAGGCTGATGTCCTCATCATTTTGCGTTGCTGTCGCAAAGTACCATATACTGGGTGGCTTATAAGCGACAGGTATTTATTTCTCAGTTCTGGAATGTATAAGTCCGAGATCTGGGTGTCAGTATGGTCAGATTGGGGTGAGGATCCTCTTCCTAGATGCAGACTGCCGATTGCTGGCTGTACCCTCACATGGTGGAAGAAGGGGGAGCTAGCTCTCTGGACCTCTTTTATAAGGGCACTGATTCCATTCATGAGAACTAGCTTTATAACCTAAACACGTCCTTCCCAAAGGACCTACCTCCAAATACCTTCAAATTGGGATTAGGTTTCAACATATGAGTTCGGGGAGAGGGGACAGCAACAAATATTCAATCCATAACAGGTGGCCACGGCAAGTTGTGACTAAATGGCCTCTGTTCTCATTTGGGTGATCTCTCTTTATTTCCAGAAAACTGAAAACTCACTGTTACCTACTAAATTGAATGAGAACGATGGCATTTTGTTTTTCTGTATTTTAAAATGCTGTGCATGGGGCGCCTGGGTGGCGCAGTCGGTTAGGCGTCCGACTTCAGCCAGGTCACGATCTCGCGGTCCGTGAGTTCGAGCCCCGCGTCAGGCTCTGGGCTGATGGCTCGGAGCCTGGAGCCTGTTTCTGATTCTGTGTCTCCCTCTCTCTCTGCCCCTCCCCCGTTCATGCTCTGTCTCTCTCTGTCCCAAAAATAAAAATAAAAAATGTTGAAAAAAAAAAAAAATGCTGTGCATGACGCATATGGGCACATTGATAAAATATCAGAATTATTTTAATTGAAGAATACACATGCAATATGTATGCATGTGCAGTTTGCAATATGCAAATTGTACAATATGCAATTTGAGGGGGGCATATTTCAGTGAGAATAAACCAAGATCAAGTTCATCATGCCCTTGCAGCTAGGATGAGAACAACGTTGCTATGAGTTCAGCTCCAATGTTAGCTTTTTGAAACACATTTCAAGCACAACGAGGAAACCGCACTACACAGGAGTCAAGAGAAAAGACTCAAGTTAAGAAACAATGTCCAGTTAAAAGCAGAATGAGAGAAACGAGAAACAGAGATTTAGTTCAGTGGCCAAATGATAAGCAATTGTCACAGTGCAAGAAAGAGGGCACTTCGAATGCACATTCTTACATTCAGCTCCAACATTATCTTTGATAACTTAGAATATGACTTGATTTGTTTTTCTAAGTCGATTGTTGAAACATGGTTTTAGTGACCAAGGTCTAAATTAACAATTCAACCAGATTCCAATACATCAGTCTGACCTAATAAAACTGCTATCATTGCATTCTAGATATTTGACTTCAGGGGACTTTTCTCTGAAAACAAGTAGTATATGCATACTGTACATATATGACCCATATTGTGAAGTCACTTAATATTCCTTTTATTCATATATCCTAATATATGCTCTTATATGTTTACACACATATATTTGGATATAGGAAATGTATTTCTACTGAATATATTTTCTTTCTAAAGTCTAAATGTCTGGCTATTTTTTGTATATTGCATGTTAATAAACATGTAAAAAAATCTTTCCTCACATAATGTATAATTTGGAGATAGTTTGCGTGTCTTTTTAAATGTTGATTTATTTTTGAGAGTGACAAAAGAGAGAGCACGAGTGGGAGCAGGGGAGGAGCAGACAGGGAGAGGCAGGAGGATCCAAAGTGGGCCCTGAGGTGACAGCAGAGAGCCCGATGCGAGGCTCGAACTCACAAACTGTGAGATCATGACCGGAGCCGAAGTTGGATGCTTAACCAACTCAGCTACCCAGGTGCCCCAGCTTGTGTGTTTTATAAACAATGTTATTTATCTTTAACCATGATGAGCAAACACATGAAACTTATGTAGAGTTGCACTGACATCTAGAAGTAAAACAGATACAGTTATAGGAATGTTTTCATTTTAGGCAAGAACTAGATGTTGTACATGGAGGAATCCCGTTTATTAAGAACTACTATTCTCTTACTCACAAAAGAAACAGGAAAAATTAAAGAAATAGATTAAAAATAGCATAAAAAACTCTGTAAGCTAATAATCTGCCATTTCTAATTTCAGTTCATAGCACATGACCTGAAATGTCCAGTCTCCAGACAGCAGTTGAGAATTATTATCTGCGAGTAAAATTTTCCTTTCCCAACCTTAGTGGTAAGTGAAAATTAGTATTTTAAATCCAGGTGGATGCCTAAAGATATGACCTTCAATACCTTTCCTCAAATCATGGGTATATAAATCTTTATTATGAAAAAGAAAACCCACAGGTATTTATTACTAATTCTTTTGAGGTGCTTTACATAAAACAGAAATACTTCCTATGATTCTTCACATACAACCCACTTACTTGTCTGGTTAGCAAAATAGATAAATGGAGTAGAAACTGGTATTAAGTGGAATTTAAATGACTGTCAGTATTTTGCAGGAAATGAAGAATAATTTTCCCTCTGCCCTTCTAGGTTCTTGGATGAGAGTTCCTTGTAATAAAGGACAGATTCTCAGGAGAAAAAAACAAGCAGAAGTTTAATAACATGCATACCTCCTGTGCACATGGGATTTACCCAAGAAAACTGAATAACTCCCCCAAATTGCCCAAGCCATCACCTTAAATACCATCTCCAGCTAAAGACAAGAAAAGATATTGGGGGTGGGACGGGGGGTAGGGAGAGGCCAGTGACGGGAAGTTACCAAGAAAAACACAGTAAACAAAAGTAAATTGTTACACAGTTTTATTTTTTTATTTAAAAAAAAATGAATCCTTATTTATTTTTGATGACAAAGTGTGAGCAGGGGAGGAGCAGAGAGAGTGGGAGACACAGAATCCGAAGCAGGCTCCAGGCCCTGAGCTGTCAGCATGCAGCCCGACGCGGGGTTGGAACTCACAAATCATGAGATCATGACCCAAGCAGAAGTCAGACGCTCAACGGACTGAGCCACCCAAGCGCTCCCAATTGTTATGCGATTTTAAGTGTGCCTTCTCCACGGATAGAGTTTCTAGATCAGGTCACCCTCCTTTTCCAGGTACAGAGATGGGAGACACGTGAGGAATGGGGCATTCCTTCTGAATACAAATGTCTGTTACAGAGGGGCAACTTCTCACTTTTCAGAGCATCTCTAGCGTTGTCTGTTGTTTCTTTAAAATAATCAGCTCAAAATAATCCTTATGCTAAAGGGGCATATTTTGGGGTGAAATATTCTGCTCTCTTTCAATATGGAGAATGAAGGAAAATTGCCATATAATTCAGTTAGTCTGATATTTGTTAGATAACCTCCACGAATTCCAGAATTCATGAATTTATTATATGAATCGCTTAGTAACATGAAGACGTGGGCTTATTAATTTTATTTAACATTATAGATCTAACAATGGCCATTGTGTGATTTGATGATAGGGCTTAGCTCCTACTGTGTAAATCTGACTACAATAAGAACATGGTCTCTGGCAGCTTGCCTCACATAAGATCGCACGAGTGAAAATAAGGTAATACGCCTTTCCACTTATAAGTCAGTAGGCCAATATTTTTTAATAGCCGATTGATACTCTTACAGTCGGCTCTCTCCAAAATATCCTTTTGGTGAACAAAGGAATATTTGTTGAAGAAGTAGCTTGTTAAAACCATATGAAAATTGTAGGATATCAATACAAAAAAAAAAAAAATGAGATCAGTGTTATTGATGGCAGATTCTCACAAGCACTTCCAAAAACAAGCATATCCTTTCCTGGTCAGTGGAGGCCAATTAGTGTGCATAATATGGGAGGCTGCCATTTCTTCAGGGAGTCCCAAAATTACCACCTTCCTTGGAACGTCACTTGACTCAGATATCAGGTTGCTTTATAGCACCCCTGTGACTGGCTCTTCATTTGTCTGAATGTAAAGCAATGTTAATGCGGCCCCGGGGACCCGTAGAGAATAGCGCAATATCTGTCACACTTCAGTGTGCGTACAAATCCACCCGAGAGCTTGTTACAATGCAGATGCTGATGCACTGGGTCTGGAGCGTGACATGAAACCCCTAGGTGACTCCCATCCTGTTGGAACTCGGGCCACCCTTTCAGTAGCAAAATAGTCAAACTTCGAAGAAGCAATGCTCCATTTTCATCACCTGGCACTTTATTGCACCTCCAGGTGGCGCTGTGTCCCAGTGCCCTACCATTTCTCCTGGGGCCCCACGAGCTCTCTGGGTACTGTTGGGGGATGTTAAAGTTGCTTTTTGAAGCCACAGAGAGAACTCTTCCTGTTCCAGGCCTCTTCTTCCGGGCGGGATGCAGGGACAGGGAGGAGTGTATCTACTGAGGACCCGTTCCACTCTTGCCTGCTCTTTTTTTTTTTTTTAAGTTTATTTATTTATCCTTGAGAGAGAGAGAGAGAGAGAGAGAGAGCACGAGTGAGGGAGGGGCAGAGAGAGAGAGAGACAGACAGACAGACAGAAGCAGGCTCCAGGCTCCGAGCTGTCAGCACAGATCCAACAGGCAGCTTGAACCCAGGAACTATGACATCATGACTTGAGCTGAAGTCAGATGCTTAACTGACTGAACCACCCAGGTGCCCCCACTCTTGCCTGCTCTTGCCCCCAGCTGCCCCTGCCATTGTCGCCCACCTCCTCCCACTCCTCTAACCTCCTGTTTCCTCTCTGGCCTTCCTCTCAGGTCCTCCCTGTCCTCCCCTCTATGCACCCCTCCAATCACATCTTTCGCCCTTGTCTTCCCCCATGTCTCTGATTTTCTCCTCTTTCCGCTTCCCTCCTTTGTCATGTCTCCCTGTCTAGACAGAGGCCCCTCCGGGAACTTGTGTGATTCACAATATTCCCTAGGTTTAAAACATGCCCCAACATTCACACCCACCCACCCATACCTAATTACACACTCGCTCACACACACACTCACAGACTCACACACATACACTCTCACACATATACTCACACCCATACACACATTCTCGCACATCACTCAGACTCATACATACACTCACACACACGTACACATTCAGTCACACACCCTCACACTCATGTATACGATCACACATTCACAATGCACCCACTCACACTCACACACACATGCACACATGCACACACATGCACAGCTCTTCAGCTCTGCCTTTCCACTTGAGCCGATTGTGCGTCATCTACAGAGGACCATCTGTAATGTAGTCCATGGGACAGAGACAACTGCTGATGGACGGTATTCCGGATGGCCTACTTTTACTTTCTTTATACCTTAATCTAAGATTTGCTTTCTGTCGTGTCTTTTGCTCCTGGGTCTCGGGGACTATTTAAATCTAGTCCACTCCATGAACAAAATTTTCATTGCAGAGTGAACCCAATCAGTTGCCAGTGGTTTTAAAAAATATATATTATGCATTTAAGTGATGTGTGTTTACGAGGACCATGTGAGAGGCTTGCCCAAGTCCTGGGTCAGCTCCATTCGTTCTTCAACTCTCCTGGCTTTCTCGCATCCGAGGGGGCTGCCCCAGAGGCTGTCATTACGCACCTTTCCGTACTTTTCTGGGGTTCCTGTTCTGCTTAACTTTCTGTTAGTCAACACCTTTCTCTCCTTGCCCCTCATCTTCCATCAGTAGTTGTTATCTGAAGTAAACCCTGAAAGCTGTTCATCCTGAAGCTGGCTTAAACTCTGACCCGCAGTATGGTGCCGTGGTAACAGTGGGAGCTATGGCCTTCTGATGCGAGCAGATGTGAAGGCGACAGGGCGGCTGATCCTGCTAATTTGCATTTTATTCATGTTTACACACCGTGCTGTTCTCCTTTGTTTCTGATGGCCTCTTCACCAATGCTAGCCTCCTGTAAGCTCAGTGACTTAATTTACAAAGAAGGTTAGAGGCCCCAGTTCTTAAACAAATTCTTGAGTATCAATGTTGAACTCAGTTATGTCTAAAATTTATACTGCCACGCAGTTTAAATTTGATTTACATTAAATCGGTTTCAGAACTGGTAATTATAACACATTATTTTGACTGTGACATCATGAGAATAGTACAATTATTCTGATCATGTTCTCAACTGGTGAATAGGCATTTGCATAAAATAAGTTTATAGAAATAAAGTCATCAAGTAAAAATAGTGGTCCTAATTCATGATCATCCATGGGAGAGTAAAGTTTACTGGATGTTAAATCAAATGACATAAATATCTGAACTGATTATCCCTGAAACTAATGATCTAACTTCTAATGACTAACAAAGGTAAGTAGAAAATGTTGTACTTTGCTTCCTTGCCATAAAATCAGGTGAGACCCTTTTGCTTCTTCAAGTATGTCTGAAATAAGCTTTGAACAATAAAACTTCAACGAAGAAGACAGTTCTCTCTCATTTATACTAAGTGAAAATACATTTCCCACATCCTAAGTCATTGAAGGTCTCTAAGTAAAATCTAGATTCATGTCTTTATTTTGTAAAATGGTGTTGAGAGGAATATTTTCTATAGCTGTGGAATCTTTACCAAGACCCACAGATAAAAACAATGCATTTTTGTATAGTTCTTCATCTTTAAGCTTGATGGATTTCTGGAAAGTTGTTTATGTAACAACAGCGAAAAATCTATGCTTATCCATAAAATGGAGTTAAGTTTTAGGTCCATGTAATTATATGTTTTCAACGAAACTGAATGGCGAGAGGCACAATGAATGCTATGTAAGGCACAGTACATTTTTTTGTGATGTGGGACAGATCGGGCATCTTTGCCATTAACACCAATAGCAATTCCCAAATATTATACAAATATAAGCTCCTCCCACAAATTTCCAGAATTCCCCTAGGATTCAGTTTATGCCATATGAAAAATGCCTCTAGTAGATGATTCCCTCCTCCTTAAAACAGTTTCATTTCTTGGCCTTGTAGGCACCAAACTTTCGCAATTTTCTTCCTACCTCTCCGGCTGAAGTTTTCCTCCTCTTTCCTGGTTCTGTTTCCACACCTTTCCATGTTGAAATGCTCCACATCTCAGGTGTAGCACTATTCTCTTTATTTATATCTGTTTATATGCTGATGTTTTCCATACGTGCATCTCCAGCTTCTTTCTCTCCTCTGCACTTCTGGTTCCCATGATCCTTTGCATATTTCACATCTCAGCTAAAATGTTGAAGAGCATCTTCAGCTTAACATATGCGAACAGATTGGAAAAAAAAGTTCCGAAACCTGCCTGATCCTTAAGTCTTCTCCATGTCACCAGATGCTGTTACCATTGGTATGGTGAGACATTTGTCTCATTTCATGCTCAACAACAGTCAATATTTCAGTAATTTCTTCCGGGTCTAGCGTCAAAGCATACTCTAAATTTCAGTTTTAACTTCCTTTGAATGGAAACTTCTCTGTTTCAAACTACAATCATAGATTCCCTTGTTTTCTCATACAGCTTCCTATTTAGTCCCTATGTTACCACTCTTGTTCTTGAAGACTAAAATTGTCATATACAAACAACAATAATATTTTAACCACACAAACTGTGCCATTTTTCTCCTTTTCTCGAGAATTTATAAAAGTTTCTATCGCAATAAATATATTTAATTTCCTGACCATAGTTGGTCAAGTTTGACAGCATCAGGCTTGCACCTGTCACCCTGCAACATTGCTACCTCCCTTAGTCAACTCCATCCATGGAAGCCATCTTGAAGCTTCTTGACATATGGCAAAATATTTTCTGCCTCAGGATCTTTGAAATTGAAGTTTTCTGATCTGAGGACACTTTTCCAATAACTTATATTATAGTTCAGGTGTATCATTCTGGTCTACACTCTCATGACACCTGTTCAAGGAGCCTTTTCTTCCCTATCTTATCTAAAATACTGTATATCCTCACTCAGTATCCATATTTATCAACAGACTTCCTACAACCTGATATTCGAACATATATTTAGTATCCATATCCCCCACTGGAATATAACCCGTTTAAATGACTCCAAATATCCTGATCACCATTCTCTCTCAAGCTTCTAGACTATTTTCTTGTACATAATAGGCACACACCAATAAAATTTTCTGAACAAATAAATCCAAACATGCAAAAATGACATCTTACTTGTAAAGTTAAATTTCATAAATAATGAATAAACGTAAAAAGAAGACAGAAGACATCAGGGGAAATGGTTTGGAGCATGAATCACCCAAAGAAAAAAAAATGTGATACTATGACCCCTTTTATTATTTATCTTTATTCCTGGTTTCAGTAAAACAGTAAATAAGTAAAACTGTGGATGATGCCTTACAATTTCAGCACACAAATATCAACCCATCTATAATGTGCACACACTATGCTGACCCCCATTAAGTGACCCTCACCTCTGTGGTTTTAACCACTGGGTTATGGCAAAGATGAGAAGATAGTCAATCCCTTGAGTGGTTTATCACACAAGAGATGGGATAATACTTGCTCTATTAGATTACATTATATGACTTAGGTAATGGTATACCACTACCACAATTATCAACCTTGAGAGACCCACTTGGCAAGGGCCTGAGGGTGGCCTGTAGGAGCCATAGAAAACATCCAGCTCACTGCCAGCAAGAAAAAGACAACCTCAATGATGCAAGGAACTGATTGCTGCTAATATCCCGGAGAGTTTGGAGAGAACCTGAAGCTATAGAAAAGTATTCTGATGGGCCTACAGCTTGCTTAAAGCCCTGTGAGATCCTGACCACAAGGCACAGCTAGATCATGCCCAGACTTCTGACCTACCGAATCTCTGACATAATAAGTGTGTGTTGTTTCAAGTTACAGTGTTTGTGAGTGTTACATAGCAAAATAAATCTAGTACACCAATGCTGATAACTATTTTGTAACGTAAATATTTTTAAAGTCCTTAAGCACAGGAAAAAAAAAAAGAAGAAAAACCCTCCAACAATAAAATCTTGATTTTAAAGTTACTGGTCAGAAATGTCAAAGTCTTTGTAGAACTCCTTGAGAGACACCTAGAGAAGAAAAAAGATTTTTCTCTCCTCTGTTGGATTAAAAATTAGAGCATAGTGTAGCTAGAGGCATTTGTGCAAATTCATGACAACTATATATTTGAACTAGTTTTGTATTCCTTTATGGTTATATGTATGTTTCTTTGGGATCAGATTAGGTCAAAGGATATGTATGGTGTTTATTTGCCAAAAAATAATTTATTTATTTATTTATTTTTACAAGAATGAAAATAAGAGCTGACTGAACTTTCCAAACAGTCATACTGAAATTTTAGACGTCTGAATTTCCCTTCTGCTTCAGGCAGTGACAATCAAATTAAATTCTGGAGTTTGAAGAGTATTTGAGAGAGCGCTTTGCATTTCATTCTGTTATTATTTTTTTAATTGATCTCGCAAACTATCGACAACAATGCAACCACAATATTTGTAGGCACTTATGCATTGTGACAATGGTGACTTGGTCCTAGACTGTGGTAACATTCTGCCATTGTGTGATCTTTAGATTTATTGGAATATTTCCTTAGAAACCTTTTGTAAATCAAAACCGAAGTCTTCTGACCTATTAGGTATTAAGTATATAATAGCATAGCTATGACAAGAATATTGTTAAAGATATGCCATACTTAAAAAGACACTACGGGAAGCTTTTTAATTAAAAATTTCAATTCCATAGTGTTATTAAAACACTGAAAGAAGATAAGAACTCTACAATCATTTTCAAAACCCAAGCTAAAGATAATTATTGCAAATGAGAATATGTAACTTGAACTCCATGACAGTCAAGGCAATAAAATGGAAATAATGAGTTGCATAGCGTCCATTTTTTAATAAAAGGAGGCATAGCATGTATTTTATCAGGTGTAAAGCTCACAGTTTTTTTTAAAGAAAAAATGCTATTAAATTTAAGAACTTTTAATAGTAAAGCCGGTTTTAGCATTTTCATGATTAGTCATATCCCATTTTATTCCTGAATCTGTACAGCAACAATAGGGAATCATTGGCAAATACTCATTTCCATATATCTTGCAATCAATTTTTCAGGCACGTTTATGAAACCCTTTCTATGTTTGCTGTGCGTCTGGCGATATTGCTGAAGATAACCGACATTGTTTAGGAGGGGTTGTGTGTCTTACCTGACAATGAGAGCTGAAATCAACACATAAACAGTGCGAAAATACTACAAGTTTAGATGATGATAATGCCATGAAGGATGCCCCTCAGGGTATATGATAAAGTGCGGCTGCGGTGAGTGTGACAGAGGCAGAAACCTGCAAAAGTTGGTGGATCAAATATTCGAATCACAGGAAATCTTAGCTGTGGTCGCCCTGATAAATTTTTTAAGCGGTTTGTTTAAGAGCATGGCAAGGTTTGGAGAGTTTGAACAGGGAAAGCAAGCGGTAGAGTGGTAGGGTATGAAGATTACAGAGGCAGTCCGAATCCAGACCACGTGGACCTCAGGAGGCATTTGGAGAGTTAGAGCAGAAACGTGAAATTGTACATCTTTCAGATCACTTTGCCTGCTGTTTTGTGAATAGTCTACGGTAAGGAATCAAGGTTGCCAGCCAAGGGCTTATTGCCTCAATCAAGGCAAGAGGCCAAGTTAGTGGTAACAGAAGAGTGGGTGTGCTGCTGGGTTTGGGGTGTGTTTTAAAAGTAGAGCAGGCAGTGTTTGCTGACTGGTTGGTTGTAGAATACATGTGAGAAGAAGTAATGAAGTATAATCCCCAGGGTTTTGGCCCTGATTAAGTAGGTCGCAGCGTTATAGAAATTGGGAAGACGATAGAAGGAGCGAAATTTTGTTTTGTGCTCAGTCATTTTGAAATACCCATAGATCAAGTCAGTTGATAGTGTTGGCGATTTTCTATCCACTTGTTCTATTACTTCCTGAAGGAGAAAGGCTGAAGCCACCAGTTAGCTGTCTATAAGATTTTCTCCTTTTCCTTGGTTTCTGTCATTTAATTATGATATGTCCTGGTGTGTTTTTAATTAATATCTATTTTGCATGCAGTTATCTGAGTTTCTTGATATTTCTTGATATTCTGTAATTTGATATTATTCATCGTTCTTGAAAAAAAATTTCTTTTCGTATATTTCTTCTATACTCTTTTTCTTTCTCTTTTTGTTTTTCCAATTACATATATTGTTTCTTATTATCCCAGAATTCCTGGCTGCTTCGTCTGTTCATTTGGGCCTGTCTTTCTTTAATGTATTCAACTGGTAGGTTCCATTGCAATCTCCGTGTTCTAATGGGTTCTAGAGAAGTTATTATTTTGTAATTTGTCTGTCTTTTCCGTAGTCAAGGTAGGTTCTCTTAATATCCTGGGTGAAGGATTCCACCAACATATCTTTGAAACACCAGCGAAGACAGGGAGTAGAGTGGTGGTCTCTAGTGGGTGGGAGGAGTATGAATGGGAAGCTCTGTGTGACAAGTATAATGCTTCCATTATGCCGAGTAAGTTCTAGCGATGTACTGGACCACAAGGTGCCTATGATTACTAACATTGGATTGTGTGCTCAAAATTTGTTCAGAAGGTTAGATCTCATGTTAAGTGTTCTCACCACAATTAAAAATAAAGGAGAAAAGTATAGGCCTCTGAAGTTATAATCACCTGTTTTCCATAGAATTCTTCTTGGACTCCATTCTAAATATTTCTTGCCACTGGATTAGCTTTTTGCCAGAAACCCATTGTGGCTTTGGAAACAAATATTCTTCATATACACCAAAAAACCTTGTCTAATAAGCACTGGAAGATCTAATCCAGAGATCAAGAAAGGTTTAATGTTTGAGAAGCAACGGTATGTATCTTCCACAACCCTTTCATTTACTCTGCAACATAATGCCTTGAGTTAAGTTTTCTTGAACCGCAATTTTCCAGTGAAAACCCTGGGGCAAGAAGTTCAGTATCTTACCTCCGCTCACAGCACTAGACAGAGTCAAAGCTGGGACTCCGAGGTGGAATTTGTGCGCGTAGCCATTGCATTATATATTATCTGTGTCCTCACAGTGACTTCAAGAAAATCTAAGTAAGCTAAGAAGCATAATACATCCACCATTTTTGTCATTTACTTTCGCTGGGAAAATGAAATGAGCTAAAATGATTTCCCCAGCTGATGCTGCCAATGAACTACTAAGAAGAGAGGATCCGAAGAGCCTAAGATAAGTCTTCAAACTCAAAGGCTGATGTCTTCTGAAGTATGCATAAGTTTTAGGTAATTTTAAAGTCTAAATTTAGAAGCTTAGCACTGAGAATCTCAGCCAGGCTTCATAATTAAATGATAATAAGTGATAATAGGAATATATATATATATATATATTTATTTATTTATTAATCATGTCATGGGACTTAAGAGATCTTATACTTACTAGAAGTAATTGCTTCCAGCATAAGATTAGGCATCAGTTGCATAGCGGCAAGAAAGCAAAATATTTTCCAAGCAGTAGTTTTTCACTGTAAAAGTCTGAGAATAAAATATCTCTTTCAGGAGAGACTGGTTAGTGTAAAGGAAAAGAATGAGTTATAACTGACTGAAAGAATTAAGAAGTATATCAGCTAATTCCTAGAGAAAATGTATAGACTGATACCAAAGCAGCATTGGAAAGTTTGAAATAAGTATCTCATTTAGAAGTTTGATTTAAATTGTCCCATCATGAAAATGAGATGGAAAGCATTCAATATAAGGATATACATAATATATAATCCATAATACAAATGTCTATATTTCATAGAAAAAGTAGGCACATAATTCATGTGTCTTAGAAGGTCTCCAACGATTAGGTCAGCATATTTTACCGGTATACGAGCAGCCACAAAAAGTCAAGCGAGCAGGCTTATGAGGGATATGTTCGAAAGGGCACATGAATCTCGTGGTTTAAGAAAACATTAGAAGAGAAAGAGATAATTACAAAATCTGCAAATATTATCAGATCCAAGCTCTGCTCATCAAATTTGAATAAATGGACTATTGAGAAAAGTTGAAGACCAGGAGTATTAATGTGGGGAACACAAGACAAAACTCTCTTAAACTCACTGGGATGGAGTTTCCTGAAAAACATATGAGTGGAGATGACCAGTGATCAACTAGAAATATTGTAGGACACAGGTGTATAGCTATATATGAATGTTTTCAATATAAGAGTGGTTCCAAATCTATATATTTGAATGACTCATGTCATGCTTTAAAATAATATCAAGTAGAGAGAGAGAGCATTGAGTAGTCAAGGAAAAAGAATAAGATTAGAAGCGAGAAGAATGTAAAGTATTTAAGATTAAGAAGAAAAGGCCCAGCAAATTTCACAGATAAAATGTGGTCCATGTACTCGAGTAACAGTAGTAAACAAAATTTCACAGAAACTTCTGAAGACACAGAAGAAGGCAGAAGCCATAGTCAGTGTTAATGCCTATGAATACATGGAGAATTTGAAACGTGTCTGGATTCAGCAATCATTGATAACCTTTCCCATGACTATTTTAAAGTGTGGTGAAGACACAGGGTGAGAAACTGTAGCAGGTAAAATGTGGAGGCGGAAGATGAATATCGAACATAACATAGGCTGCAAGACACAAAGTATTTAGGAATAATTTTCATTTGACTAGAAAATAAATTTAAAAGAAAAAACAAAAATTGGGATGCCCGGATGTCAATCAGTCGAGCATCCAACTCTTGATTTTGGCTCAGGTCATGATCTCCTGGTTTTACGTGTTCTCGCCCCATGTCAGGCTCTGTGCCCTGACTGGACGGAGCCTGCTGGAATTCTTCGTCTCCTCTCTCTCTGCCCCTCCCTCGCTCACACTCCGTCTCCCCCAGAATAAATAAATAAACTTAAAAAGACTTAAAATAAGAAATTGTGACAGGTTAAAGTTTTAGGCATTTTTTTTTCAACGTTTTTTATTTATTTTTGGGACAGAGAGAGACAGAGCATGAACGGGGGAGGGGCAGAGAGAGAGGGAGACACAGAACCGGAAGCAGGCTCCAGGCTCCGAGCCATCAGCCCAGAGCCCGGCGCGGGGCTCGAACTCACGGACCGCGAGATCGTGACCTGGCTGAAGTCGGACGCTTAACCGACTGCGCCACCCAGGCGCCCCAAAGTTTTAGGCATTTTATTGGCTTTCACAAAGAGTTCTCAAGGTTTAGTAATTAAAACATTGATTTTAGCAGTCTCACAGACCTGTGGAACGGAATAAAAAAGTTCGTAAATAGAAGCAAGCCCTCAATCCAATCTATGATTAACGTGTCATGTCAAACCAATGGAGAAAAGATATGCCTTCAATATATGATGGTAACACAACTGGCGAAGCATCTTGGCAAAGATAAATATGGATCCATGCTTCATACCACACAACGAGCACAATTAGAAATGAATCAGACATTTCAATGGAAAATGAGAAAGTGAAAGAACAAGAAGAAAATACAGCCTTTTTTTTTTTTTATGCGTGAAGGCTTTTCTAACTGTCATAGAATCACTAGTTTAAAACCTGGGCAAATATTTACAAAGAGTATCAAATTATAGTTTTTCTTCATAAGAAGTTCTTTGAAAGAAATACCCCAAAGGGACCTAAAACAAAAGGGAAAGAGAGACTAATTCCTTACAGCTGGAAAACAAAACAAAATAAAACAATAAACCCAAAACCCACAAGTGAACAACAAAAAAATCCACACACAAATTTGACTTCAATATACGAAAAAATGTACACTCATTTAAATGAATAAATTAGTTTAAATAGCATAGGTTAAAGCTCCATGAAATTACTATCCAGAAGTTTTGTTTTGGGAGGGGCTGACCGAAGCCAGGGGTTACCTGAGTTAGCGATGCAGTGTAAAATAATCCCACTGAAAGGATAACTTAGAATATCTACTAAAATTACAAATTCAGATTTTTTCTTCTCATTAAGATGTCAAGAGTTGCTAGAGAACATCTCTAGAATTCAAATCATGAAAACAAGACAGATAATTCTCCTTCCTGTCCCTCTAGTTCAGCAACACTGGCCCCCTTTCTGTCACACCTACACTCAGGTAACTCCTGCCAGAGGATTACACAAGAGCTGTTATTTAGGCTGTTCCTATCTCATCAAGTGTTCTCCCAAATATTCCCAGCTAACCTCCTACCCTTCCTCAGGTTTTGGATCACATATCACTGAGGCAGGCTCTCACCACTTTAGTATATTTATACGGTAAATTGGTCCCTGGTTGAATCTCTTTACTTCTAGAATAAAGAGAGAAATTAATTCCATCAGTGAAAATTTAAGGAAAAATAAAGTATTTGAGTATATGTCTTTTTAAATTGAATAAGAGAAACTTTTTCAGAGGAGCTTTTGGTATTCTTCAAGAAGGTCTTCAGTCAAGTTAACGAAGCATTGCCAATTTCCCTGAATTCATGACAAAGTCATATTCTACACACCATAGTTGAAGTTGCTTTCCATTTCTTAATGAAGACAGTGCTCTGTAAAACTCTTTTTTCTCACTGTACTTGTTTTTTCTACATTATTGGCTTTTCATTATGTCTAAACAGCAAGACATGACAGAACGGGATTTCTGGGTGATGACACTATATATGTATTTGGCATAAAGAATAAATGCCTTTTGACACCCCCCAAAATACAATATTTTTACAAATGTCCAAGTACCTTATTGCTTTAAAAAACAGAAATCTTGGGGCGCCTGGGTGGCGCAGTCGGTTAAGCGTCCGACTTCAGCCAGGTCACGATCTCGCGGTCCGTGAGTTCGAGCCCCGCGTCAGGCTCTGGGCCGATGGCTCGGAGCCTGGAGCCTGTTTCCGATTCTGTGTCTCCCTCTCTCTCTGCCCCTCCCCCGTTCATGCTCTGTCTCTCTCTGTCCCAAAAATAAATAAAAAAACGTTGAAAAAAAAAAAAAAAAAAAAAAAAAAATAAAAAACAGAAATCTTGTGTTACAAAAAGAATGAAACTCTGTCTTGCAATACGAGTCATACGTGATACAAAATGTCATCTGATCACAACTGACCCAACGGTTTCTCTCTCTTTCTCTCTCTCTCTTTCTCTCTGCAAGATTGTGGGTGATCATCTCCCATGCTCAGATGCCCGGTCTCAGGCTGTGGTGTTTGGCAGAAATCAGTGATTTTTCAGAACATTGGAAGGTACCCACAACTGGTGCTGGTGTAGTCACTTGAAAGCACCGATGGACGGTCCTTTGCTTTTCCAGACAAGAGTGAGCTTAGGAATGCTTTGCTTCATTCTACATCAGGCTGCCTGCAGACAGAGACCCTTTCCTCTGTTGTGTTATTGTCAGTTCCATTAAACACAGTACATGACAAGAGTTTAATACTGTACTGTAGTCAACATCTATTTGTGATAGTGAACATCGTCCTACACAATAACCCTCCTCTCTTGTCTCCCTCACGCCAGCCACAAAGGTTTTCAAAAGTAAGTGCACGTTAGTTTTCTTATTTTTTATATTTTGTATTTTCTTTAGTATTTTGTACAATATTACAGCATTATAATAATTTTTATATGAATATTTTTGCATCGCGGAACAAATCATCTGGTTTCCATTATTTAGTATGGGGAAATTCATTTTGATATACAAGTGCTTTGGATGACAAGCATGTTTCCGGAACGAATTGTGCTCACAAACCAAGGTTTTACTGTACTTAAAACATTTTGTTAAGTTTCACTCTTAGAGGAGGCAGGCCAAAAGAATATTTTATTGTGTTTTCCCACGAAAGGAATATAACATTTTTTCCTTGGTGGGAAAAAAACACCCATAATCAAATTTGTATCAGATAGAAGACTATCTCATCTGAAAGAACACCTTTCTGAAACCGGAATATTGCCTAAGGAAAATCTATTATCTGCTATGAAGACATGTCTAGGACAAAATAAGAGACCAGGTATATCACTGCACAATTCTCTTTCTGCTTCTTTGTGATCCCTTAGTCCCTCACTTTAGCTCTGCCTGGCTTTTTGTGTGTCCTTGTCCTCAGATAAATGGTGGCTACATGTTTCCAGGTGTTAATTCCTGGGCCTAAATTCCATAGAAACTGTCGTGAACTTCATTAAAATTAAAAAATACATATATCTGCTCTGCAAGACACTGTCAAGAGAAGAAACAGACAGGTTGGGAGAAAATAAGTGCCAAAGATGTATTCAGTAAAAAAAAAAAAAAAAAAAAAAAAAAACCAACTGTTACCTGCAATATACAAGAAGCCTTAAAATTCAACTATAATATAGCAAACAACCCAATTAAAACATGGGCCAGAGGCCGTAACAAGTACCTCACCAAAGAAGACACACAGATGGCAAAACAAGCACGCGAAGAGATGTTCCACATCACATGTCATCAGGGAAACGCAAATGAAAACGACCAGAAGCCAGGACATACCTTTTAGAGTGCCCCAAATTTGGACCACTGTCAACACCAAACGCTGGCAAGAGCGTGCAGCAAGGACTCTCATTCATCGCCGGTGGGGATGGTAAAGGGACGAGCTGCTTTGGAAGACAATTTGGCAGTTTCTTAACAAAAGTAAACACACTCTGACCATGCAGTCCAGCAATGATGTTCCTTGGTATTTACCCAAAGGAATCAAAAACAGAAAACAGAGAAGAGCATGTACATGGTTCTCTACGGCAGCTTTGTTTATAATTGCCAAAACGTGCAAGCAGCCAAAATATCCTTCGGGAGGTGAATGGGTAAATAAACTGGGGCGTCATCGGACAAGTGGAGTATCATTCAGAACTGAAAAGAAAGAAACTATCAAGCCATGAAAAGACACGGAGGAACCTTAAATCCCTGTTACTAGTTGAAAGGAGCTAATCTGGAAAAGCAATAGAGTATGTTTTCAGCTATAGGACACTCTGGAAAAGGCAAAAGCGTGAAGACACTGAAAAGATCGGCGATGGGGGGTCGTGGTGGGGAGAGGGCTGTGGTGGAGGATGAGGCAGGGCACAGACTTTCGGGACAGTGAAACCAGCCTGGATGTGACCATACGGTCAATATGTGTCATCGTACGTTTGCCCGGACCCATGGAATGCTCACCGAGAGTGAACTGTCACGTCAACTACAGTCTGGGGATGACGGTGCGTCCGTGTAAGTCCATCAACTGTAATGACTGCACACTCAGGAGGGGGATCTGATGTTGACAATGACAGTGTGAAGCCAGGAGCCATGTACAAAATCTCTGCACCTTCCTCTCACTTTTGCTGGGAGCATAAAGCTGCTAAAAATCAGGGAAGATCTAACACAGAAGAAAAAAACGTGAACAGCCAGATTTGGGAAAAAAATAACTAGAATTTCAAATTTAATACTGAATGGAGAGATTGAAAAGCAGGTCAGAAAAAGCTGAATGTGAAATTAATGAACCAGAAAATAGAGCCAAACGATTTACTTAAAGTAACTAATAAAGACAAACAATATAAACAAAAACAAGCAAACAAATAAAGCCCTTAGAGACAAGGAGAGGTTTTAAGGCATGTCTAATCAGAAGCCAAGATGAACAAAAGAAAGCAGATAGAGGGAAACAATATTTGACTGATAAAGGCTAAGAATTTTCTTAAAGTAAAGAAGGCTGTGGATTCGCTAAACAAGAAGAAATTATACCAAGCACGTTTATGTAAAGATGTCTATCATTTATATATCTCCTCATATATATGTATATAGCACATTTTTCAAAATAATATCGCATACATTAAATAGATAACTTATTATATATTATTAATATATGCATACAAATGAATACATAAATTGATAATAAAAATGAAAAAAATGTAGGGGCACCTGGATGTCTCAGTCGGTTAAGCCTATGGCTCTTGACTTCAGCTCAGGTCATGATCTCGTTCGGGAGTTCAGGTCCCACATGGAGCCTGCTTGGGATTCTGTTTTCCTCTGTCTCTGCCCCAGCCCCTGTTGCTCTCTCTCTCTCTCTCTCTCTCAAAATAAATAAAAATAAATTTTAAAAACCGAAAAAGTGTCTAAAACATGTTTATTTTTGATAAGCATATAATTAATTAAAATAATTCTATTGATTTTATAATATTATATAAGCATGTTGAGTAAGACTTAAAAAATGCAATGATAGTAATGACAGGTAATATTTAGGAGCATAGTGCCCGCTAGACATACTGTGTGTTGAAACAACCTGATGGTTGTTTCTTTATTTTTAATTCAGTGAGAAATCTAGAACAACGAATAATCCCGATGACCCGTGTCATCCCTCCTTTAGCCGTTTCTTATTGATGTTATGTGTTGTGTAAATGGACTTCAGATGTGTTCGCTGCTTTCCTTGGGCTCCCTATATACCCTGCTGTCTCCTGTGGTGATGCATCATCAGTTGGGTTCCTCAGAAGCATTTGGTCTCCCTCTTCTGACCGTGCATGGTGCCGGATACCCAGAGAGAGGTGTTCCCACAGCCAGAATCTTCCCTCAAACCAACCCAAATTTCACTGCAATGTATTTGGCAAGTGATCTTCTTGATATGTGGTTGGGATCTATATTCTCTTTGAACCAAATGTGGATTTCTTTTAATAGTGTATTATCTCTTCCTGGTTTCGAAAGAAGAGTAACCTATTTTTTATTTGAATTTGTGCAGATTTTATAAGAACTGAATGATATTTAGATCGGTGCAATGGATGGCCTAATAAAAGAGCAAATCTTAAAAAAACCAAACAACAAAAACCAAAAGAAACAAAAAAACAAAACAACAAACTATTGCATTCATTTGCCACCCCTAAAAAGAAAGGTAAGCATTTCGGGAGGAGGCTCATTTTCTTTCCAACCCTTCTCCCACCCTACGCCTGTGTGTGTTTTAGTGTAACCATCTGTTTTAGAACCCATTTGAGTCCACATGACACCTATTACTTAGATTTATACGACAGGTAATATTTAGCCAAATTAGCAATCAGAATGCCTGAATGTTTTAACATCATTTATAATTAACTGCTGGGTGTAATAACAAATAGAAGCAGCAGCTGCAACAAAACTCCGATTAGGCAGTCAAAATGGGAATAATTCAAATTTACGGAAGGCCCCAAACTCATCTTCAAGCACGGAACAACAGCCCAATAATAACTCACCCAGGCCACCGTGCACCAACATCCTGGAATCTGAGCACAGTGAGAAAATACTTCCAAACAACGAGGCCTCTTTCCACATCAACCTCAATCATCCTTGGACCCTCGGGAGAAGACCTCACTCTGAAGTTGTATTTATCCCTAAGCCGAATCCAGAAACAACACCAACTTGATTCAACCAATGGGTTCTGAACCTTTTCTAATCTTCTCATGTCCCCTCCGCCGCCCCCCCACCTTAGTATTTTTCGATGATTGAAGGATAACGAAAATCCAGTTCTCACAAAATCAACCCAACCAGAAAGTCACATCGACTCTTGACAACACTCGCAAGCAAGCTAAAGGAAAAGTCTCTTTTCTGCGACGAGAAAACTGAAACCTGGAAATGAAGAGATTTCCTTGTGAAGCTACTTAGAACCAGTAGTAGAGCTAGGAATCAACCATCCACCATGAAGCTTTTTATTCGACTGCCATAGCTTTTCAAGCATAACTTCCTATCGTCCGGAAACAGTAAATCATGGAGTGCAAAATTTAAATTATGTTTATAAAAACTGGGAAGTTCTTTCAATACTGCAAATAATGAAAAAAAAAAAACGCTAGCAATAATGCCACTGTTAGTAGTAGGAATGAACACTTATTTTTAATCTATTGTTGACAAGCATGTAATGCCTCATGGGTTCCTGACGGCACCCTGACGGCACCCTCGCGTTGCTAGCCCCACCCCACGTTCACACACAAGTAACAAAATACTCCCGCTATTTAAAAACGTGTCTATAGTCACTGTCTGAAACAGGGAGGACAAATCCAGGTCCTGTGGAGGGACACAAACCATGCACTCGCATGTTCTTTCTTATTGGCTGCTTTTGATCACTGGCTGGGCAAATCCTGTGGTTGGAAGATTGCAGGAGGAACAGCCTTGGGAGCTACAGTGTGTGTGCCTGAGGCCTCCTCTCCTCCTGTAACCTTCTCGTTCGCTCGGGACAATTCCTCTCTGATACTGCTTCGTTCTGGTAGGACTGTTGATCACAGCGGTAGATGTTACAGTTCTGACTCTTTTGAATAAAAGAGACAGAGACCCACCTGCACCCAGTAAGCACAAGAATTATTTATTAATTTTCATGAAAGGGAAATCTCAAGGGTAGGAAGGCTTTTAGGCACAGGTGCTCTGGGCCTGAAAATGTAGAATGAAGAAAAGTAATCTCCGCGTCTTGTCTCTTCACTTCCTCACGTATGTGCCGATTTTATGCTTCATCTCATTCTGAATCTGTATTTTGTGGCCACGTGGCTGCAACAGACATACTTTGTAAGATAAGCCCAGGCACATGTCCAGTGGGAAAAACCCTTGTTTTGCTCTCAGAAGTTGCATAAACCGATGTCTCACCTGCCCTGGCCCAAACTGTTTACATTGGCTAAGAATCTGGACTCCAGAAAGTAATTTAGATTAATCAGGGAAAACCCCTGAAACTTCATTTGGGCACATCCCATCCAGTCCACACTGCCTGACTATGAGTAGATTAATGTCTCTAAGTGGGAAGAGGTATTAATTTTCTCAGAGAATTTCACATGCCCTGGAGAGATCGTTTTTACAATAACAATACCAGTAGCTTATGCCCGCAGAGTACTTTTTATGTACTAGGTACTGATATAAAAACGTTGCATATAATGACTTGTGTACTACAACTCTATTAGCTGTTTTGTTATTTCTCTCCTTTCACAAATGAAGACATTGAGGCATAGGACACATGAGAAACTTACTCGAGATGGAACATCTAATATAAACTAGGGCTGTGTTTCAAAATCGGATTATCCGTTTCACGACCTTATGATATCCTGCCTTTCTACAATGGACACACATTCTCCCTAAATGAAAGATGCAACTAACTAACTAAACAAATTTTAAAAACCCACAAGAAATCACTAAACGCATAAAATATTTTAACAAGATAAGTAATTTCCATATGAATAATCTATATCAAATGTGAAAAGAAATAATACCCAGAAGAGAAATTTCAGGAATAAAAACAGAAACATCAATACAGATCCTACAGATGTTAAAAATCATAGCCATGTGGCAACTTTATGTCAATAGGGAAGAAGAAGAGATTCTGAAGATTGCTACTTCTAGCCATATCATAGAAGATACCCTCACTAGTACAGTAAGAAAAAAATATAAATCAGTAAAGAGTTTTAAAGGCACATAGAATTGGCATTTTACCGGGTAACATCGTTTTGTAACTACTAGATAAAATTACATTAATAATTACACTTACTATGTATGTTTACCCATACTCACAAATATCAATTATTATGAAAATATATACCTACGTAAAAAAAGAACTAGAAGAACTGGTTGTAAAACATATGTAGACATATGAAAAACTAAAGATTGTAAAACCGGACAACTTTGAAAAAGAAAATGACATAGCACTGCCTCCATCACATAATAATTTATTATAAAGCTATACATTTTAACATAATGTGAGAATGACACAGTTTAGGAAAATAGCCCAA
Source organism: Neofelis nebulosa (assembly GCF_028018385.1). Classification (NCBI taxonomy): domain Eukaryota; kingdom Metazoa; phylum Chordata; class Mammalia; order Carnivora; family Felidae; genus Neofelis; species Neofelis nebulosa. Next base: position 6,484,255 of record NC_080792.1, on the reverse strand, counting down.
TGAAACAGAATAGTGAGTGTAGAACCGGCTCTTATAAGGACAACAGTGCAGTGGCGAATGTGCAGCCAGTTTTTACAAATGGTACTAATTCAATTAGTCATACATAGGGATAAATAAATAAATCTTGATTTCTACAAACCAGCTGTGGGAATATTGTAAATCCACATGGGAAAAGTAAAAGAATTAATATTTTAGAAGAAAACTAGGAAAATATCGTCTCGCTTTACACCTTACTTAATTTATTTCAATAATATTTTAACTTGTTATTCCTCCTCTCTGCTACTCACTGGACAATTATGATTGTGCTACCTTTAATTTCACTGATTTTTTTTTCTTCCCCATGCTCCAATTTTTATCAAGTCTCTCAAATGGGATTTTATTTCATTTATTATAGTTTATAGCTCCAGAATATCTGATTCTTTTAATAATTTTTGTAGTGTCAAAAAATATTTTTTATAATATCAGCCATGCATCGAGAAGGGTTCCAAGGAAAACTCAGCGACAGTCAAATGTGGTGAATGGCTTAAGTGAAGGACAAGAATTGAGTGAGAGCCACGAGTGAACAAATGCGTCGCTGCATAATTGATTTAAAGAATTAGGACTACATTACACTCTCCACTATTCAACCTCCGGTCAGCACTTTATAATTCCTAGAAGCAGGTGTAGAGAACGGTGGTTTTTTTCATTTTGTGTTTCAAGCCCGGAGTGATCTAATCACACAAAAGGCACATGGGATTTTTATTCAAAAGGGAGAACAGCAGCAGACTCAAAAATGGAGAGTCAGGCATGATTCTCAAGTGAAGTCAAATGCTGCTACGTGCACCTTAGTCACATCCATCACCTGCACGGCCAGCTCGTCCCCCAGGACATCCTGGAGGGAATCCTTCCGCCTGAATTCAAGGGGCCGGAGGGTCACTTAAAGAGTACCAGTGTAGCAGCTGCAGAGGTATTATGAAAAACAATATAAATGTATTCTTATTTGTAACTTTACGTTCTATTTTCTATTTATTATTAATTACAAAACTGTGTTAACAGACGTCTAACATATACAAGTGTAATTTGTGTAACAATAATACCAAGGAGGGGATGGGATGTATATCAGACAAAACTTCTGTAGTGCATTAAAATTATGTTAATATTGATTTAAACTAGATTGTCTTAAATTGGGGTTCATTTTTAGTTTTGTAATCATTGCTAAATGACAGGCAGCATTATGTATTATATATTACATATATTATATAGATTATATACATATACATATACATATATATATATATATATATATATATACACACACACACATACACACACACACACACACACACACACACACACTGTCCTTAGGGAAGAGTGGAAAGAGCATTTCATTACAATATAATGTAAATGCGGGGCGCCTGGGTGGCGCAGTCGGTTAAGCGTCTGACTTCAGCCAGGTCACGATCTCGCGGTCCGTGAGTTCGAGCCCCGCGTCGGGCTCTGGGCTGATGGCTCAGAGCCTGGAGCCTGTTTCCGATTCTGTGTCTCCCTCTCTCTCTGCTCCTCCCCCGTTCATGCTCTGTCTCTCTCTGTCCCAAAAATAAATAACAATATAATGTAAATGCAAAGACAGATGTATAACTGGGGTTCTCTGTGAGTTCTGAATCTGGGGTGAATGGATATCAATGTTGAGAAGGTGATGGCTGGCCAGAGTTCTAGCCAGATGGGAGCAGAGCACTACAGGATTATGTGGATGGTAACATCCATATCACAGAAGAAAAAATCAGAGTAAAGCAGTTGGGAGCTCATTAAATGTACACAGTAAAGCTAGGAGGGCTTGTTAATGAGGCTGGAGGAAAAACAAAGATTATAAAATTATTTTAAAGAGGAGAATAACTATCTTACTTTGATAGAAATTGAAAATTTTCAAATGATCCCATTGCTATGTAACAAGCCACCCTAGATGCCAGTGGCTTAAACGATGTGTAGTTATCTCTCCCAGCTCCGGGACTGGAGGGGCTCAGGTGGGCAGTACCGATTCCATGTGTCCCACGAAAGTGCCATCAGATGGTATCTGGAACTGCAGTCATCTGAAGGCTTGACTGGACTGGACATGACTCACATCATGTAACACCTGTCATATCCTATGAAAGAGAGCCACACCAGAACTAGTGTTGGAAACATCTACACCAGACTGTGGCTTCCATGGTGGGGCTATAACTGAAGATGAGCTACTTGACATGAAAATTATGTGCAGAAAGGATTGTACAGGAGCAATAGTGAAGGACAGATTGGAATATTCCAGAAAATAGAAATGGTGGCACAAGCAAAGGCCATTTCCTGTAGGAAATAGAAGGTAATAATAGATACAGAGAAATAGACAATAAAAGGAAAAGAAAATTGTTGAGAATAAAGACAGAGGGAAAAAAAAAATCAAGGAAGAGTGAAAGCTTTCAGCCTGAAGATCTAATCAAATAGTCAGTAACCACCTGTGTAGAGACTTACCTAAGGATTCCACTCCATTTTTTTAAAAAAAAATTTATATATTTTTGAGAGAGAGAGAGTCAGTGAATGAATGGGGGAGGGGCAGAGGGAGACGCAAAATCTGAAGCAGGCTCCAGGTTCTGAGCTGTCATCACAGAGCCCAACGTGGGGCTCGAACCCACGAACCATGAGATCAGCACCTGAGCCGAAGTCAGACGCTTAATGGACTGAGCCACCCAGACGCCCCTCCCTTTTGTTTTTTTGGATAGTCATGCATTAAGGGCCCTCGAGCAGAATTGATAGATGCTAGAAGCTGGATGAGTCCTACCCTCTCTCTCCCTGGTTTCACAGGATGGCACCTACACTTTTATTCTTTTGCTTTAAATGCACCAGCGCTGAGAGTAAGCCTCATGGCATCAGGGCAAGGAACTCAGGGAGAACTCCAAAGCAAATGCTTGGTGTCTCACATTTGGATAATTTTATTTTGAATTCAAAATTGTTTAAAAATGTGATTTGTAAGTGTCTTTGTATTTAAAGGTCTACTTTCTTGTTCTGCTTGAAATATGCATAGTTCTTTCACTTTTAGAAAGGCAAAATAATAAGATGATAGTTTATTTAGCAGACCACATTTTATGATTAATATAGTTGAGCTTAAAATAGAATAAAAATGGCTCCTACTACTAAAATGAAATTCATTTAAATGCCATGACATTCTCCAGAGGTACCACTGCTCACCCTCTTCTTCATTAAAAAATTACACATCTGTGTGTGTGTTCGTGTGTATATAACATATATATTACATGTATACATATATGTATACATGTAATATATATATTACATATATATATATACACCCAAGATAAACATATTAACATAGAAACCAATATGACCATATAAATATATAAAATATAACATATAAACAATATATGTTTATATATAATATAAACATCGTATATTTATAAATAACATACACATACCTCATAAATATACATATACATTTATATGTGAATATATAGATTACATTTTCACTTATGTATTTTTTCCAAGTGAAATAAAATAAAAATAAAAAGAAGCGACGAAAGCAACAGCTTTTACACATTTTAGACAAAGAAACAATCAACTTGTGAAGAACTGAGGGGACAAAAGTTTGGGCTTGGTGTAGGTAAATTAGTGAAGCAGCAAGGGTCTGTTTTTAGAGCCTTCTAGCTCTGAATTCCCCATCTGCAGTGGGGATATCGGGAGGATATCTACCTCCTGGTACAGAGAGGGTACCTTTCACATGGGAGATTTCTTTCCTGCTTTTAGGGGGACAGAGAGTTCTTCTTGCACCCGCTGTTTCTTAAGGAACTCAAATCTAAAATAATCCATATGCCAAGCTGGCATATCTGGAGGCACTCTGCCCTGAACCCCAAGAGTAACGAGGAGCTTCATGCACCTAATCGTTTAAGTTGCTCTCTGAGCTACGAAGGTATCTGAAGTCTTATTCAGCACTATTACACATGTGTATTCTAAGAGAAAGGACAAGATTCAGGAAACAAGAAATCCGAGGTGGAAATGATGAGGAAATGCATAGGAGCCACACCAGGCCCGGTCTTCCTCCCACTTATCCCCAGAGATACTGTGACAGATACTAATGAGTTTACGAAGGAAAGAAAAATGTTCTTCAGTCGGTCTTTTGTATTATCAGGCAGGGTGATGCCAGCTGAGACACTTGAAGAACACTGAAGTGTTGAGTTCTGGATACAAAAAAAGGCGGGGGGGGGGGGCAGGCGGGAAATAACAACAACACACTATCTGTACACCAATTGGATTTTACTTTTCTAAACGCCAAATTCATCATGTTAGCGAACGGTAGATTAAAATCATTCCATGCATTTTTCTTTAGGAACTCAATTTGGTACTAATGCTATGCCATCTATATGTATAATGGTTATACAGTCCATATAATAATGCATATACATATATACGCACATATATATGTATATGTATGTCTGAAGCTTACGTAGTTTTTGGATTTAGGTAAATCTGTTTGTGATTTCCCCCCAGTAGACTTACAGACAGTGTCTGACATGGTCTGTAAGTCTTGCCACACACTTTGGAAATGGAGTTTCCCAGGATATTTCAGGTGGCATATCTGGGACAGTAAAGTTAGTCCCTCGGGGATTATTGGAGGTTCTGTTCCCTAAAGGCAGAGCATAACAAATCTTTTCCTTTTCCTCATCCTGAAGCATTTCAAGTAAAACAGCCATGAGACTGTATCCACATTTAGCAGGTGGGTACGCTCGGTTTACAATATCAAAAATCCTGTAGCTGCAACCCTCAGCCTAAATAAATGGTGGTATTATGTCATCTAGATGTTCTACAAAGGCTGAAACCAGCTGGGACTCCTCACAGAGCCAGGCACCTGCAACCTCCACGTTTTGTGTCTTCTCATAATTTGCTAGCACGCGCTCGGCAAGTATAATGCGCAGTGTCACATGAGGCAGAGCTGGCCTAAAAAACCCTCGTTAACTAACACTTGAATTCATAACTAGAGTGTCTGTGGCATCGCACAGCCTACATTTGTGATTATGCTTTTGATTTCACTTGAATTAAATGGAGAGTATACACTTTTTCCCAAAGAGAATCATTGAAAAAAAGACGGATTGCTTCTGCTGTAACAATACAGAAACGGGGTGAGGGGTTAAATATTTTGATTTCCTAGACCATCCTTTGAGTGTTTTTTTTCTTTCTTTCTTTCTCTCTTTCTTTCTTTTTTTATTAAGCATTCACCTTCCTAGTAAAAGGACAAGGTAACTCGATTCGAAGGCCTAAGTGCTTTCACGCATTCTCATCTGGAAAGTATCCATCAGGACGCTTGGGATTGGCTTCAGGAAGGGTGACTAGTGGGGTCAAGAGTGCAATCCCAAGTTGCACGAAAGGGAATGCTTGCACTTGGAGCGATGGGAAGTCAGAATATAGCAGCCGTGTCGTCCGTAGGCTATTATTGTTGATTACGCTTTGCTATGAGAAGTGTTATTCTATAACAAATTGGATGCAAAAATGGATATGAAAGTTTGGCCGCAATTGTTTTGACAACTTGCCTACCAAAAGTGCATTACTTGACATGAGGATGAGAGCATATTCACTTTTTGTGCAGAAGCTCTTGACAGTTTGTCAACACTAACACCCAATTATTTTATTGGGCTCTCGTCATAACACATTTTCAGCCTGTGTGTTCGATTTGTGGAAAACGATATCAAAAAGTATTCAAAGGTCATAAACTACCATGTTATTACTCTAATGATCGTGCATTTAGAGTTGATGCGATAATTGTGCATTTTTAAAAAATGTTAGATGCATTTACTTCAACCGTAAGATTGATACTGAGGAGCTCACTGACACTGTCACTAAGGTTTATAACAACACTTTTGTAGAAATGTCTACATCTTATTCCAAGCTATTTTAATATGCATGGTTTAATACCTTCAAAAATATCAGGTTTATGAGCTTCATTGTTATAACATTCATTAAATATAGATATTTTATTATAGTGTATGTATTATAAAATAAAATAAAACCAAGTAATCCATAGTCATCAGCTGAATATTTCATGTTTTCTGTTTTATTTGTTAGGTTTTTATTTTAATTCCAGGATCATCAACATACAGTGCTACGTTCATTTCAGGTGTAGAGTGATTCAACACTTCCATACATCTCTGGGTGCGCATCACAAGTGCCCTCCTTAATCCCCATCACCCAATTCTCCCCTCTCCCCACCTCCCCTTCTGAATTTTTAACACTCAATATGAAATTTTTTGAAATGAGATGAGTTTATCAAAATATCAAGGAGTCAAGTCTTAAAAACTAAGCTGCTAGTATTTCGTGGAAACGGCTCTACCATTTCCTTAAACATTGACATAATAATAGAAATTCAGTAACAACATTCCCCTCTTGAAGATCAGAAATCATTTAAAATATTCCATAAGAACTGATACCATTTGGAATTACAGCATTGTATTTTATGCTTAGGAAACCTTAAGGATTTCTTTCCTGTATATAGAGCCTTAAGCGGCATAAGAAATACAGAGAGGAGAAAACAGAAACAGATGAAGCATCCTTGAGTAGCATCCTCTTGTCAAATTACGGAATTTTTATTGCAGTGTGCAATAAAATATCTGCTATCATATGTGCTATGGATTTGTGGTTGCTCCTTTCTACAAAATAAGACCCCGTGTTCTCAGTTCTCTACACCTATATAAGCAGTAGGTCTTTAAAAGAACAATGGAATGCTCTACATCAGTCAGCCTCAGAAAGCCTCCAATGGTTTTAGAGTACCAACTTTATCTTGTGCATCAATACATCATAATGGCCATGTAAAGAATATCAAATGGCAATGTGTGGTAAATACTATAGAATCGTGTAGATATATATAGGAAGGAGATTCTATGGGAAATGCTATGAATTGCTCTGCAGTTGGTAGAACAGACACAAAGAGAGATAATAATAGAACATCCAAGCAAATGCCATATGGGCATTGGAAGACGGACAAGCACTAATGCTGTGGGATTAAGCAAGATCACGCATTTCAAAAGAACAAACTGAAATAATGTGGAACGTTCAGGAATTACTCCAGTTAGGCCTATTATCTACATGCATCTTTAAATATGGTAGCTTAGCAGATTTGAAATGCTGTACAGGATAATTACAATATCCTTGTTAAAATATCATCAACACCAATTTTTACTTGCACATTGCAAAAATACAAACATCATTCACGATATTTTAAATTGCAATCTAAAAATACAGTCAATCTAAAAATACAGTAGCCATTAAGGCAATTATTGAAATGATAATATAGGCTGTATATGGTTTCTAACAGTCATGAAACAAGATTTTTTTTTCCTTAACTATGGCAGAGTAATCGCATATGAGAAATTTTCCAAAAGCCAATCACAAACAAAACAAAATGTATAAATCAAATTGCTGTCACATGTTCACATTCCTTGTTCTCCCAAATGAATATCTCTCGCTATTAGAATAGTTTTCTAGAATTTAGGAAAAAAAAAATACACTGATATTCAAGGACATTAAGGGCACCTCAGAGGAAAATAAATACATAAGTGCATAATTAAGGTCATAGGAAATTTTCTCTGAATTCAAACATGTCTTTTCCCTTTGTCAGATTTCAGCCTTGATTTACAATTGATGAAGGATTTTATATCTCTTCAGAATTTTCATCACAATTCAGCTTAGAAACTTAATATTTCCTACTGACTGGTTCTGATGTTTTGCTTTCCTTCTTCCGAGGCTACTGTTTGTTTGTTTTAAATATTTATTTATTTATTTTGAAAGAGAGAGCCAGCACACAAGTGGGGGAGGGGCAGAGACAGAGGGAGAGAGAGAATCCCAAGCAGGTTCCACGCTGTCTTTGCAGAACCCAAAGTGGGGGAATCCCACAAACTGTGAGATCATGACCTGAGTTAAAACCAAGAGTCTGATGCTCAACCGACTGAGCCACCCAGAGGCCCTTAGACTAATGACATTTCTTCTACTTTTTTCCCTCAATGGCATCACTGTAATGTGTCTTGCCCGGCATATTGGCATCATTCTATTTTTAAAAGTCTATTAATTTCGGCATATTTGTGGATTTCCCTGTGGTGGCAAGAAAGCATACGGGGAGGTCCCCCATAACACTGACCCAGGTCCCCCGCTGTAGCATCCTGCTCACTCCAGCACGGAGCCGCTCCAGGATCAAACACTGATGCGGTCCGCCATACTCAAATTCCACCTGTTTCACTGGCACTCATCATACAGAAGCAATTCCTCACCTCCTCTTTCCTCCCTGGAAAGCACTAATATGATCTCCATCTCTCCGATTTTGTCATTTCAGGAATGTTATGTAAATAGAATTTTACAGAATTTCACTTTCTGAGGTCAGCTTTTGTCACTTAGCATAATATCCTTGAGATCAGGAAGTTGTTGAGTCCATCGGAAGTCCCTTCCTTTGTCGGCTGAAGAGTCATACGTGGTATTGACATCAGTTTATTCAGGCATTCTTCAGTTTCAAGGCATCGGAGTCGTTTCCCATTTGTGCTATTGCAAATAAAACTCTTACATATCTTTGATTTCCTTGGCCTTTGGACTGTTCAGGAGTGTGCTGTTGAATGCTCTAGTGTTTAGAGTTATTTTTGTTGTTTTCCTGTTATTGATCTACAGCTCGACTAAATGTGATAAGAAAATATTTTGTATGATCTCAATTATTTCAAATTTGCTAAGTTTGCTTATTGGTCCGGGTTATAGTCTATAATACCGAATGATCAATGGGTTCCTGAAAAAAAAAATGTGTATTATGCTATCGTTAGATAAGGGATTCTATACCCACATCAGTTGGATCTGGTTGGTCGATTGTGTCATCCAGGTGTTCAATATTCTTTTTGATTTTGAGAAAAGGCTGTAGAAGTCCTCAAATCTATCATTGTGGGCATGTCTATTTCTCCTTTTAGCTCTATCAGTGCTTTCCTTATCTATAATGAAGCTCTACAGTTTGATATATACACATTTAGGATCCTGGTATCCGTTGGGTTGATCCTTTTATTCTTAGTAAATGTCTGTCTTTGTCTCTGGTAATTTTCCTTGTGCTAAGTCCACATTATCTGACATTAATATAGCCACTTCAGCTTTATTGCTTTGTTTTCCTTTTCTTTTTTTTATGTTTACTTATTTTGAGAGAGAGAGAGCAAGAGAGCAAGCGAGCATGAGGGAGGGGCAGAGAGAGGGAGAGAGTGAATCCCAAGCAGGTCCCATACTGTAAGCGCAGGACCTGATGCGGGGGATCGAACTCACAAGCCATGAGATCATGACCTTAGCTGAAACCAAGACTCAGATGCTCAACTGACTGAGCCACGCAGGCATTCCCGATTGCTTCTGTCATTGATGTTTGCATGCTGTATTTCCCCCAACCTTTTACTTTTAGTTTACATATGTTATTGTATTTGGAGTGAATTTCTTTTAGATAGCATGCATTTCTCTCTGCTACTCTCTGACATAGAGATAGAGGCTGGTGTCCAAGACCAGCTGCATCAATCCCCAGCTATTTGACTCTTTCTATCTCAGGCATCAAATGTGTGATTTAGTAACTTTTCAGAGGATTCCAGCTCTCAGCCTTCAAGACAAATAGGCAGATGCTGACTGGAGCAGGGAGGAGACCTTTTGCCCATCCACCTGCACAGAAACTATGAGACAGTGAGAGTGGTTGATTTCAGCGGCTATGTATGTGGGATAACCTTTTTTGTCAACAACAGATCATTTATTTTCCTACATGAAATAACATGGAAGAGTTCCATTAGCAAATTTTGAAGGAAAGAAGACAGACGCAAAGTATATGCGTTATGTGATGTCATTTATGTAAATGTTAGAGAAGGTAAAATGGACTTATAATGATAGATATTAGAATAACAGGGAAGGGCTCTGACAAAGAGAAGCCCATGATGGATATTATTGAATATTTTCTCTTTTTCTATACTTGCATGGTACTTAAATAGCTGTGCTTGTTTCTTTAAAAAAATAATTAGAAACTATCTGGGGCGCCTGGGTGGCTCATTCCATGAAACGTCCAACTTCGGCTCAGGTCATGATCTCCCTGCTCGTGAGTTCGAGCCCCGCGTTGGCCTCTGTGCTGACAGCTCAAAGCCTGGAGCCTGCTTTGGATTCTGTGTCTCCCTCTCTCTCTGCCCCTACCCCACTCATGCTCTGTCTCTGTCTCTCTCTCAAAAATAAATCAACATTAAAACAATTTTAAATAAAAAGAGGAAGTATCCTTGGCATTCTGTATGTATTTATAATAATCAAAAAATTAAAATTTACCAATAATATACAGGTAAAAGCAAAAATAAAAGTAAACTACCTCTTGGTGCAAAGGTAAAATTTATTTGATATTTTACCATCTTATTTTATATCTTTATTACCATTTAAAAATGTAATAGAACATTTACTGCACGGGAACTTCTCTAGTTATGTCAACATCTGGCCTACTCTTCTTTTAAATGAGGTCACGTTTCAGCTCTCAACCTCACATCCCATGTGAAGGCTGTTCCTGACTCTAATCAGGAGAGATGAGCCCTGGGCCAAATTTTGATCCTAAGGAAAACATTTCCTTTTTGTTTACCTGATTTGAACTCTGTGCCTCTAAAAGTATCAGCCTTCCTCCCAATCAGCTGACTCCACATTACCATCAGTTATCAGCAGTTGACTCCCGTGTGTGTGGATGCTACGTGTCCCATGTCTGAGTCCCCATCTTTGTAATTTCCTCCCAGAGATCATGAAGAAAAGTGCAAACTATAACGCCGTGCCAGTAAACAGCTTCCTGTGAGCGACGTTGGTTTAAGCATAATTTATGGTCTCACAGTACGCACCAGGCAGCAAGCAGATAAAATAATCTCACAACAAAAGGGAAATATATTATTTTGGTTTCGTCTCTTATTAACAGAGTTCTGGGAAATGCTCGCCACATCCCTTCTTTCCCCAAAGAATTCCACCCATGAATTCAATAAATTCCCATTTGTTAGCTCATGTTGTGCGGAAATAAGCCACCGTATCAATCTGCCTCAAATATATCCATGTGAACAGAGGCTCCTACCTATGTGGCATGGCCCCCCGTTTCTTTTTTTTTTTTTTTTTTTTTAAATTTTTTTTTTCAACGTTTTTTATTTATTTTTGGGACAGAGAGAGACAGAGCATGAACGGGGGAGGGGCAGAGAGAGAGGGAGACACAGAATTGGAAACAGGCTTCAGGCTCCGAGCCATCAGCCCAGAGCCTGACGCGGGGCTCGAACTCACGGACCGCGAGATCGTGACCTGGCTGAAGTCGGACGCTTAACCGACTGCGCCACCCAGGCGCCCCATGGCCCCCCGTTTCTTAATCCCTCTCTTATTTAACCTCACTGTGAAATTCTGACCTAGACTGGCTTCCATTAAATTATCCTGCTTCATTTGAAGACACGTTTGGCTAATTGCTTGAGTCCTAGTGGCTTGACTATGTACCGTCTTTTGTCTCCATTTCATATTCCAATGTATTTAAGAGAATCCACAGGTGTCAAAGGATCGTTTATGTGCTTCTGTCATACACACGGTGGCCAGGGCAACACGTCAGTAACTCCTTGTGCTCTCAATGTCATATATGCGTAAGTGAGTATGGTTGTGAGTACGGTTTATATACATAAATTGGAACAACTCAGCGTGTCTCCATTTTCTCTTCTGAGAGCTCTAATTCCCTTGCAGAGCACAGTGGAGGAAGAGCCCTAGGCTGATATCATACACGCATTCTACTCTGATCAAAGCCAGTGGTTCTCTTTGCTACTGACCCATTGGTTCAACACATCTTTCTTGCCATAAAAGATTGCTTCCTGAACCTTTCATGCCAATCCATGCATGGTACGCCTGCTCCAAAATCCCCGCAGACCTGCCGACATGCTCTTTAGAAAAGAGTGTCCGTGCTGGGTGTTGAAAGGCCAAGGAACGTTCCAAAGAGGCTATGACCTGACGTTGTGGGTGCCAGCTGCTATTCCCTGGGCCTTTCCAGTGAAGCTTGTACTTTATGCTGTTATCTACCGATTTTGGCTGTCGCTTCCCCGTGTCCTTTCTTTGCCTCTAAAAAGCACTTCCTTCTAGTGTCTTGTCTTGCTGCACCAGCAGCAGGGTCCTAGAACGTGCTGTGTCACAGGACTTAACCGCAGGCCCTGTCCTTACGTGAGATAAAGCCCTTTGTGTCTTCTAAGTGCCCTCTTTCTAATAATGCATCCGGGGACACGATGTTAATTACAATCCTACAACTGATTATCGTAGAAATAAATGCACAGAGTCAGGAACACACATGTATAAAAATACTTGGAGCTATATAAAAAGAATATGACTGAATGGAAATTATAGGCATTTTAAACATTTGAAATTGGTATCAGAATTCAGGCTAGTTTGTGAAATACCACCAGATATTAGAAACCTCACGAATCCGTGAGTTACAAAATCTACTCTTGTAGAAAGGCAAGTGTTAAGAATGCCCTCTTAACTTTTCCCCTTCCCTTTTCTTGGCCGGTTTTAATTATAAGCATTTCCTTCGGAAATGTATTTTTGGATTGGGTTACTCTAACCTGTTTAAAATTAGTTCAGCACAATTCTTACTGAATGAGCTCTGACTGCAGGTTATGACCAAAGTACTTTTTTGGGCCTCATTCGTACCCGAGAAGTATTGAATTCCTGCTTCCCCTTAATCGACCCCCTTCGCTGTCATTCAAAGGAAGCTGCTGCCTCAACGTCATCTCTCCTCTGCCCGTATCGTGCCTGATGCCCCATCTGGAAACTCAACTGACTAGATGTCGCTTCACCTCAATTAACTGCCCTGGCTTTCCTCTGCGAAAGGAGAAAGCAAAAAAGGATGCCTGATCAAACGCTTACACCTCGGATACAAAGGGAGAGATGTGGCCTCAGTGTCACCACGGAACTGCCGGTGGCAAATCACACGCACACGCACGGCAGACACGGAGCTCGTGGGGTTGTATTTGAACTCTCTGCTCCCAAGTGTCAATACACGTCCTCAGAGCCTTAATGAATGCCCGGAAAGTTAAGTCTCCTGTTCCTCTGAAGGTGAAAGACTTGAGGAACAAGTCAGAGTGACACCTCCTTCGTGCCTTCCGTTAATATAGGATGATAATCAGCACAGCTGGGGACGAGATGCCATTGGGGCCCAATGGGTCTGATACAATAATCGGGCATCTCCGTGGGGTCTTGGCCATCCAGCCCATTTCACAGATGGGTGAGACTCTGCCAGTGATGCCATTTGAATTACGACCTGTGAATCCAATGGCCTGCCTATTATAAAATGGGCATTTTCTTTTTTTAATGTGTATTTGTTTATTTATTTGTTTATTTTGAGAGAGAGAGAGAGAGAGAGAGAGAGAACGAGAGTGAGAGCGTGTACGTTCACACAGGTGAGCCGGGGAGAGGCAGAGAGAGAGAGGGTGATAATCCCAAGCAGACTCCACTCTGGGCACAGAGCCTGACCCAGGGCTCGATCCCATGACCCTGAGATCATGACCTGAGCTGAAGTCAAGAGTCTCGGTGCTAAACAAACTGAGCCACCCAGGCGCCCCTACGATGGGCATTTTCATATCGCTTACCACTTCCCTAAAAAGGTTGAGAATTTTAGATTTGAGGAGAATCACCGTTACTTGAGAATTTCATCGCAACTGTTCATAATGAGTTTATAACTTTGACACATATCCTAGGATGAATTTCTAGCTTATATTGAAGAGCCAGCCCTTAAATATCAATGGGATTTGTGTGTCATAACAGGGCAAAAGAAACAAAGCACTTCCCTTTCCTCCAGTGGCGTAAATGATCTCTCTAATGATCTCAGGAATTTATTTCCAAGTCATTTTCAAGACAAACACGCTCAGGATAATAAAAGAAAAGGGGATCACACTAAATAAGAATATAATACTTGTAAAATTTATCATAACCTCAGGTCCCCAGATCTTAGAAGAAGCTATAAATTTGATTAGAATGTTTCGAGGAAAGCCAAGACTCTTAAGAAGACATCAAACTCTTGTCTTTTAAATGCTACAGCTAACTGTGCTAAGCTAAACAGAGTATTAGAATAGATTCCATTGACACCAAATGTACTTTGTGCAAGATCATGAAGCAAATCCAATTTCCAACCTTCTAAAAGAAAAGAGTGGGAAAGCTTGCATGCTACATTTCCATCCCTTGCTGTTTTGAAACATGACACAAATTTTGATATCAGCATTTTGAACCCGGTATTTATTACAGCTTCAAGAATGTGCCCTACTGTCTGCCTGCTGTCTGGGACCAAGTCAGTTGATGATGAGGAGTTATGCAATTTAAAATAGCCCGAGGAAGCCTCGTGGCAAAGCTTGCACTTCGTTCTGTGCATATATATAATTTTTTTTTCTGGTTATATTTTATTTTTGAAAGTCTCCATTAAAATATAGTTAGATAGAGTCATATTTTGTAGTGAGGCAAAACATCACGATAGCTGCACATGCTATTTAGGATTGAACACTTTCCAGGGTAATGGTAGTTATTTTCCTGTCAACTGCCATTCTGCAGGCAAATATTAATCTGAACACGGGCTGCAGTCATCATCTTGAGGTAGGTACGGTTTACAAAAGTCCGTAACAATTATGGCACCTCGGGAGAAATACCTTCAACGTGTGCCTGATGAGTAAAGAACAGGGAAAGAGCCTGCATTTATGGGGTGCCTCTTATGCGAAAGCCACTTTTCCAGGCACTGTCTTAGGATAGCAAGTATGCCAGCAGGAAAGGCCATACACGATTTTGTTAAATTGGCCTGGTCCCTTTAGTCAAATCCAACTGGAAAACCTTTGGTCCGATTTTTAAGATATCCTGATTGGTCTTTTTTGGTGTCATTCGAGCACATGTAACGGAGGAACGCCCCAGAAAGAAAATGAAAATGAACACAGATAAGACTACAGAAAGTTAATATTTCTGAATGAAGTATGGCCTTATAAATGCAAATAGGCTTAAACTCTACACAGGTATTTTTCGTTAACAGGAATGAAGAGACAAAGGCCTCTTTCCCACTCACTCTCTCCAAATTTACTATTTGAATAGAGGTACCAGTAACCTGGTTTATAAATTTGCTTATGTTACTACTTTTAAAGCTTAAAAGAACATTTGATGGATATAAAAAAATTAACTGGCAGAGTAATGCACTATCATTTTCACAGGATAAAATATTTCATGAGAAAATGGGTATTTGGGTAATGTAAATTGAGTAGACATTAAGAATGATAAATATTAATTTACAAATGCATTTCATACACAGCCTAACACAACTCTGTTGCTAAGACAAGCTCGCAGGTAATTACAGGAACCCAGGTAATGCCTTCAATACATCTTGATGAAATAGCTAGACAGTTTCTCTGAAGTACTAATATTATATGGAAAATAGAAACCTTATTTTTGTTCTATAACCAACCTTATTGAATAGAATGTTAGATCTTTGTCAAGGTAAGTCACTCAGTAGAATAAGCCCCGAGATAAAAAGCAAATAAAAAATTATACAATAATCATCCCAGGAAAAAATGTCCTTCGGTCTACCTACCACAGTGATTCAATTTGTTGTTAATTTCTACAATGTATTTAGCAAATTACTCTAATAGGAATATTTGCTTTATTTTACACATCACGCCAATTATTACTTGAACTGACTGTTGATTAAGAAATTAAATATTTTATTATTGTTGTTCATTTTGAATGTAAAATTAAAAATAACTTCCTAATATTTAATAAAGAGGTTGTTTGCATTTGATAACATTTCAATCTGTCATTCCATGGCATATATAATGATATGAATAACACAGTGATGCTAGAGACAAGTTTTTATTTATTTTTTAATAATTTCGACAGACATAGAAAGGACAAATGGTATAAGACCGCATATCCAGTTATCAGAGAGTCATCAGATTTCTCTGGAACATCGTGGAAGCTGAAACACAATGGAAGAATGTCTTTATGAACATCAAGGGGATCCTTTTCCAATCTAGAGTTCTATCCACAGGCAAAGGGTTGTTATAATCAAATCAATATAATTTATTGGAACCACAGTCCTGGCATTAGAATACAATGAAAGAAAAGGACTTAATGGTTATTGTTAATGATTCCTTCAATGATAGGAAACTTTATAATGAACTCAAGTGCACATTTGATAGAATTCTCAGGTACAATCAGGTAATACGTCAGCCTCTCTCAGCTCAAATCATCACGTGTAACAGTTAAGATCAGACAAATGGGCAGGATGACTATTCTCTTAAGTGTCAGTGGAGTAAACTCTAAATACATGCATCCCAAAGGTTGCCTGAGATGAGCCATGCTTAGCCACTGCTGAGCGAAGAGCTGAAATTGGCCATATTAGCCATAATTTACTGTGCAAGCCTTCTGCTGGAAGGTGCATCCTACAACAGACCCCAGAGTTCCAAACCAGTTAACATGAGACAGATTCTGCCTGTGCAGTTGTGTAGGTGGGAGACAGACTCCTGGTGCACCCTGCTCTCTCATCTTCCTGGAATCCTCTTTCAAAATGTGTATGA
Organism: Neofelis nebulosa; assembly: GCF_028018385.1. NCBI lineage: Eukaryota > Metazoa > Chordata > Mammalia > Carnivora > Felidae > Neofelis > Neofelis nebulosa. The sequence continues at coordinate 6,467,690 of NC_080792.1, read as the reverse complement.
GCTTTTGAAGTTCTTGGAATTTTTGTAGTTGTGTATAATTATCCACTTGCGCAAATATTTTCTCTAATTTTAGATCTCTTCTTTTCCCTCAACTCCCAGTAGGATATTACCAAAAAAAAAAAAAAAAAAGACTTTTTTCTGTCTTTGACCAGCAAAGATTGAGCTCTTTGGAAATTCCTTTGACTTTCATTAAGACCATTTTTATTACAAACTCTCTGTCAGGTATTCTGTAGATAAAAGAGAAGTGACTATAGATCTGTACTACCTAGGAAGCCTTGAAATGGAAGACAGAAGCTGTCTCTTGCTACCCTTGGTCAAAATCATTATCTTTCTACATGACCCAATTCTTACCGGACATCTCTCAGAAACTGTGAGTTTTTGCAAGTAGGCATTTAGTTAGCTAAGGGATATTAAAGGTCATGGTGTTCAACTTTTTTACTAAGTACTCCTTGGACTTGACCACTGCAAATAATTTTTTTTATTAGAGGATTAAATTGTAATATCTAGACTCACCAGTGTTTGGAAGAAGAGAAAAAAAAGCAAGTTATTATTTATTGTGTTTATTGATTTAACCTGAACTCCTTTTATTTGCCTTTGTTGAGGAACCAAGCATGGGTCTCAGAGGTTTTGGAGCCAATAGTAAAAGGAGCAAAGGCTAAAATCTAGTTTCTAAACTAAAGTAGGTTAAGTCTTAAGCTTAAATCTCATGTGTGTGAGATGCCCTTTAATCCTTTTCCCCTAACTTTGCCCTCTCACTCTATCATTGCCTCCTCTGCTGAGGCGTGAACGCACTTCCTTCCCCAACTCTTCACCTCCGATGCCGATGTAGTTAACGACGATGTTCAACAAGGTCTCATCTTTATTGTTCATTTCGACACGTTTTATATATGTTATCGGTTTACTCTCTCATTTCATACTAACATTTCCCAAAGTGATTAAAAACAGACGCATTTCATTTATTTGAATACTAACAATGTGTCACAAACTATATAGTGGTGCAAAGGGTTTGAAGAAATAATTTGGACACTGACCTGTAGGATCTGACCCTTTAGTGCATGAAATGGATAACTTTGTAACTATATACTTAGGAAAGTTTTATCACCCAAAACCAAAATATGTATTCTGGATCTCAGAAGAGGGAGTGCCTCGTTTCAGGGTGCCGTGCGTGGGTAAACACTGGCAGGAGAGAACAAACATGGTGGTGACGATAATGCAAATACTAATATAGCTAATCCCTGAATAATGCTTCCAATGTGTTTGGCTTTGTAATCTCTTTATAAATGCACAGTAGGGGTGCCTCAGTTGGTTTAGCATCTGAACTCTTAATTTGGGCTCAGGTCATGATCTCATGGTTCATGGGGTCAAGCTCTGCATTGAGCTCCGCACTGTCAGTGCTTAGGATCCTCTCTCTCTCCCTCTGCTCCTCCCTCGTTTGTGCATGCAATCTCTCTCTCTCTCTCTCTCTGTCTTAAAATAAATATGACATGATACTTGCTCTTATCCTGTACCTCCACGCCATCACCACTGCACACCCCAAGCCAACCTCTCCTCCTCCAGCTCCATCAAAAGTGACACACTGGAGTTTGTACCTTCCAATCAGAGTATGTAGGTGAGACACAGAGTTGAGGGGATGGTGAAGGGTGTACCGGGTGGGAATTAGAGCGGCCAGAATTCCAAAGCTGTCATCAGACCCAGAGTTCCCCCAAAGATGTATTAGCCCACAGTTGACCATGGCCACCAGAATGTAGCACGTATTCCCGAGATAGTGACAGATGTAGAAGAACTCAGCTCCACCCTTAGGTCCCGCGGGCCGCTGTCTACACAGATCCTCTCTGGTCATTTCACAGATCTGCCAATAATGCCACCCCACATCCTGCATTATAGCGGGCCTATGTTATATTGTCTCATTCAGTCCTCATGGCAACCGTCGGAGGTAAGTACTCATATTACCACTCCTACTTGCGCATAGGAGGAAATAAAGACATGGAAAGTTGAATCAGTTGCTCAAGGTCAGTGATTCGACGAAACAGCAGGTCTCAGAATCCACACTTCCCAGCTCTGTCTTCTAGTGACTTCTGATGAGGATGATCCCCTAAATTAAAACATGAAGGAAAAAATAGGGCAAGTTACACATAAGATAAAATATGGACATAAGAAAAAATATCATTGAATCCTCCTTTTAATATGAATCCAGAGTGATAATTTAATATGAATCCAACTCAAAATCCATCTGGTGACTTGGGTATTAAAGTGGAGGCATCAGGGAAGTAAAATCCTATACTGTGAAAACAAGGCACTATTTCATCACACCTCAGGATCTATGGGCATCATGTAGCTCACGACACAGGGGTAATCATATTTGTGTAATTTAAAGACAACATCAAGGATGTACCTATTAGACTTAAGCAATTAGGGATATCTAAAAAAATAGCTGAGCTTTTCCTCTTACACAGCACCTGGCAATTCCGGACCCTCGTGACCATCCGGCCTCTCAAAGTGCTAACCACTGTGCCAGGGAGAGCCTCAACACTGGCCCGAGAGCCATGTGAGAAACAGTTCATCCAGCTCAAGATTAATAATTGACTCACCTGAAAAACTTCCTAGCACCAACACCTGGTTCAGTCTCACTGCTGTATGTCCTCCTTGACTCCTCTCCTGAATCAGCACTCCAAAGGGGGCCATAAAAGCGGGAGGCTGGCAGAAGGAGGCTGGGTTGGGACCAAGCTGGCAATCCACTTTGGAGAATTGAAAGCCCTGGCACGATTGGAGACATTCATAATTTATCAGGGAAACAGTCCAAGGAAGTGATTAAACTTGGAGGACTTACCTATTTCTCCTGCCGCCCCCCAGCCCTGAAGATAAAAGGGCTACACCTCAAAAGAGAGCTCTATAAAATGTGGAGTAGGGAAAACACATGAAATCAAGAGAAAGAGGAAGCAAAAATCTGGGTCTCTTTGCTCAGCATTTTCTTTGCCACTGGGAAGTAGAACAGCAGCCTGCTGATTCTCATACTGAAATGATTATGAGGGCTCTCTTTCATTATGAGTTTTAAGGGTCTAGGGAAATTCTTTTTTTTTTTTCCTAGGAGGAAAAAAATTGTTTTACACAAGTTGCTTTGAAAATCAGGCCCTTTCTAATACCAAAAAAATCATTTTTCAGATTCCAAGATTCTTCTGGTTGATTTCTAAAATACCACAGGCCCATTTACCTTGCACACACACAAAAAAAAGAAATTTAATTTTTTTTTTCTTTCACAAAGCATGTTTATCCTCTGGAATGGTCTGCGGCCGAATACTGGATGGCTCACAGTAATGGAGGTACTTAGTTTAAAAAATTTTTTAATGTTTATTTGTTTTTGAGAGACAGAGCACAAGCAGAGGAGGGGCAGAGAGAAGGACACACAGTATCGGAAGCAGGCTCCAGGCTCCCAGCTATCAGCACAGAGCCCAACGGGGGGCTTGAACTCATGAACCGTGAGATCATGACCTGAGCTGAATTTGGAAGTTCAACCAACTGAGCCATCCAGGCGCCCCAGCAGTAACTTCATTTTAATGAAGCCTCTTCACTGGCCACTTCTGTCGCTGTCTTGAAGAACATAGACTATTATGCTGTCTCGCTTTTTGAAGGTCACTTTGTCCAAGCTCTGCATTTATCCTCAAGAAACGGAGATGTTGTGATTTACCCAAAAGCACGTAGCTAGTGAGTGCAGAGCTGTTAATTCTGCCCTTCTGACTTCAAGCACCATTTACCATTTCCAAACATTCTCTTCCTATGAATGTGAAAGCAGGTAGGATCTGATGTGGAGCAAAGTTTCATTCAATTATGATATATGTACATCAGCTGTTTTCTCGGTAGTCAAGGAAGTCATTTATAATTTCCAAATCACGTCAACAAGTGGATAAAATGGTTGTCTGAAGAATCGGATATATCTCATTAAGTGAGTGAAGCCCATAACTAAATAGTAATAGGTTAGTTATTTGAAATAATACTCTATAGTACATCATTGCATTTGAAATAAAGCGCTTCTAAAATGTTCAGCTTTGACGACACTGTACAAAATAGCATTGTGATGTCTCCTAAAGAATATCATTGCATGTTGATAACATTTAAAGTCACCAGCTAAATTCAAAGACAAGAATTTCTGAAAGAATTTTTATCTGAAACGACAAACATGAATGAAATGGCATGTACAAGCTGCCCAGCTCCGAGACACTTTGGGCCGTTAATAATTTTCCCTTCCAGGGAAAACCTTCTAATATCACAGAATGTAAAATCTATCACTAAACAAAATGATTTCAGGTACATCAAAGAATCACATGCCCAAAACCTGTCTTTCCTTCTACTTGAAAAGTATAATTGTTGTATTTACCAATAACTGAACAATATTTACTCGTTATAAAACCTTTTGGTGTCGAAGGGCATCTAGGGGGCTCACTTGGGTAAACATCTGACTCTTGGTTTCAGCTCGGGTCATGATCTCATGGTTCATGGGATCAAGCCCTGGGTCGGGCTCTGTGCTGATAGCACAGAGACTGCTTGGGATTCTCTCTCTCTCCCTCTGTCTCTGCCCCTCCCCAGCTGACTTACACACGCATTCTCTCTGTCTCTCTCTCTCAAAATAAATAAATAAGCTTAAAAAATAAAACATCTTGGTATTCAATGTTATGCTTAAATTGGAAGGTTTAAGACTCAATATATTTTAGGGGGAGTGAATGGGGGGTGTGGGGTTTTGGAGAAAATAAAGGAGCGGGATTAGTTTCATTACTTTTTCAACACATCAGTGTTGAGTGATGGTTTACATATCATAAAATTCACGCATTGTAAATATACAACCCAATGGTTTTCAGTACATAGAGTCGTATAATCAGACACATGTTTTTATTTAAAACATTCCCATCCTCCCCAAATGTCTTTCATCCCCTGCTCCATCACGAGGTAGCTGCCAACCTGCTTTCTTCATTTATAAATTTGTAAGTTTGCCTTTTCTGGAGATTCCATTTAAATGGAATCATTTACTATGTGGTTGGTCTCTTGCATTCTTCTTCTATTATTTAATGTAATAATTTTTTAAGGGTCATCCACACTGACGTATCAGTAGTTTGTTCCTGTTTGCAACTAGGTAGAATTCCATTATGGCTTCTATGCCGTATTTTGTATGTCCATTCACCTGTAGGCAGAATGTGGGTTTATTCCTACTTTGACTATTACAAGTAAGGCTGTTGTGAACCTCCATATGCAAATAGTTCTATGGACAAATGTAACAGCCCTAAGGTTGGTTCTTAAGAGTGTATTGCATCATCTTAAGGACGTCCAGTTTATTGCTTTTATTTTATTCAGTTTCTTTGCTCACTACACGGCTGTTCAGAATTTTTTTCTCCAGTCAGTTTCAACAACTTGCATGATCTACGTTGTACTATTTTGTGACAAAACATTGTGCATGATTCTCCTTCCTAATTATTTTAATTTCTGTAGGTTTATTTATTTACTCTAGTTATTTTACTTTATATTTTACTTGAGTTGTCTGCTCTTGCTTCCCCTGTCTTTTTTATTTTTCGGAGAAAATAAAACCAAGCTTTGTAATGTTCATGCCTCTTTTCCCATAACTCATTTTTGGTGTCACTGAATTTTTTATTTGCTTTCCTGTTTTCTATTTCATTGTTGTCTACACAAATATTTATTGTTTTAATTATTCTGCTTTTTGGTCTCGTTTTCCTTCTAATTTGCTACCATCAACAAACTGAACACTATTAATAGATTCATAAACTTTTTGCACAGAATATACATATACACAGAAGACAGCCTTTATAAAGAAATCAAAATAAAAATTTCATTGAAAACCAAAAATTAAGGCATATAACAAAAATTTAATAAAATACACATTAAATCATTGAAGCATAAGAATGCAATCTTATGAGATTACTTTAAAAACCACAAATTCATGCAATGTTCATGGATAGAAAGATTCTGCATAGGGGCGTTCTGTTCAGTTTCATGGCCAAGTCAAATGTCATTTCAGCCTTAACCCCATAAAGATTTTCATTGATCTTGAGAAGCTGATTTAACATTCGTTTGGAAGGATAAATGGCAAGGAATAGCTGGGGGCGGGGGGGGGGGGGGAGCAAGGCAAGGCAAGAGGTGATTAAAGGGTTAATCTGACCAAACTAAGAAAGAATCAAGCTTTGTAAAGCTATACTAAGCAAAACCATGTAATATCCATCCAACTGTAGACAAGCAAGGAAGACACCATGAAACTAGAAAAGAGCCCCTCATTTTTATTGAGTGATAATTGTAGGATAACACCACTGGGAAAATACTTAACCATTCTGTAGATAAAGCTGTTATACTTGGTAATCTATATGTTTAAAAAGTTGGAATTGATTCCCTATCCTTCACTTTTGATCAGTATAAATTGCAAGGGGATTCAAATCACTAATATAAAAAGCAACATTTAATAGATTAGAGTAAAGTATTAGACAATACATTCCAGACCCTGGTCTAAGAAAGGCTTTCATTAACAGGACAAAAAACAATCCATAAAACAAAATTTAACGGAAGTTAACAGTCGATACATTCGATGAAATTAAAATGTAACATTTCAGTGTGACAAAAAAATTACCTAAAAATAAATAAATAAATAAATAAAGCACCTAGGTGGCTCAGTTGGTTAAGCATTCAACTTGATTTCAGCTCTGGTTATGATCTCAAGGTTCCTGAGACCAAGTTCTGAGTTGGTCTGTGCGCTTGAACAGCAGGGGGCCTTCTTGGAATTCTCTCTCCTCCTCACTCTCTTGCCCCTACCAACCCTCCCCCTCCCCCGCCCCAGTCTCTCTCTCTCTCTCTCTCTCTCTCTCAAAATAAATAAATAAACTGAAAAAAATAGAAATGACAAGTCACAGATTGAGGAAATTTGCCTGACATATATATGACTAAGAAAGTTTAATACTCCAAATTAAATACCGATTAAGATGAGTGAACCAAACGTTCCAACAAAAGTTGGGGGAACAAATCAAGGAAATTTCCAGGAATGGAAACTGGAATGCACCACACCTGTACCAAAATGTGTTTAAAACCTCAGGTAAGCAGACATTTTCAAAACAAAATATTGAAACACCAGTTCAAACCAGTCATAATGAGAAGAAATGGACTCATTACAGTATATTTTCGCTTGGATTGTGGAAAATACCAGACACTAAAGGGTAACACCAATTTGTCATAACCACACAGGAGAGCAAACGTTGTTACTTCTTCATTAATTTGCTACCCTAAGCAAAAGTCCCTTTGTTTTATCAAATCTTCAGAAATAATTTTCTTTGTCTTACATGTATAAAAGCTGCCTTCTTTGATCACTTTTTTTTTTAGTCTTATATCTTTGGGGCTCCTGTGTGTACAAAATTAGTATTTTCTCCTGTTATTTGGTTTTCTGTCAATTCAGTTATTAGATGAGCTTCAGAATGAGGATGGGAAGAAAGAAAAAGGTTTTCTTTCCCTACACAGCCGTATTCTATGGTATTTGCTTGTAGAAAATTATTAAACCAAGTCAGGAATATTTGGAAGCTGGCAATTCTATAATTAGAATGGGCAAGTTTATTTCTTTTGTTTGATTTTTTTAATGTTTTTTAATTTATTTTTGAGAGAGAGAGAGAGAGAGCAAACAGGGGAGGAACAGAGAGAGAGGGAGACACAGATTCCAAAGCAGGCTCCAGGCTCTGAGCTGTCAGCACAGAGCCCAACATGGGGCTTGAACTCATGAACAGTTAAATCATGATCTGAACTGATCTTACCACTAAAACGTCTCTTGAATGTATCTTCTTTTCTTTCTTCCCATGCATACTGCTTGAGTTTAGGCAAACTAAACTACTTCTGTAGTGGGTTGCTTCTCTTTTCTTCCTGCTTCTTGAGACTTGTACTTCTCTTTCACTCTTAAGCCCAAAGTTGTGAAGATTTCTGTTTCCTTGTTAAGAAAACTTTTTATTACTGTTGATTTATTTTGAGAGAGAGAGAGAGATAGAGCATGAGCAGGGGAGTGGAAGAGAGAGAGGGAGACACAGAATCTGAAGCAGGCTCTAGGCCCCGAGCTGTCAGGGCAGAGCCAGGCTCAGGGCTGGAATCCACAAATGGTGAGATCACGACCTGAGCCAAAGTTGGACGCCCAGGCGCCCCTGGGCAAGTTTATTTCTATAGACGCTTTCATATGTGTGCTAGAAGGAAGAGTATATTTGAATTCCAAAACTGACCACACACTGCACTGAGGCATGATCACATTAACTGTGCTCCCATAGACTCTTGGGGACAGTCTTGAATACATATCGATGCCACAATGATGAGAGTAACTTTGATGAGTTCTCCTTTAAGATATATTTCTGCACTACAGGAAGAAAAACTCAGCAAAAGACTCCCTATCTGACATCTAGAAAAGGAGGGGAAAACAGAAGATCACTTGAATCTCTTCATTTTAAATAAATCAATATGTTATAAATAGTGTTGGAAGTTCATTGATGGGAAGAGAAAGGCAAAGGGGCCCCACACTTTTACTTTTATAAGATTTGGAGAACGTCATCCTCATTCAGTGAAATCTCAAGGAAAGCTTTGGTTGGCTTGTTTATTTATTTTCGATCTGGAGTGAACATCTCCTTAAAGCTACTTTATCATAAGAACTAAGAACATCTTCACAAACATTGTGCTGCTTACACCTCCACATGCTGTGTTGTGTTTGTGAAGAACACTTCTAAATGGTGGCGCCCAAAATGTATGTCCACATCCTAATCCCCAGTAACTGTGAATATGACCTCACGGTCATGGCAAAATAAGTGATTCAAGTAGGGATTTTGAGGGGAGGAGCTTATGCTTGATTATCCAGGTGGATCCTAAGTCTAACAAGTGTCCTAAAAGAGGGGAACAGAGGAAAAGGCATGACAGAGGAGAAGCCATATGGCAACAGATATGGATATTGAGGGGGGGTGGCCACAAGCCAAGGAAACCAGCGGCCACCAGAAGCTAGAAGAGGCGAGGAATAAATTCTACCCTGGAGCCTCTGTGACACCTTGATTTTGAACTTCCCTCCTCTAGAATTATGACAGCATTAGTTTCTGGGGTTTTAAGTGACCAAGTGTTTGCTAATTTGTTATGGCAGCGCTAGGGAACTAGTAAAGAAGCTGCAGGAAACTAACAGAATTCCCGTATTAGCAAAAATAGTTGTTAAAATGCCCTGAGAGATTAAATAACTTACAACTATTCAGCAATTCGGTTTCTAATATCAGCACAAACGCTATAATTCTTGAAGACACAATTATGTTCTCTCTCCACACGATGGAGGACAAGTAGATGAATCGTCTTTTTATACCTTAACAAAAATCCTACATCCGTGTTCGGAATTGGGATTTGTGATACGCGATCATTTACACTCCTTTCCATAGAACAATATAATTCCTTCAGTCTCGTACAGCATGTTTGGTGGAGTCAGCTGTCAGTATGTTTTCTCAGCTTGGAAAATAATTAATGTGACTGATAGAGAGCCCTCTTATAACAAACCATACGGGGATACCTTTCCTTGCTGACTTCTGTTCTTGTGGGAGTGAAAACCTTATGTTCAGATTCTTTTGTTATATTGTAAGAATTCCACCGGGCTGAGTCATCTTAATTTGTTATTCTATATAAGGATAGAAGGATTTTTTTTTTCCCTAAGAGAAGGATAGAATGTGTTAAGCAAAACTTGAAGGTAGCTTTGTAGGGGCAAAAATACATTTCTCAGAACATTTAAGATACTAAAAGAACACATAGATGGCTCATAATTCCCTCCCAGAATATAGTAGTTAGATACACCTTTAGATTGTAGCTTCTACCAAAGGAATCTCATTGAAAAGAAAGGTAGCTGGATACGGCTGGAGGTAGAAAGTTGAACAGAGTGGCAGAGGAATGGAAAATATCTTTCACTTGGATGAATTTAGGACGCATGGATTTAAATGTCTCATAGAATTTGAACTGATATGGATGCTCAATATTTGTAAAGTCTTGTTAATACTGTAGTGGTTCCACCAAGTTCTACTCTTTCCAGCAAATGGAAACATAAAACATACTCACACGCGTGTTTATATCTGGGCTGTTTTTTCAGACCTACTTGCCTCTCAGGTGAATACAATACATTTATTTGCTAATAATCTGAAATAGATTTTCTTCTGAAACCAGCCCCTCAGCCAAGTGCTATGCCGAACAGATCGACGTATTCAGAGCAAATAAGACTCACAATTTGGGGGTCCTAGTAGATGGAATGTACTCCTGACAGCATTAAAGATAATTTTATAATAAACGCTATCATAAGAAAGTACAGTTGTGATGAGGGGTTAATTATCCAATTAGGCATATAATGATCCACACCTCTGATATGGGAAGAGATTATAAGAGATTATAAAAACGGTACTTGCAACTGTAGGTCAAAAAAGAGGAATGGATAAAAATGACATCCCAGAGAGATACAACGTGAACTTTACTGAGTTTGCTTTATATTGATTTCTTCCTGTAGTCTTTACACTACACTTATTTCATTGGAAATGTTACTTCGCAAGTAGCATTTTACTGGAGATCAGCACTCACTAGGAAATTGCCATTGGAAAAGACTTGGGCCATTAACAACACTGCACTCAGGACTAAGCCATGCAAATATAGATCTCTGCTAATCCCATAAGAGACAGGCAGGTAAGAAGATCAGGAGAGGTGAGAATGTTATTTTGTGTTCTGTCATTAGTGTTTTACTTTCTTACCCTTTTATACAGACATGTCTAGGAAGGAAATAAAGTATTTCAATGGTATAAACATTTAAAAAAAATGAAAAGGAGAGAACATTAAGAATTAATCCAGTATTGGGCTCAGTGGGTTGAGCGGCCGACTTCGGCTCAGGCCATGATCTCACGGTTTGTGAGTTCAAGCCCCACATCAGGCTTGCTGCTCTCAGCACAGAGCACGCTTCAGACCTTCTGTTCCCCTCTCTCTCTGTCCCAGCCCTGCTTGTACTCTTTCTCTATCTCAAAAATAATAAAACATTAAAAAATTTAAAAAAAGAATTAATCCAATATTAAGAGAAGTACAATGATATGAATGTAAATAGAAAGGACACAGTCTCCTCACACCAACAGACAAGAATAACATACTAATTAGAGCAAGACTGAATTGGACAAGTTATTTCAATCCTTAAAGTTTATTTTAATTGTGGTTATCCTCACTGCTAATTGGTCAAAAAAGTGATACATGTATCAAAAAATCTGTGAATTGAAAGTGACAACCAAATGCCATAGGGACACCTAGGTGGCTCAGTTGGTTAAACGTCTGACTTTGGGTTTTCACAGTTCCTGAGTTCGAACCCCGAGTCTGGCTCTGTGCTGACATCTCAGAGCCTGGAGCCTGCTTCAGATTCTGTGTCTCCCTCTCTCTCTGTCCCTCCCCCACTCAAGCTCGATCTCTGTCTCTCAAAAATAAATAAACATTAAAGAAATTAAAAAAAAAGAAACAACAAACAAAAAGAAATGCAGAGCAAAAAATTAAAATCTTTTAAAAAACCACCAGTTTATTATCTTGGTAGGCTTTATGTTAGAAAAGCATATCGAGGATTACTTACTAGACATTGTGATATCTATTGTATTTGAAAAATGAACAACAGTATTTAAAAAAGAGTAATAGTATTTTTTAAAAAGTGAGAGACCGTGCTGATGGTGTAAAAGATATTTAATATAAGGGCATGAAATATGCCTATGATATGAAATAAGATGTAATTCTCAAGTAACGATAAGAATTGAAGGTATTTTCAGTGGGAGATACAATGTGACAATAAGCAGCTGTTATGACTTAGATCTTAGCCTCAACTATGTAATCTAAGTCGAACTAATATTGGCTTCACAAGATCAGCAAAGGGGTCAAATGAGACAGGGTCTCTGATGCCTTAGTCCAGAGCCCCGCCCTCAGTCGACGTCTCTTTCAGCCACTGCTGTGATGGGCAATCCCTGGGCTCCAGGACCCCAGCCGTTCTAAGCCCCAAATGCCATTCTCTGTGTGCCTGGGGGGAAGCCCCCTTCTCTGACCACTGCCTACCGGCAAGTCCGCATGGAACCGTGGGTGAGTTAATGGCATGGAACAGTGGGGTCGGGACGTGAAGGAAGATTGAGCCATGCTGACTTCCACCATGCAGGTGGCTCTCAGAGGCATTCTTGCGCATTCCAGAAGCCAGGGCGGAGGAGAGCTTCTGCTGCAGGCTATAGCAAGCTGGGTAATGCACCATTATCCTGGCTTTTTTCCCTTCCCTGTCTTCATCTCTCACTGCCAAGCTCTCTCCTCGTGGGATCTCACCTCAGAGAAACTACCTGCCCACAGCCCAGGTCTCAGACTCCATTTCCAGGGAAACCCAAAGGAACATACTGACACGTAACAAGTACACAAATGACAGATTCCTTTTTGCTTGTTCTAACGCATTTGAACTCTCTCCATTGCCTACCAAAGTAAGTGCAATTTTCGCTTTCTGGCAATTAAGGTCATCCACGAAATGGCCACCAATTTTTTTGTATAAGACATTATGGCACACTATTTCTCTATGGGAACATTACTCAGCTACTGACTGTTTCTCTAATGTAGCTCATGTTTCACGGGTGTGCTTCTTTACATGATCTTTCAACTGCTTAGAATGCTCTTAATCCCATTTCGCACATCAAAATTCTATAGAGTCTTTAAGATTCTCATCAAACACTATCACCTCCATAAAACCCTTCCCAAATCTTCCCTACCGAACATTCCCTTTCCAATAGGGTTCAGTGGAACCCCAAGACTACTTTTTCTGAACCTCTTCTTTACCTTTAAATTCACTCATGCACTAGGATGTCCTTGTTTTCAAAATTCGACTAAATTCTTAGCTGCATGGAAGCATGAGGATGAATCCTAACGTTTTCATATGTTTTACTGTGTGTGTATGTGTGCGGATATGTGTGTGCCCTCTGTAGCGTTATATATTATATGGATATAATTTACATGTAAAGTAGTTACTTTAATGTTACTTTTTGGTTATAAAGATTACATAAGCTACTTGCAGAAAATTAAACAAGCGAACATTTCCCCAAATCTCACTGGCCAGAGAGAACTATTAATATTTTACTGTTCAATATATTTCAGTTATTTAATTAATGATAATATTATTTTACCATCTGTTAGCAAAAATAATAATGACCACATTATACATAGTAATTCTTCAAAATGTACATAACATAAGCCACAGTAATTAACGTGTTAATATTTGATGCATTCCAGACAGGAAATGCTGTTTTTTTCTTTTTAATAGCTATGAAAAACAACATTCATCCTCATTAATTTGGGGTTGAGTATCTCTGCTTATGTATAAAATCCACATTTTATTAAAATTCACCTTGTTATTTCTACGTCCTACTTCCTAACTATGGACATTTTTCCTTATTTTACGTTCGTGACTTTTTAGGCATTATGTAGATACAGCTTTACCTGGACCATGTTCATAGCTCCCAGACTTGTTTTCAGCTCTCTCTGATGTTGGATAAAATCGAGGATGATAAACAACCTCCCTGCCCCCACCTTTCCATGAAGGAAAAGCATTCAGTCTCCATCATCAGTCATACTATTAGTCTTAGGGTTTTATTCCTAGATACGCTTTGTCAGATTAGAAGTCCCTTTTTAATTCTTATCTGATGAGAATGTTTAGTAGAAATGGATGCCAAAGTTTCTCAAACGCTTTTTCTACATCTATGAGAGGTGACCATATAACCTTTTCTTTTAGTTTGAAACATGGTGCATTACCTTGATTGATTCACAAGCAAGGAATAAATCCTGGCTAGCTATGAAGGACGCTTCTTTTTACAAATTGGTAGGCTAGCTTTGCTAAAATGTCATTTAGAACGCCTACACTTACCATAGGGGTCATGTGTTAACTCTTTTACAGTATTGCAGGTCATTTTCTTCTCCTGTCATATCTTTGTTCCACGTAGGTGCGTGAATGAGTACGTGCATGCGCGTGTGCGTCCACGTATCCGTGCGTCCACGTGCGCGCGGGTGCGTGCGTGGGTGGAGTGGGTGCTGTTTCTTTCTTAAATATTACCGGCTAGTGACATTAACCTTACTGAACTCTACAAAAAATTAAATCTTTGCTACAATTCTCCAGTAAACTCGTATGGTTGTGGAGCTTTCTTTGTGTCCAAGTATGTAACTAAAATTTTACTTTTAAAATCGATAAAGAGTTTTTCAGGTTTTCATTTTCCTCATGACTGAGTTTTAGTTTCATTTGGAGTAATTTGCCCAATTTGAGCGGTTGAGTTCATTGCCATGAATTATTCACAACACACACTTTTTATCTTTTAAAAATGCAGCACCTGTGGTGATACACATTTCTCAGTTGATATTGTTATTTTCTTTCCTTCTTCGTTTTCTTGATCTTTCCACCGAGAGATTTATCAACTTATTGTTCTTTCCAAATGACCTGTTGACATCAATGATTTGTAAAAATTATTTTTTCCGCATTTTAGTTCTTTGACTTTGCTCCTGTATTCATGATGTCTTCTCTTAATTTGTCTTTCTTTGTTTCGAGTCTTTAGGTGAAAGCTGAGATAATTTAGGACATTTTTTTTTTCTCAGATGTTTCTTATATAGCCATTTGTTTTAAATTTCTTCCCAAGTGTCTTCACTTCTGTTCTGTTTCAAAACAGTTTGCTATTGACCTTTTGATTTCTTTGATCTATGTGTTATTTAGATATATATTAAGTTTCTGAATATTTGAGAATTTTCCCAGTATATTTCTGTTCATTGATTTCTAATTTAATTCCACTGTGGTCAGAAATCACACTTGGTGTGGTTTGGATCCTGTCAAATGTATATGACTTGTCTTATGATCCCGAAAACAGTCTATGTTGATAAATATCCCATGTGTTCTTACAACAAATGCGTGTACTGCTGTTACCGGGTGGAGTGCGGTATAAGTTTCAATTCGATCAAGTTGGCTGTGCGGTTCAAATTTTCTACATCCTTAGTGGTTTTATGTCTGTCTGTTCTATCAATCATTGAGAGACGAGTATTGCAATCTCTGACAGGAAATATCTGTTTCCTTATTTCTCCTTGCAGACCTAGTCGTTTTTTCCATCATGTGCACCAGGAAGCTCTGAAGCTTTGTTGTTAGATTAGGTGTGTGATTGTTTATGATCATTAAGTCCCCTTAATTAATAGCACTTTTATTATTGTGAAATGACATTGTTTATCTCTGGAGATATTTGTTACTCTGCAATATAATTTGCCTAATGTTAACACAGCCACTCCGGCTTTTTTATTCCAAATAAATTTTTATTTGAAATAATTTCAGATTCAGAGAAAAATTGCAAAGGAAATTCCATAAGTTTCTGCGTACACGTCTGTCAGTTTTCTCTTTTGTTGACCAACTTAAATAACCATGGTATATTTGTCAAAATTAAGAAATCATCCTGCCATCCCCGCACTTTCCTGCTTTCCTGACACATTCTCTGCCATATTTTCCTTTTTTAAATGTTTATTTATTTATTTTGAAAGTGAGAGAGCCTGAGCAAACAGGGGTGGGGAGAGTGGTGGGTGGGGCGATTGGGGAGGGGGTTGGGCAGTGAAACCTAGACGAATCCCAAGCGAGCTCCACACTGCCAGTGCAGAGCCTGATGTGGGACTTGATCCCATGAACTGTGAGATCATGACTTGAGCCAAAAACCAGAGTCGGAGAATTAACCCATTCAGCCACCCAGACGCTCCTACACCATATTTGACTTTTATTGGACAATAGCTAGAAATAAGCAAGGATCTGAGTGCCGGATGCTCCTGTCGCCAGTGCTGCATGATTGCTTCTAGGCCTTCTGTGTAGACAAGAGCTAGGAAGTACATAATGTAAACCAAACCACATGTGTGAATAATTATGTTTATCTCTATATTAAGCTACAGGGAATTCATTTTTGCCTCTCCACCTCGATTGTTTCCTCCATTCGCCATCCATCCTCATATTTTTGACCATAGAATTCACGGAGTGAAGTTTCAAAATTGTTTACTCGTATGCTCATGAGAAACAACTTTAAAAACTGCAAACTTAAAAAAAAAATTATTGTGCATGTGGTGTTGATTTTACATATTTTTAGTGGTTGCTTTGGGACCGGAGATACACATATTTACCTTATCCCAGTCTCCCTTTAAATGATACTATATCTCATCTGAAGAGGGAAAGGCTCTTACAATAGTGTGCTTGGAACTAGTCCCTTTCTGACTTCGCTGCTGTGACGCATGTAAATTTCACTTATGTTATAAACCCTACATGTCATTGTTACCATTTTTGTTTAATCCCTCAATTTGTTTTAAAGATACTTAAAAGATAAATAATATATATATTTAGCCCTGTGGTTGTCATTTTAGGTGCCCTTCTTTCCTTTTGCTTCTCCATCTGGGATCCGTTTCCTTCTGTCTGAGGAAATTTCTTCAACGGTTCCTATGGCGTGAGTCTGTACAGCTGAATGATTTCAGGTTCTGTGTGTCTGAAAGAGCCTCTACTTTGTCTCCATTTTTGGCAAACATTATTTCTGGACACAGAATTCTCTATTGTCACCTTCCCCCAGAGTTTTAAAGATGTTGCTCTAGTATCTTCTCCTTCTTTTTCACATTTTTTCCAACAACAAAATCTGCAATGCTTATCTTTTTTCCTCTTCATGTGACCTATACTTTTTCCTTTGACTGTTTTTAATATTTTTTAACAGTGGTTTTGAGCGATGTGATTGTGCTCTGACTTGCTGTAGTTTCCTCCATGATTCTTACACATGGAGGTCCTTGACATTGAAATTACTGGTTTGGAGTTCTATCACATTTGGGAAACTGTTGAGCATTGTTCTGCAAATATGTCTCTGCCACCCCTTTGGAGACTTTAATGTGTATGTGTGTGTATATATATATATATATATATATATATATATATGTATATGTATAATCTCCTACAGTTCACTGATGCTCTATTCAATTTCACTTATTCTATTTTCTCTCTATATTTTCTTTCTGTAGTTTCTTTTGCTATGTCTTCACGTTTTCAAACTTTTTCCTGCAATCTCTCATCTTCTTAAACTCATACAACATGTTTTTATTTGTTTCTTCACTCATTTTTGGTTTGCATTTATCTCATGCAGTGTGATATGAATGTATGACCAGCATGTAACTTCATAAATTCCTCCATTTAAGAAGTGATGGCAGATTATGTAAGTGGGGGTAGAATAAAAGGTAAATCAAAATGATGTAAGTGTAACGTCAGTCAGAGTCCTAACCCTCTGGCTCTTATAAAGCCAGAGGAAGCTAAGGAGTTGTCAGCACAAATGCTGAAAGAAAGTTCTGAAACTCTACGCCATCACTGTTAAGGCCAAAGTTGGTGCAAATGCTTCTACTCCCTGATTTCCAACTTCCTGTGATGGTCAAATAAACAACAAAAAATGTGATACAAAACATAGAATGGGCAAGATAAACATGTTTACTAGCAACTAACTTCCATAAGCTGAATTACAGTGGATAAGAAATCTTTGAAAATAACCTCCATTCGATATGGAATTTTGCCAGAATTTAATCCTTTCCTTCATTTTCCCTTTCGCCTTTATCTTCCTCTCCTGGAAGAGCCTCTGGGTGAACTCAACCCTTAAAATTTCTTCAAGGATAACCAAATTGAAGTTATTGACTGCTGCGAATGGAAACTATCACATAATGCATCAGGTAAGTGTCAACCTCAGTCATGCCTGGCAATTCCAGCATGTTTTGTCTAGTAACTGTTCCTTTCCTCTCTGCAGGCATCATTAACCTGGTCATTTCCTTCCTTTTTATGCTTTCCCAGGACACATTCTCTGCCATATTTTCCACCTTTGTATGTCTCCTAGAATCCCAGAAGAATTTTTTTTTAAAAATCCAGTTCGTAAACTAAACGTGCATGTTCCTTTGACCTTCTGCCTTTCTTCATCGTGTACACACACTCCTCTCATGACAAAATTTCAAGAAAAATATGGGTACCTGTAATCCCATTTCCTCAACTGAAGTTTAGTCCTCAACCAACACCGCTGTGCTTTTACTCCCACTATTCTTTAGAATATTGTCTTGGCCTCACCACTCACTATCACAGTCAAGTCTTTACATTCTCTGAGACATGAGGTTGATTTATTTCACTTCCTCTTATTAAAAAACATATTCTTAGGCAAAAAAAAAAAATTCCTGGTAGGTGCCAGATGAGTAGGTTTTCCTGGGGGATGGCTAGATCAGTTTCTCCTCGGTAGGAATAAGAATCCCACAAAAGTAAAAAAGAAAAAGAAAAAAAAAGTAAGCTCAATATGCTACACATATATTTTGTTATCCTGCCTGTATATTTTTTGAAATTAAAATAGAAATAATTCCAGTATATCTTTGGGTGGTGTGTACTAGCCGCATCTTACATACAAATATAGGTAAAGAGAAGGACTAGGAATGTTCGAGTTTTTAAACATATACCTGTTCACTCAGCCGTCACATAATGAGGACTTTTTACAAAAGCATTCTTCTAATTTCCGCCCACTGTTATATGTGGAGCTAAAGGAATTGTGACCTAGTTAACTTTGACCCCGTGAGATGTGTGAGCACGAACTGAGCACGTGATCTGGTGGGCCACACCTTACACACCCCTTCAAATTGAAGGCAGTTTGGGAATGGTGTGCAACAGTGGTTTGAAACGATGACAAAGGAAATGTGCACCATCCGTTGTAGACTGAATGTTTGGATTCCCCCAAAAGTCTTGTATTGAAATTCACCTGATTCACCTGCTGAAATTCACAAGTTAAATTTTGTATGTTGGAATACCAACATGATAATATTAGGAGGTGGGACCTTTAGGAGGTAATTCGGTGTGAGGGTGGAGCCCTTGTGAATGGAGATAGCGCCTTTGTAAGAAGAGACATTAGAGAGAGAATCTTGTTCTGTCTCTTCCACATGAGGATACAATGAGAAGATGGCTTACTGCAAACCAGGAAGAGAGCTCTCACCAGAAGCCAAAATCTGCCAGAGCTTGAGCTCAAAAATTCCCAGCCTCCAGAAGTGGGAGAAATAAATTTCTGTTGTTTATGCCCTCCAGTCTCGGGCATTTTGTTATAGCAGCCCAACGTGACTGAAACAGCATTAGATACAAAATATCATAAAACTGAGGATTGTTTATGTGCTTTGATTGTAGGGTAAACAACCCTCTGGGACTAGGTGCCCAAGTGATGGGAAGAGATGACATTGGAGCCAGGTGACAGTGTTTGCAATGATGGCATCGTGGAAAAAGAGAGTTTTAATGGAGCTAAGCCAGCCTAGAGAAACACTCGCCCAAGCCTTGAGTAGTAGCAAAAGGCAGAGCAAACATGGGTGCTGATACTGACAAAGGGTTCCGGAGTTAAGAAGCATCATGTGAATGTCACATCCTGGCTCACAGACAATAGATTTGGCATCAAGTTGACACAGAGAGCTCAGGTCTGGTGAAACTTCGAGGTTACAAATATTTTTCTTTCATCCTCGTGAATTTTTATTAAAATGATGCCATCTGATCTTTGTGGAATAAATTGAATTTGGAAAAGATAGAGAGATATTTTTGGATGGTGTTTATTCACTGCGAAAAACCCGTAAAAATTATGATAGCAAAATCACGAAGACCTCATGGGATGTGTTATGTAAGATTGTATTTTGCTTGCTCTTGGCGACTTATTTGGGAAAGAACACGACTCCCGCTAATCCCCAAATAATATGCAGAAATTAGAGCCAGGATGGGAATGACACTCTTAACTGTAAATACACTCTGCAGAAAAGCAAAAGGGTTAATGTTTTATTTTCCAAAGCTGTTGACCCCAAGATGAAGACCGATAGCAGATGGTCGCATCCAAACATACACAATTATCAACACACCCCTATTGTTTAATGCAACACCTTCCAATGAGACCTTTGAAAGATTTAAGAAATAACCTTCAGGGTCCAAGGGGAGGTTTTAGTGGGATGTGGTAGGAAGTTTTCTATTAAGTGAGTGAGTGCTTCATTCACTGTATTGAAAACTATGGGGTCTATAGGGCGGGCCCAGCCATGGAGGGTTCTGAGGCCCCCGGGAATCACACGGGAGACTTTCCACTTAAAGATACCTTTCAGAACTTCTCTGTGCAACTGGGGGAGGACAGGGCTGCTGTGCTCCGAAGTGACCTTTAGGCCACCCCATCTTTTCTCCTGCCATCAGTAGATGTAGAATGGCTCTCATATATCTGCCACCGAGGGCCGAACACCTGACTGCCTTCCAAAAGACTGTTCTGAAATCGATCTGCTTCTAGCTGGGTTTCCTTATACCTCTCTGACTGCCTTCCTTCAGTTGCCTAGTACTTCTCAGATTTCTTAATTAAAAACGAAACTTTCTCTAGATTTGGTTCTTGGGGAATTCATAGCCTTGTGCTTTTGCACATGGTGACGGCTCCATGAATATTCATTAAATAAAAATACGAAAAACAATTTTGTTTATATCAATCTTCATTAGTAAACAGCAACTTTCTTTCCAGAAATATGTGAAAGGAAGTCATAAACATCTAGATAGAAACAGAATCTCTTAAAATCGGTGAAGATTTTACATTTAGAACAAGAGAACCTATAAAATAGTAGGCAACATGTATGACAGTCACATCATGAGCGTAAAATAATTTCACGAGTGAAATACCTTAGGTAAGTGCCTCAGTTAAATGATAGGTGAGTTCATAAGTTAATATGAGTTCATAAAGGGAAGTACATCAAACAGACTATCTTTACTATGTGAGTTATCTAACATACGTTTTTCATGAAGCCTATTGAATGGCAAATTTCAAAATTTCAGGAAAAATTAAATATGCAGGTAGACTTTCTTTGCTCAGAGGGTATTTAACATCTTGTAGAGACAATTATAAAAAGCCCCGCTTCTAAGTCATGCAAATGCGTGCGTGCACACACACACACACACACACGTTTTGATATCACAGGAGGAGAGATATCTCCAGCATGACACAAAATCTAGAAAAAAACTTTATCGTTTATCTTATCAATCAAAAATGTCAAAACAGAAATAACATATTTGGAAAGAAAAACAGGCAGTGATGTTCGCAGAGAATGATGTATTTTGTTCCCAGGTCAAGGAGGTACTGACAGCAGAGACTGTCCTAGCCAGGCATTCCTGGCGGTTTAACCGAACCACTTTCTGGATCCCCAGTAGGGTCCTGTTATCCAACCAAGTGACACTGTGGCCTGTGCTGAAGCCACTCTGACAGCAGCGTCGGTTTTGTCCAGACTCAAAAGTCATAATGCCTGAGTTCAGAGCCAGCGGAGAAGGGACACCTGTAGATCTAACAACCACCTGTGGATTCCAGGGCCCAGAGCAGGACTAGGAGCTGAGAGAAAGATTGATTGGGCTCTTAATCGGATGCCTGAGAGCTCAGGCATCAAATACTTCCATCAGCTGGCAGGACCAGCATCGGCTCCATCATCCACGCCGTGTGCTTGACAGCTTTGACCGCACAGTACTCCGTGGGCTGCCTTTGGGCCAGGCCACATGCAAGGAGCAGAGATGCAAAATGATTTGCCCGCTTTTTGTTGGTGCAAATAGCCAGGAAAAGAAGAAAGTCCGACACTGGGTGTCGGCAAATGACCCCCTGGTAGCACAGTAGCCAAATTGAGCAAATGCTTCAAAAATACGGCTCACCGTCAAGATTTTACTGTCAACCATCAACTGCATTTTGAAGTTTGAGTGTAGCTTATGATAAAGTCATGCTTGTTCTCTCTACACACTCTTCCAAAGGAGACTGCAATTTCTTGTGTCCTTGCTGAGGCATACTCACACTGAATTTAGCTTCAATAATTTATTCCAGACAATGCGTTGGGAGGAAAAAAAAAATTACTCTTCCCTTCTCCGTTCTTTGGTTGGTCTAATAATCTAACATGAGCACAGGACAGATTAACAAGAGAACAAATTTAATTATGTATGAATGGGGGACCCATAAGAATATGAGACCCAAGCGTAAGCCAGTCAGTTGAGGTTTATATGCCATCCTGAGCTAAGGAACGGGCAAGGGACCCAGGACTTCAACAGGGAGGATGATAACTCACGGGACAATAGGAAGGAGTAGATGTTTGGTAATTAGATGTTGCCCGTCATCCGGATAGGGAATTCAGACAAAAAGTTATCTCTGATAGGGGCGCCTGGGTGGCTCAGTCGGTTGAGCGGCTGACTTCGGCTCAGGTCATGATCTCACGGTCCGTGAGTTCGAGCCCCGCGTCGGGCTCTGCTGACCGCTCAGAGCCTGGAGCCTGTTTCTGATTCTGTGTCTCCCTCTCTCTCTGACCCTCCCCCATTCATGCTCTGTCTCTCTCTGTCTCAAAAATAAATAAACGTTAAAAAAAAATTAAAAAAAAAAAAGTTATCTCTGATAATATGTCTCTTTCTGGGCCAGGCTTCCTCCCTGAATTATTTTGCTAGTTAAGGCAAAGGTAAAAGTTATTCTTGAATCTGTTGGGTCTTGATTGCCTTTAGCTCAAAATAATCCACATGCCAAAGCGGCATCTTTTGGGGTCATGTATTTTGCTCCCCGTCAAATGCAATGCATTTTTTTGATCATATAGTCTCGGTGAAATGTCATTTTTGGACATAAACTTTGTTCATCTTGATTCTGATATAAAATGGTATGTCCATTTAAATGTTTTAATAAAAATTTCTTTACATAAATACGTCAACATACATATATAAATTTTTGTTACTCAGAAAATTAATATTCTCTACCATTTTCAACCACAAATCTTTTGCCAAATAATTGCACATTTTAAAACAATTCTTGAACAGATAATAAATTTGACTTAACAAATATAGTAAGTTGAGATCGCTTTAATGATCACACAATTTTAGTCAACATCTTTCACTACTTGCTATATTTTGCAAATTTTCGGTTGTCAAAAACTTGAATATTTCCAAGCTAGCTCCAATAACACAATAATGTCATGGTGTCTGATACATATATTCACATACTCCAAAACTATTTATCTGAACACACAGCTACTGACTTCAAAACACATTGAAAGGCTCTGAGAATGCCTGAGTAAAAAATCCAGTTGAGTGAAACTTGCATTTAATGGTAGGAAAAGGGAAGTTGTTGAAAAAATAAATATACATTATGCTATAATAAAGGAATAAATGCAAAAAAAATACTTTGTACCTTGGAGAGTGAAAAATCTTTCATTAAGGTTATACATTAGTCAAATTTTGCAGAGGTGATCAGTGATATAAAAGAATATTGCAGGAATTTAGGAGGATGTAGAAAAACTTCTTACTATTGTTTTGTATTAAAACTGTACAAAATAATGTTTCTAATATTGATAAGTTGAAAAAATTAACTACTTTAAGTGATAAACCTCAGTAAATGTTTAAATACAAATCATTCATTAGAGAAAGATTGTAGAAAGTGGCTTCAAAATAATCTGTATTAAATCTCAGTGCCAGATATGCTGGTATAAAATGCACGACGTTCTTAAAAAATATAGTCCCAAAATGTCAGCACTGATCCCAGTTGCTCTTTAATTTTAAAGTCACTGAACAAAGATTTTCCAAGTAAAATATTAGGGTATGATATGCATATGATCTTCTGTAAACTACTCAGTATAAAGTATGAGATATAAAGAAAAATGGACGAATGCGTATCGTGCTTTATGTATTTTACTAGGAGTCTCTACCCTCAGAAACCAAAAATCTCTGATTGAGAATACCACTATAATGATGACCCAATTAAAATAATTTAGTTACTTGATACTTTATGGCATCTTAATAAAGTGGTGTTTTGTTTTGTGTTTGTCTTATGTACAGAACAAAATTATTTGGCAAGGGATTTGTCATAGTATTTTATTAGCATGCATCTGTTCTATACCCTAATTATCATGCGCTTTTTAATAATACATTTACATGACTGCCTGTAACCTCCTGAAGCAGCACAAAGCTAAGAGAAAATTAATGTACAAGTAAAAATAATTTGAGGCACTAGAGCTAATATCTAGACACTAATATCTCATAGCGTTACATACCTGGACAGGGTGTGTGACTTATCTTTCCATACCTCACTAAATACAGTCAGTAAGTTCAAAGTTTGTTCGCAGTCAGGCACACACATACACACACACACACACACACACACAGTGACAAACACAATTCAACAGCTTCCGATTTTTATTTGGTCACAAAGCTAAGTTTATAAGTTTTAGTCATTGATAGTCTATTAAAATATATAAGTCATCGCTTTGGACACATATATTTTATTTATGTCCCAATTTTCGTGTGAAGATAGATTTTTATCTTCAAAGGGAGCCTACTTACGTATCAGAATATATTTAAATTTTTTTAACGTTTATTCATCTTTGAGAGACAGAGAGCATGAGCGGGGAAGGGGTAGAGAGAGGGAGACACAGAACCCAAAGCAGGCTCCAGGCTCCGAGCTGTCAGCGCAGAGCCCGTCGCGGGGCTTGAACTCACAGACCGCAGGATCATGACCTGAGCCGAAGTCAGACGCTCAACCGACTGAGCCACCCAGGGGCCCCACTATCAGAATATATTCAAATGGCTGAATTCAAATAGCGTGGGTGTGTTCATAGATACCTCAGCATTATTGAAGCAAAACCAAGGGAAACAAGTAAGGAAAGAACAGAGGTCGGGAGTTAGCTATACATCGGTCACCACACAGTAGGGGTACAGGAAGAGATTGTTGGCAGAAGACCATGCCTGTGAAGTGCCTGTTACCAGCCTGTAGCCATACGAGGACTACAAATGAGTTGTTATTCTCATTAACTACCTGATTGATTCATTGCATTGTATTCCAAGAGAATAGTTTAAATTAAAAGATGCTATCAAAACTGATTTTGGTGTTATTATCAAAATCATCCATCGTACTAGTAGTTAAAAAGAAAATAGCAATTTGGAACGGATCTGGTGGAGAACTGCAGTAAATGCCACTGATGCCCTTCTTTTCGTAAGAATCTCCCGCAGAACTCTACTAAATGGGCGTATTATCTGTAGTTTCCTAGAATGGCTAACATATCAATCCTGGTCTATTTAACCACAGATTTCCCAGAGAAGTGGACGAGTACATGAGCGACTGTGCTACCATAGAGTTGATTTACACACACACACACACACACACACACACACACACATGCGCTCATGCACACATACACACACACATAGGAATATGCATACCTGCATGAATCTCTCGTTTTAAAATTTTACGTGTTAATTGGTAGATACCTATATATGTATAAATAAGTAAAAACATACGTGCAAATATAAGAATGAATATTTTTATCTACAGTATCAGACCTTACATTCTATCATCTGGCATATCTCGGGTCTAACTATATAGTATGACTCTGGGGACAGTGGGTGTTGGGGTAGAGTCTGAAGAAAGCCAGCATCTCATCACAAATCTACAGACAGCCCAAGGAGGGTGGTGGGGGACGACTACCCAGGCTGCATTTTCTTTTCGTCTGTTTTTGTCAGTGCCTCACATTTGTCCGAAGCCAGATATAAGTGAATGTAATAAAGCTCACTGATACGCACAGTAACAGTAAACACGCAGGTGGACCAAGCGCGGTGGAGAGTATTGAAAGCAGATCAGGAAAAGAAATTAAAAGACTTCCAGAAGATGGGGTGCCTGGGTGGCTCAGTGGTTTAAGCATCCGACTTCAACTCAGGTCAAGATCTCGAGGGTCGTGAGTTCGATCCCCACATCGGCCTCTGTGCTGACGGCTCGGAGCCTGGACCCTGCTTCTGATTCTGTGTGTCCCTCTCTTTGCCACTCTCTACTTATGTTCTGTCTCTCTCTCTCTCCCTCTCTCAAAAATAATCATGAAAAAAATTAAAAGACATGCAGAAGAGAGACCAGAGTGGAATGACCAGAGTGCAGTGATGGATGTTGCCATTTGTCTCTGTTGACATGGCTGCGGGGAAGTGGTCACTCCTCAGGGAGTTCTACCTTACGTGTGTCCACCTCCTCCGCCATTCCTCTATCCTCATCCCTGGGCTGGAGTTGGGGGCGCCATTTTCAAAAAACTGCTTGGCTTCATTCTAATAAAATGTTCCCCCATGACTTTCTTATCATTGCAGTTGTCATATGTGGGGGAGAGAGAGAAGTCTCGTTTTTTTCTCTTTTACTGGACGCATGGTCTTCACTGCTATTTTTATTTGTTTCCTTTATTAAATAGCCAAGTCACAAAGTAGATCATTTCTCAGTGCTTTTATGCTGTGACCACACATGTTTCCTAGCTGCCCAGCCATGGCAATTTCATAACGCTCTAAATTTGTGGTGAGGAAAGCAGTTCCCTCTGGAAGCTCTCGAAATTGTTTTTATGACTTGCTAACAAAACTAGGTTTTGCCTGCTTTGCATGGTAGTGGTCCCAGGTAGATCCAATGTGAACCGTTTTCTCAGGTAGGATGTAAAAACTTTAATTAATTCCCCATAGCACCCAATCCACAAAAAAGGAAGTGGTTTACTAACCGATAGGTTCTTGTTTTCATCACTTATTAGCAAGCAATTTACCCAGAAAAGACTGTGTTAGCACAGAAAATAAAACCATGCTCACAGTGAAGACTTGGGAAAAATCCTAACGATCGTCCGCAGGCTTCTTAAACTTGCAGAAAACAGTCATACATTATGAATTCATGAAACATAAGAAAACTGGGCTAAGGGCTTCTGGGTGGCTCAGTTGAGCATATGACTTCAGCTCAGGTCATGATCTCCCAGTTCGTGAAGTTCGAGCCCCGCGTCGGGCTCTGTGCTGACAGCTCAGAGTCTGGAGGCTGCTTCAGATTCTGTGTCTATCTCTCTGTCCCTCCCCTGCCTATGCTCAGCCTCTCTTTCTCTCAAAAACAAAATAATAGTAAAAAAATTACAAAAAAAAAAAAGACAGAAAGAAAACCAGGCTAAATTGCTGGAGGGGTGATTGGTGGGGGGATGGGCTAGATGGGTGATGGGCATTAAGCAGGACACTTGTTGGGATGAGCACTGGATGTTGTATGGAAGTGATGGATCACTGGGTTCTAGTTTTGAAACCCATAAGACACTGTATGTTAACTCACTGGAATGTAACAAATAAATTTAAAAAAATTAAAAATTAAAAAAAAACTGGGCTAAGAAAAAAGTCAGTGTGAAAAAAGCAGAACTTCATCTGAATTTAGTGCCATTTTCCATAAATTGCGCACGTGAGTAATTTTGAAATCAGATGATTTAGAATAGACGCAATAACTTTTGCGTGAAAATTTATCACAATCTGTTAATGCTGGTGCCTACTGCAAACGGCTAGGTATTCTAACTTCCGTGCGATTCTTTCCAAAACTATTCAGAGTTCTAGCTGGTTCTTCATAAATTCTTACTCAAGTGTAATCAGCAAAAATTCACAATATGCAATACCACGATCATTAATATAAAGCAAACAAGAGGTTACCTGACTGTTCAGGATAAAATGGACTAATATCATTACAGTCACTGTATGAAATTAGCATAAAAATTAGATTTGATTCTAGATTTTTTAAAATAAATTCTGAGACATTTATTTAAAACTCTATCACTTTGAAAGTATTTTTAAATCTGAAGTTACATCCCATTTTGGAAAGAAATTTTCAGCATGTTAAGTATTAAATGAATATTACAATCATTGGTAAAAAAAAAAAAAACTAAAGAGAAAATAACTTTACCCCACGGATAGTTAAATACCTATCTCAAAATGTATAGACCGGGCGGCTAAATCAGTATGTCTGTACTTTCATTACTAGGCAGACAGCGGATGTGGGCACTAACAGACTGCCCAATACCGTCATTCCCACACGAAAATGAAGTTTAAAACAAATTGTTCCA